>NC_086202.1:23370681-24002272 GCF_035770615.1 Melospiza melodia melodia
GGTAGGTGTAAGTCAAGAATCAGAATCAGTAGGTGTGTTGGATGTGTCATATGATTATGTTCTATTCTATTTGCTTGTTTAGAGGTTTGGAAACACCTTCAGATAGTGATTGCATTTCAGTGAAAAGCATCTCAACCAGACCTACCTTCTCTCTTATTTGCAGTTACATGAACTGTTACTCTTCCTACTTTCTGAATATAAAATGAGCTTAACTATTTCAAGAGAAAGGGAAGATATTAACAAAGCATTGGAAATTTACTGTATATGGATGTATATGCATTTGTGCACATGTGCATAAACTCTTTGTCTGCAGAAGTTAAATTAGAGGTTCCAACAAATAGCAATGTTTCATTCAAAATTAT
The DNA here is from genome assembly GCF_035770615.1 of Melospiza melodia melodia. NCBI lineage: Eukaryota > Metazoa > Chordata > Aves > Passeriformes > Passerellidae > Melospiza > Melospiza melodia. The sequence continues at coordinate 23,371,044 of NC_086202.1, forward strand.
TTTTTTCAAGATACACCCAGGTACAGCTAAATTAAAGTCAAACAAATTGAAAAGCTCTCCAATTTCCATCTATTTCTACTTATTAGGAGATCAAAAGTTCACTTCCAAGCTGCCTGCTCTCTTGGCATCCACAGAAGATGTTGCAGCCATCAGGCATCCCTGTAATTCTCTTCATTATCCTTCTGATTGACTCTCCACACTGGTTGCTTACATTGAGGGAGGGGTGTAGTTAGAGGCTGTGTAAAGACCACTGTCTTCACTTTAGGCTACCTGTGGATGGAGACTGACAAAATATATCAGAACTATCCCATCTCAGGAGAGCTTCTGTGACCTTAAGGACAGAGCCAAAATTATTTGTGGGGGTACACAGAGAAAATCTTGTATTTCCCCTGGAGTTTATAACTAAGCAAAGGAAATTCTGTAACCATAGGAGTATGTATAGGTACTGAACAAATTTCCATTTCAAGCTTTGAGCATCTTACCAGAAGCTAAAATTCTCTAAATAAACATGTCACTGTTTAATTTGTGATTGTTCAATCTGTTCTTGCAAACATCCACAGCAAAAAATGTCCTCCATAGTGAATATTTTAATAGTACTGCATTGCCTCCAGAAAAACAAACAAAAAAAGCCGCCCCAAAAAGCAACAACCCCAATTCGTGGGGTCACGAATCTGAAATCACTTTCAAGTTTTGCTCTCCTCATAAATAGATTTTAAAAACAGATATCCCAGCACCCATAGTAACTGGACCATGTATTAAATATGAACTTTGGTTTCACAGTGGAAGTGTTGCCATTTCCCTGTGCTCTGTAAGTGGCTCTCCCAAAGAGCTGCCTTACAACTGCGTCTGTTCCCCCCGCCCCTGTTGTCAAAATGATAACAAGACATGCAGCTGAATGACCTGATTTCTTAGGACAAGCTGACCTGTTTCATTGTTCAATCTTTTGCCATAAGCTTCAAGTGCCAGTCCTCTGGGGATCTTTTTGGAAATATGTAGAAACCACATTCTATAGATGCAGTCAATGCAAGGAGAAGAAATGCCTCTGAGTTGCAGTGTTGTTAATTTAGTCCTAGAGAATAAAGGGATTCTGCTCCTTGTAGCGTTCTTTTCAGCATAGGAGGAGATTTTTACAGTTATGAAAAAAATTAAACTGGGACAGATCTGCAGATAGAGTTTGCCTACTTATCTTTTTGGTTCTGTCATGACTAAAAAATTACAGGAAAACCAAAACAAAACACTTTAATATGACATGACATGGAACCCCAAAGTGAAGAAAATTCCATTTGAAAAAAAGTCATTAAATTGGGTAAATATCATTGACTTAATGAGAACTAGGCAATGAACTTCCAAAGTATTAATTTTACAAAGGTAAATTTTGGATTTGGGATGTCCTTTGTTCTAGGAAATTGAAAAAACACCAGAGAAATCATTGGGAAAGTTTGCATGTGTTCCTTTATTAAGTATCCTGATTTTTTAATTGTTCTTTCCATCTTTGAATAGTCTAGATTCTGCTGCACAAATACTCCTTATCCTGTCATCTTTTGTATGGTAATGGTTTCTGAAGCTGTCAGAGATGAACATGTATGAAAATGTTTCCATCATGTCATGAAACATCTTTCTAGTCAGTGTGAACCTCGTTTGACATAACAGGAAATATTATATTGCTGGTAGCTGCACAGGAGAACAACACAAAAATAGAACAGCAACAAAATTCAGTTAAAAATTTGTAAGAAGATAATTTTTTTTCCGAGATCTTGGCCAAAATTACTGTATTGGCCAAACATTACTTTAAAACCTTGATCCATTATTATGAATGGTTTTCTATGGTTTTCTACAGAGAATACATTGATTATTATGGTCAGTAAGGACTTTTTGTAGCAAAGGGCTATAGGAAGGATAATTAACATTTAAACCCAGCAAGTGTTATTTTGGTTTTGTGTCCTTTCTCTCATCAGATTCTTGTTAAATCCATTGCCTCACAGAGAATTCTGCCTACTACCTTTAAGAGAGATATCTGCTTTTGTAATTTCAGATTATTGTGTAAATTAATTTAGGTGATCCTGTTAGAGATGAGAGCAATGACAGTATTGGACTATATAATCAAATTCTTTCCATAAGTAATAAACACACATTCAAGTATTTTGTTTCACAATAGATTCACAATAAGCTACAAAGTTAAACATCAAGCAAATCCCTTTGAGCCAACTACCTTTATTAATGTTTGCATCTATGCTGATGGTGGTATTCTCAGTCTACTTTGTGCGCTTGGATTCATAGGCTGCAAAACCTTCCCTTACATGTACAGCAAGGTTAACTCGTTTGGCAAAGTCCTTTGATTTTTGGTCTTGATAAACGTTATCTCACATTTAAAGCATTGAAATACAAAATATCTGAAGCATATTGTTTAAATTTCTTTGATGCATAATCATATAATTTCTGGAGTCTTTGCTTCAGTCTGTGTCTTGGATCTGGGCCTAGATGCTAACTTGTGCATTTTGGACACTGTTATACACACACTATGCTAACAGTTAACCCTGCCTCCATATTCAGTAATACAACAAAGCTGTGTTTGTATGGCTCCAGACATCCTTAGCAGAGTGAATGTTTTAGCTTGTAGAAGAGCGAAAGCTGAAAACAACATGGGACTGATATTCAGCATCTCTAAACAGAAATTTTTAAAAATTATGTAACTTTGTTCCACAGAGGTCAGTGGTAACACTAGGAGGATGGTGCTGTGGAGATCTCCTGCCAAAAGTTAATGTACTTAGCTGTCCTGCACCTGCTGGCAGTGCAGAAATTGTAGTGTAGCATATCACCAAATCAGAACTCTGCAGGTTGTGTTCTCCCATGTCCAGAGAATGATCAAGTTTCATCTGCCACGTAAGAGGGGAATTAGTCTATTAAAGGAGCTATTGCAGTCATTGGCTCTTTAAAAGACTAATTCCCCTCTTACATACATGTTTTACATGTTTTGCAATTGGCTGAACAATGCAAAAGCCTGCACTGGATATCAATTCATAACTTGGAAAGTTACACTCAGTCAATTAGTAAGTGCCTTGCTATTATTTTTTTTTTTCTTTTTTTATTGATGAAAATTTAAGAAAGTGTTGGAAATTTAGGGGAAGAGATAACTTATTATCTGGTCAGCAGACCCTAGGTCATTCCTGGCCTGGGTGAAAATAAAAAGTAGTTGGTAGTACCCACTTAGCAGCTTTCAGCATCATACCTACCTGCAGGTAGCAGTACTTCCATTGTTCTAAGGCAATTTAAATATTTATATGATAATGGTTTCTGTCCTCTATAGAAAACTGAGAAATGAGCTCAGAGTGAGTTGCCAAAGTCTGGGAATGGAGAGGAGTGCAGAACATGAGGCAGTGGGGGGAAAGCAGGGGGCAGAGACATGAAAGATTTTGGTGCAGCTCCTGAGCACCCCCTGAACTCAGCTAGCACAAAACCCCCACATTTCTGTCTTGATCTCTGCCATGTTAGAAATAGCTAAAAGTGTGTGGTAGATATATATGAAAAACAGAAGTAATTTTTGCAACAGAGCAGATGGCTAATGCCTTTCTCAGACAGTTCTTAATTTGTTGTGCAACATTTCAGTATTAATAAGTACTTTGGAGAAGAGGTGAAGTACAAATCCTGACCCCATAAATTTCCACAGTGGTTTTTGCAAAATTAAGGATGTTAGCCCAAGTGGAAAAGCTTCACTAAATGTGCATGAAACAAAAATAATATGTTATGATAATATGTTATGCTACTTTCAGCGTGACTGTTTCATAATCTGTGTGTAAATAGGAAATTTTACTATCTCTCAGAATTAAGATTATATAATTCCCAATATCTAGAGGCTTTTTTTCCCCAGAGCAGGCTCTCAAAATCTGAAACTCTTTAATCTTCTATATTGCTAAATCCCTAGATTTTAAATTTTATTTTTGGGTGGGGTTTTTTTGATGTTTCTGTTACTTTTAAGGGAATTCTAGATTTACCTATGCATTCCCAAGGTGTTAATCCAGTTTTTTAAAATACTATCATACTGCAACGTTGAGCATTGACTAAGTTTCCTTACAAGGAGTTATGTCAATCAACTTGAAATATGCATTACAAATTAGTAAATGAATGCAAATTCATTTACTGTCAGATAATGTTTCTTGTCAGATTAACTTGTGCACCTCCCCAGTTGTAGTGGTTCATGAGAGTTGCACCTCTTGTGCTTTATTCCTTGGGTTTGCTGTTAGTGCTTCTTATGGTTCTGTAATGTGTAAGACATCAGTTCTTTGATACCTGAGTCCTGTTCTTTGGTAAGCAATGAAGGAAATTTTTAATTCAGTGCATTTTCTAGAAGGTAAGGGTTTAAGCACAACACTGCCTTCTATCTGTTTAAGAACATTGCCTGACCACAGAAAAGATCACTTCCATCTCACTGCCCATGTAAGCATACACTCAGCTTTACACCTCCCAAGGGGAGACTACTTATCCAGACTGAAGGTCACAAGCACTTAATCTATTTAGGCTCCTACAGAAAACTGTTAGCACACACCAAATTTTAATGAAGCTTTATGAAATTCCTAGTGATACCACATTCACAAAAAAAACCCCCAAACTATATAATACTATTTTCAAAATAAATTCAGTAGCTACTTTGTCTCTTCCTATATAATTATTTAATTTCCTTCTGAGTGACATGTTTTATCCTTCCCTTTATCACTTACCTAGACAAATATTTCATGTAAGCAATAAATTTGTTATCTATTTTATTATATTTCTAATATATACTGATAATATAATGGATCCCCTCTGAATTGCCTGCTATCCAGTGAACCAATTAGATATTTCATCCTTTAAGCAGATAGGAGTCCCCAGGTCATTCAGTATTAATCATCTGCATTTTCAGAGGCAACTTGTAACATTTTAAAGCAGTCCACTGCTTTAAGGTATAAAACTACTATTTTCTATATACCTGCTTGACCTCTGCATATCATGTGATTTCATTTTCTCTTATGTAGCTGTCCATGAACTTAGTAATTACTGTATTGCTGTATAAGACTTTGTAGTTTTTAAATTTTCCTGTCCCTGTCGCTTCTGTATGCCAAAGTGAGTGAGAGCAAGGGTCTGAGGGTAGTGATAAAGCAACATTAACCAAGATGGTGCAGTATTGGATCTTGTGGGGATCATCACAAATTCACCCTCTCTATTTCTGCCTGGATTTCAATATTTCTCTTTTACATGACATTTCTACCTGGATTTTACTGAGCCAGGGTTTTTTTGAGAATGTTTGTGGAATTCATGAACTCAGATTTTAAATTCGTCTTTCCCCAGAATTTAAGCCTGACATCTTGGTTCAGACCCGTTGTTCTTGGAAAGTTAAATCCTGCTTTGATTTTAAAGGCCAATTCTGATGTTTGGAAATACAGAGTCAGTAATAACATGATAGAGTAGGAAATAGTCTTATTAGCAGTGTCTTGTTCTAGCAAATCACACTCCAGTGATCTAACGTTAGGCCAGCTGTTAACAATTTTACAAGCAGAGTGGGAAATATTAGCTTGATACCTGACTAAGGGGGAGCTACAGCACTGCACATGAACATTTAAATGTAGTACCCACAGTGAGCAGATATTAATGCTATTTTGAGGAGTGTCAGTGAAGAGTCTTTGATATTGTGATTGGGATACTTGCTATTACATCCACAGTGACAGCTCCAATTGACAGGATTAAAAAGGCAAAATTAAAAAAGGAATTATTTCATGCCCTCAAGTACAGATAAGAATGGTTACATCTCTGCTTCGTGTCTTGGCTTGACAGTGGATTTTTTTTTCCTGGCTTTTCACACCCTGCACAATTCTTAAATTCTCTGTCATTTTACTTAGTTTCCTCTTACATTCTCTACCTCCCTGCCACAACTTTTTATTCTCCTTACCCTACTCCTCAAAACCTCCATTGTTTCTAAATGTCTCTTTTGTAACTTTTAAGTATTTCATAGTTTAGAATTATTTTTTGTCCTCGTGAATTCTTTTTGTAGTAGCTTTTCTTATTCTTGTCCCATACATTAAGGTGTTCATCTATCAGATTATAGTGAGAGATGGTGACAGATTTTGGCCTTGCCATCACTTTGGTTCCTGCCATTCTCCCCCAGACTTTTGTCATGCTTCTTTTGGCCAGAAAGTGACTCCAGCATGGGACATTAAAGCATGTTGACCTTTCTGATCTTGGATCTGCTTCAGGTACTAGTAGGTACCTGAAGATCGCCATGAAGGTCATTTTTAAACTGATGATTGTAAAACATGTGCCCGAAGATTTGTTGATGATATTAAGAGCCCTAAGACACAGAAATTCCTGTTACAAAAGGAATTTTTGTCCTTCCAGGACCTTGCAGTCACAACCTGAATTCCCTCAGAGTCCAATTTGGATCATCTTTGCCATGAAGAAGTGCTAGAGGGAGTTGTAAGGATGTTTTTTGTGAAGAGATCTAACTCTCTCTACCTGATTACTCCATTGCTACCAAATGGCCTGAATTTCTTCTATCTGGTCATGCATCAGTCTGTAGAAAAAAACCCAAAAATCCCTGCAGGATGCATCCTGGGGGATGGACCTTACAGGTAGATGGCTGTTGGAGTTTTCTCTGGGCTGATTAGCTTTATGGTGCTGGAATTTGATTTAATTTAATTGCAGTTATTGGGTAATTAATTTTGCTGGAGGGATTTGTGGATCCCAGAAGACACACATTATTTTATATCACAATAGATTATTTTACATTTCTTATTATTTCTATTTGTAAGGAAATCAGTAAACTGATTTTATTGCAAATAGAAACAAATAATTGATAATTGTTAGATAATAATCAGTAATAAAATATAAAGATAGTTGATTTTTGCATTCCTGTTGGTTTATAGTGTAAAGATTGAAATAAACTTGAAAAATCTATGCATGACTTCATAACTGGTAATATGTAATTAGCTTTGTGGATCAGTTTTTGGCTGAATTTTTGGGAAACATGCAGATTGAAATTGGTGGTGTTAGACAGCATCAATGATTTTTTTTAGATAGCCAAAACTTTATCAGTGTTTATATCGTTAAATAAGCAGTATAGTACATATTTTAAAATAATAATCTGTCCTGTATTTTTGGCATACAAGCATCAGGTTCAAATGAGTCACACAACAAAAATTATGGGATGTAAATACATCTAGGAAGCATAACATAAGTTTTTGAAGATTCTTCAAGCAGTGAAAATCTAGTGTAGAGAGAATTCAGGTTTTTACTTTTTTTTTTGTCTTGATTAAGGTGGGAATTCTTTCAGACTCCATTATAAAACAAAGATGGTTTCTGCCCAATCTGTAGATGGAGTAACAAGGAGGGGTTCAGTGCACAGTGACATTTCACCTTGCCATAATTGCTTGCAATTGCTATTGGAAGTTTGACCAACAGGTCAGGTCCTATAATATCCTACTTCCTTATTCATGAATAAAGCAAAAGGTAAAATATGTAAAACGACTACAGCTTTTGCATGTGTGACCTGAAGTGAGATATTAAACTAGTCACAAAATAATCACCCCTTGATGTAATAGAATATATAATGTTCTGCTTAAAGCTTGGCACATTTTCTCACCAAATATGGTTTCATGAGGAAAAAAATGAGAAAATGTGAGTCAAGTTCAAATTTTCATTCTAAAATGTTGGAGGAATTTTCTAAAGTGTTCCAAAACTTTGGAATACTTGAAAGCATGCTTAAATATCTTGAAATTACTGAAATACTCATTTCAAAAGATCCAAGGTTAATTTTTATCAAGCCTAATGCATTATGTGAGAAAAAAATCAAAGTATTTGAATGGAGTTTGGGTTAGATGGAACTAAATTTTATTCCCAAATATATTAACTAGTATTTTAAAAATACTCTTTTATGGTATGTATTATAAATAAAAGTTTAATTTTGAAACATTTTGTAAGGCAAAAAATTCCATGTAATAAATTTTAAATATTGCAAATAAGCTCAACTATTTGCTAATGGCCAGGGAAGATGGTCACAGAACTGTCACCATACAAAGGGTATCAACTTTCTTTTTCATCTTTCTTCCAATGTTCGCATCACTGTAAAAGTCAAGCAACATGAGACAAGAGGAAAACATATTTTCTGAGTCCCCAGAAACTGTGGCATAGTTCAGTTTCTGTATTTTATTCTGTGAGTCACAGTTCTCAGCGAGCATGTGGCACCTTGATGAATTTGGGAGGGTGCCAGTGTGTGAGGAGATCTCCTTGCACTGTGCTACCAAGGACTGGTGATGCGTCCTTGCAGCATCTCCATGCCTGTCCCCATGCAACCCACACAGGATCTCTGCACCTCTCTGCAGCCTGAGGAGGAACACTCTGGTGGAAATGAGAGTTCTAGCTGCCCTTTGCCATCTAATTGCAGTCTTCCCCTCAATTCCATTTCTGTATTAGTGTGAAGGAATTTACACCATTTCAGCTTTCCGGCAATTGTACAGTGATTTTTAGTGCTCAGGGCTTTCGTTCCCAGCATCTTATGGCAACTCAGATTTAGGAGGAAATGTGGAACAGAGGAGCTGTCCCCAGGAACCCCTGTGAGCTGAACTAACCACGTGCCTACCTAGTGACTGAATAAAATTAGCTGGATTACAATAGAGAGAATGGGCTGCAAAGATCTTAAATTGTCAAAGGGGTCTGTGAGGAAACATGATAATTTATTTACAGAAGGTTTATTATGGTATATTGGTCTCCACTGGACTTCAACTTCTTTTCAGTTGAAATTTTTCTAAATGCAATTTAAATAGATTTTCTTCTTTATATATTTTTATCTTATTAATTTTTTTTTTTTCGGTTCATGATTTGGTTCGGGGTGGGTTTTGGAGAGATCATTTTAGATACTGTACTCTTTATGTTAGCCTCGCTTTGGGAAAATGTTTCCGCATCGTAGACTTGCTCATTTGCAAGCATTAGCTCTGCTGCATGTCTGTGTTTTACTTTATGCATTATTAAAGATTTCAGTTCAAGAGTCTATGTAATTGGCTTATTTATGCCAAGTCTTCTCTGATTTCTTTAGTTTTATTTATACTCATTGCTTGTTCCCAAGCATACCTACTCTCTTCTACATAAATATTCTCTATTTTGGAAGGAAAAAAAATACCACTTCTGAGTATTGCAATGAATTAAGTCTACGGGAATTTAGTTTATACATTAATATGTAAAAAAGATCTTAATCTCCTTTTATTATTTCCCTATGGCGTGCAGCATACTCTGCAGGGCTTAATGCTGGGAATACCTTTGAAATGATGGACCAAATAAGCCTGCTTGTCACCTGCTTGTCACCTGCTTGTCAACAGGGTATGCAAATGACCAGGACTGCATCTACAAATAGATAGGTGAAAGCACAAACACCAGCCTTAGCATGACAAATGAGCTAGAATGCTGCTCCACTAGCAATTATCATGGAATAGTTTGGGTCACAAGGGACCTTCACAGTCATCTATTTCCAACTCTCCTGCTATGGGCAGGGTCATCTTCCAACCTGCCCTTGAGCACTTCTGGGGATGGGGCATCTGTAATTTTTCTGGGCAACCTGTTCTGATGCCTCACCCACCCTCAGGATGAAAATTTTCTTCACAATATCTAATCTAAGCATGTCCTCTGCCAGTTTAAAAGCATTCCCCCTTGTTCTGTCACTGCACGGCCTTCTCAAAAGTTCCTTTTCAGCCTTCCTGTAGGCCCCCTTTAGTCCTAGAAGGCTGCTGTAAGATCTTCCTGGAGCATTCTCTTTCCAAATCTCAGTAGCCTAAACTCTCTCAGTCTGTCTTCATAGGAGAGATGCTGCAACCCCCTGATCATCTCTTTTGATGCAGCTTTTTTGATGACTGGCTTTCTGGGCTGCAAGTGCAAACTGCCAGGTCATCTCCAGCCTCTCATCCACAAGTACTCCAAGTCCTCCTCAGCAGGGCTTTTCCCACTGCCCAGCCCGTGCCCAGAATTGCTCCAACCCAGGTGCAGGACCTTGCACTTGGGCTCATTGAACCCATGACATTTGCATGGGCCCATTTCTTCACCAGGGTCCCTCTGGAAGGCATTGCATCCCTCAGGTGTGCCAGCTGCACCACTCAGCCTGGTGTTGTACTCAAGCTTCCTCACTCTGGGTGTGACCATCCAGCCAATTCCTTATCTCCTGAGTAGTCCATTCATCAAATCCAGGTCTCTCCAATGTAGAGACAAGGATGTCATGTAGTGCACTGCCAAATACCTTGCACAAGTCCAGGAACATATCAGTCACTCTTTTATCATCCATCATGAGTGTAACCGAGTCATAAAAGGCCAAATTTGTCAGGCACAATTTGCTCTTAGTGAAGCCATGCTGACTTTCATCAATGACCTCCTTACTTTACATATGCCTTAGCAGTTTCCAGGTGGAAACTGTGACATGCACCACGATTTTTCCAGCTGCTGACTGGGCTGTAGTTCCCTGGGTCTTGCTTATTTGCCTTTTTACATATGGGGAGATTCTCATTTTCTAGTCAGTAGGAAATAGTTGTTACTAATGTTTGTGTGGAACATTATTTCCAGTTGTAATTGATTTCCAAATTGCAAGTGCATTCAAAGAATGACATTCAGATGACCAAGTGGTGGTCAAGTAAACCTTGAAATCTGACTATACATTTTTGTTTTGTCAGAACACAAAAGGCTTGTAAATCCAAAAAAGCCCAAATTTTACTATACTTTAAAAGGGGCTACTTAACACCAAGAAAACCTTGAAATGGGCATGTGAGACAGAATACAGGGTTTATATAGTAAGCTCATCAGGACTGTGTGTATATATCTTTACTTCCTGGCTTGGTTTCCATCACCTCAAGCTACATCCATGTTAACAGGTACTGTAGGGCAACAGGGGTGTTTTTGTAGAGTGAAATATTTGGTGGTGAGACAGTGACATCCACCCACATACCTTGTAAGACTGAATTCCCCTTAGGTTAGATGTGCCCAAAGCACACAAGTTTTGCTCCTGTAAAACTATTTTCAGTGTAATTTCACTCAGAAGGAATCCATATTTTTTGTTCCATCAGAGTTTTGTGAAGTATGGAAGAGTGTGAAATAGTGAAGAATTGAGAAATTTCCTTTTAAAAAGTGCACTTTTGAGCTATTAAAATGCTTCTGTGGATACACCATGGTGACTTTCTGAAAAGCAACTCACATTGCAATTACCTGGATGGATCACTATCTGCTCCTTGGGACTTCCCACAAACTCTCTGCTTCTGCATGTGAGCATCAGAATCCCTGTGCTTTGTAATGATCCTGTGCTTTTGTTCTGTGCTACCTCCCACAGGCTGTTTTTGGCTTTCCAAGAACACTGTTCTTTTCCAGGAAAAAGAGCAGTCTCCGTCTCCAGTGTTTCACCTGACCCTATTACTCTTTTTAAAGTACATACACAGTTTGAGAATAAGCAAATAAAGCAAATGTTTGTGATAATCTTACAGTACAAAGTCTTATCTGAAGACTCAGGCTATTTACCTGTATGGGTGTAACTTGTAACTCTGCTATAAATAGCATTAGAAGTGGCATTATCACAGCAGAGGCAGGAGGGCCCGTGGTAATTTTCTAAATTCCAAATCTGTGAAGATGGACCACAAATATTAATGAAAGAACTACAAAGATTCTTCACATGTTTATCTTTCTTTTTCCTGTTGATAAATTGTCTGTCAACTGGATGTGTTTCAACAAATTTGTTGATTGCAATTACTCAGCAAATGTTTGTTGTTAAGATAATTCAGGCAGTGAACTGCTGACAACGTGTTTTCTGTCAGTGGTCCTTTGAGTGCTTGCTATTCATTGTTTATATTTGCAATTTGAATTGTATTGACTGCACACACAATCCCCTGATTGAATGTAGTTGTTGATAAGAGCAGGTTTCCACATTGGCTTTTTCAAATTTCATCTCTTGTGAAAATATTAACTTCATTCACAGCCATCATTCCCTTTAAACTGAACAACTTGGCTGAAGTTAGCACAGAAGTGAATGCTAAACCAAACATATTTAACTACGCCTTAGTCCCTACAGGCAAAGGTTTTGTTTGCTTAGCTCTTCTTTTCAGTGATGTGAGCAAGCAGCTCCCATGAAATTTATGTTGTGAGTTACTTTGAAGAGGTTAATAAGTCATATCACGTTTTTTTCTTAACCAAAGGGTGTTTTATTAATTTTGATGAAATGTAGAGTTTGATAATGGCCTGTTCTGATTTAGAGTCTATTTTTGTTCAGGTTAAGATTTTTACTTGTCTAAAATGGGGATATGGAATCATGGACTCTACACTACAGTCAGAAGAATGCACATGCTAAATGACTATTTAAATACTTACTGTACGAATGTGCATATTTTCTACCAAATGTATAGGGGCTTTTTTTTAACCACTCATTGAGTTCTCAACGATTTGTGGGTAATGATTTCACAAACAGTTTAAATTCATTGAACTAAGCTACTTTTTGGAACATAATTATTTTATTTTAAAGCAAGAAGCACTCATTACTGTTGCAATATAAGTAAGAATTATTCTTCTAGAATTTACTTTAAAAAGTTCAATTTTGAGAAGAATGGGCATTCAAATATGAAGAAACCCATGTAAAAAATTTGTGCAATTTTTTTAATATATCTTTACAGGACTGTGACCATTAAGTGGTTTTTTTTAAAATTTGATTTTGCTATTTGAGCTCTCAAATTTGAATAGTCAAGCCACACTCTTGATGTCCCGCCTTGCAAAGAGAGATAGAAAATGTGCTCAGATTTCAGTGTAAAATGAGGTTCCCATGTAACTGCTTAATATCAGATCTTGGGAATTGATGGAGCTGAAAACCCTGTGTACCACTTGTGAGGTCCCCTTCAAATGTACTTTAGAAAGAGTAGAAATGTTTCACAGCAACTTCTTTTCATGCTTTTGTCAGGGTTTCAACTGATAAATATCTAAAAGCATTCTGTGTTTTTCCCGTTTCTTCTTTCCTCACTGGACAAATCCATAATTCTTTCTGTCCCATAACTAATAATTAAGTGGAAATGTAGTATTTCCCACTTCCTCAGCTTTCCAGATGTATCTTCCTTCATTTTGTTCATAAGTCATCAAGAATTACCATTCTTCACACAAAACAATGGACTCTAAAAATCCTCTGATCTGAATAGAAAATAAGAGGAATTTGGACATAGAGCTAGGGTCTTCTTTAAGGAAAAAGATGTTAGTTGGTTTTGGTTTTTTCTTTTTTTTAAACCAAAGCTAATTTTTCTAGTACCTTATGTTAATTTTTATTTCAGAGATTTTTTGGAAAAGACTGTGTGTATAATTCTGCATGTTTTCAGTAAATAGCCTTATAAACTAATTTATAAGAGAGCTGTAATCCTAATTTTAAAAACATATTTACTGAATTTCTCAGCTTTTTGGCTGGCAGATAAATGTGTTAGGTAAAAAAAGGCTGTATTGAGTGATGTCCTATATCTGTAGAGGATATAAGAAATCGATAGCAAAGCAGAGTGCAAATTAAGTAATGTGGTTAAGCACAGCTGAATGATGCCATTTTAAAAGTTGATTAGAAGTAAATATACCAATTGCTGTGGGTCCTATGTCTGTTATAAAAGGTGGTTGTTCAGTTTGTCTGTGAGAAGGAGCCTGGCTCCAGGGCTGCCGTGTGCTGTGCATGGCTTGCCAAGAGGGATGGCAGAGTGGGCCACTGGTGACTCACAAGCTGGAGTAAGGCACTGCAACGAGATGCTGCATGCAAACTCAGAGAAACAATGTCAAGAGAATCAAGTTCATCACTGTTCAGATGAACTGGGCTAAAGGTGAATAAGGAAACACTGCTAAGATGTAAAGTGGATGATCAGGGAGGATTACTTGATTCTGCTGAGAGTAAGCTGCTTAAACTACTAACCCAAGGTGATCAGCCAACAAAGAAATGAAGTGACTATTGTGGACTACCCAAGACAGTTTTGTTTGAAGTACATAATTTTCATAAACTCCCTGAAACATTTGCAAGATAGAAGCAACTTGTATTTGACACAGAAAACACTTCCTAATTAGTGAGAATTTGGCATGCAAGTAACATGATGAAGGTTGAGTTGGGTTGGGGGGTTTTCAGTTTGTTTGCTTAGGGTTTTTTTCTTTAAAGGCTCTATTGTCTAAAATTCACAACCATAACAATCTTGCTTATGACTTCTGCAGTCAGCAAAATTACTTATGATTAAAAATATATATATATTCAGAGTAGGAGGAAGAATTAATCTGATACACCAGGTACAGCTAATAGTTAAAATAAACACTTTCTCTGACGGTGGTTTCAGATAACTAGATGTTTATTTTTATTAGAATAACCATCTTCCTTAAAGAATTGAACACTCCTTCTTTGGCCTCACAGCCAGTTTACTTTCAGAGAGTGCATGCCCTCCCTCATTCTTTCCAGCTGAAAGAACAGGAGTATTAGATTAAGCCCTACTTTGATTCACGAATGTGAAATAGGCAAGAGAAGAGATTCTCACTCCTTTGCAGCTCCTGTTTACATCTGTCAATGAACAAGAGAGATAAAACATCAATATGCCCTTAAGGAAACTTGTCCTGATTTCCATTGCATAATGATTAATTTAATTCTCTGCATGAGTCTAAATGCACTGGAGTTAAATGAAAAGGCCAATCCTGGAAATGTGCTGAGACACCAGTATTATTGTGCTAATACTAATTTTGCCCTCCTTTTTTTCTAGTTTGTCTAGAAGTTTTCTTCTAGGACTCTGAAACACAGAGGAACATTTTAAGTAAAGTGCCTTTTTAAAAAAGTGTCCTAACTACATTGAACTTGATAATATTTTTAAGGTTCTGAAGTGAGCAATCCTGTACTTGTACCTTGCTTACCCAGTTTAAGGACTTGATGAGAATCAGTATCATATGTATGGCAGGTTTATCTCACACTCTTATGTTTCAGATATAATCCAGCACTAATATGAATATCTCTACCTCTGTCTGAATTTCCACTGAGTCATGCATTAATTTTTGTAGCTGTTTTCTGTCCATGTCATACCATTGGCATGATTAAAATACCTATTTTGAGTCAATACCTTAAACTGAAATAAACTGATGTACTCTGCTGCAATAGGACAGTTTCTCACTTGGATTTTGACTACTTATTTCTCTTGAGTAAAAGCAAAAAGTAAAAGCAAAGATTATTTTTGCCTTATAAAGTATCTCAAATTTTCAAATTTGTATTTATTTCTTATACTTCACTGTATTTCCTATACTTAAAAAAAACCCCAAACCCTTACAATCTATGAGTAGCAATAAAACCTTTGAGAAATGTTTCTAATAAAAGAACAGTAGGCTGTGAAATGTGCTGCTGTGGTGTGCAGTAAGTATAGTGGTTCACCTTGAACACTTCTTTTATTGAATACTTTGGGGCAAGGATGTCTGGTTGTGTGTAAAAGCTTCTCATGTGTGGTATGGAGACCTTGTGTGCTCTTTCCTTCCTGCCCTTTTCCTCCTCCTCTTTTTATTCAAGGATGCAGCTGCCAGACACAGAGCCATGCTCCCGTACAGCCTTCCCAGGAGGCCTTGTGAAATCAAGTTGCTCACTGAGTGCCAGCATGCCTTTTGTTCATTCGAAGGCAGAGCTAGGAGCCTGCTTCCTCTGCCAAGAATGCAGGCAGGCTACATTGGAAAAAAAAAAAAAAATCCCTCAATTTTATTCACTGCACTGTTTCATCTTTTTAAGTAGCTGGCATCTGCAGCTGGTTGTGGCAGGGAAAACCTACAAACATTGCGCTTGATGTTAATAAATGTGTTTGCCATTAAGTGGCTGTTGTAATGCTTTGCTTGTTTGCCTTTCTGCGTGCACTTTCATCCTTCACTGTAACACTACTGCTGCCTTGTAATTTGTCTCAGACATTTACATTGCTGGTTGCAGGTATACAAACCTCTTAGATCAAGTAACTGCTCAGACACTTGATAAAAGGATCCGTTTAGCGTCTTTCCTATTCTGTCTGCCAAACACAAGCATAGCCTTGATGCATGGAATACAAACTGCCTTATAGTCACAGACCACATTTCACTTCTCCTTGACTCCTGACTGAATGGTACAAACCATTAAGGAGTTTATGTGAGATCTTTAGTGCAGCCGCTGATTTTAGCAGAGTCTAACAATGTCTCCTGTGACAGCTTTCTATCTCTCCAGAACAGCTGGAGCAGCTATTCCTAGAATCCTCTGAGTGAAGTCCATATTTCAAATAACTGAAAGAGGATCATATAACAGCACTCTCGGTGGGATGGCAGCCATTATCTCCTCTGGAGCATGCCTGCTGTAGAGAGAGCAGGCATCTCAAAACAACACATCTGCAGTTCTGTCAGCTGTTGGGGAGATGTTTGCATGCACAGGGAAGGAACAGCTCTCCTTCCCTCTCAAAACTACCCTCTCTTCTTTCCCCTCTGTGCAAAATCTGACAGCTTGATAAAAGCAGGCTTGTCTTAGAGACTGACTAATGAAAGTGCTTGCAACAATTTGGAGCCAATCTGTTCATGAAGAGCACACAGGCAGGTCTCTGACAGTCTGCTTTGCAACAAAGCATACAAACATATTGTTAACTCTCAGGGACTTCTGTGGCACTTAAGCACATATTTGATAAGATTAAGTGCTATACTGAGCTGGGATGACTTGAGTGTGCAGGAGCCTGAATACAATAATATGAACAAGACAAAGGGAGAGGAAATGAGGGGTGAGTGCTGCTCTCTTCCCATTACACCTGGGTACAGGTTGTTTGCTATGAACTGCTAAAAGGAAAGATGGGAAGTTGTGGGTCCTGTAAAGCAATCTTTCATCTTGCATGCAGTTAGAAGGTATCATAGCAAGAAAGCAAAAGTGGAAGCTAATGTTATTTCTCATAAAAATGTCCTGCTTTTAGTTAACAAAACACGGGACAGTAAGGTACAGCAGTTGCTGTGACTGCCATCAGTAATGGTAAGCTCACTGTTTTCGAACTGCAGTACAGCACTACACAGCAGTAAGATTATAAGAAAAAAGAACAGTTTAATGGCTGCAAAGCAACATAACCAGGATAACTGAAATTAAATTCCCCACACTCAACAGTTTCTTGCATTCCAGCCTGTGAACTGTCTTAACTTCCAGTGTTATGATAACCTCACTAGCATGTGCTATTCTGGGCTGTAAGAGGATGTGCCGTTTGCAAAAGAATAAGCAGATTTGCATTGCCCCTGTGTGCATTCTGCTATGGCAGTCTTTTCAGCTGAAGTCTTTTGTCAGGCTGGTCTCCAAGACAGGGAACAGAGAGAGACTTTCTGTGCCTTTCAATTCTGCAACAGCAAAGAAGCTTTTCATAGTGGAGCACATTTCAGTTATATGCTAAAGAATGAATGAGCTAAAATATTTCTTCAAGAATTAATAAAATTAACTTAATCACTTATAGATTAATAGTTTAGCTTTGGAGACATATAACAGGCAGAGGCCACATTGTATTGTTAGGGTCTGGGGACAAATGTACAACCCAAGGGGAAATCAGGAAGCAAGGTAAGAAAACTCACAGCAAAATTCTGTGGCTCCAGGCTTGCCTTACATCTAGTTTCTTAGAAAACATCTGAAGACTGATTCCTCAAAATTGCTTTTCTCCTTGGCACCAGAGGACAATCCAACAGCAAGGGCCCTCTCTGACAGCTGCAGGAATGGCTCAGAGAGAGAGACCTCCCCACCTTTAGAACTCCTTATAGAGAAATCCTATGCATTCTGGGATAAGAGAGAGGGCACAGCTGTCTCTAGGCAGTGACAGTGTGGAAGGGTCAAGGGGAGCTGGCATTTAGGGATGCGTAATGGGTGCAGGAGACCAGTATCCCCAAGATAAAGGGATTGTTAGTTTCTCTTGCTTTGACTTCTCATCAAGGCAAGCTGAAGCTGAGCTCTAGGTTGCTGTTATATTCATTTTCACTGATGTGTTCTTCCAGATGTTACAGGCAGTTCGGCTTTACTGTCTGTCACCTCTTGTGTCTTGGTGGCATGGCATGAAGATTTGCTTTTCTTTGGGCTTATCCAAAGATCTGTAGATTGCAGCTGAATAACTAGAACTGTTCTTACATGTTCTGAGAGAAGGAAAAGAAGAGTTTTGGGCAGTGGTCTCAGATCTTCTCTGAGCTTTGCCATTGGAGATTTTCTGACTGAGAATTTCACTGTTCTGATTCAGTATTTCAAGACATGTCAGTGGTGGGAAGGATATGTTTTGTAAGATGTAATTATCTCTTTTTAGCAGTGAGCTCCTCAATGCTGCTTTGATTGTGATACCTCCACATCGCCTGATTAAATCAAAGCCAGGTTAGAGCATTAGGATTAAGGACGTAAATTAATTGTAATTACATCAGAGCCAGCCAAATTAGCAAGTCATCAGTAATATAAGCAATGCTAAATGGCATCTAATTCTGTATAATAATTAATTGGGTCTTCCACTAAATAAGACCCGACACATTGGTCCTTTATCAATCCACTAAAGGCTGGTTAGCCTTGGGCACTTCTGACATGAAACAATTACAAAGGTTCCAAGAAACCAACATGTTTGTCCCTGTTTTCATTTTAAGCTCTGACACTCTGCCTTTACATGCTTCTCCTAGTTTATTAATTAGGTCCTTACACTCTTAGATTACTCTTATTTGCTGTGCCTGTCGTCCTGGACAGCTCATTGCTAAAATTATGCTGCCCACAGAGCTTGGAAAGAAAGAAAGAAATTAACAAGCTGCAATGGGCAACCAGAAAATGTCCAGTGGTGGTCATTTGACCAGAATGAGCGCTCAGAGGACTGCTGGTTCCTGATGCAATATTAAATCTGGGTGAAGAAAGATGAAAAAGAAACTTTATCTAGGTAGGGAAACAAAAAAAATATTTGGAGGGACATTCAGATACAGTGCAAGGAATTCAAAAAAAGTATGTATAACAAGCAGTCTCACCCTCTTCACCTCCTCTTGACAGGGAGTTATGTGAAATTGGAATAAAACTTAACAGGAAAGTGGTGGGATTACCAATATGTGGTCTTCTGAAACCAGTCTAGAAAATAAACAATAGCAGACATCCTGTAGAGTACAGTCTTAAATTTGCAGGTAGCTGGACTAGAAGATCAGTAAGTCTTTTTCATTTCTAACAGTGGCAGCTCTGTTCCACAGGTGTTCTAGAGATACTGCTGCTGGCTTCTTACTACTAAAAGTGATTTGTTCCTTGTTTGTGACAGAGGAAATGCACTACTTTTCTCTCAGAACTGCTTGGTTACCCTCCTGCAGCTCAAAATGCTTTCCAATTACGGCTCCTGCACAAAGAAAAACATATTAGCTGTTCTGAGACCTTCAGTGTAGTCTGACTAACCTTTGTGCAGGGCAGGACTTCAAAGGAAGCAAAGCAAACCCCAAACCACCTTTGTGTTCCTTGGGTCTGTTGACTGGCCAGGAAGCAGCTTGGCATTGCTCCCAACAGTCACAAAGTGCTTGAACAGTGTTTAATTCTGGGTGCTATTCTAATGTAAATATCACATGCCACATATCTTTGTAATTATTTTCTAGTTATATCGCAGAAAAGTTCAATTCATATGTTGCGTTTTGGATTGCAACTTTTGGTATCAGTAGCACATTTAGTATTGTTGTTCTAGAAAACAGTTTTGGATCTTAGAGCCAGAACTTCATTCTTGGGTGGTTTTGCTCAGAAGTTTAAAGGAACAATCAAAACTGAGGGACGGAATTGTTACCTGTTCAGTTTTTCACTCTCTCCATTTATAAACCACTTATAAATACAGCAAGAGCTGTACAAGTCCAGGTTTGCACACTGTTTACTAACTCTGAACAATGCATCATTTTTTATTATGAGTGTATCCAGATTTGGAGACAGCCAGTGCCATGGTGTTCCATGGTGAACTCAGAACTCTGGAATGGGCTTCCTGACCCACTGCTGTCACTGTGGATGTGGTGATGCTCACAGTTGCTTGCTTGCAGAATTGTTTATCTCTGCCAGAGGTGGTGTTTGAAAGGAAAATACACCAATAATACAGAAATTCGAGTAAATTAGGAGGAGGACCTATAATCACCTAGCATGTGGAGAACAGTGTCTATAAACCACATTTAGAGTGCATGTGTTGTTATTCCCGAGATCAACACACTGAGCAGATTTCTGACAAATGCTGTGGATGCAGCACATTCTTCATCAGCCCTGCAAAGGCATAGCTTTTAGACAGATAGTCATTTTACAAACAAGGGGAATGGTAAAAATCATTGTCTCTAACCTACAGCTTGCTTTTGTCTATCAGTCACTTGAGGTGAATTTATCCTTTGTGTCTGATGCTGAGAATCAAATTAGGTTGCACTTGCACATTTTTTTCTTCCAGTTAAGCAGAAAAAGGAAAAAAAAAATTTAAACTGAGAAGAAATCAGGACAGCAGATTCAGCTCCAGAGAAGCACATTGAATGTGCTCTTATGTGCATTTTTGAATGAGATGCTCAGTCAAGACGCTTAACACAGTGTGCAAAGTTAACTGTCCATATGATTTTATGGGTCGGAGACTTGGTGTTTGGCAGATGTTAAAACTAAAGGCCAATATGCTTCTGCATGGCTCCTCATTATCATATGTGTGTCTAAGAATGCCACCTCTAAAGATAAAAATGGTGCCTCTGTCTTTTAATGTTATACAGCTGACTATCACTATATCTCCTGATTTTCCACAGAATTTTTCCTTACCTTTCAAAATAATTAATTAAGATTTGTTGGGAAAATTAATTAAAACTGAAAAACATATTTCCTATAATAATTTGTCTCTTGTCCAGCATTTGACATTTTCTATTCAATTTCTATTTAAAGCAAGAATTCAACTGATTTTATTTTAAAATACTTCTGATGCATTTTATTATTTTCTCTTTTGGGTTGGTTGTTGTTTTTTTTTTTTTTTTAACATAGGTTAGTGTTGTTGTGGCTTTATATAATATTCATATAGGAAAGACCTCCTCATGTTCACTTATGTTGTAGCAAAACAGGGAACCTTCATAATGCATTTGCCTAATTGTCAGGTATTCTGAATTCAGAAGAAGTGTTAGCCAGGGTGAAACCTCTCCTCTTTGTTCTCCATGATTTTCTGCAGGGACTGCTTGCTTCTGAATTACCTAAGAGTATGCTACTTTTAAAAACTGTCAGTGCAAATTCTGCACAAAGTAGAGCTAATGTCATGGGATTTTTATAACTAAAATCCAGTGACATTCATAGCCCTGTAATCAATTACTTGGCCACTTGGCCAAAGATCTGTTGTAGTGTAAATGTTTATACACTCAGAGTGCCTCAAGGCCTGCATAATCATTTGGCATACACCATTTGGTCCACAAGTGTAGCGTGGCCTTGCTTACAAAACACACTCAGGATGGCAATTGGTAACAGGACACTGCAGCGTTCACGGGCTGATGGAAACAGTAAATCCAGTCCTGGTGTGCCAGAGTAGGTGATTAATCTGAGATTCTTTTAACCAAAATGTTTTCAAATTAATGTTCCTATGGGAACATATAGATGAATAGATACAGAAATAAATGTAGGCACAGACTCTTCTGCATGAGAAAGTATGTTTTTATGCATTTAATTTAAAAAAAAACCTAAAAAGGTTTATCATATTATCTGGAATCCTGAATGCCCTGTTTTAAAAGAGGAGTTATTTTAGCACACCTGTTCAAGAAACACAATAAGAGACAAAATGTTCAGTTGTGCTGTGGAGCACCAGGGTGAGAAGAAAATAAGAAAAAAAAATTCAATAGAGAAGATTCAGCATCTTAGTTGGATTTCTTAGTGCACCTTCAGCTCGCTATCTGCCTCTTAATTGCCAGTGTTGTGCTGCCATGAGTGCTGTCTTACAACTGTTTGCAAAATGAATGAAAAGTTTGTTGTGTTCAAATTAATTCTGTGTGGCAAGTTCTCAGATTCTTCTGTCACATAAAGCTCAAAAGTTGAAAGCAATTACTTTTTAAAACTTTTGCTTTTTAGAACTCACCTCTTGATAGTTTGTTACTTAACTAATATTTATTGACCATTATTTGGGTTACCATTATTGCTCTCAAAAGAAGCAGCCCAAACAAGATATCAGCTAGAAAATGGAAAGAAAATTAATGCATAAAATATACAGTTTTCCTTGCCTGATGTAGAAAAATGAAAATCGAAATGACTTCTCTGGGGATGAATCAGTAAGGTAGCCTCAGTTAGCTTGATCAGAAAAGCTTATAAGTGTTCACACAGTAAGAAACTATTCTTGCTGAAACCAATTGCAAAATCCTTATTAGTGATTGTTGCTCTGGTTTGACAGAGCAAAACCAGAGCTGTGTTCTGGTGAGCCTGTGGGTTTCAGTGCACCTGTGTCTGTAATATGTTGCTCCTCATAGCTGGTGCAGTGAACACTCAAGGCTGGCAATGCCTAGGAAGGGTTGCTTAGGGCGTGATGTCTGTACCAAGCACAATCCCTTACATCTGAGAAACTTCCATACTTTTTAGGTGAGGTCTTATGCTTTCCATAAATTGGTTTAAGAGAGCAGGTCAACATCCTATTGCGTCAGACTCAGAAGAAAGTAAAGGTCTCAAAAGAATTTGTTTTATATAGATGAGAAATGGAAATTCTAATACATTATTGAATTATCTGTGTCATCTTGGGAATGCTTTGCCTTCAGCTGGGGCTTTTATGCAATTCATCTTTTGATTTTTGTAGAAAGCAGACATGTAAATGCTTACATCCTTTGAGAACAACACCTACAACCTCTAAAAGCCTGTCCTCCAGAATGCCAAGATGGCTTTGGTAAAGCAGATTCCTGGAAATTACAGCACATAACACCTTCTGCTTTACCTTTGCCTTGCACATTATTCTTCCATTGGGGCGTCCTTTTTGTACTGTGCACAAGCATTAGGATTTGATTATGAATCATTTTATTGTATGGGAAAAGAATACTTGCTTGTCATTAGTTGCAGAACCTGAAGAAATCATCTGTAACTTAATGATTGTACAAATAATGTAAAAAAATTTCAGCTGGTAAAAAAAATGTACAATATACATCCAAGTTTCATAATAATTCCAATATAAGGCAGTAGACCATCAAAGCTAGAGGTTACTGTGGTTCAGTGTATTTTATTCCAGCATTAAATACCTGTCCTCTTGGCAGTAGAAGCCTGTTTTTTGACATCAAACTGTGCCCAGACTAGCACAAACAACAAGTACTGGGAGGAATAACAGTAGTATCTTCTGATTCAACCTCAGGAGGCCTGGGCAAATTGCCACAGATTACATTTTAGCAATGCAGGTGATAAAAATAATGTTTTTTCAGGTCTGCTGTTTCTGAACTTTAGCAGTTATTGTCCTGCTCTTAACAGTGAAATGGAAAAAGCTTGTTATTCTTAACACTTTCATTTCAGATGCCTTTCTTTTCATTGCTATGGAAATTACAGCTGTGAGCAGTGCCATTGGGAAAAAAAGGTAATGCATATTTCTGAGTTTCAAATGGCTCTTAAATTATCCTAATTCAAGAAATTTCTCTTTGGATACACATTTATTTTATATATGCAAAGAGAGATACTACATTAATGTAAATAATTACCTATACTTATTTAACACTCCCTTACACTTATCCCTACATTGAATCATTGTCCATATGGGTGTCTTAAAATGTTTTGAAATCCTAAGTACATTTCATATCACCTCAGACATTTAGGACACGCTTTATAGAAGCTCAGTTGAAGTGACTTGTTCTAGTCATTAAAATCTTTACTTCATGGCAATTTTATTTCACAAGTCAGTATATATGTGAAAACTTGAAATTCCAAGTTTTCCAAATGAATTAACAAAATTGTACTTAACAGCTGTGGTGTTGGAAGGGATGACTCATGGTGTGCAGACACTGAATTGCTGTTTTTTTCCCCTCATTACCAATGCCCTCATGGAAAAGGTTTGATTCATGAATATTCAGATGTGCCTCAGAGAATCACAGAATCATTAGAGTTGGGAAATACCTTTCAGATCCTCAAGTCCAGCTATAAACCTAACCCTTCTAAGACCACCACTAAACCTTTTCTCTAAGTGGTACATCTACACATCTTTTAAATACCTCTGGGGAGGGTGACACCACTATTTCCCTGAGCAGCCTGCTCCAATTCTTGGCAACCCCTTCAGAATATCCCAATCTAAGCCTCCCCAGTGCAATGTGAGGCTGGTTTCTCTCTATCACAGTTATGTGGAAGAAGAGACTAATACCCACTTCGGTACACCCTCCTTGCTGGTAATTTTAGAGTCAGATCAACATTCCCACTCAAATCACTGTTGTCTGCAAACTCAATGCCCTCATCCAGATCACAGATATAGATATTAAAGAGGAATGGCACTGGTACTGAGCCATGGGGAACAAGAGTGGTGACCAGCCATGAGCTGGATGTAACTCCATTCCCCCCACTCTCTGGGCCCAGCCACACGGGCAGTCTCTTATCCAGGGAACAGAACATCTGCCCAAGTCAGTTTCTTCAGGAAAAAGCTGGGGGAGAAGGTACCAAAAGCCTTACTTAGGTTCAGGTAGACAACACCCATAGCTTTGCCCTCGTCCATAAAGGAGAGTATTTTGTGCCAGAAGGAGATCAGGTTCATCAAGAGCGACCTGTCTTTTATGAATTCTTGCTGGCTGAACCTGATCTCCTGGTTGATCTCCATGCCATGTGATGGGAATCAGGAAGATCTGCTCCCTAATCCCATATCTTCATTCAGTTTAAACTACAGATTTTCTTCTTTCTTTCTGCACCATACTGGCTTAGTACATAACTGTGCGGAAGAACAGCTTTTAAAATTGTCTCTGGCAAATTAGGATTATAAACAAAAGTAAAAGCTGGGGGGAAGAAGTAAAATCCTGTATATTGGGTCAATCTTTTACTTCTAGGTGGAACATGTCTCCTAAAGGTAGTAGAACCTGGTCCTGTGAGAGTCTTTTGTTCCCTGCTGGAAAAGGAATTTGAAGCGTTGTCTTTTACTATGTGCTACATGCCTTTAACAAGATGAAATGTAAGAAAAAGGCAATCCCACAAAAAATCCTGTGGGATGCATTTTTGTTTCATGAACTGTTGAAGTGAATGAGATGGGAGATGAAGCTTTCAGATTTGGGGAAAGACATTGATGTAGTGAAAGAGTAGGGATAGATTTCAGGAAATTGGCCATCTCTTTCTGCTTCCTGTTGCTGTAAACTTGGGAAAGTAACTCCATCTTTATGCCTCTTCTGCTAGCATGTGAAATGGAGATAACCACTTCTTTTGTCTGTCTTACCTGCTTTATGTCTAAACTTACTAGGGAAGAGACACTGACGTTAGACATTTTCTGAGGGGAGACTTCAGTAGGATCCTAATCCCATTTGGGCTAAGTGTCTCTGGTTGTCACAAAAATAATAAAAAATCTCAAAATTCCTACAGAACTATATACTGTGTTTCATAGCTGACTGTGTTGTACTGTTAGCAGGGCAGAAACAGAGTATGGTTATATTTGGATGCTGTATAAGAATCCTGACATATTAGGTGCTTAATTTCTTTGCCTTGTGGGTTTGAAGACTTTCCACTGTTTATGAAAACTACATTGAAATGGAGAACTACATCCTAAGTGCATACACTCAACATCATTTTGCTTCCCAGCCAGATTTTCCCCAGGTTAGGTACTTTTACAGATCTCCCTGCTTCTCCTTGTGATAAGGTGCATAGCCAACATTAACATTAATGAGAGCTGCATGTGCACTCGAAGAGAGAATCCAGGCCTCTGGGCATATTTAATTGCTATCAGACCAAGACTACTTCTGCATAACATGGGGTATGCATACAACATGGTAATGAAACTGAGAGCAAAGGCCTTGCTTAGGAAGGCGTGTATAGCACTCTGTGGGGAAGCTCTGCAGACCTTGGGAAACTCTGCCATCATGGAGAGAAACATGGATGGCATGCAGGAGGAAATGTCATATTTTGGGAGCACACAGGCTGCAGTGTGGCTGTAACTGATAGTTTGGATTACCTTTGTAGTGTACAATCAAGACATGCTGCTGGGAACGATTAACTGTAGAGGCAAGATGCTGCATTTTTCCTTTAAACCTCTATTCTTTCCTGCTTGAAACTTGGACTCGCCGTGTTGTCTCTGACTTTCCAGTGACCTTGCTTTAGGTTGCAGTGAACGGGAATAAACCTAGTGTAGGCAAGATTAAAAGGCATATCATTATATTTGAGGGAGTGGAAATTGAATGCTTGGAGAGAGCAGAAGGGTCTAGTGCCAGTGCTTCAGTCCTATCTCTGACTTCCTCTGTGAGTAGTTTGATTCATATGAGATTCTACTATTCAAAATAAAGCAAAAATTTACTGATTAACTTTCCCCAAATAATGACTGAATGTAATATACAAATAGCAACAAAAATTCAAGCTGCTCATTGAGTTCAAGTATGGAGGGAGACAGTTTCTCTGGGAATATTAATTTGTCTAAAAGATACATTTTTTAAATAAATTCCAGGGAATTGAACTAAAGAGTTAGGGGCAGTTCTGTATGGCTGCATTATAGGGTCTGTGTTCTAAGGACGCATGTACCCTGAGGGGATTGTGCCATATCATGTTTCTCCTAAAGCCATCTGAAGTTAAGCACTTCTCTAAATCAAAGGATTGAATGTTATACAGTAAAGTTGAACACAGCAAAATTGTTATAATTTGATCTAAAGCACATTAAAGGCTTCTCACTCTCATTAGAAAGGTTGGGCCACCTCTTACATTACAGGTACAAAACTAGCAGTAGCATATCTATCTGTAAAGACAGGGACCTTTCAGCTGTAACTGAGGGTTTTAGTCCCAGGATACTGCATCCAGGTCTCTGTGTGAGTAGGAAGAGGAAAACACAACTGTGGTCTCCCCACACAGTTGCAACTTGTAGTGACTCTGAAAGCCAATGGCCATTGATTCTACTTAGAGAAACCTTTTGGAAGCCGTAATTTATACCATTTATGTTCAATGCATAGTTAATCTATGAAGTGAAGGAAAACGAAGGCAATTTAGATTCATCCATCCATAAAATAGGTCACCAAAGAGCTGGTTTAATCTGGCACTAGTAAGACCATAGTCATGACGAGGTAATGCTGGGCTGGGATCAAATGAATGGATATAGTTTCATGTAAACAATGGAAGCTGCTTTTAGTGGAATTTCATAAAGAATGACATTGGATCAACAAGCCAGTTTCTGTAGCATTTAATGAAGACTCTATATAATATTGGGAATGGAAGTCTGCATATGCCTGTAGCTGATTTCTAATTAAAGAATAGAAGGTTCAGCTGCAGAGCAGTACTAAGAAACGTGCATTCAAAGAATTAGGAGTAGCCTACCCATTTAGTGATGCATTATTACACTCCTTTCTCTTGGATATCTCTAGTTCTCTGAAGTTAAATATGATACATATGGGAAATAGATTGAAGTACATTAATTGCCTTATTCATCATGTCATTAAAATTATAGGTCTTGCTGCAGACTAGCTGCAATGTCTTATTGTGTTTCTGGCACACATCATTAACAGAAACAGTCCTGCTAGTGGTATGCAAAATGTACTTTCTAAATAACTGTACAGTGATTTGGGGCTCACTTATGCAACATATTGCTACAAACTATTGTAATACCCCTGGCACTCGCTTAAACTCATTGGGCTAGTGATGGAATTAATGAGGCTGGTGCTGCTGCAGTATGCTGAGCACGCTCAGCTCCTTCGATGCTCTTTGTCTGCAGCGAGGCTCTTGTCTTTCAGAGCTGGCTGCCGCTCTGTCTCCAGGGCTGAGCCTGGGATCAGATAATGAACAGCATATCAGTGCAGCAGAGGGGGTAGGGGGTGATGGGAGAAGACTTATTATTCCTTCACTCTCAAACAAAACAAAATCATTGAACTGTCAGGGTCATTAAGGACCCTGGGGTTGTCATGGAAACGACCTTTGGGGGTTTATGGCTGTTAATGCATGAGTGACTGTCTGTATTATATGTGTGTGGAAGGGGTCACCGTTTTCTTGGTGGCTTCTAAAAAAAGCTGGATTGGATGGCTAATGTTCAGAAAGGAATTTCTGTGCTCTGTGGTGTGACTAACTATTTTGAATGTAGCAGACTTTGAAGGGGAGGCGGAATAAAAAGCTTTACTGACAAATATTTAGACAGAAACATAATTACTCTTGAATTTTGTTTCAGTAGCAATGCAACTTTATTTCCAAGTGTCAGAAAATAAAGTCAGACTCAGTAATCTTTTTAGGATACTTAAAAAAACTCTGAAAGCAAATAATTTTGCTTCAGATGATATCAGGCTAGCAATACAGGGCATTACCTAGGGAAATGACAATAAATTTTAGAGCTGTCATAGCCAGAGAGAAAAAATGTTAATGTACATAGCTAATAAAATCTTCCTCATCCTCACACAGACTTTCTGTATGACCTTGGGCACATCATTTAACTATTGTCCTGTTCAAAGCAATACAAACCATCAACTGACTTCAGATTTGTAATAATGCTTGTTAAAAAGGAAGGATATTTGATTTTAAGAATGTGGGCTTAGGACTCTGAGTATCCAGAAAGAGAAGTCATGGTAAGAGTACATCAAAGATCAATTTTACCTAATTTTTTACACTCTCAAGTGGAAGTCATCATGGCATTTTGCTTTATCAGCCACTCTCTACTGGCTGATTAACAATTAGATTGTTATACTTCAGCTTTCAGTAGAGACTACAGCGCTTGTCTCCATATAGAGAAAAGGAGGGGGAGGGGGAGACAAAGAGGCAGCAAAGCAGGGATAATATTAATGATCCCCTTTATGACAGTCAGGAAATACCACCAGAAGGCAAGAATACTAAAGGTGAGGAATAGTGGTAGCAATTATTTCAATATTGTATGGAACTTAGTATCTATTCAGTTTGATTCTTCAGCTCTTTATTTCAGCAAAAAGTTCTGTGTTTATAGTATATTGAGAAAGGAGCTAGATTGTTCTCCCCCCCACACACTAAGATAAATGAATGTGATTGCCAGGTTAAAAATTGGAGGCAGAATTTTACTTATCTCCTGTTGTGGGGGAGGAAGCCTAAGTTTGGCCATGCTCAATTTAGCATCCATGATTTTGCATACTTTTTTTTTTTTTTTTAAGTTGTCTCAGGAAAATCATATCGTCTTTCTTCACTCTCACCTTTCTTCTGTAAAGGAGGAATAGTCACACTATTTTATTTCATACGTTCCTTGCAATAAAGATCATAATAAACTCAGGTAATCCATCAGAAGGGCTGCATAAACATCCCTGACAGCAGGGTCAATAGCAGGATGTGACTTCATGGCTTAAAGCCCATCTTCACTCCTACTTGTGCAGCTTCAGAAGTTTCTTAGAGTGATCAGGGGCAGCAAACACAATAACAAAATTGCTGAAAATCACAGTCTTATCAGTTCCATTGATGTGCTTGATGTATTTCAAAAATTCCTTCTTATAATTGTACTGGTTGCAACACATCTTTGTTAAATAGATTAAGAAGATGGAAATGTCATTGTATCACTGAATCAGAGCTATGGTCAGGTTGGAGGAGTTAAAAAAATGAATTGTATTTGTATATGTTGATGGTAGTGTTATTTAATTAATGTGAGAGAAACATATTTGGAGAGATTCTTAATAGACTTTCATTCATCTGACTTTTTAGGCATGTCTGTATTTGAGACTTTCTATGCAAAACTTTTTTCAGTGTTGTCTTGCAATTTTATGTCTCCTGGTATTGAAGAAAAATTAACCATGAAAACTCAAGTTTGAGTTTAGTCAAGCTCAGTGCAAATTTGTTTAAATGAGAAGTTTTGCATAGAATTTGCCCAAATTCTGGCAAAAATTCAGACTAAAAATCTGTAGGCTTTAAGAACTGTTGATTTGTTGTGCAATCTGCCTGTGCTACCAGTCAGAGTATCTTCTGGATATCTTGTCTCCCATCCTTGCTTTTTGTCTTCTTGCTCTATTTCTGCTTTTTCAGCTCCTCCAAGCGTTTCTTGTCACTGCTTCACTAGGATCTCCTCAGCCCTGGAAACACACCCCACCCCTATCTGCAGATGAAGAGAGGCAGAAGTTTCAGAAGTAATTTTTTCTGTGCTAGGTACTCTGAAAAATTTTGATGCGCATAAGTCTTATTGTATTTTTTACATTTGTTGAGAGTTAGTTTCCAAGAACATTAGAAATTACTTAGAATTCAGACTCCCTTCTAGAATATTTTATTTATTCTCTTATAAGCCTGATTTCAGAAACAAACATAACAAGTTAGAGAAATATTCATAAAATTACAGAGATTGAAGAAGAAAGTCAGGAGTACCATGGGTCATTTGGCCCAACCTCTCTGCTCAGGTGGGGTCATTCTAGAACAGATTGCACAGGATTTCACCCAGACAGTTTGACCTCTCACCCTCTCTATACAGTCAGTTCCAGTGCACAGTCATTAACACAGTAAAGTTCTTTTTTATATTCTGGTGGAACTTCCTATGCATCAGTTTTTCACCATTGCCTCTTGTCTTACTCCTTTGTCCACTGTTCTACAAGTTGCCCTATATTTAAATGCACCAATTAACTGTCCCTGCTCCTCTTATTTTGGATAAACGTTGAATCTTTAAACAGTTGAATAATTCAGAGCATAGTACATTGCAAGACTTCTTTGCCTTTTTTTTTCTTTTTCAGTAATATTTTCCAGTCAGACTCTAGTTCAGTTTGAGTTTCAGTGGATAAGTCACCAAGGATAAATCTGAGGAGAAATTGCAGCCACTGGTGTCAGCTGGGCTAGATGCCTTCATTTCTCCTGACCTGTGCTCATTTACCCCAGTTTAGGATCTTCCTTGCTATTGCACTGTGGTGGGCTGACCTTGGCTGGGTGCCAGGCATACACCAAGCCTCTCTATCACTCCTCCTCAGCAGAAACAAAGGAAAACAAAACATTTATCCCCTATTTCCCATAAACAGACAATGTACAACCCCTTTCCAGGAAGCAGTTTCAGTATGCCTAGTGGTTTCTCTGGAAAATAAATGTAAGAACAAATGCTCCTCACCTCCTTCTTTCTCCTGGCTTTTATTGCACTTTATCATTTTGGGTCAGCTCTCCTGGCTTTGTCTCTCCCCAGATCCTGCCACTCCCAGCCTATTGGTAAGGGGTAATTCTTGGAGAGACAGCCCTGATGCTGTGCCAGTCCTGCTCAGCAGGGGCCAAAACACTGTGTGTTAGAAACACCTTCTAGCCACCAGTGGAGTACAGCCCTGCTAGGGCTGCAGTGTGGAAAATGAATTCCATCTCAGCCAGACCAAATCCATGCACTTTCGTGGCAGCCCAAGGGGAACGTAGCACAGGAGTACCACACAAACCAGCCGGGATGAAAAAAGATAGTATTCATTTTCTTTCTCAGTCTAAAGGGATTACTTTTGTAATTACACCAAGTTCTGAAATGCCCTTAGATTTGTTCAGTGCCAGGGAATCTGAATTTACATCAAATGCTGCATAATTCATATGGCACGGACAGCAATTATGAGTTAATTGAGGGGGTAATTTTAAAAAAAGGCACATTATGACAAACATCAGGAATGGCGGAAGCAAGAAAGGCTCTTCAGCCCATTGAGGCTCATTTTTTTAAAGTTATTTTATTTAACATGATGGTGGTTGTCTTTTGAATGATGCAGGAGAGCCCTCTGGTCCCTGCCTCTGCAGTATTTTTTGTTTAGACAGCATCTGATACATAATTTTTTTTTCTGGAATAAGTAATTTCAACGTCAGGTATGAAATTATTTGTGCTCTAAATCACACTGTTCTAAAATGTGTGCTTGATTATCTCTCAGCAGCAACCATAACCTTAAAATCAGATATAGTTCAGTTAATACAGTCCTCTTGATCCTTTCTCACCTTTCAGATTATAGGGATTAAGCACTATAAACTACCTATACTGTCGCTGCCTTTGTTCCTACAGTCAACAGAGTCATCACTTTTCTCTGTACCTTCTCACATGTTATAATACCTACTTTTGTACAGCTAGCTTGAATGGTTCACTGGTAATCTGAACAGTTTCTGGCCTGTTTCCATGCCTTTGAATAATGAGGACATTTAGCACTGTTAAGAAAATGTTTGTGTTTTGCATTTCAAGTGCTACTGTGCCAACACGAACTATAGAGGAAATCCACCTCACCTACACAAAGCCAATGTCATGAGGCTTTCAAAGACACTCTTAGTGGAGGCAGGGAAATGAAATTCAAATATCCCAATCTATAGGCAGGCCACAACAGGACTACAACAAAGGATCTTGACATCTGTTATTTCATTCTTGAGGCCAGAAAAAAAGGTTGGGGCCACTCTGTGTTACTGGGCTGGTCCTTAGGTCTTTACTTGAGTTGCCTTCCTGCTGCCCCTGCCATGCCAATTTACTCAGGTCTTAAATGAAGTTCCCACTTGTAGCATGCAGGATACATGAATTCACAGTATTTGCAGATCATAATATCCTGTGCTGCTCTATTGTCTGCACAAGCTGATAGGAAAGGCTTTATTTTCATATTAATCCTCTGAACCTGCTATTGGAAAAGAAAAATCATTCTTAGCAGTTAAAAACATGCCACATTTCTTTTTGAACTTGAGTATGTGGCCGAGTCAGTTTTTTGTGGGGATTGAAGTGGACTGAGTCCAATTTAAAAATAACCTATTACTTCTCAAAGAGAATTTAGATTTTAAATTTAAATTTTATTTTGCATTTAAAATGTTGACTGAAATGTACTGCAACAAAAGTGTTGATTCAAACATTTTTGGTTGCTTTTGGTTTTTTTTTCTTTTTTTCCAAAGTCAATTTTAGAGCCTGTGATGTAGCAATTCATGTCATACTTGACAAAGAACTTATCCATTCAGCAATAGCACATACAAGTGTAAGAATTTGCTCTGATAATTTAAATTACTTTTACTCTAAAACATATGAGATCAAGAAGTCCTCACTGAAAACCAAGGCTAATTTCTCCAATACTTGTGTGAATAAATCAGTGACAGGGAAAAAGCTGTGGCTAAATTGCATGTTTGAATTATCTGGGATGCAAACCATGCTGACACTGCATGTGTGCGTGTCACAATCTGTGAGGCTGTGCTTCTGTCAGAAGATTTGTTGGATATACTTGGAAGACTCAGGGGCTGAGGAGCAAAGGAGAGAAGAGACACCTCGATTAGCTTAATTTGGTAGTATAACCATGTCACACACATGGATAATTAATTCATCACTATTAGGGATCCATGCATCAAAAAAGGCCAGTACTGCTGCCTGAAACTCAAGTGACTCAACTCTCACTTGTCATAAGACCGCAGCACAACTATCCAGGACTGTTCATGGGGAGTTTCTCTCTCAGCTTATTTCGCTAAAACTCAAAATCCTCTTCACTTATCCTGAAAAAAAACATCATTTAGGAGCCAACATTCTTACTGTACTCTTTCTTTTCGAAGTCATTCCAAGACATTCTAAATGGCACCTATTTTGTTCAAAGACCAAAAGCATCCTGATGTCGATATTTTTTCTCCCTGACATTAGTGTTTACTGATATTCCCTTTGGGACAGGGCCTATTTCTAACTGGGTTTTTTATCTACATTCAACCCTTGTTTCCCAGTTTTGTCTAATAGCTTGTTTGAAGACAAGGGAAATGTTCTAATCCTTCTGGCCTTCAATACAGCATTTGGTGCCACCTGGGAAATTATTGGTGAAGGCAGGTGAGATGGGGATTAGAGCAAGACTATGAAGTGGATAAGGCACTGGCTGAAAAGAAGAGACGAGGGTTATGCTGAAAGGGGAAGGAAGGCCACAGCCAGGTAGTCCTTTAAGGATTCTTAAGTCCACTCTTAGGACTAATATTAATTTTTTTTTAATGACCCAGACACAGAAAATAAACACAAGCTAATGACACTTGATGAGAAGTGGATAAGAGATTCCTAGAAGCAGGAGGTTAAGAATGTCACAAGAGAACTGGATTATGGTGTCTGTAAAGGTGGGATTAATTGTTCAGATCGTGAAGCAGCAGTTCATATTATAATCTAGAAGAAATACAAATGGAAACAACAGGGAAGGAAAAATTCTGGGCCTCTAAGTTCATCACAGTAGAGTTATGGATCACCAGTGAACACAGCTGTGGAAAAGGTGTGGTCTGAGGATGTGTCTAAAAAAATATTTCTGTAGGGAACACTGATAGTGTTGAAGATTTCTTTTGGAATGATGATCACACTGTTCTCTTAGGAAAGAAAGAGGATTTCAAGGTGTAACAGAAAAAGTTGACTGGAATGAACAGGGAAACTTACATACTTTCACAAAAGGAAAAAACACCTTGATTTATTCAGCCTAATATAATGTTCTTTCTGCTAGGAGGAAAGACTGGAAAAGAAAAAGGACTATTTGCCTTTAGAGAGAATACTGATACAAATAGAGCTGAGAGTCATATGTTTTAGAAATTAAAAAGACTCTTCTGAAGCAGTTGTCCTAGCATTGTAAAGGAGTTGGGAAAGTTTGGTGGCTTTTAACTGGGACTGGATGCCTTGATTGCTTTATGGTTGCTTGCCTCTGAAGAGAAGTCCCTTCCTGCTTAAGTTTAGTAACATAAGATCAACCTACTAGCATGGAGACTAATTGATGAAGTTGTCAGGGGCATTGGCAAACTAAAACTTGGAGTTTCTGTGTAGCTATAGTTTGCTTTACTAGATAGGACATAAGTTCGAAGGGAGTAAGAAGCATCTATAGTGAAGGCATGGCTCACATCCATATTCTGACTTACATACTGAGTTATCCTTAAAAAAGCAAAAGGGAATGAGAGAAGAAGGGAAGGTTAGACTTTAAAAAATTAATTTACAATAAATATTTTAATTAGTGTGATAAATTTATATTGTTTATTGAGGCATTTTTGCTACTGTTGTTGTTGTTGTGTGACACCATGCCAGTCATACATCATGCATGTGTACAGAACAAAAAAAAAAAAAACAAACAAAAAAACCCCCAAAAAAACCCAAACAAAAGCACCACAAAACAAAAAAACCTGGGGAAATAATCAGTAAATATGAGAAAGTGTAAATTGTTTTCTTGTAATAAATATAATAGAGAAGTAATCAAGATTTTAAAATTGTATCTATTTTTTCTAAATAGAGGTTTATTTCTTAAGCTTCAGCTTCCAGCTCTTGTCAGATCCTCTCTGCGCCAATTTTCTCTGGAGCTGATGTTTCGATGCTTTCAGTCTTGTCTATTACTGGAGGCTGGGTGAGCCTGAATAGCCTGACTTGTTTCATAACCATATTTGTACAGCATCAGTCTATGGTTCTTGCATTGTAGATATTTTCATTTCTCAGTTAATTTCAGTGAGGCAATTTGAACAGTTCTCATTAATTTTCCATTTATAGGCTGTAATAAAGACTAGAGATGGTGTGGAGTTGTTAAGACGAACATAGATTAGTGACAAGAGGTTGCTAATCGTCTCTCCTAAGTTAGTAACTACCAAAATGATTTGGGAGATCTTGAGGAGTAGCAAGAATGAGTAAGTGCCTTGAAAGTCTTCAGCAAGACAGTACTGACACAGGAAGAAATCATTTCAATGGACACTGATTTAGAGCTGTAAAAGCAGCAGTTTTTTATGAGTTTTGTATGTTGTTTTCACTTACACTAAGCCAGTTTATATGTCTTCCAGACTCTTTTGCTTTCCCTCTAAAATTTCTTTTATCTTTCATCTTTCACCTTTGATGTCACAATGTTGTTGACTAAATATGTGGGGGAATGCTAATGAAATATTTGAATTGGTGTCATTCCCTAGAAATCTGCTTGCATTGAGTACCCCTCTGTATTCTGTTGGACAGAAAAGGGATTGTCTGTGAGAATAGGGAGTAAAGGCCAAGTTCCATTATTAAACCCTTCCTGCTCCCCATGAGGATTACAGACTGTTTCCTTCAGGCTCCCTTGCTGTTGAACCCAGCCAGGAGGGCTATCTGTGCAGGGAGCAGCAGCAGGGCAGCAGGGAAGGGGAAGGAGGGCACACCTCACCTCACAAGGGCAGAGCAGAGCTCCAGCAGCCGTGCTGCCCCTGGCAAAGCACAGAACACCCTGGGCCCAGGCCTCAGGAGGAGAACAGAAATGAGATCACCTTCTGCACCAGTACCTTGACTAGCACAGGCAGTACAAGGGGACTGAAAAGGCAGAACTGTGTGAAAGGAAGAGACTAGAGAAACAAGCTCTTCATCAGGGAGATAAATGTAGAATCTCATCAGCATTCCTGAGCTCGCATCTCCCCCTCAGGCCTATGCGAGGCTGCTCACAAGAGAGGAAATGGATCAACTAACCTATTTAATCCCTTCTTCTGGCTAGTTCAGAGAAAACTGCCTAGCCTAGGTGAGAAATAGCAGACTCTTGGAAGGGTGTCTCTAGTCATGGTGTCTGATCAGACCATTCACTTAATGCTGAGTGCAACTGAGCAAAGAGAAACAGTAGTCATTTGGTTAGAGTAACTTTCCATTAAAATAATTTTAGCTGCTATATTAGCTTAGAAAAAGGTAGATCAGGGTGTTATGTATTACTGGAACAGTATGCTAATATGGTTATTTCTTTCTGGTACCCAGGCTAATTCACAGCCAGCTCAGTTTATTTGGCAGTACACTGCAGCATAATTTACTGTAGCATCTAAAGGATCAGACCAGCCTTGGACTATATAAACAGTGACTTTAGTGTTCCTAAAATTCAGTAATAAATTCCTATTCATATAACTTTATTAGTTGAATCATGTGAAAGACATGCCTTTGAGCCAGGGCAGGTGTCTGTTTTAGTTCTGCAGCACCATGCCATCAATATAAAACACAGCACAGTAAATTCAAAACTTCCCTGAGGATCATATCCAGCACCAGTGATTCATTAACTCAGGCCTCATACTGGATGGGAACAGATTAATACAGCAAGAACAAAGGTGCCAGATGTGTAGTTTCTTGGCTATGTTTTAAAGTCTATGTGTCAAAGACCAGAAATAAAGGAAATGTTTGACCTTTATTTCTTAAGTCCCAGAAAAAGGTCTTCTGACTAGTTTCCTTTATGTATGGTAATGTTAAAAAAAGTCTTATGCAATTAAAAGCATTTTACATGAAAAAAATACAATTACTTTATAAGGACTGAATGTTACTCTCTTGTGGCAGATAAAATAGGTTTCAAGGCCTGCAGAGACTAGGCACATGCTTACCTTTACATATGTGTGCAGGTACTGAGAACAAACAGAAACAGCAAACTTCTCTGGTGAATGACACGTCCTCAGGACAGAAGCCAAGACCTGGCAATCCTCAATGAAACAATAAAGTTCCTCTACTGGATCAAAGGCCAAACTTTCTATTAGGTGTTGAGCCATGGCTTGTGCCCTTGCTTTATTAATGGAGCTTCTGAAGATAACTGGGAGTCAGTGGCAAGTTTGTATGCAGAACAAGTTATGCTCTCTCTGTCTAGCCACAGAGTTGAACTCTGTTATCAAGACTCTTCACTGAGATCAGTATTTCCTACTTTCAGGATAGTTCAAATAATGAGAGATTCAAATAACTAGTAAATACAGCTTATAAGTAGGAATAAAGCAAATGGCTTGATACAAGTTGATACATTGCTTTAATTCAAAATATGGTAAATAAGTACCAGAACTAGAGTGATAATTTTTTTAGAGATCTTGTATTTTAAAAGACACTGGCTTCTCTCAAGTCCTCTCAACTATCAACTCTTAGTTGGTAGTTTTAAAGAGTTGCTTGCATTTAATTTTTTTATTTAGATTTTCAGTTCCTGATGAAAAAGCCTTACTGTCCCTGTAATGTTGCACAGGCTGACCATATAGGTCACTGTTAGTAGAGCTATAAAAAATAGGCAGTTTGTGTTTACAAGACAACCACAGACTGGAATGTTAGTGGTACATGGATGCTGAAATGTACATTCCTTCAAGCTTTGGTGCTGCTCCTGAGCTCAGGTGTGGCTTGAAACTGAGAACACTGCTGTGACTTTATGGGGTCACTAGAATGTTAAAATAATCCAGTAGCAGACAGACTGCTAAAGACCACAGTGCCAGCAAACAGGCGACAGGTTCATCTGTGATTTACATAAAGTATAAATTGATTAACCCTGAGAGCCCTGTGGGGGATTGCTCTGCTGATGAGTAATTTCTCATGCTGATATGTAGGCTCTTCCTTTCCTCTGGGTCACTCCCAAGTGCCTTGAGCATTATTCCTTTGATGTTCTTCCTACAGTCTAAAGATATCTCAGTCCACTCTTGATTTTGCACTGCTGGTGACCCCCGCAGTCCAGGCTGACTGTGGGCTTGCTCCTTGAGAGACCAACTGGGGATGGAAGCCAGTGGTGCTGTTGCCAAGAGCCAAAGCTCTGGCCTGGCCACAAATCCTCCCACCATGGGCTCTCCTGTCTCGGTGTGAAAGAATTTGCAGGAGAGATGGGAAGTAGGTCTGGTTGGGTTCTTGTGACAAGTAGTAGACCACTCTGAAGATAGTATGAATATACAATAGCCTGCTCACATGAGCAGTCTGAAGACTTCTATGAATCAATGCTCTTTCATTGCATCAGCTTCTTTCAGACTTGCTCTGGTACCTGTCTCTTGTCTCTCTTTCAAAACACGAGTTGCAATTTAGATCTTGCCCACAAAATTCAAACAATCCATTGCGAGTGGATTGCTTTTCAAGTCTCTCAGAATAAAGTTTACCGAAAGGTTTGCTGTCATTGCAAAGCGTCCGTGAATTGCTAATAATTAGCATTGACTCCATGATTCACCAAAGGCTGATCAATCTCTTTGTTATGTTATTATCATTATTAAGAAACCTGTTGCTTTTATAGACAGTTATGATACAAGTTGACCTAATTGGTCCTTTAATTAAAACACCATCACCACTGGCTAATTAAGAAACCACCCTCTGGTAAACAAATCTCTGTAACATATTCCACATGTTCACAATAACAGGTGCAGCAAGTTAAGATAAGAATTGTTTCTCATTCTTTTCTCTGATCTTCTCACAGCCTTCCCCAGAAAGGCCTGGGAAAGTTATGTGTTGCTCTTTGTGGCCAGAGAGCTGCTGCCACAGTTTGCCACTTAGTATTTCTTATTTCACAGCTTGATTTAAAATGTCTTATATGACAAAATGAGAAAACATTTGAAAAAAAAGAAGGCATTACAATAGAAATAAAGACTGATTATTTTTCTTTGGGTAATATTTCCTTTAATTTCCTAGGGTGTGCTGGATTGTGTTTATGTAACCAGACATTCAATATATTCCAGATCTCGTTATTATAACTCTAATGACTTGTCCCAATAATTTGCTGCCAGTGTGTAATAGTGCTTATATATAGGGGCGGGTTAGAACTAATTGCCACACAGCCCTTTTTATTAGGGCTACACGATTAGTAGCCCACCCAAGTTTATGAAAAATATACACATTTACAAGCATGTTGATCTGATTAAGGCTGAGAACAAGTCCTTCTGAACATAAATACATGGAAATCTGCAAATAAACACACATTAAAAAAAAGAAAGTGACTTTTTAAGGAATGCCTTTCTTTGTTTTATTGTGTGAAATGGCAGATGTTTTTCAGTTGATAGTTTTACAGAGTTGCTTGCATTTAATTTTTTTATTTAGATTTTCAGTTCCTGATGAAAAAGCATGACTGTCCTTGTAACATTGCACAGCATATCTTCAGTTTTGGTTCTTAAAGTATTATTCCTTTCTGAACCTTGATTTACTTTTTCAAACATATTTTGGGTGCTTGGATACAGAGTAAAAATTATTTCTTGACTGAAAAATTGTACATCAGCCCTTGGTTAATTTTCTACTCTTTGGAGCCTTTATTGATTTCTGTGGGTGCTGATCTGAGCTGTATGTTATGTCTGCCATAGAGGCTGCTAGC
The DNA here is from genome assembly GCF_035770615.1 of Melospiza melodia melodia. Lineage (NCBI taxonomy): Eukaryota > Metazoa > Chordata > Aves > Passeriformes > Passerellidae > Melospiza > Melospiza melodia. The sequence continues at coordinate 23,410,959 of NC_086202.1, forward strand.
GACTGACAAGGTAATAAACTCAGTTTTGTCAAAAAAATGTTAACTGCCAGAACACATGCAAAGTTTGGCTGGACATTAAGCAGTAGGAACTTCTGGGAGGTCTCCTGGGTCAGCTGTGGGAAGGTGTCTACTTAATCTGCCTCAGAGTGCCCAGTACAATTTCCTCTTAAGGATTTAGGCTTCAGGGCCTGAAAGTTCCTTGTCTAGCTTCAGAAGCTACAGCAACTGACTCTCCTGAGACTGTCTGAAAATTCAGACAGATACTGCCCCATGATGATCTCACATTGTCAGGCTGTATTTCTCACCAAGTCCCAGAGTGACAGCAGCCTGTGAAAGTCACTGAGATTCCCATATCCTGGGACCAGAGACAGGACTGTCCAGCACTTGGTTGTTGATTTATATGAGATTATGACTGTGAGAATATATCTAAGGCAAGAAGGGACCAGAAAATCCTGCCGAGATTCAGTGGAGCAGGAGGTGTAATAAGCTAGGGGAGAGAAGATGGCTTTAGCAAAAGGGCCACTTGTGTTTCTTACATTGCAAAATATAACTGTCCCTGCAGGCAGGAGGAACTGCCTGAGTGTATGTACCTGAGGCACTGCAGTGATACAAGTAGTCTCAGGTATTTTTAAATATCTAGGTTCAATTGTATAATTATTTGATTTATCTGTGCATGTTCTCACCAGAGAAAGTGCTCAGAAAATTTTTGTTGTTAGTAATATTAATCTTATTTGCATAAATCCTCAGAAGCCCTGACCAACTGCATCTTTCTTGGGGAAGCACCTGAGTCTGCAGGTGTTCAGCACAATAGGCTTCTGGATAACTTAGACTGCATCCTCGACTTCATGTTTTATATTGTCAGGATTTGAAGGCACAGTTTCCCCCCACATCCCTTCTTGCATGTGGCATACACTGACACAAGTTCTCAGGAAAATATGCTGCACATGGTAAAATCACTTACTGGTTACAGAATCACCAGGTATCTTTCATCTCTCTCATCTCTCTATGCCACCAGATAAGGACAGGATCCTGACACTTCATATCCAGGAGTGATTTTTTTTTTCTCAGGAGGACATTTAAGATGGTCAGAAGAGCTTTATCAGAGGAAGAAGCAAATGACATTGAACAGAATTTCTTGATTAGTCATATTAGGTGTTTAAATAGAGGCAGCCTATGTTTTTATTACTGTTTTGAAAAGCTGCACTGTGAGTAGAAGCCAGTAATTGGGCATATGTGCAAACAAAACATATATACAACTTGACTTATTTGTATGCCAGCAGTAGAAAGATTATCATCATAACATCCTTCATATAATATTTCATATCAGGCAGCCTTCCACAGCTGTAGTTCTCAATCTTTATTAGATCTATTATGCAAACACAGAAGGCTTCTTGAGTCAGCAAAAACTCAGCAAGCTGATATGTGCTGTTCATGCTCCTTGCAAATCACTTGCCCTAATCACCTAAGAGTTGATTAAAGTGGAGGTTGATTGGTTAATTTGCTCTCAACCTTGGAGAACCCATGACATTGATTATTACAGTAGTTATTTAAAATGTGTGATGTGTCATTCTTTCTTAGGGTTTAGCCATATTCTAAATAAAAACATGAATTTATGTATCATTATTAAAGAAGAAGAATAAAATAAAAAGAGAACAAGAACTTCCCTGCTAGGCATTTGTCTGTGTTGCTTTTAAGTCAAAGACATTTTCACTAATATCCCTACTTGTACACTTCATGTAAGGTTCCTCTGATTCATGGACATCATGGAAAATGTGAGCATAAAGAGACTAAAGAAAAAAAAAACTATTCTCTCTATCTCTCTCTCATGTACCTCAGTTTACCTTTCTAACATTTTCCCCATGTAAAAAGTCAAAAGCAATAGACTGTTGGGAAAATCTCTCTCAGAGTAATAGCAAGGATAATCTAGAAAATACCTGAAGTTTCAAGGGAAATTATGGAAAAGCTGTTATTTGGGTGGAGTACTGCTAGCCTGGTTCCAGCGTTCTAGAAAAAATTTGGAGTTCCCAGCCCTGTCCTGGTGATGAAAAAGGAGAAAGGAGGCTGAGTATTTTCCCAGCACTGCACTGGAAATATCTATGAATGCTAACAGGGCTTTGTGGTCTCTCACAATATACAGATGTTTCTTCTAGCCAAAGGTGGGAGTAGCTGTAATGAAAAGAGGTTAATAATGCTTGAATGATCAAGCATTTGGTAGAGGAAAAATATTTATAGTCTGGCATGTTGTTTCATTATCTGCTGTACATACTTTAAATGAGCCAATAAATAATGCTTTAGAAGGCAGCTTTAAAAAAATAAATGCTGATGTGTTGAAAGTTTCCCAAGGAAAAAGCTTTACAGTTAGGAACACAGATGAGCTTATGAGCCAGAGATGCAGCCCAAAGATCTGTTCTGAGAAATTCTGGAGCACCATTGAGAAAAAAGGTCAAGGTAGAGCTGACATGGATAAGGAAGGTGTTGAAAGCACAGGTTGCCCTGTCACATCTGTTTGTTTCTCTTCTTCTTTGCTGAAAGGGAAATATTTTGTATAGATATTAGCTCTCCACATGGAAAATTACCCTGGTTTATTCTTGGCCAAGATGTCTTAGTAGAAGTTATCAGAATTTGCACTCCACTTTCACAGGCAGATATCAGTATTTATATGGGGTAGGCCTAGTACCTGGTATGGGTGGCTGGTTTTCTCCTTTGGGTTTCATCACATCCTCACCAGCTTCGACATGACTGGGGCCAGAGAGTTGTGGCCACCCTCCAGCTCCCCACAGCACCACCTCATGTCTGAATGGAAATTATTGACTGGGTCTTTGCCCTTTCTTCCTTGCTTCCTCACCTGCATGGCTGAGGTCTAATCACAGCTGGTTTTATCTTTGTTTTAGCCTTTATTTTTTTTCTTTATCCGCTATATAAATGCAAATCCTCCTTTCTGACCTTGCTGACTGCTGCAGTGGCTCCTGCACAGATTCACTTAACTTCACTGGTTTCCTGGGTGCATTTATTGAGGAAACTTTTGTTATCTGGCTGCATTCACCGGAGTTGCTGAAAAACACAAAATGTAAAAATTGCCTGTGTGTGCCTTCTTTTTATAGTTGCTGTCTGTATCTTTCTTTCTGCATGCAGTTGATTAATTCTTTTGTACAATGCCTTGAGGAATTACTGTGTCAAGTACCACATCTGATAGATCTGCTAAATGCATTTATGAAGACATCTTCAGGCAACAGTATTGTCATACACTACATTTATAGAGGGGATGTCTTGGGCCCTGTCCTTACTGGTAAACAGTCATGTCTGTGTATTTCCTGGTGACTAATTTCTGCCTGGGAAGAGATGTTTGTGGGAGACTGCCAACAACTGTTGTGCTAAAATTATACACCAAAAAAATGTTTGCATACTTTACATCTTCTGCTCTTTTCCTTGTCAGACAAACAGGGTGTTATACAGAGGTGTTTTTTTTTTTTTATTTTCATGAATTATTCAAAAGAATAGTATGGGGGTGGGGGGACAGCACCATTGCATGGAAATCTTTGGTCATTTTAATAATGTTCTTGTAAACACTGCCACCTTCCAAGAGCTGCAAATTCTCAGAACCCCAGTTTTCCAAAGATCAAATCCAAACTGACTAACATGTAAGGAGTGGTGCCTATAGCTTTAAGCAAATAGAGCACTACATTTTCATTCTGAACAGGTACCACATTCACTACTGTGTACAGCATTCTCCAGCTGGGGTCCACACTACCAGCTGATTAGAGGCTTTTCATGCTGCTGAAGGACAGGGAATTGCTGTAGATCAAATGCTACCAATAAAGGTGGACGACCTCCTCTACTTAGTGGGAGGAATCTGGAAGAAGAAAATCGTATATATTCCACAAACTGCCACATTCAACTGTCACTGAAAAAATACAAATGTGTAATCCCATTTCAAATTGATATTTCTAAGCAGATATTTTTAATCGCCTGTTTTTGCAGATGGCTTTTTTCGTCCACCAGAACACACTAGCACAATCCAGATTTTTTATTTATACCCTGTTATCTGAATCTCAATTAATACAGCTAAAAGAGTGGGAAGAGAATAGACAGGACTTGAAAATGCCTATATATTGGCATAGGTGGGGTCTTGTGATTTCTGTGTGTGGATTTGTTTTCTGTTATCCCTGAAACAGCAATATTTCAAAGTTTTCTGCTAACTCCCAGTTTGTAGGAATTTCCCAATGGAGGGATGACCTTTGTGCTGCCGACTTGATGAAGTTTGATGAAATGCATATTTTCTTTGTATACCTTCATCAGATTACCTGAAATAATGTAGAGTCCCCAGTTTTACCAATATTTGGGCTCTGGAAGCAGGGCTTCTATAAAACCCTTTAGCCTTTTTGATGCTACACAGAGGCTGCAGGGTAAGGGCTCACTCTAGAAGGTGGATTTTGAGGGAATTTTCTACATCTACTTTTAGAGCCTTCATTCTGTCAAAGTAATATTATAACTGAGAAGCAGACCCATAGTGCATAGTAAGCCAGCTAAAGAACAGAAAAAAGGGCTAGAAATTTGCTGTGTTTCATCACTTAACACAGAGAAGCAGCTTTACCTTTCAAAAATTGTACTGGAGCTGCAGCTTGATTTAACAATTTTCACAGTTGCTGATAGAGAGTGGGACCTGATGGTGCTGGGCACTGCATTGAGTGAAGCAGAGGGACAGAGCTCTCACTTGTAAAACAAGTTGATGACAATATCCACAGAAGATGCATAGCCAGCAAGCAGTGCACAGTTCAGGGCAGGCGAGTCTCAGGTGAAATCTGTGATCTAAAGCTCAGTTTGGTGTTTGAGAAAGAGTAAGACAAATGGAAAGGTAAGTGGATAGAAAGTTTAAAAGGGGAGAAGGTAATTCTAGGTTTTCAGTCCCTGAAAGTGGAAAGAGAAATCCATGAGAAGTAATTCAGTTATGTTTCATTCTATGCTGTGTGTTCTGGGTTACTGCTTCAGCTTCAGAGCATGTGCACAATTACCATCTGCTCAAGTGCAATGCCCAGCAACTATGGGTGATGCTAACTAACTCTCTGCCAATTGTAGGTACACATTAATTAACATGTATCATTCCTAATAATTGTTTTCAAAATCAGTAGGTTAAATTATCAGAGTAGTTATCACAAAAAAAAAAAAATAAAAGGGGATCATCCTGTTTTATTCATGTATGAAACAGAAAGTTGCTTATGTCTATAGAAAACTGTGGTGGAAAGGGAGCTATAGTTATGTAACACCTGACAATAACATCTAAATGTAATGTTTGTATCAGTGGTGTTTGTATCATGCTTTGACGATGAGATGAATGAATTCTGCTTACAATTTTTTGGATACTGTATTACTACACAGAGCCCTAAAGAATGATTTACAGAGGTTCATCTTAAAACCCCAGATCAGAAGTACCTTAAGACCAAGACAGAAATTCTTACCTTGAAATCTGCTGCTGTTGGAGTAGAATAGCATCCAGAGATGATTTAGTTGCTAACACTTTTCTGCTTCATATGGAGAGCACTTGCAGGTCTTGAAGTAATAGCCAGGCCCTGTTAAGGTGTTTGTTGAGATTTTGAAACTATAAGTAATCGGGATGAATTTATTTATCTTCAATGTGTTTTAAGAAAATTAAATACAGTGCAAGGGCTTTAGCGGGGAAAAAAAGTTCAACTTTTCATCAATTCCATGCATTTTTATTATAATTTTATTCACATTATTTAATAACACATTGAGATATTTCTGTTCTGAGATTTTTTTAACTTTGTCCATAAAAAGTTTATTCAATACAATCTGCAATGAAGAACTGTTTCAGTGAAATTTTTCCATTTTTCAGACACTGACAATTTGTAGTCTATTGTCACATTATTTAACAACTGGCCAGCTTGTACTGTCTCTAAACTCTCTAATATGTTTATGTAAAATGCAGACTTATCTCAGTTGGATATACTATTCTCCGCATTTTACAGAGCCAGTCCCTCTTGATTATCAACATTTGAGGTATTTCTTAATGCATAATGTTTTCTCAAATCAATATCCAGAATGAAATTATCCATGACATCACACAGAGATTAGCTGGTCAAAAATTTTCTGATGTAGTAAACTTTTGTATAAAAAAATGTCAACTCATTTAAACATTTTGCTGAAGCACATCAATTTTGATGCTATTTCTTTGAAAGCTGGAAAACATGCTACTAAAAGTGTTTCATTTAGGCTCTTCAAAAGCACATTTCAATTTGAAATGAGTGTTTCAATCATTTATGTTTAGACTAAGACACATAATTTTATCAAGTAAAAACAAGAATGAAATTTATCAAGTTTTTCAACACAAGTACTTGTCTTCTATCCCTAAAGTCTATATATGACAACATTTCCTATGAAATGAAGTACCAATAAATGATTGCAGGGACTCTAAGCAAAATTTCTCATGAAATAGAAACTGAAGATTTCACAGAGTTCTGCTGGCGAGTTATGTAGGCCACGCTGCGTGAGGCTGTGTGCTTAGAGAGCAATAATCAGCTTCACAGACATGCACCAGAGAACAGCTTCTTGTGGGGCAATTTTGTACAAAAGGATGCCTTCTAACAGAGCTTAAGTGAATAAGAATCAGCATTATGTCCATTTCCTTTACTGGAAAAATGCAGATCCTGTATTGGAAAGTAAAAGAGAAGCATCTCTAGTAAAATACATGAAATAAGCCTTGCCTTTCACACTAAAGGCTGGCACCACAACTCTAGGAATGGGTGGAGTACTTAGAGCAGCTCCAGATAAAAACCAGGAGACAAGTCTTGAAAGAGTGAAGGATTAGGCTTTGATGCCTGTTGAAGACTGAGTGAAGGCAGTGTTCTGGTATGTAAATGTTATTTTAAAAGAGAAAGAGAATTTTTTACTCAGAGAGTAATTTGTTTTACTATCTAGAATGAGAAGTAATGACCCTAAATTAGAGCAACAGAGTTTTAGGCTGTAACTATGTCAGCAGGTAATTAGGCACAATAGGAGTTTGGCAGTAGATCTAAACAGTTGGTGCTAAAGCCTTTATGTCTACCCTAACTCACTGTGGTGTTTTCCTCTAGACTAAATTTAGTCTGGTCCCCTGGAGTGAACACCCAGCTATCCATGAAGTCTGAAACTGTAGGAAGGATGAAATTATTCAAACCCATATATTCCCAAAGGTGTTGGTGCACATTTGATGTGCACCTGTGACAGATCTTTCAGATTAGCTTTCTCCAAGTGGATTCTAATTTATGAACACCAAAACACTCTGAGAACAGAAATAACATGATATAGACTTGAAAACTGTTCTGCTGCTCTGGACCAACCACTGATGTACACAGCTCACACTATGCTATACACACAACACTTCCTGCTCATGCTAAAGGCTTTGAATCAATGAAGGACATTGATGCCTTGTAATTTAGATGTAATTGTCTGGTACTACATAAATATAGCTCCTTTTCCACCACTGTTTCCTATAGACATTTTTTCTACCCAAAAAGGGGAAGCTGGAATAGATAAACACTATAATTGAAATTTGGAAAGGGTCACTGGCCTGAGTGAAAAATGAGATATATCTCTTGGAGATGTGAATAAATTAAACCTTCTGTGGGTTTTACAGAACTGGTGAGCTGTTAATATTTCTAAGCCACTTTCATGACTTTTTTGTTTCAGTAGCCGTCATTTTAAAAGTTTGGAGTTTTTTACTTTTTTTATTCATAACACCAAAATGGATTTCTTAGTCAAAAAAAAGAAAAATTAAAAAAATCAACAAACCAACCTAACTCAAAAATTGCAAAAATTTCAGCCTACAGCAAGTATTTCTGATAGCTTTGTAAAACTATAAAAATGGTCTGCTGGTTTCTAAACTCATAATTTAATTGAGTGACATGAACTTTAATTAATTAAATGGTTGCTTCTATTTTTGGCTGAATTAGGATATTAAATCTGTGTTTCCTTTTTCAAGAAAATGAAACCAATTGGGGCACTATAAAACACTAAAATCAATATTTTATTATACTCACATTGTTTTTGATTTTTGGAAAGTTTCCAGTCATTATTAAATGCTGAAGGAGTAAATAGGTTCAGTCTGATAACAGGTGCACTGCAACATGTGAGACGTAGCTTGAGGAATATTCTGTGTTTATCCTTGCTGCTCCCAAAATTGTATCATTCTCATCTGTAGTCTGGGAGTATTCTCTTGGACTTACATGGTACTTTGAAATATTAAGTCCCACAAATTTTAGTGGCATGTACTTCTCAGGGTTTGCCATCTTCCTTCAATACATTTCTCTACTTTAATTTCCCCATTCCCCACTCCTACATACCTAGACCAAGTTGCTTTTCAAATGAAGGTGTCATGCTGAAAAAAATTGTTCATATACTTTAATCAATTAGCTATGATTAATTTAACTCTATTAACCATTACTTAATCTCCTTTAATGATATTATGACTATATAATCACTTTGTATGAAAATTTTCTCAGCTGAGTATATTTGCACTCAAATTAGTGGAAGCCTTCCCAGTGGTGCCAGGACATCTTTTTGAAACTGAGGAAATTACTGGGAGTGATTGTGAGATGCACAGTCAAAGGAAAATACCATTAAGTTTAGTTGTTTTACTTCTCTTCCCAATGCCTTTCTAGAAGCAGGATGGTAAACATTTTGTGTCTCCAGGTTGGTGTTGCTTTTATTGTTTTTTGGTTTCTGATTTTTGCTATCAATACCTCTTGGAGGGGAGCTGCAGCTCTGTGTACCAGTTCCCTGTGTTCTCCTTTCCAGCTGTACAGAGCACAGACTCATTTTTAATCTCCAGTGGGTTATAGCCATCTGATTTCAAGTTAATGTCTACTTACAATACAAATGTCAGTAATATATGCATCTGTGCTGACCTAACATGACCTCACCACAGTCAGAACAGTTTTTAATGGCCAATGGGACCTTCCAGGTTATGTTTCTGGCTGCACTGGTGTGTAAAAGAAAGTCTTATCCTGATTTTTCATTGCTGTGCAGCTGGTTACATTTTTCTGCAATAAGTGCCATTTGGGGTAAGTATTATCAATTATATGCCCCGAGGCATATGAAAAAGACTCATTTCTCAGTTAGCTGTGGATTTTTTAAAAAATTGATTCTTGTAGAGGTCTCTAGAAGTATGAAAGAAGTATTACTGACCACATTTCTAGACACTGGAATAATGATCAAATGTGATCTAGTTAACATGTTACAAGACATCAGCAGTGGAAGTGTCAGTTTGTGTTAAATACTGGGTTCTCATTTTCCTTCTGAAGGAATGAAACTGAACCAAAGTAGCCTTGTTTTTCAACTCAACTCTCAGTTGAGAGAGCGATGTGTCAAACTGATACAAGGCTGGGCTGTATGTCTTCCTACACACCCCCTTTCCACAATTTTCCCCAAAATCTTCACAAATCACCATAAACCTGATGTCACCACAGCTTTGAGTAATGGCAGAATTTATTGATGCAGCTTTTAAAATTTGATTTTCTTCCCAACCTACAGAAAACCAAACTTTGTTCATTAAAAGGTATTAAAACTTTTTCTCTGAATGAAGTAGTTATACTCAAGCTTGGATATGAAAAGAGAAAATGTCACTTTTCAAATTATCTAAGTGTGATTCCAAAGTTGAGCCAGTGCTGAATTGAAAAAGCTGCATAAAACTCATGTAACAAAGACCAGGGGAAAAACAATACATATACAGATGATCTTTTAAAAAAATTTCTCCTAAACTGTAAGTTGCTTATTTCAACCAGAGCATGATTTACTCTGGTTACTTTCAACCTGTATCCCAGATGACTGACATGCAGCATAAGAAGGACTAAAAAGAACAACAGCTAAGCTAGATTTTTATAGTACTACCATCAAACTGGACTGTCAATACAATTAATTATCTGGAGCCAGAGATAAAAATAATTTTGGATTTACTTTTGTCACAGTGAAAAAAAGTCTGTCCCCTCTATTAAAAAAAAAGTTGAAAAAAAAATTAGCTGTTTCTTTTACCTACCACTTCAGGATAACAGTGTTTTTAATCATCTACTTCCAGCCTATGTACACCTGGTTAGCAACCAGCTCCCCATCACTTCCTGTCATGTCCAATAACACTCATCTCTTTTCAGCTGCCATGGGCAACTTTTGAGGCTCTTTTTGTTGCTGCTTCTTGTCAGAAGTCTAATGATTTATGCCCAGAGACTGCTTTTCTCCCAGGACATAATGCCTGAAAATATTAGCACCCAAAATAGTCCTTGAAGGTTTTGAGGAGACATATTTCTGTTCCTGGGAGCCTTGAGCTTATTTTTGGATTGTTGGTTCAGGTGAAGGGTTGCTTGCATATACTGCTCAGTAGACATTCACCCCTTTCAGAGAAACAGCAATAACTCAAATGCATTTGCTCCATGCACCCATACTTTTCATAATTGATAACCTTAAAGGGAAAAAAATATTCCAGCAAGCTATTGTTTTGTCTATCATATAAGAAAAAAGCTACAGAAAAAAAAGGTGCACCTAAATCAGTTTAGGTGCAAATCTGACCCCAAATACTAGCTGTCAGTAAAGATCTCTGACACATATCACAACAATCCAGGTTGACAGAAGGACCGAGGTGCTCTTCATTTCCAGGATGCTGCCTCTCACAGTACACTTGGTCTCACCTCTCCATGTATATGAAAAGAGCTTTTACCAGCAGAGTGGATGTGATTTTAAAAGCACATCACGACAAACCCATATTTCCTTCCTAATTTGTAGGGTACTGTGACACAGCAAATTTAATTGCCTCTTCTGAGACCATGAAAAATGAATTGCATTATTGTTAAGCTTATATGGAAGAAAATATTACTTCTAAAATATAATCATTCCTTTTTTTGTATCTCATGTTTACTTTTTGAGGGGGAAATCAGAGCAGACTACCTCTGCTCTTCCACTAAAACACTCCTGGGACTCACGTTTCACAAATCGTGTAACAAAATTGGTTTTGTAAAGTGCACGCATTGCCCATTAATAAAGCAGATGTTGGGACTGAGGCACAGGTGCAGCTCTCCTCCTATACATAAGCACACAGGCACACACCCTTACTGCATGCTTCCAGTGTTACCATGTCACTGCACATTATCCCTGGCTTTGGTTATCCAGTCTGTTGAATTCATTTGTGCTTCAGCTGCTTCACAGGAATGCACCAGACTATGTTAGGAAGGCTGTCAATTATTCTCCCATCAAAACAGTGTGGAGTCCCTTCCAGTGCTCCCCAAATATTGGATTAATGATGAAGATCAGCAGCAGTAAGAGGACTCAGCAAGGCACTCTTCCACCTTGGGTCAGAAATGTACTTATTGCAATCTCTTAGGGACTTTCACCTGTTCCCTCACTTTGCACTGGAGACATTGTGGTCCTTTAGAGACATCAGGAGAATTCCCAGTGCTCAGCACTTCTCAGAGGGTATAACTTGTAACATCTCTACCATTCTCTCAGTTTAAGGATGGAAAGGGATTCAGCTGCCAGCCATGAAAGCTGGGTCTGGCAATGGGCAAAGGCCAATGCAGAAAACAGTGTTTCATGTCATGTCTTCCACACCCTGAGCTGCAGACTGCCCCTTTCAGCAATGCAGTTAAACACGTGCTTACATCCTATCGACTTTCTAGCACTTCAGCTTAACAGCTTGCCTGAATTGGGGTAGACTTAAGCAAATGATTAAGTGCTTTTCAGTATCAGGTGTCAATGGAAGGGGAAATATTTGTCTTCTCTGCTTTTAACCTCCAGTCTTACTGTTGTGAAGTTTACATAACCAGTTCTGGGCCAGGCAAAATCTCTGTGAAATTCTGTATCCTCTTACAGGTGTGTGTATGTTTTTGTCTGGTTAACCAGCATGGGCTATAGTGCACAAGGTGGACTGCTTCTTGTTTTCTTCCTTCTAGCACATTTCTCAGGTCACTTCCATTGAGCTACTTTTTAATATATTGATTCTGGGGAAAAAAGTATTGACTGCTTGCTTCAATACTGCCCAGCATAGCTAGATGTAGCAATTTAGCTCTCTTAAGGCAGAAATGAGCAAACTCCCTCTGAGACAGCCATCCATTGATTAACATCAAATACTTACAGCCTTTAATGCCATTCTGTACCTAGACTCCTATATTATTAGGCAGTGCCTAGTTCAGAAAACACAGGGATATAAATCCAATTCCATTTTTACCCCCTCCCAAGAGAAGGAGATTCAGAGGTAAAACACAGTCCACCTGAAGCATAAATCTGTAACTTATTGTTAGATGCACAGTATCAGACAATAATTTTCCAGTGTATGCTGTTGAGTTGCTTTCCACAGATCTCTCATTTCTCCATCATCGTGCAAATGGATGACCATTGGGTAATAGATATCTGAATAAAAGTTTGATACACTCTGCTTTGTCTCATAGTGAGTACCACAATCACAAGAGCATTTCCTCTCATGAGCCTACCACCAGCCTAACTGGAAGGCCTTTAGGAGAGGACTAACCTTTGATATATTTTAAAACAGTAAAAGACAGTTTGGCTGTTGTGATGTGCTCTGAACTAATTTATCAGTATTAATCAACAGAAAAAGCCCCTAATGAGCTAGTGGCAGATTCCCTAGCTCTAAAGCAGGTATTGCACAACAGGGTTTCTGCTCCCTGTTAGTGAAATACCCCTGCATGTTTCCAAATAACACAAATTTTCATTGTGGCTGAGAGCTGATTTACTTTTTTTCTTTCTCAAATATTTGATTAATTGGCCATTTCCTGAATAATGTCTCACTGCTGTATTTACCAGTGAAAGATGAAGTTTTCCAGAAAAGGTCTAGATACGTGTGATTATTTTTAGCAAGGATGTCTTGGTAACTTCAAATTTCACACGGCTTTGATACACACAAGTAGCTACAGTTGGCAGCCCATGAGGCTGGGTTGTGTTAACCTTAAAAACTGTGGGAACTCTTGTGTGTATTTTATCCAAAGCCAAGAGTCAACACAATGAATAAAAATATAGATTTGAACCCTTTTTTAGAATGAATTGGGTATAGTCTATTCTTTCCCATTGGGGGTAACAAGATTACATTATGTAATTAATTCATAGGAATAAACTTCATGGAGAGAAAAGAGCTAAATTAAGCTTGCTGTGAATTGAAATAGGTTGGAAAATTCCTGACCCTTTTACTACCTAAGGGAGAGGTCTTGGAATAGCTGTGTAGATGGAATGAAGCTGATTAGATGTCTAATAAACATTATCAGAAGTTGATACTTTTATGAAAAGGGCTATAAATGGGTGCTAGTACTCCAGAGAAACAGGATTTGATGGCCTTTTGTTAAGCCTTTTTCATGAACTTCATGCACACAATACATGGTACTGAAGTGATAGAGCAGCTTGCAGTTGTTTTTGGCTATAGAGACAGTTGAAATATCAATAATTTGATTGAGAGCTGCTGATTTGATAGACACTGTATTTTTTTTATGCATGAAATAAGTGTACCTACAAAACACCCATTGCATACCTGTACCTTCATCACCCAGTCTCAAACATGGCTGTGTACAGGCACAGGAGTTTTGTCTGGATGCAGTAAATGGCAGCATCTCAATCTACAGCTTCTTGCTCCTATTTGAGAGTAGGTTCTGTAACTGTGCCAGCAGAAGTGAGCCCAGTGGCCCAGTGTGGTTCCTGCAGCATGGCTAATGAATGCAGTGGGTTGTGGCCACCATATCTGAGCGCTCTGGCTTTTATCCAGCCCTTGAACAGCCCAGGGAGCCCATGGGAATGAGCACAGACAGAGATTGCCCTGGACCAGCACTGTGGGAATTATACACAGAATGCAGAGCATGGAGGAAAAATGCTCTTGGGGTGTTTGCAGCTAGCCTGGGCACACAGCAAGATGTGAAGAGGGAGAGGCACTCCTTGTGCCATGACCAAATGAGTGAATGAGACAGCTCTCCTTCAAACACCTCAGCTCAGCTGCTGGCTTCACAATCTGACTTTGTTTTTCATACCATTAAATAGGCTAGACTGCTTAATTGGCATGTAACCCCACACAGTTAGAAAGTTTAATGGAGCAATGGATCTAGGCAAATTTAGCCCCTAGGTTGCTAATTTGATTTGATATCACTTTGTCATTAACTTCTCTGAGTTTTATGGATTTAAATAGTATTTTCTCCAAATGTGAGTATACAGATACTTTAGTATTGCATATTTGACTAATTTATTAATCAGCATGGCTGAATTTCAGCTAAATACAATCTGAGTACAAAATGGTACAAACCAGTCTCAGAAAATGTTAACTTCAGGGGAGAAAAAATTTGAGACACTTTCTTTGAGGAAGATTTCCAGTGACATAGATTGAAGAAATACTTCCCTTACAGGCTATTTACAAAAAACTTCAGCATTTCATCATGTGCACAGCTCAATCTTGCTTTACAAGCAGATACTGGGCATGGATTTTGCTGGAGCAGGTTCTGGAAAGAGTTAACACTTCCCCTGACTAGGGGGGAAGTCCACAGCTGCATCCCCTAAGCACAGGGATTTCCAGTCTCTGGGCTGACCCAGCTGTCAAGAATTAAGTAGTTCTTCAGCACTCTGTAAAAAGGAGGTGCTCAGGGGGGTCAATTTGGCTCCTATTAGGGGTTAGATGTTTTGTGAGGGACAGCAGGGGAAAACAAGAGTTAAAAAGAAAAATACATTCCTGTTCTTGCTTTTTCTCTCCCTTTATTAGCTTCAAACTTTGCAGAAAGTGCTTTCATATCTTCCTTTTGAGCTGCTGTACCTGGGCAGTTAGGGTGTAGGTTTGAGTTAGCCTGTTAGCACTATTAAGCAAAGAGTCTCTTTCTCAAGTCTTGCTTCTATTAAAGGGTTCTCAGGCAATTGTCCTCTTAAAAGCTGGGGCAGTTAGTCACAAGTTTCCCTTTGGTGACCATGATTTGTCATGAATCATTGAGCTAGGTTGTTATAAGATTGAGTGCTCCTTCCATCAAGCATAGTTGCTGTTGTTCTTTTTCTTTAGGTCTAAAAGGTGTCTGGTGTAATTTTCAAAAACTTGATTAGGGAGAAAGCTGCTCTGTATGCAATGCTCCATTAGAGACTGTAAGTTATCTAAGAAACTACAAGAAAGGCTAAGGAGGGGAAAACTTGGTATTCATTTGAAAGATTAAATCTGATGAATTAAAAGCAGCTCTCAGACTACAAAGAGAGGTTGTATAGTTTGTAATGAACTGTAATAGCAAAGAAGCTTTATTATGATTTAATGAAGGGCATTTTGAAGAACAGCATTAGAAAGTAGTCCTATTATCTCCTATTGTGCTCTGGCATTGTTTGGCTGTGGTGTTTGTATGTGTTACCTGAATAAATAGCTTCAGCTGGCTTAGTCTGGATCTTCCCAAATAGGCAATCACATAACTCAGTCTTACAAAAGTAAGAATTTATTGAGGGCAACAGATTTGTATCAACTCTGTGAGCTTAATTATTTTATGTGGAATAGGGGGCCACCATATGCTAGCAATAGCAAGGATGCCCTCAAGCAACTCTGTTTACACAACTCTTGTTATGTCAGGTCTTTTTTCACCACTGTAATAATTGCATCTCAAATGCTTGTTTCGAGACAAGACTTCTACTTTGTGGCAAAAAAAAAGAACATCTCTCCAGCTCCCCTTCTTACTTCTTAAAGTATATATTCACATTGCTATTATGTGTTTCTAGATGATTATGGACACTTTTTCTTGGATTCAGTCTGTTTTCTACCTAATCCTGTAGCACAGACATCATGATCCCAGAGCTCTAACCTCACTCCCTTTTACTGGGTAAAAGAAGTCTACTTTGACTGTCCAGCAGCTCAGGAGGAAAATACCATCTAACAATACTTTTTACAAACAAATTGAATAAGCAGACAAAAGGGTCAAAGGGAGCCATACAAACAACAGGAGTTACTAAGCCACTGATGTACAGGAGGTGGCTCCTCCTTGCACAGCCCAAGTGGAAGCTATTGATTGCCTAAGAACACTTGCAGTTGCCTGCAAATTGCTAGCTGGTCCTTGTTCATATCAGCATCTCCTTACTGAACTTTGTAAAACAGTAAGGGAATGGCAGCATTTCCAGAGGACAGAACCTGCTTATGAAAGGCAGGAAGCACGTGGGAGCATTTTGTCTCTCTTGCTTATGATGACTCTGTTTGTTTATTCTTGTACTATAGAGATTTATCCTTCCATGCTTAAAGGATACAATAAAACAGGTTTATGGGGGTATTTTTTGTTTTGGTTTTTTTTTTTTTTCCTTTTTTTTTCTTTCTAAGGTGTAAAGGGGCCTTTTATTGAAAAGAACCATTGAGCACCCCAGAAAGCTGCAAGGCCTAGCTTTAAAAAGCCAGACTAAGATTAATCTCGTGTTACTAGGACATAACAGACACTGATGTCTCTGGTAGGTAGAAGGGCCAGTAGATTTTACTGGCCTAGTCTTTTTAAATGTTAGGTCTACTAGAGCTGTTAATTACAAGCTTAACTGCCACCTTTTGTGTTTTTAATTAGTAAAGAATGACAATTTCTTTCTTCACCATAGGACAGTGATATACATTTTATAAGGCAAACAGCAGCTGCAGGGTGTGGGCATGGTTATTACAAAATAATCGTGCCTGCAGGGGTCAGGGAGGCATTTGGTTCTGCCTCGTGCCTCTTAAGAACCGTAGGGTACAATTGCTGTGTGATGGTAGCCTCCCTGTCATTTTGTATTATTTTAAAAATTCCACTACATTGTCTTCAAGCTCTGCCTTGAGGTTATTGTGAAGAAACTAAAATATCTGCCATGTTGACTGCATCAGCAGTTCAACTCCTATATGTGTTTACTGTGGCTATCAAACAGGGATGGGTCTGTTTGTGATGTGGGATGAGGGAGAGACAGAACAGAGTTATGCAACTTAATGCCCAGATCCTGTTATAAGGGCAGTCCTACATTTAAAGAGGCACATAAATTGGGCAGGTCATAGACTAATTTATTAGCACACTTGTGTGTCAGTTTTCTGATTGCCACAATACCTGTTTTACACAAGAAGTGATTACAGTGCTCCCTTCTAGTATTACTTTAGTATTTCACCTTTTGTATTTCACAGACCGTTGTGCTTTACATGTTCCAGCATAGTCAGTTAAGTAATTCAATTATTTTAACCTGTACTTGTTCAAGAAAGACTTCCTGTCTTCATTTGAACCTATCAAATAAGTCTTTTTTGGCTATTTTTTTCCAGGGGTAAATCTTCACCCATGGTCTGGTTTTTTGACATTTAACCAACTAAATATTTGAACCTCCATATTCTACCTCACTTTCTACTGCCTTTTCTTTGCTTTTAGAAAGCCTTTGCAATGAGTCCAGTCTTCAGTCATCTTTTGAAAACTCTGATTATATGGAGCCTAATGCTTCCCCTGCTCCCCCACCTTGAATCACTTTGTTGTTCTTTTCATGTCTTTGTCCTTAGACCTATTATTCTCATTACAAGTTAATTATTTCATTTTGATTTTATAGCATCTGTCAAACACTTTAGGCATTTTCCATAAATTAAATCTGCAAGCTTCAACTGAAAGCTTAACATAAACAATATAGAACAATTCCATCAAATAATAATCACTCTCAAAAATATATACCACGGTTTCTTGCCTCAGTATAGCAGCTAGTATAATGGAACTTAAGTTAATAGCTCTCTACTCATGGTTTAAAAAAAAAAAAAGGAAAACTGACATTAATAAAAGCTCTTCCTTGTATTATTCTGAATCTTATGGAGTTTTGGAGGGTTCCTATTGACTTCAGTCATTTTTATATTAGACAAAATCCTTACAAACTGATTTGAGAGTAAAATTTTGACTGTTAGTGGTGATGTTGAGGGTTTTGTGAAATAATGAGTATTCTAGAAATTATATCTCATGTATATCTGCCCAAGGTGATGAAGTACTGACAAAGCAAACTTTATATTATGTTACAAATTTTTCTTAACCTTATTAAATAGCAATTTAGGAAAACACTTATACTGCCATAATGAGTTTAGTGAATATCTGCATATTGGTAGATCATTCAGAATTAGGAAATCTGTCTGAATTAAACAAAGTGCCTAATAAATAGTGTAAGCAGTTTGCTGTATTGATGAGTTATTGCAAACCTGGTTTTTTGATTTAATGAGATAGGATATGATTATAGCAGTCAACATTGAAGGATTTGAACACTTCTCAAATGTTGGTGACAGTTTTACTAGGAGGAAGCAGAACATTAGCCTGATTTCAGGACTTGAGGTGATTTTACAGAGAAATTGCATCATTGGCAGGAACAGAACTTCTGGGTCATCAAATCCACTTTGCCACTAAAACAGCAGCAACATAAACCTCTTCAAACTCCATCTCTAAACCAGCTTATTTGCTGCATTAGAAATCTTAATTTCTCTGGTGGCTGAAACATCTTTCTGTCGAAACTTTTCTGTCTAGTTTGCTGTTCTTTGTTCTTATACAGGTGTGAACCGAAGCATTGAAAGCTCAGCTCTCAATCAAGTTGGTGTATTTGATGGACCATAATCCATAAGTATGTTAATTTTCAAGGAAAGAAACAATTTCAGGTCTCTTCAACTTCCTAGGAAGGCTCTTCTCATGTTACTTCCCAGTCATGCTAAAACCTTTCTGCATGCTTTTTGCATACTTTCTTGAACATGTATGGTGCAGCAAAGCAGAGTAATTTCTCCCTATGCTTTATACTTTGCACAATGCAATTTCTATTTCCCCAGTTCTTCTGGAAAGACTAAAACTAACTATACCCAGATATATTTACCTTTTTCATAAAAGTGTAGCATCAAGTAATTCCCAAGTACTGTGAGACCTATTTAAAATATGCAATATCTACTTTTCATGTTCTGGTCCAGAAAATTCCAGCTTATAATGGTAATCAATACTAATCCTTAAATATGTGAACTTGTGACTTGTTTGTTTTCACCTGTGAATGGTATGACAGAGCTTGGAATATAACCTTGAACTCTATAACTTGCATCTTGTACTATGACCACAGGATTCACCCTCCACTTACTGCAATCTATAAATGAGATATTTTGCCTGTGGTCAAGAAAAATTTTACATCTGAAATGATAGCCGATAGAAGTACTCCATTTCTTAAATAGTAAAAGTCATTCTGCATTATCATTTTCTGACTGCAAATGTGCATTATGTAAACTTATTAGGAAATGGATTTTTGCCCCAAAAGAAATGTTCACTGCACAAAAATTACAATGAGCTAAAATAAACCCCAAAGCTAATAAAGTAGGTTTTAATTTTCAAAGGATTTATTTTTATGCTGTTTATACTAACATTTAGTCCAGTTTTACTTGATTTGTTACTTTATAGTTGCTTTCTGTCATATTTTAAACCATGTTTTACACATTGAAGTAATGAACTTTCAGTGGTACTTAATAATAGATCATAGCTATAATCAGAGACCCATTTGTGGTACAGAGGATGCCATTAAAATGCAGATTTAAGTGTAGAGCATTTATTTACTTTCTCCAAGCTAGAGTAGTCCTTTAAAAAAAGAAAAAAATTACCATGTGTCTCTTTAAAAAAAAAATTAAAGAGAGAAAAAAAGAAGATATGAGGAGAAAACTACATTCCAGTCTTGATCTCAGGTCTACAATACAGACCTAATGACTACCTATTTCTAACAACTGTATTTGTAACTTCTTGTTAAATTGAAATATTTCAAGTCCTATTTCTTTCACTGCTGATTTTCATTGGTTGCTTGCCGTGGACAACTTTTAACTCTCAAGATCTGTTTAATTGTTTTTATGGGAGAACCTATGCAGACATCATCATAAGAGGGAAAAGATCTGTACTGCATGGTCCTGCATCTGCTAAGAAATAAAAAACACATTGTGAAAAAGGAAGGGAAACTTTGCCTTCTGAAGAAAAGTAAGGATCCTGAAATATTAGGTGAGAAGAGACTTGAGAATAAACCTGATGCAAAAGGGTGTACAGAAATCATGCACTGGTTTTCTTTTAAAGATAACAATAGATTTAAATAATTGTTTGCATCTCCAAGGATTGTGCGTTACTGCCGACCTTTCTGGGGAAGTCACCTGTCTCTGAAGTGCTGCCATCTGTTTAAGATTGTGCTGTAGCATTAAATTATCAAGTAGGAAAGGAAACAAAGTAAAGTACCAACTGCATCTGGAACAGGGAGAAAAATATTAATTTGCAGAATTAACTAGGGATTGGGAATTCTAGTTTGTTTACCATGGTATAGATTTTAATTTACTAGAGAGGCTAAAATCTGAAGAAAGATCTCAGTTCTCATGGTACATCAGAGAGACATACAGTCCAACTACTGCCCTGTTGCGAATATTCCCTAGAGATTCCCATAGTTCTACTTAGTTTTGCTCCCTTAAGTGCCTAAGTAGCTCCTCTTAGCACAGCACCCCGGGTCATGAAGGAGCAGAGTACAAACCCCCTTCTCTGCTTTCTTCCCTCCCATATTTTCAGCCTGCTTTGTAAAAAATCCTGTGGGGTATCTTACCTCAAACACAGCAACACACCAGGTAAATCTCCTGTTTTGCTACAAAGGGAAACAAATATCTTGTAATTAGGGCATTGAATGAGACTCAGAAGATTTGGCTCAATTGATGTATGACCTTGGCAAGTCCTTTAGCCTCTCTGTGCCTTGGTTGCTAAACTTAGGATCGAGTATTACCTATCCACTCACTGTGGAATTTGAAGCATAGTGGCAGGGCATGGCTGTGGCTGAAGAGTAAAATACCATGGTCCAAAGCATTTCACTGATAGTTTAACATGTACCACTGCACCCTGAACACTGAAGATGATAAAGATGAAAACTTTAACTCTGAAAATTTTTGTCTCATGTTAGAAAAGTTGTTTGCTTGGGGTAAGTCAAATCTTTCTCCCCTCAGTATTTTCCAAGGCAGAACTTCCACTTCCTTGGGCTGGTCTGCAGTAAAAAGAATTGCTACTTGTCTGACAGTTTGTTTCCAACTGCTGCAAGCATGTCATTAAAAGCATCTTCCTAAACCACACATCAGTTTTCTTGACATCTGTCATACAGCTTAGATCATCTTTCTGCCTTATGAGAAAGAGTCATACTGTAAACATACTTTCGTTACTTTTAGTTTCATGTCAAAAAGAATCATATAGTTATTTTCAGCATGTCTAGCTTTCCCTACTAATGGTGACCCCAGATCTACAAACACACACCCTGATGATCCTTTCTTTGCATCACTTTTCTGGTTTCTGACAAGTTTCAGAAAGACAGATGTAGGCTTTGCATGAAATCAGGTGTACATATTGCTAACAGATTGCTGGACAATCCAGTAATGAAATCAGTTGTTACCACTCTATTTCTGTTCTTTGTTCTCACTGATAGGTGGAACTCTCAAAATGTTTGTAGCTAGGCTTTTCAAACTGCTGCTATTTATTCTTTATTATTTTTCCTCTTCTTTTTCTTGCAAACTCTCCAGTTAGGTAATTAACTGCACTATTTTCTTTTGGTTGTCCTCACCTCTGAGGCTGTTCCTGTATTGTAAATAGCTGTGACTCTCTTCCACTTTTACATGTGCACATTCATGTTATCAACTGAAATCTGGCATCATGCTTGACTGTAATTCAGATGTCAGTTTGGATTGAAGCCATACCTGGGAGGATGTGCATTTGAAGTGGCAGGGAGTGACTGATAATGAAAATAAGCATTTATTTTGTCATAACCTCAGCAGATCATTTATTGGAGAGCATATTCTAATGAGTGCCACCCACACAGATGTGTCATTGGGGATTAGATCAGATCCCTAATAAGTATGTTGATAGACATCCAAAGAAACTCGAGGGAAGGAAAGGAGATCTATGCTATCCATATTAAAACTTCTGACTGTGTCTTTATATGCAGAATGTAATTGGTAGAATGTCATGATCTGATTGAGAGATATGGGTTATATCTTTTAAAAACCTTGGCCCCTAGGATCCCCACTGGCTTTTCATTTCTGTATTCCTCAATAGCATAAACAGGAATTTTCCTAAAGCTGCAAATGTGGAGGTAGCCTTGTCTTCAGTCTGTATGTGTATCTGGGAATTGCACAGGTTTCCTGTCCAAATGATGTCAATATATATAGGCAGGCACTATAAAATAAAGTGGTTTTATGCTTTTTCTTGCCTCATTTACTGGTTGTTGTTGTTGCTATTGTTGTTATTATTGTTGTTGTTATCATTATTATCATTATTATTACTACTGCTACTACAAATGTTAGACAATTTTGGGGAATTCAAGACCTCCTCCTCTCTACTTTCTCACTTCCAGAACCTGGAATTTCCTCCTGCTGCCATTTTTCATGTTCTTTTCACCTTACTGCAATAATGACAACATCTTTTATAACTGTGAATATTCCCCATCCAGAGACCTGCTGAACACTGTGTTCTTCCTAATGCTTTCCAGCTATGGAAAAAATCTTGATCTTAGATGAAAAGGTTTTTTTTTCTGTCATATATGGTACTGTCATAATTCTCTACTCTTAGCCTTTTAACTTTCAGAAACCAGGCCTGACTTGGAAGTAAAATACCAAGAAAAATGTATTCTGAATGAATTCAGGATTCAAAAATAAACAATGTGAGTGCATTGTTGCCAAGTGGAATCTAGAATAATTGCATAAAATATTTCATGTTAAGCATGAATCAGAAATCACAATAAAGCCTCTCTTAGACTATTATAAAAATTTAGAAATTACAATTATTTATGGCTTAATAAAAGTTTGTTTTGGTTCTTTTTTTCCTTTATTCTGTTTTTTACTGTGAATTGGAAATTTCAGGAAACTAATGATAAAGAGCTTAGAATTTTCATTATATCCTATGTTTAATAATATAGAAACTTAATTCTTCATGATTTTGAGTCAATAGACTGTTTTGCAACCAGTTGCCTAAAAGCTCAGTTGGGTTTTTAAACTTTCATGCATTTCATAAAAAACCAGTAAATTTTCCAGTGAAATCAGTGAGAAGTTCAAGGCAGGACTGAAACTTTGGATGTTTTTCTTATTTTGTATTTCCATAATAGAAAGGCATAAGATACAAATTAGATTAGATGTCCCCGTTGCTCTGTACACTGGGACGGTCAAGCATCCTCTGGAATGCTGTCACAATTCCTAATTGTGGGATTCTTCATCTTGCCATTCATGGCAACAAAAGTCTCCTAATCCCTGGTTTTACTCAAATGTGCAGCATGCAATACCAAGCAGGTGTGTCATGACTTTTCTGGTAATGAGAAAACAAAAGCCAAAACTGAGTAAAAGGTTAACCCTGATTGTGATGGGTTCAGGTCTTTAGGAATCAGACATTTAAGAATGTCTAGAAGAACTGAATTTTAGAGATTATGGTATTGCCAAATATCCCCTAGTGAAAAATGTCAGCCACACCAGACTGACCATCTTGTTTTCACATTGGGTCCACCCTCTAAAGTCTTAATCAAATTTGTGTGTTTAGGTTGGAAGCATTTTGAGACTGACTTCAGACTCTTTCCTAGCCTGTGAGGCACCTAATGCCCTTCAGGCTCCCAGAAAAACAATAAAAATGAGATTCAATAGCATTGTCTTTACATTTTCAGAAAAAGTTGAGCCAGAATTAGAAATCTGAGCCTATCAAAATTTATAGGCTGGCTTTTGGATCAGGATTTTTGAACACTTGAGAAATAATTCCATTAAAACCCACATTATTCTGACAAAATTCTATTCAGTTAATAATGTCATTATTAACACCTGGTTAAAAAAAATCGTAAGAGCTGTTCCTTAGTTGTATTTGGGTTTACATATTTTCATGAATTATGTACAGATATTTTAATTTATGCATTTATATTGATTATTTCCACATATCAGAGTTACTGACACTTTTGCCTCTATCCTTTGTGGAATGCTGTACATCCATAATACTTTCCACATTTTACTTAAAATCTTATAAAAGAGAAACAGAGGGAAAAAACCAGAAATATGCTTTTGTTGAAGGTAAAAGAGTGTGAACGGAATACTGTTTTCGTTCACTGTTTCTCTGGTTTTGAAAAGGTTTTAGGAGATTTAGAGAGGTGGTAGTGTGTGAAAGGGCACATGGAAGGTTTGGAAGAACTTTACAAAAAAAAAAGATTAAATAGACTAGGGTTCTTCAGTTTGGAAAATAAACCAGTGAGGGGGAATGTGACGGAGGTCTATTGAATCCCAAACCAGCCAGCAAAAGTGATTGGAAAATTATCTTTAGTGTAAATTCTGAGAGAAGAGCTAATTGGCCTTGAGTAATGGCAGGGTCAAAAGAGCAGAAGGCAATGCATGGCAGAGAGGCTTCACCATAGGAGACTTTGGACATGAAAAGTTTACAGCATTTTAAAAAGTCATGTAGAGATACTACTGGAAAGAAACTCTGGTTTATGTTATTCAAACACAAAAATATTTCCTCTAGCTGGGAAAGTCTCCAAACTGCAAAAAAATTCTGGGTGCCAAAAGATTGTATCACAGAGAGATAGACTGTGTGTCTAGCCTGCAAAGGCATGTTTGGCATTTTGGGTGCTGTGGCAGGCAGGGCAGTGGGCTCAGTGCAAGGCAGGGTCCATCTCAGAGACTGGATGGAGTGACAGGGCTGGAACCCTGCCCCTCTCACTTGAACTGCTGCAATGGA
This sequence comes from Melospiza melodia melodia, assembly GCF_035770615.1. Lineage (NCBI taxonomy): Eukaryota > Metazoa > Chordata > Aves > Passeriformes > Passerellidae > Melospiza > Melospiza melodia. The sequence goes on from NC_086202.1 coordinate 23,435,609, forward strand.
ACAGAGTCAGTGAAACCATGAAAAGGTAAAGTCTGTGTGAGAGGGAGAATGAGCCTCATAAGAGCTTGACTCTGAAAACCAGCACAGAAGTCAGTGATCATCCTTACAGGCAACACAAAAAGTATCGTAGGGAAGGGCTCTGTTTATGACTGGTATTGGGCTTTTTATAAAAGACAAATGTGTGTGTCAGTTTATTCTGTCTAAATATCTTTATTCTGTCTAAATCTAAGTGAAACTCCTCATTGACCAACAGTTATATTTTCTGCAGTGATCCTCTTCACCAATGCCTACTTAAAAAAATTGGATTAGATGATCCTTGCTTCACATTTATCTTTCTGTGCATTTTATGGTTATAACAGTCAAGGGTAGAAGCACCAGGGACTGTGTAATATTTTGAGGAACTGGAGAGAAAAACAGAAAATATATTAGGGTTTGGACTGGAGCTCCTGCAGAGAGCAATGACTAAGATGCCATAAATATTTCCTGTTGGTCCAGCAGCTGCAGAAATTAGTAAGGTTTTCCCCACCCATTTATTTTAAGCCTTCACAGTGCCACCCCTTCTCCATGAACTGTATTTAAAATGTAAATAAAAAGAAGAGTTTTAGGAGATTTAACTATTTCCCTTGGTATTTAAATTATTCAATTATAACTAAAGCTATTAAAATACAGTTAATTAAAATGGTTAGATTGTTTTTCTTTGCACTGATCACAGCATTGCCCTACTTCTCCCTCTAGCTGTTTAATTCCTATTAAAAATGATAATGCTTTGCTTTATTCATTAATGCAGTAACCTTACGTACATTCTTCAAGTGATCTCTTTGGTACAAACTGTGCTGGATTTCTTCTTTCCTAGCAGTGAAGCAGAAATTTTCCTGTAGTCTTTGGGGGTTTAATCAGCAATAAGAGGACTTAGAATTTAAACATTAGCACTACCAAGTAATGAGAAATAGCACAGCTCCCAGTAAAAGCTTTGCCTTAATTTTGATGCAGTATAATGTCATCAGGGACAATAGGAGAACTCTGGAGTTTAATAAAAGGTAGAACCTAAATAAAGGTTTTATACCTGACAATAAAACATTGCCAATTCTACACTTTAAAGCATTTCATCTGAATAGTTTCACAACACTCTGTTGGGAATAGTAATCCAGATGAAGGCTGAGGGTAAATGCCTTAAAATATGTAAGAGATGCAAAGGCAAGTTCATCTCATCTAATCTTTATCTTCACAGATAAGGAAACAAGTCTACCCCTGTGGTTTTTGGCATTTAGATTAGTACATTAAAATTATCCTTTCTCCCTCAAGATCAAGGGCTTTCCTTATGAGGCCCTTGTCTCTTTTGGGAGGCACAGTTATAGTCCAAAAGAAGTTTCTTTCAGCTGTTTGCATGGTTCCTGCAGTACCAGACAAATACCTGTGAAGACACAAAGAATGCCATGCAGCTCCTGTGACAGCAATGACACCAAGTCGAGGGAGTAGCACAGCCCAGGAGGATCAGAGTTTGATGTATCTTTGATCACCAAAGCACTGAGGGATTATATCTACAAGGCCACATGCACAACACTGATTTCTTTCCTCCCTTGGTGGGCAAGACTCGCAGGGAGGGATGTGCCCATGTTTGGTAAAGAAGGAAGAGCGCTGAGTGATTTGGTGTTGCTTTGCCTCCACCATGAGTGTCTGCAACGAGGGAGAGCATATGGCCCGGGCGTATTACAGTTTGTGAGATTTACATTCATAGGCTCTTGCTGAAATCCAGCTCCACTGAAGCAGATTGCAGAACTCCTTTGGATTTCAAATCGCTCACTCATACTTATTTTCATGTAATATCAGTTTCACAAGAAGATAGTCTCTGTTCCATGTTCCTCAAGGGCATTTAAGGCTTTAGATATTGTTGCAGCCCACAAGCCTAATAAACATCATTTGCCAAATACAGGATTGCCTGAAATAAGGCTGCTGTTGGGGACCTATGCAACAGTTCAGTCTGTCTCCTGCTGTGTGACAGAGAACACGTAAGCATCGGGTAGTGGTAATGAGAGAGCTGCAGGCTGCTCAGCATCTGTATGAATGGGATGGGAGGACTAAAAGTCTAATTTGAAGCTTCCTGATGTACCGCAGGGGGATGGAAAAGGTGCAAATACCATAAGTTTAGTTTCAGCTCTGACACAAACTTAGGACCAGCTCTGTTTATGGTTATAATTGTTGGAAGAGTGATGAAAATATAGGTGTTCTTGCTGATTATTTTAGATCTGTTATCTGCAGTAGGTATTGCTGATTATGAGCCGTAACCACTGACTATAACAGGAGTGTAAGTGGAGAAATATGTTCTATCTGCAGTAACCCAGAGAACTGCAAGCACAAGGCCTGGCCAAAATTTGAAAACCTCTGGTATTTCAGTCCATGTTAAACCTGTAACTTTTAGCTGAAGAAAGACATGTTTGTTTCCTATAATCCTACCTGTCTGTGAGTTCTATGACTTTAATTGAAACCATGGAGATCTCAGTGCAATATAGCACAAACAAGAGTATTTACTTAACCTAACTCTGTATCTCTCTTACCATAAAACTTAGATTTTCACACAGTATGCCCCCTGCGTGAAAGTTTCAGAAATATTACTTATTGTTTTCCAAGGGTTTTGCATGGGTCTGAATCTTTGGGAGTCTTAAAAAACAGCTGTCAGTGGGACAATTTCCTAGACTTACTCCATGTTTCCAAGACTTGGAAATAGGGGATTTCTATAATCTCAAATGAAATTCATTGTTTACAGCTTTAAAGGAATTTTTTTTCTTAGTTGAAAATTGATTTGTCAGTGAAAGATTGTTGATGCTTTTATACTCTGTAATGTTACATTATACTTAGTTTAATAGGTATCTCAAGTTCTGTTTACATTTTGCTCTCCTTGTAATTGAAGTTTTTATCTAAGGACTTTAAATTAGTCTGAGGGATCAGTCAGTACTATCAAACAAACAAGTGATTTAGAAATATATAAAACAGACTATGGATGTTCTCTTGTTTGCTCAGTGGAGGCTCCTGCAGAGACATCTGCTTCCTAACTTGTGATGAGGTTGTGTGGATGGAAAGGTAGATGCTGCTTTTAAAGTGCTTTCTTTTCATTCACACAAACCTCTCCTGAGAGACTTTGTAAGGGATTCCCCCTCCTTCCTTCCTAAGCCATCAAAGTTGCAGTTGTTATCAGCACTCCAAGTTTTCTGTTCCCTGATTTGGTCAGCAGGGCTGATTCAGCTGATTCAGAGAAGCTTAGCTCTTTCTTGTATTGCATATTACATGTCACATCTCCTTTACCAAAATGAATAGCAGAAGCAATTTAAATATTTTGTTTTCAGAGAAGAAATTATGATTGTTATGCTAAGGGTATAACACAAAACTTTGCTAATGGTCTTATTATATAATTAAAATTTCATTTGCCAAGTAAGAGTTTGAGTTGATGCAGTACTTGAAAAATTTGTTTTGCACTGGCATAAATCCACGTATTTAAAATATCAAATTCTTGTTTTGTATAAGGATTGGTCTCCTTACAGTTCTCCATTTGTTCATACTATTATATGTCTATTACTAGATGTGGGAAAGAGTCTACATGGAATACAAATATGGAAATTTTAGTTGACACTGTATATTGTGAGCTGTTTAAATGGCAAAAGTAAATCAAGTCTGACTTTTCTTGCAAAGTTAAAAAGTCCATAACTCTCTTGTGAAACACAACATTGAATTTAAAAACTCTGACTGATATGACATGAAATAGAAGTACTAGACTAAGACAAGTCTTAAGTTTCATGTGCACACTTTCTGTGGTTTCTTAAGCACTACTTCTACAAGCAGCCAGTTCTCTGCTCCTCTATTGTCACTGTCTGTTTTTATTTGTTCCTACAGTGAATGACTAAAGTTTTCTCCAACAAGAAATCTGAGTGGCAATGCAGGTTAAATCACCGGCCAATCAAATGTCTGGCCATTTAATTTTGAAGTTCTTGATCAGCTTGATATTTACAGGGGTAAAAGCAAGAGAGAGCTTCAAATTCTACTTTGAAATTGAATCTACATTAATCCTAATCTCATCCACAAGTTTTATATTTGGAGTGTGTTTAGAACATGCTGTAATTTTGCATAAATTATGAAACAATCCTAATTTTTGAGAGATTTTCAAGCATTTCTCATTATATAGAACAAAATTCTGGGACCTTATCTATATAACTACTTCTTATGTTGCCAAATTTATCAGCTTTTGGGGGTTTTTTTTTTAGAATGTAAGGTGCCTTGCAGGTGCAGAATAACTGCTTCCTGGAGATGGCAATATTTTATTGCAGGTGACTGATTCCCTGATACATTGGTGTTCTGTGGCAAAACAATCAAAGTAAATCAATCAAAAAATGAAACAAATTTATAATCTAAAAAACCCTTCAACTAGTTTTCCCCCAATTGGAAGTACATACAGTAAGAGCACCAGTGCTAAATTGCTTGAAAGGAGAAGATGAGAGAATCGGTTCAAATGTGTGCTGCAGTGACTGAGCACACCCTGCAACTCGTCTCACTTAATCCCAGGAAGCAGAAGGACTGCACATCAGTTTTAAGTGCAGCTTATCCTGACTCTTAGGATGCATTCATCCCGTGTATGCTCTGTGACATCTGTCATATGGTTATGTAAAAGTTTCCAATGACACGCCTGACTGCTAATCTTGGATCAGGGTCAATTCCAGTCATCGTTCCATGCAGCAAGGGGAGGGCTGCTCTTACCTTTGTGCCTCACCAAGCCCAGTATCAGTCATGTATGCAGCACCACCGTTCTCTTCCTGAATACTGCTCTGTAATGTGTCTCATTTTTTGTCTTTCGTAGCACACATATTTTTTTATATCATTCTTTTATTATGTAGCTCTGTGACATTGTTGCTGGTAGTAAAAATCAAATAAAGGCTGTGATAAGATATCCAAAGAGAATGAGCCATTAGAAATGTTTTGCAAGTAAAAAAAAAGGTAAAAAATCTAAAAGCTATCAGTAATCATCCCAAATTTTTCAAAATTCAGCATGTCATATAAAATTTTGTGACACACTATTTAATGTTTGTCTCATATCAGATATTTTCATTATTCCAACATTTTTGTTTCTAAATCTTTTTTCATATAGGAAAACCCACTGAGAATCTGACATTATTTTTATGCAACAAAAATTAGAATTCTGAACTCCAGACAAATGCTTATAAGCACGGGAGTGGTATGAACACAGTGTGGTGGGAATACTTCATTGTTTTTCTTGGCTGCTTGTCTCAATATTAGAAATTTCAACTTTCAAGGATTTTCCAGTATTCGCTTTCTGGAACAAGTGCTTTTATTATTTCTATAGTTTTGAAAGAGGTATCACAGAAGATAGAGGGTGAATTTCTAATTTAGAATCATATTTATTCTGAGTAGCTGATGCTTACTGACATGGTTACTTAATCAAGGATGCTTGTGACCCATATGTCAAGTCAAAATGAACAGTGGCTCAGCTACCAGGAATTGTTCACAGAAACTACATAATGCATAATTAACACAGTCTAGAATATGGAAATCTGTACAAAAGCAATTTGGTGATAGAAATAGCAAAGAAAACAGCCTGACCCACACATCATACCACATTTTTAGAAAGCCTTGATGGTGCCATATTAAGAAAAGCCAGTAGGTTTACCAGCTGTTCACTCTCATTCCAAAATCCAAATTAGAGGCATGAACCAGGTGTCACTTTCCTCCTCCCTTGCTACAAGTGCAGATCTAACCCCTGGCACTGACATGAATTCAGACCAGAATTATGGATATATGCATGAGCTGAACTGAAAGAGCCAGCACGCTTTGCAGGGACTGCCACAAAACTCACATTCGAGTGGATGTCACTCCTGTATGTCAGTGACTGCACCATTAAGTTACTGTGACATTCTTCAATACATAGAAGTGTAAAGCTAACCAAAATATCAGCATTTAATTGTACAAGAAATAGCACCCTTTTAAAGTTTCAATTTGGATAAAGACATACAGATTTTCAGAAAAATATAAATTATCAGAAAAATATAATTGGACATTAAATATTTTAATGTTAATTTTTACTTTACAATACAAGTCAAAATTATTATCAAGGAAATGCTGAACTAATTAAAGAAAACAAAACAACAAACCCCTTGATTCTGGAAAAAGTATAACTGTTTCAGTATGAAATACCAATTTTCCAAATCTTCCTTCATTGTAGCAGCAGTTATAAAGCATTTTGTGACATTACTACATTGTGGAATGACATAAAAAGAGTAACAAAATGTAAAGAAGATAAAAAATGTGAGACCTATTTGCTTTGTCCATTAAAAATGAACGTAATCTGATCATATTTTTATGAAAGTATAGTTCAAAAAAGTTTTCAGTATTGAAGTGAGGAGCAGCTGAGAATGGTAAATGGGTACAGAGCTGATGTCACTGAATAATTTGGTGTCCTCCCAGGGTCTCTTTGGTGTTGGTGCATCTGGCTGGCTTGTGATAGTGCAGGGGGCATTTGAACACAAAATAAAATGAATATATAAGAAAGTATTTATTTCATCCACTTGAGCCTGGCATACACACAGCTGTACCTCTTTTACACAGATATGCCCAAAGAGTGATCTTAAATAGCGAGGTGCAGGCCTGAACCCCCTTGTAGGCATGCCCCAGTCAGAGTTAATATCCCAGTGAGCTGATCCAGGCTGGAGAGAACAGCCATGTTAGAGTCCCAGAAAGGCCTGGAGAGGGAGGGAGGCACATTGTCCTTGTATCTGACAGGCTGCAGTGTCAAGCAGTGACACATTACAAGCATATCCCCAGGGCTGTAATGAGCTGCTGCTAAACAGGCTGTTCCCGAGGTCCAGGAGTGTTTTCCTGGAGCCCACATGGCTACCACTGGGCTGTCCTACTGCTTTGTTACCCCCTCCTTCTCCTCTTTAGTGTTATTAAATCTCCATAAGGTTGTGCCCATCCAACTTTGAGATTTTGCTTTGTCTTTCCATTCCAAGACTGTGCAATAAAAGCTTTCTTTCAGCTGCTGGCTACACTGGCTTTCCTTCAGTGTGAGAGCTAATTTCCAGTCTGTCTCACTTCTTTTGGGGCAGTATGCAAATCCCGGTTGTGTAACTGCTCTCTCATCACTCTCCTACTTGTAAAATCTCCTTTTGTGTGGGCCCTGCTGGCTCTCAGCTTACTGTCTCTGCTGCACTGCCACATTCTTATGCCTCTCTCTGGGTAGCCCTTGTGTTGGCAGGCATGATTTTTCTCAGTGAACAAGTGACACCTTTAATCAGAGCAGCCATTGCCATTTCCAAGGCCTAGAGTGCAGCCAGCATGCAAGGTAGTGTCTGTGATTGCATCCTGTTTAGTCAGTCTGATTTTCCAGCTTTGATAGCTAAACCAGACATCTTTATATTTACATTTCTTTCCTTAAACAATGTTTACTTGTCAAAGCTGTAAAATGACAGACACAAAGAAAACAAAAGCCTTGTTATGTTGATTTCATTGTGGAATGTATCAATCAAGTGTGAGACTGAGAGAATATGCTCCTTTTATACCCGTTAATAGAATTTTTTTCTGTTTGTTTATTAAAATCATTCTTTTTATTTCAATAGAGTAAATCTGAAGTCTGTTTATTAGAAACTCAGTAATTACACAGTAATCATAACACTTGTGATAGGTTAGTCCTTGCTCTTTGCCTCTTGATTATCATTACAAGTGAAATGAAAATACAAGAACCTGTGCTTATTTGCCATGCAGACAGTGAGTCCTTGAGGAAAGGTGTAGAAATCAAGTGGACATTACAGCCACAGAGTGTTTGAATGTTGCTGCCTGCAACTGCTGTGGGTATGCAACAACTACTCTTTCTGGAAAATACTGCTTGTCACAGATTTCCTTTTTAAAAGAAACCCTAGAATAAGAGGCATTAGTTAGAGGGGAAAAGGTGTTCTGTATTAACTTCTCTGTGTGATTATTCAGGAACAGGGCTTAGATTTGTATATTTGGTTTCATGAATTCAGCTGTGGAATCCTTTGATTTTTTTTGTTAAATTTTGTATAAACAGTAATGATATTTCAAAATTGACTATGGGCATTCACTATTTATTGTTATTTGAAGGAAATCAGGAAGTAATAAAATACATTCTTGACATTGGACTAAGTAAACAAAGGTTTAGAGTAGGAGAAATTTTGGACACGGTGAATTTCTCAGCAATGAGAGGGAGGTTTGGTCTGAGGAAGTAAAATTAGTTTGAAGAACTAAGATGAGATATTTAAAGGTATATAAGAACTTTAATAATCTAATTTAGCCTGTGGGAAATATTGGACTTCCGCATTAATAAGGGCAAATAATGTTTTAGCAGACCTATTTAATGTATTTTCCAGACATCTGTGTCTGGGCCAAGAGAATTAATTGTGAAGTGTTCCTCCTGCATTGGGCTGAACTCAGCTGACTGTGATTAAAGTTTCACTCTTTCTGTTAGGTTGAAAACTGTCTCTGAAACCTAATGATACAGAGGACATGTTCATACAAGTTACAAATTATGCTTTTATATTCATCAAGTATGTAAATAGATTAACAAGAGATTGCTTTAAATCATTGCTATATGTTATTCTGCTACAACAGTACATTATTTTAAATTCTTTGTCTCTCAATGAATTTTGACTTAGCCAAGGGGTTATATTGAAGAAGACATTTCAGTTTCTTCAGTCCTCTGATTTTAATGAAAACCAAAAGCATTAATGCCACTGCACTTTCCTCTAATGCTATTCTGGCCCATTGCATTTTATTCATATTTTTTCTTTAGAATTAATGTAAACATGGGATTTTGTCAGTGAAAGTTATAACAGGTTGGTCCTTAGCCCTGTTTGCTTTTATCCTTTCAGATCCTGAAGATTAGCTGTGGGGATATACAAAGTTAGCACTTGCATGGTGAGAAGTACTGACTTTTAAAGGTGATAGACATTAACACCATGTGAAGGTCTTCCCTAAAGTTGGATTTTGCCATTGTTTTCATTACAAATGTAGCAGCAAGGTAGAAATCACTAACTGACAGTAGTGAGACCAAATTTAGCAGCAGGGAAGTCTGAAAACCAGTTGCAAAGGGCTAGAGGGGAATAACATTGAAAAACCAGAGTGAATTGGCAGCCACCATCTCAGCAGGATTGTTTCTCCCATGTCTTTAGAACATGGAAGAATTTTAAAAACTCTTTATTTTCCTTTCATTGTATTATGTAGTTAAAAGCTTTACTCCTTGCTCCTCTCAGGGATTAAAGAGTCATCAAAGAGTGTGGTGGGCTTTGTAAGTGATGGATAAGATTTCTTGAAATAGCCACTTAAAGTTACACACATGTGGGTGAAAATGAAATAATTTCAAAATGCAAATGTCTAGTTCTTATCTCTCACTAAAAATTAGTTCACACACCTTTTCAGATAATCTTGTGTGCATAAATATATTCTAAATTTTAACTGTATTAGTATGACTGGCTATAAACGGGTTATAATTATCCATCTGCATTTTTAAAAGTTAGTGGTTTTAGAAGCATCTTTTTTGTGAATACTGAGGCACTCAAACTTATTTTGACACCTCTTAAAATATGAGCTGCTCCTAATGGCTGACTATGTAGTTATAGTTATTAATATGTCCATGGTTTACACAGTTACAGCCCCTGTACCAGGAACCTCTCCAGATTAGAAGACTCTTCACATAACACCAAAAAGAAATGGATATACGGTTTTAAATATGTTTCACATTTGTCATTTGAATGACTTATGATTAAGGTGTTTTACTTCTATTTTTTTCCTCCCTATTGAGATCCTAGAATGAATCATTATAAGTGTCTATGAGATTTGGTTATTAAGATGCTTGAAATCAGAGTTATTACTACCATCCTTTATGTGATCATCAGCTGAAAACTCCAGTGCCAACACTGATGATTTTCTTACCACAGGCATATATTCTAGTAAGAACTAGGGTATCATATTCTGAGACTGAAGTTCAACAAGAAATAGAAATTAGTTTCATCAGCAGTTCTCCAGTTTTGCCTATTATAATTATCCTATTTTGACACAACACCCCAAAGGCTAAACTGTCACTGAATTTTTGAGTTAGGTCTGTTTTCTATTTATAATATGAATGTTCTCTCTCAAATTTAGTACAAATTAGCCTTCAGGGAGCTATAGCAGATTACATTTGAGTCTATCCAAACTTGAATAATTGGTTAGGCATATGCTTAAGTTTGTCCATCTTTGTCAAAGTGCTTCAGCACAGGCTAGCATAGGTCACCAAAAACTTCAGGAGTGGGAGCCCAAAAGAGTTGCAAACTGCCAGTATTATACCCCGAGAATGAGAGATATTAACATTATGTTCATTTCTTTGCTCTGAGGTAGTGTCAAGGCCTAGAAAGCCCTTATGAAACTTGTGTCAGTAATTTATGTTAATGATGTTTTAAAGCCAAACTTACTACTAGTAAAATGTCATGCAGCTCCTTTTCCTTTGGTGTTTTTTTATTCATAGGAACAGACATTATGGCCCACGATGTTCTTGAAGCATCCTAAAATATCTGTTAATGAGTAACTCAAAAGCCAGTTACTGGATCCAAAAATCCAGGGTTAGTTTTTTTGCCCTGGAGACTGACAACTCATTATTGTCCTAATCAGAGCATGTGTAACTCAAAACTTGACTTAGATTCAGAGGTAGCCTTTGTTTAGAGCCTCCCACACCTCTAATGTCTGTTCTGATTTTCCATCTGGATTCTGAGAGCTCAGCCTGCCGCTGGCTCTGGACCTTCTCCAGACAAAGGCTGCCAGCAGCACAGTGCCCACCTCTCTGCACCTGTCCCCTGCTGCAGCCCAAAGTGGGCAGGGGCCAAGGCAGTGCCTGCTGCACCTGTCCCCTGCTGCATGGGCCCCAGGCCAGGCTGAGGTTTGCAGTGCCCTGCCCTAGCAGGAATTTGCCAGGAGTGAGATGTGTCTCTGAAGTCCTCATTGCTAACAGACCAGCTGGTGATAAATCCCTGCACAAGTTGTGGTCCAGTTTCTCTTCTGATCCATATTGTGATGTTGATAACCCCTATACATTATAGTACACTATCATGATTATTTTGGCAGTGCTATCTTCACAGCCTATTTGGAAAACAGGGGTTAAAACAAGATAAGATAAAACCATCTTGGAGGGAAAATACACTTGCTTCAGACAGTGTAATTGGAAACCTCTGAAACAGCAGCTAACTGAGAGCAGGTAGCTTTTAAAAATATTGTGAATGAAATCTGGTAACTGCTGTCAGTTGGACTGGTGACCTAAGAGATTGAAAAACATGAATGAATTTTCCCTGTACTAGTGCCCTTGCACTATCATCTTCCCTGAATTATTCACTTGCAAGACACCAGTGTTGGAAGGCCTAGCCCACAAGCAGGTCTCTGTCGTGCTGGCTACTGTACAAACACAATGTAGGGAGAAAATAGGGGTTTGGAGTGACCACTAATGTCAGCATTAAAATACATAGAATATGGTTAATGTCCTACAACTGGTTTAGTGGGTGAATCTGTGCAAATTCTTTAAGAATTGAATGATAAGTAAATTTGCAGCAACAATTTGATGTTAATTCATTAGCTTTAGAGTTCCTAATCCCTTTTTTGCCTTGTGCCCTTTATATTCCCTTTGCAGCAGCTCATCTCTCATTTTAAATATCTCCCTTGGGAGATAATGTTAAATATGTTCATAAAAAGTTCTACATAATGCTGCTAATGATTACTTTTATATCATGCTTTTTACTCACTTGTCAGATGCCCGAAATCTTAGCCTGGATAAGAAGATAAACTATGCAAACTGTTGGATGTGTTTTCTCACTTCTTTTTTGCTATAAGAAACTGTTGAGCTCTCAGAAATGAGTGCTGGAGCCATTGTGTACTAGAAATGCACATAACTTCTCTGGGTCCAGATAAGTTTGCTTCATGTAGATGCACTTTTTCTTTGTAACTAAAAAGGTGTGCTATTGCATCTGAAGGAAAACAGAGCAAAAAAATTATAAAGCAAATAGAGAACTTATCAGCCTGAGTCTCTCTGATCTCTATGAAAATGAGAGAGAATATAAAGTAGACATGAGGGGTTCTAATCTGAATCTAATATCATTTACCTTGGTTTAAAGGATTCACCAAAGCCTACGGCAACAGTGGGTTGTTCCTACTGTGTTTTTTTAGAAACCTGTTTGAGAGCAAAACAGGATGATTTGTGGGGTTTTGAGGGTTAGGAAAGAGAAATTCTGAATTTTTCTCTAATACTTTAGTGTAAGGTAATTCAAAGACTGATTCATTTATGTAGTAAAAAACAATTTCTGTTTTTAATTAATGCCACTGTTCAGACTCGTGGTAGAAATCTTTTGGAGTGGGCAAAAATGTTCTTTATAGATGTACTTCATTTTCTTTATTTTTTTCAAGTTACTTCATTCTATCAAGTGTGTTATTCCCTGCTTGTTTCCATGCCCTCTCTTTTAAAACAATATATGGCAGAATTGTCTAGAAAATGAGTATTACTACTAGGCTACAGTAGCCTCTAGTGGCCTGAGGCAACTGGTTGTATGCTGCTGGCACCCATGACTTTATTTTTTAGCTGCACATGCATTAAATGTATATTTGTACTTGCATTAAATGTATATCTGAAGTTTATGGGGCAGTGCTTGGTGTGGGGCCAGTGTAACCAAGAGAAAAGAAAGTTTAGGTGCGTTCTCTGCAGGAAAACAAGTCTGTTTATCATGCTGCATCAGCTGCAAGGCCAGTTGTGAAGATGTAATCAGCACATGGGAATGGATGTGAATTCTGTGTGAGTCCATGCCTGCTCAGGGATTTCAGGTCAACCTGCTCATAACTAAATGGACTCTGAAAGATTCCTGAAACACATTACTGATCAAAGAAACATAGACTCCCTTTTATGCATTATACTAAAAGTATTTTTAAATTTAACACTTAGAAAATGCTGCCAAATGTGATAGGCTACTGTTCATAACCACAAAATTAACATTTTCTAAAATTATGCAAATCAGACTGTGAAGAAATCAATGTGCTGGTCTCAATATTAGTTTAGAACTCAATATTGGTGTATATTTATGAAATTATTTCACAAATGCTTGTCTGACCTCTTCCTTGTGTAAATGTTATAGGATCATAGAGATTCCTGTACATACAATACACTTTCACACTATAATCAAAGGATAAAAGCCTTTTCCATCTTTCAGCTAATTAAAACCACAAGACAAAAAAAAAAAAAAAAAGAGGGAGAGTAAAACATTCATGATTGTAACATCAAGATTCCTGATGATCTAGAACAATACCAAGAAAATGCTGGTGCAGCACTCTTGGTGGTCTTCTTTTGATAGAGAGACCTCGGTAGAAGATTAGGGAAGAATCCTCCTTGACAAAATGATTACTTTGTTCAAAGGTGATTTGGTCTTGGATTTCTGAAAAGTCCATTTTCCTTTATAGAGCTTGTGGAATTGAAAAGCAAAGCTTCTCCTCCTTACCCTTAATTCTTATGATTTACGAGTTTCACTCTCTCTGTCTTATTTCATTTCCACCCAGTCTCTTCAAACAAATCAAGTGTGAAACCTGGGACTATATAACTCTTTCCAATAAGGTCTAAGATACATCATTCATTCTTTTTATTAACATGATAAATTCAAGCTTTATTTTTTTTCCCTTTAAGTCAAATCTTGCTCTGCAGAGTCACAAGTAAAAAGGAGAGATTTTTGTGGTCATTTACAGTACGCTCATTAAGCTTTGACTTGAGCTCCAGAGAAGCTTCTGTCTCTCTAGTGCATATATATAGGATCCAGATAATAATTTCTTACTTATTCACCTGAGTTAGGAGCCTAAAGTAAAGTGCTATGAATGTTCCCTGCCTGACACAATTTTCCAGGCATGGCACCTCAAGTTTTATTTAGCTGTCAGACAATGAAGCCCTGACAGCAGCCAGTCACTCAGTAAGTGTCCCTTGCTAAATGAAGTTATTGGCATTATGTAACCCAGCTGTCATCATTTGTCTTGCCAACATTAAATGACCTACATTTTGGACCTAATGTATAAATCAAGCTTTGAATTTTACAAAAATTCATCTTGGTAGCAAAAAGTTTCAATTCATGGGGAAAAGAAAAAAGTCACCTGAATACTATGTTCCTATGTAAATTGTTTGTTTTATAACTTTTACATTTTATAATTTTTATAATATTTTATGTTATAATTTCAAGAGAAAGACATATCTTAAGGAAAGAAAAAAAAAGAGAAATTATGCCAGGGTACACTGTCATTATTACTTTCAACTGATACAAATTCACATGGATACTAAATGGGATATCCCCACTTTTATTGCACTTGCAATATCTTTTATTCTGCCAGCATCCATCTTAGAGAACTTTGTGCACAGGAAGATCAGATATTGATCTTGATGAAAAATATCCCTTTTCAGACTTGGATTAATTTTCTTCTTTCCTTTGGATCCCTGAGCAATCATACAAACACAAATGTTTACAAGAGAAAAGTAGCAGGCATATGCAACTGAAGGATGAGAAGGGACCATCCCTTTTGACAGAAGCATGGACTCAGATCAGTTTTAGTTGAGAATGAAACTGTTCCCTTGGATAAAAGTAGCATAAATAGGATTAATCATCTGAAGAGAATCCATTAGTGTCCATGTTTACATGAGGAAACATAGCAGTTTAGCTACTGGAGAATACCTGTTCTGAAAGAGCTAACTGTGCAGCCTTCCTGTTCCAAAGTCAGGATCACTGTCATCTTTGAAGAGTTACTCCAGAATATTATAAATTTTTAATATAGCATCTCCATGCAAAATTATTCCAAACAATTGTGTTAACTACTTTCCCCTGAAGACAAGAGATAAAAATATTGTTTGGCTCATAAGGATATAAGAAATGTACTCAGCCTTGATTTCCTTCTTGGATGGCTTGCAAAAGTCAGGTTGTTTACATGGTATAGGCAGACTGTACAGGCATTTTCTTGCTTAACACCTGATGACTCCCCTTTGCTTTTTCTGTTCTCCTGCACTGTAGATTCTTGGGCTAATTGTTTGAGAAGGGAATCAAATGCAGTCTGATACTTAAGAATGGCAGGAACAGGTCTAGTGATTTAGTATTACAAATAAACCCATTAATGCAGCTCCACACCTCAGCAGAGCTGTAGTTCCCAATCCGTAATCCTTCTTAAAACTGGAATAGACTAACCCAAATGATAGCACACCTCACTGCTCAGATTTTCAAGTGACTCATTAGCATTATGTGAAGGAAAGGGCAAAGCAGTCTGGATTGTATAAAACACACACTTCACCACTGGAGCTTTGCCCAGTCTTTCAATCAAAATCAGTTAATTTGAGTTTAAAATAATTCAGCTTCTTTTCCTTTTTTATATTCTTCTTTGAACCAAAAATAAAAATTATGAAAATGCTAGGATGGGTCTTGATGGCATACAGAAATTTGTGGAAATTACATTAATTTTCATTGACTCAAGAAAATCTGTACTGTGTGGTCCCTGGATTTCCTTGGAGTTGGGCATAATTCAAATTTATTTACCTGATAAGCAGAATGTCTGGTTTAACTGGGAAGAAAATTTTATGTTCAGGAGTGGTAAAAAATACATTATCTCCACCTCCTTTGGTTTTCTAGCAAGTTTTGAGGCTGCTGGTTTTTTCAGAAGTAATTTAGCTTCCATTTAAAAACTTGCAAAGCAAGGTTCTAACTCCTGTACTTGGAAGATGTGATTGCAAAGCTTGGAAAATGAGTTTATTTATTGATAAAAACTAATAGGTTTTTAAGGTGGTTCAAAAAGAAAAACTGAAGTAAAAAAAAAAATATTGAGGCCTGGCTCACATTTTTTATTATTTTGAGTTGGGATTGGCAGACCTACAAAGATCCCACACAAAGAGAATGGGATTATATATATCCCAGGTGTCCTCAGCCCTGAATTTTTGATGACTTTATCTAAATATATGTCTGATATTCACAAGTAGTGACAGGATGATCCTGTTGTAAAAGCACAACTATATCCCATAGCGCTGGGAAACTGGAGCACTGGATTTTACTCTGCATTCCTTATCTTGAAAATGAACCCAGGCATTTTCCTCAGTGTATACAAAGTATGAGCTGCAGGTGAAGGCAAAGATCTCCCAGGAAAATGTGGTCCTTTATCTTTGCATGTCTCCATATACATAAAGGAGATATAATTTTTTTTCTTAGTTCTGGATTTGTACAGACTGTTGTGTGGATATTTTATACCAAATAAGGCAGTGAGCCTTTAACCAGGATTGTGAATTTATTTCACAAAAACTAAGTATCATGGAGCTCTTCTGTGATAAATAAATATATTGAATTGTTATAAGGAGTAGGCATGAACTGTGTAGCTCAAATTGACTTGTACAACTCATGCCACAGAACCTTAACTTTAGTTAGCATTTTTATAAGGTCTATAACTTCAATTTCCTCATCTTTGTTTTATAATTGGGGAAGTTGAGTGTTCTGAGAAATGACAGCTAGTCAGCTCTGGAACCAAGAAATTCATATGTAGTGTGTGAAAAGTTCATAAAAGATTAGTGGGTGTTTAATAAATAATTATAGGTTGTTTGTAGGAGGGTCAAATGTGACTCATAACCGTCCATCACTTTCTGCTGATGTACATGGAATATCTGCAGCCATGTATAATCACCAAAAAAGCTACAAGAGCTTAAAATATGTGTTAAATATCTATTAACCACGTATTAACCCTCCATAAACGATTTCAAATGGATTTTTACCATAAAGTGTAACCAACTTGTGTTTCAAGTCCTGACTTTAAGCTCTGGCCTATGGACTGTCTTCTATTGATGGTGTATCTCTAAAACCAGTGTCACCCTAGATATAGAGCTGTGACTCTTTGTGATTTTGTGCCTTAATATCATTGTTTATGATAGTACTTTCTCTCTTCCCCACTTCCAGCTGTATGGGGAATAACACTTCAACAAATAATGGGCAGCATTCACAGCAGAAGGCTTTGTGGTTTTATTACAGGGCCTTGGTTATATTTGTAAAATATCAAAACAGTGGTTTACCGACAGTTCCTTCAAAACAACTGTTTTGCACTAAATGAAATAAGTGAAAAATTAAGTGAAAAATTACCAGTTCAACATTATATTGCCCACTTTTACTCTTATTGCTGACAGCTCATTGTATATAAACATGTGCTGGTCAGGTATTTTGTGTTAAATGCCTGCCTGCTCTTCATTTCTGCTTTCAGAATTTCTCCCTCATTGGCGTGTTTGCATCCCAGTAAGTTCAGTGGCACTTGAGGCAGTCTGGAGCTCAACACCAGCCAAGTGCTTCAGTGTGAAAAGTCTGTATGTGAACAGTGGGAGCAGTGAGAAATCCCTGGACCAGCACATTTTGTGCCAAATTTACCCTGGGAGGAGAAGCCTGTGAATGAATGATGAGCTCAAATACAGGGTTAAGCATTTATGCTGCAACTCCCTAACAGAGACTTTTGAATCTCAAGCAGTTTGTCTCAGATTGAAACAAACACACAGAAATATTCAAACTCTGAGGAATGCAGAATTGGCTCAGGACTCTGCACTGGTGCTGTTGGTATCACTCTGGTGGTCAGCTGTAATTCAGGATAAGTTATGGGTTGTTGGATCACTCCAGTGATTGCTCCTGGGCAGACTAGTTTCAAACCAATGGTTCCTACAGCAGGGCTTTGTGGGACCATGGCTGTAATTAAACTAAACCTCTGTTATCTTAGGGAGGGCTGTGTGTTAGGAGTTTCAACTCCAGAGTTAACTGAGGGAGGCATTTTTTGAGAGAACTGCATTTCCTCAGTGCTGTTGGTCCACACTGACTTCACTGATCTGCAATGGTTTAGGTGTCAGCCCTGAACTCTCTGGTCTCCTTTGCCCCTGGGGGAAGCACTGAAAATTAGATATTTGTGGTTTTCTCAGTGTGATACATTTCATTCCACAGAAGCTTGTGCTTTTACTCCACTATCTATAGACTGAGGATTTTATTTCAATTATTTTAAATTCTCTCATTCATAATATATTTCAGTGGAAGCTGGAGGAGTAAAAATTGAGTTATTTGAAAATCTCTAGCATAGTAAGGGTTATCATGACTGAATCAGCTTCTGTGTGTTTACATATGTGAAATGAGTTGATATGTTGATTAAATTCCTGCTATACAGATACCAATATTATAAAATTTTGATGGTGACTGACAGCAGCTAATGTGTTTTTGATTGTCAGTTGTTAGAATAAAGTGGTTGAGTGGAGAAATTTTATACTTTGCATTTTCTTTTTAGTTCAGATTTGCAGTATGCAAGAGTAGAGAAGTTTACAAGAGCATTTGTTATACACACAGGACTTTTTCACCACAACATTCAGGTGTAGATAGATGGTTGATGTTAGAGAGACTGCTTGACCCTAAATTTCTTTTACCTGCAGGAAAAGGAGGTCCACTGTATTGAGATGCTTCTTTTGCCCCTGTTGCCTGCAGAACTTTTTTGCTGTGGTGATACTACCAGCTGTGTTAGTATCATTGAAGTTTTTATTATGCTACTGTCATGAGTTATTTTTATATTCTGTTTCTACTGCAAAAATGTCAAAGTCAGTTTTGACTGACTTGTGCATTAATACAGTTACAGCTTACAGTTGCACTGTTGTTGTTGTATTGCTGTTACACCCTCAAGCCACTTAAAATTACTAATGGTACTGGTACAGTTTACTTCCCCTGATTCTTCCATCTCGGTGCAAATTTGAAAAGATCATGTGAATTTTAGAGCATTCTAAAAATTTAGAGCTAAAATTGCTTCTATGTAGAATTATAACTAACTAGATATGGTTTTAAACCAGAGAATTCTTTCATTGCTGTGCAAAACACCTACCCCAGCCACTTGAAAACGGTGAATGCCCACTATTACAAAAAATGTGCCTGCTTTTCTGACGTGCTGAGCACCTTCCCCTTTCATCATCTTTTAGAAAATGAGTAGAGGCAAGATTCACTGAATGGGAGTGGGACTTGAATGACAAGATAGTCTCTGCAGTCTCTCAGCACAGGTGTGAATTTTGACCAAAATGCTGAGAATTTCCTCAAATTGCTTTGCAGTTAGTTGGAATCTATTTAAGGAGAATGAAAATTGTATGCATAGGTATTAAAGTGAGATCATTTTGCTTTTAAAATTATAGTCACAGCTTACATATTTGAGGTAACAGATGCAGTTCTGCCCTGCAGCAAAGCCTTATTCTGCATATCATGTGCTTTTTATATTAAGAATTTGTCCTGTTTAAAATTAGAAATGCCTTCTGCTCCAATTTTAGTGGTAAAGAATAAAAGTCATTATTAATAGGCATGTTTATAATACAATTTTCAGTCAATTAAGTTTCACTAATCAAATCCACGTGACTTGAACCTGCATACCACACCCCCATTAGCAGAGAGTATTAGCATATTTGAAGAACCAAAAACCATGGCGTGTATTTGCACTGGGTTTGCTCAGGAATGTCATGGAAACTAGGTGAAAGAGCAAAGAAAGACTGCTTCAAAGGATGCTGGCTTTAAAATTCATATGGAACTTCTGAGAAAGGAAAAGTTCTATTCTCACTATCCTGGCAAAATCATATTTGTGAATCATGTCCTACCTGTTTAAATTTCTCTTGAAAAATATCTCAGAAGGGAATGTATGCTTAATCATATCACTTTCATGAAAACATGACAAATTCTGGGAAATGTCCAAAATTTTCTGAAAATTAATTTCAGAAAAGTAATTTTCAGTCTGAATAGTCTTTGCTGAGATATGAGTGGTGTCCTTCAGGGTTCTATATTGGGACCAGTGTTATTTAATACCTTCATTAATGACACAGACAGAGGCATCAAGTGCACCCTCAGCAAATTTTCAGATGACACCAAACTGAGTGGTGCTTTTGCCACCTGAAAGACAAGCTGTCATCCAGAGGGACCTGGACAAGCTCAGGCATTGGGCCCTTGGGAAACTCATGGGGTTTAACAAGACCAAGTGCAGGGTTGGAGCCAGCCCCAGTAACAATCCAGGGAGTGAACAGATCCAGAGCAGCCCTGCTGAGGAGGATTTGGGGGTGCTGGTGGATGGAAAGATGTGGACCTGTTGGATTCAGTCCAGAGGAGGCACCAGGATAATTTGAGGGATGGAGCACCTCTCCTATGTGAAAAAGCTAAGAGAATTCGCATTTTTCAGTCTGGAGAAGAGGTTTCTGGATGGCCTAGTTGTGGCCTTCCAGTACCCACATGGTGCCTACAAGAAAGATGGAGAAACTATTTACAGGAGCATGTAGTGACAGCACAAGGGGGCATGGGTTTAAACTGAGAGTAGTTCGAGATTAGATTAGATTAGATTAGATTAGATTAGATTAGATTAGATTAGAGAATAGGAAGAAACTCTTCCCTGTGGGGGTGGTGAGGCACTGGAACAGATTGTCCAGAGAAGTTGTAGCTGCCTCATTCCTAGATATGTCCAAGGCCAGGTTGAATGGAACTCTGAGCAACCTAATAGAGTGGAAGGCTCTCTGCTCATGGCAAGGATTTTGGAACTACATCATCTTTAAGGTCCCTTCCAATCCAAACCATTTTATTATTTCAGGACTGATTCTGTGACATCTGTTCATTGCAAAGGCAATCCTAGCACAGAATGAACTGGCATTGAGACAAAAATGACATTGTGGTCTGAGACATAGAAGGCACTGTGCCATTTTGAAATAGCCAGTGGTTGCACGACTGATTGCACTTCCAGTTGTAGGATTTCAGCACAGTGCCTGCCCTGGTGGTATTGACATGATTTTACATCTCTGAAGCAACATAAAGAGGTGTGATTTTCTTTCCCTGGTTCTTCTTGACTCAAAATCAAATGAAATCTCTTGTCTCACCCAGATCATTTCATTCTCTCACCCCATTTTATTTCACTGGTAGAGCTTGAAAGTCAATAGAAAGCCCTTAAGCAGATTACAGAGAGATCCCATGTTGCTGAATACAGAATAATTTCCAAACTGAAAAGAAAACCCAAACTAAACATTGAAATCTGCTTCTTAAAGGGGGGAAACAAATAGGAAAATGTATTAATTTCCACTAATTTTTAGACCACTAACTGTTGTATAAAATATTTGTGACTTTATGACAGACAATTTTTTTGGTTCAGTAAAAGGAATTGGTTGCTGCTGCTATTGCTATAGAAAATTTTTAAACACTGTAAATTTATTTTAAATCTAAGAACAGAAAAAAAAAAAAACCTGCACATATCACCTCTCTTGCATTTTTTAACTTAACTTGTTGTTCTGCAAACATTTTAGTGCTATAATTGAACAGAGCTCAAAGGATTTTGAGTGAGACAAACGAAGCTGAGGAGAAGGCCACAGCAAACACTCATAGCAGGTGTGGGTGCAACTCGTGTGCAATCTGAACAACTTCTGTTCTCTGATGATAACACAGGATGACAGAGAGGCCAACAAGGAACATGTCCTTTCTAAGATTTCTTAGCAGCACACCACCTGCTAAACAGGTCACTAAAGACTAAGCAAAACCAGGTTAATCAGACATAATTGTACTTGCTCTTCTTTCCATGTCCTTTGCTAACATAAATTCAATTTATTATTTCAACTGATACTGTAACATGCTACCAAAATCTATGCTGAGCTACTGGAAGTTTCCAATCAAATGATTCACAAACCTAGGAATTACTACCACCATGAAAGCCTTGCTTTCTTACTTTTGCTTTCTTCCTTTTACATCCCTCCTCATAGCAAAGCTCTGACTAAACACAACAACTGAAACAATATATGATGTGGGATTTATTCTCCAGCTCCTGGCCCTTCATTCTTCCTAAAACAGGCAGGCTTTGGCCAGGAGCATTGCTGAAACCCCAGGCCATTGCAGGTGGACAGCAGGCAGCAAAAATGTCCAGTGTTAGGATGTAGGAGCAGGAGAAAGGCAGATGGAACAAGCCTAAGCTTGTCGGCCCTAAGGCTGCTCAGTTTAGCATCCAATCCAAAACCTACCTGTATCACAGAGCTCTTACAATGGGATTTGAGTCAGGGTCAGGACAGTAAGTACAACAGGCCCAGCAGTTGTTGGAAGAGGGTTATGTCAGGGTCTAATTTTCCAGCTCTTTTCTATTAAGTAGCTAAAAATGGAAGTTGTTCAGCTGAACTGAATTTGCCCACTGAAAATTCCCTGCTTGGCTTTTCAATGGCAAGCACAAATCTTCTGTAGGTGGCAGAAAAGCAAAGAGATTTATTTGTTTACAGTCTTCACTTCTCTAGCAAACAGTAGCTACAACAAATTTGTCAATCCAGGATATAAATAAAACCTGGTAATTTTTTAAGCAAAAGCCTGTTCTTTTTTTCCTGCAGCTAAAGGAATGAGTAGTGCTCATTGCTTAACAAAGGAAAATATCCAGCTCTTCTTTTTGCTTTTGTGTGGTCTGTCATATCCTTATAAGAAGAAAAGTGAATTGCAACTTGCTGCTTAGCCACAACATGGCCATAATGCACCCCTTGGGAGGGATTATATATATTCAAACCAGAGAGAATCTCCTGCATTGCTTTTTCTCCTCCCATGTGACAACTCTACTTTCTAAATACAAGACACTGTTCGAAGCAGGCTGGTTGTGGAGGCTGCTTTGATGTCCTGCCATCACACTGAGCTGTGGAAAGCCTTCTTGTTGTCTTATGTAGGGAGCAGTTGAGGATATCAAAGGGAAGATGGGATGTTAAATTTTTATTGATGAATGTTTAATAGTCTGGGTTGTAAGCTGTCATGAGTAATGCAGTGAAAGGATTCATTCTGAATCTTGCTGTTTGCCATACAGTGCCTGAAAGTGATTAGTCTTTAAAGAGTACAAATCTTTATTTTTTTTCTTCAGCAATTTATTTTCTGCAGCAGATTAAAAGAAATCTATCATGATACTTAGGAGAGAGTCAAGTGGGCACATTAGGTTAATTCAGCTGCCTCTCAGCTTGAGACCTAAGTTAGAATCAGGTTTACAGGAAAAAGGCAATGAATTTAGCACTGTTTTCTGAAAGCCCACTAAGATGACAAGTCTGGCCACATCTCACTGGGCTTATTAGGGCCATGCATCCCATGGGGTGGAACTTTATGCCTCCTAAAACATGAAATATGTTAACTGAGCATTGTGCAGATATACTAGGCACAGTCCCCAAGGATACAGCAGAAGTAAACTGGGTGATCTGCTCCTTTTCCCATTCCTCCAAGAAAAAGCTAACAAATGATGCTATTTTCCTACCTCCTGGAACACCAAAGTTTTATAATAAGTATAAAGGAAAATATTTTAAGACCACTGCTTTCTTGTCACACTCCCCATTAAAAAATGTGCTGAATATAAAAATTAAAACACATGGTTTAAAAATAAATTCATTTGGTGGAATTCTGCAGAACAGCATTTGTACTGTTACAGGTTAGTGCTGTAACTAAATTATTCTAGAGCCACAGAGCAAAGCAGGCCTGTTCCTGAAGGTGCAGAGTTCAGGAGGGCTGAGGGAAAGGGAGAAGGAGCGGGGAGATCAGTGCAGGGGGTTTCATGGCTGGGATGTGTTTCCTTACCCCACCAGGTGATGATGAACAGAGAGTGTGGGCCTGGCAAGAGAGCGATGACACTGCTGCAGGAAACAAAAAGTTTCCTTCTCTTATACTAAATCTGTTTCAGGAACAAGGTTTGGTTAAATGTGAGCTCCAACCAGATATGGCTTAACACGCATAAATTTACAAAGTTTTACTGAAGTACAAAAGCAGCTGTGAGAGAGATACCAGACACAACAGCCTTAGGTGCAGGCCCAGTTTTGTTGACCTCTATGAACATATAAAGAAGCCACCATCATCCTTTAAGTTCTGCCCTATTCTGTAGAAAGTGGTTTTTTAGATGAGGAAAAAAGATTAATATTCTTTATGATTCCTAATCAGCCCTTGATCACAGCTAATTAGTGACTTTTGACAGCATGAGAAGCATTTGCATACTGTGAATTCATATTTATCCACTAAGAAATAGATCGAGGTACTCCGTTCATGCCCTCTTAGATTTCTGAACAACTACCTGATCTATAATGATTTTTGTTTTCTACTATCTGAGCTGGTGATGAAAATGTTTCTCAGATTGAGGTCATGTTAGTAGAGGTTAACCTCATAACTATTGTCACTGTCAATGGCTTTTTAAAAGATCCTTTTTTCCCCTCAGTCATCCTAAAAAAAGAACATGAAACAATTTTCTAATTTTTTTTTTCTTTTATGAGATACCCCCAAATAACTCTGACTTAAACTAAAAAATTCTAACGGCTGTGCAAAGCTGTGGACACAAACTAGTGAGGAAGGGCAATTCTGCATGTGTCTGTCTGTCTTTTATGGGGATGGGCATAAACTTATGCACAAGGATCTGTATTAGCCTGTGTCTTACACACCCACAATCTCTGGCTCACACATCTGTGCAAAAGCATATGTCTGAAAATCTGCATTCTCTCTTTGTTGTCCATGTACTGATTGAAGGCAGATGGAGTTTCCCTTGCTTGAAATAAATAGTTCTGCTTTCTGTTTTTTTCAATTTTTAAGACAGATCTTGTTTGCATAAAGAAATCTTCAGCACAGCATGATTTAGCAGTCTTCTCTTCAAAAAACAGTGAGCTTTACATAGGCACCTTGAAAAGCAGACTTGAAGGGTGATAAATACTTAGGTGGACCCAAAGATTAACTGAATCCTGTTCTCAGTCTCAATTATAGAAGGCTGTAGTAGGAAGAGATGACAGGATTTTCCAAAAATATTGTTTGGGATTAGAAGACCCGTGGGGATTTTCCCTTGGATGACAGGCTGTTAAAGACTACTTAGAAAGTGTAAAAATTTCATTACTTTCTGAAATACATGCTTCACTACTTTTCTGATTTTTTTCATTCTCTGCAGATTCATGACAAAATGTCTTACAGTTCAATGGTGAATCAAGGGGAAACAAAGAGCTAATTAAATTATCATGAATAATTGTCTGTAAATTATATATGTTGTTTCAGTTCTTTGGTGTAGGCATACAGTCTTATCTCAATATGTTTATCTAAAGTCAATCAACCTGAACAATGGGAATATTTCTTTTTAAAAATAATGTTTTAATAACAATGCTTTTCAAATCTCTCTCTCAATAATGAGGGCAAGCACTGCCAAGTGGCTCTCTGATTTTTGAGAAGAAAACTATAAATTGGAAAAAGGCCTGCAGAACATTATCTCATTGGGAACTTTCTCAGGCAGTGCAAGCAAGCTTCAAACAGAATACTTCTTGATAGAATTATCAAGATTTTCCAACGTATATCAGATAAAAATGCTACAACTTTTTTTTATTTCAAAAATTATTTAGCATTGCAAATTATTTCAAAAAATATTTCAGGGAAAAAAACAGGTCTTATTTCACACAAAAATCTATCCATCCTTCAAAAAAAAAAAAAAAAAGATATTTCTAGCTTGTTTACTTTATTTTGCTGTTCTCCTCTCTGGGTTGGACTGTCTGACTGAAATGCATCACCCCTGAATGCTCAAGTCTGCCTGAGACTGACAGTGGTGATGCAGCCCAGGGGCTGAGCAAGAGTGGAACCTGTCAGTGTTGTGACTGCTGCTGGCACAGAGACAAGACTTTTCTTCCACAATGCCTCATTTCTGTGATTCTTATATTTGCTTTGATTTAAGGCTTGTCGTAATTTTCTGGTGTACAGAACTTTAAAAATGCTCAAAAATTTTAGCTGCATTCCAAATTATTGGGAAATGGCATCCACTGCATTTTCTGAATAAGAGCTAGACTTTTGGATTGTCTTTACCATCCAGGCTTTGTCTAAAACAATGGTGTTATGATCTGTTAATCAGTATATTCCAGTATATTCACTAATGTGGAGCACTCAGTGAATATTTTATGATGCACTCAGTTGCCTTAGGCCTTTAAAACATATTTAGAATGTATTTTCTAATACATGTAAATCCCATTCCTTTTCTTAGTCTTTAAGCAATGCTATTCTTGGTTATGAAAAGAAAGGGAGTAGGTGCTGAAGTAATCTCAGAGTCTGGTCCCAGATGTTTTTATATGCTCCAGATCAGCTACAACTGTCTTCACAGTTTATATTGAATTTTTTGCACTTCACTACAATCACTTTAAAAAATATAAGCATACCTTATTTCTCAATAATTTTTCAGCAACAAATTAGAATGTAAATGGTTGGATCTAGGTCTGTTAGTTATTATTTGCTGCTTAGTATTTTCCTTTGTGATAGCTATATATTAAAAATTATGCAGGATCATATAAAGTAAGCCTAGCTAACTCTGATGGACAAAAAGAGTGCCCTTGCAAGCACGTCCCAGAATGATCAGTTGCCTCTGGAACTCCTCTTGTTTTAATGATAGTGTTTTTCTCCCTCACAAGAACTCTGTGTGTTGATGGTGTCAACAATAAAGTCTTCATAAAAGAATTACTGCAGCTTCAAAGTGCAACTCCTTGGCCCCTGCCTTGCAGGAAAATTGTTCCCTTCCTTTCTTCATTTTAACACTGACCTTGAGTTTAGATTCTTGGTTACAAAGGTCCACAGAAAAGCACTGCCCCTTCATGCCTGATTGGCAGTGCCTTATTAGTGAGTGAGTGCTCTTGATGCCTGCTGATCTCCATGGGAGTTACTGAAAATGCTCAGCTGCTTAGGAGCTAAACAAGCAGAAGTCAGGCCCCAGATCTCTATCCAGTTCTGTCATGAGATAACATTTCTCTCATTCCAGAGAAATCCCGTCCTGTTTCACAGAGCTAGAGTTATGGCACAACAGCAGAGAAATGTTTTTCTGGGCACAAGTGGAAGAGAGTAAAATTTTACTGTTTCCTGATTTTTGTATATTCACTTGCAGACACCAAGACTCCTCTTCAGGGTGGTCATTTAAATCTCTCTTCATCTTTAAGGAGAGCTGTAAACTTAGTGAGCAAAACTCAAAGATTTCTGCTGAATGGGACTGAGTGGTTTATATC
Organism: Melospiza melodia melodia; assembly: GCF_035770615.1. NCBI lineage: Eukaryota > Metazoa > Chordata > Aves > Passeriformes > Passerellidae > Melospiza > Melospiza melodia. The sequence goes on from NC_086202.1 coordinate 23,462,628, forward strand.
ACAGCCCTTGTTGTCCAAACTAACTCTCACACCTAGAGGCAGTACTCCTGTAGAGAAATTAGTCACAAAAGTAAATATTTTTTAGGATTACCAGCTACATAAATAATCCTCTCAATGGGATGGTTCACCCACTGGAAAAAAAGAAAAAGTAGAAAAAACATGTCACAGAAGATAATAATTAGAGGGGAAACAGTGTTTCTCTATTCATGTAGCTGGTTTGCTAATGAAAGGCTTTATTTAAAGACAGCAGTAAGTCATGAGCATCATTGAAACTTTTTTTTCTGTGTTTGTGTTGTACACATCTACAGCACAGCTTAGATACATAACAGGTGACAGTGTGATTTGGGCCTCCTAACTACTCACAGTCATTTAATGCATATATAAAAGTAAAACTTAAGGAAGAGAAATGTCTGTGTTTTGAAGTAAGGATTTCTGCTGACACTACAGATTTTGAAAGCACAATGTGCTCAATGAAAATACTTGAACCTTGAAATAGAAATACAGACCTCTTAATTAATCTCTCTGTTATTCTATAAAGTGCAAAGAAAATTAATACAGAGAATTTTCCTGTTAATTACAAATGGAATTTGTGTGTGAGTGTGTGACGGGGAGGAGACTGTTGGACCAGGGCAGCACAGTATTATGCTTCCTACATAATTATGTAGGAGGGGTAGCTTTATTAGGCTGCAGAATGACATTATTTATGTGGATGGAATCTTTATTAGAAAACTACCTTTTAACATTGCTCTTGTTCAAGTTGCAGCTCAATATTTCATCTAAATCTGCTCTTTCATGAATGTATACATAGGCTTGAGTTATCTTCCTTAAGGAGAAATTGACCATACAAAAAAGGTGGTATGTGCTTTATTTAATCTTTGCTGCTACGGATTTAGTTGTTCTGGGTCATTTTTCAATTGCTCTAAGCATTAAAATTGCTTCCTTTTAAGGTGCTATTGTTAAGGCTGGAAAACACATTTAAGGGCATCTCCTTTGTTTTGTTGGTCAACCTATGAAGGCATTGTTCACTTTCTTTATTTTCATGTTGCCTACTGAGCCTTGAAGCATAAAAGGAAGATTTTCTTACTGGCCTCAAACAACCTCTCATCTCCAAGGTAAAAGTGACAGGTCAGTGAAAGAAGTCTGCTGGCTATCTCAAGTTTTTGGGTCATCATTTAGTGCTAATGGTTTTGCTGACACTGGAAGGGGGTCTCCACCAGTGATATTGCCTGAGCTACACATTGCAAATTCAGACTTTTAGGACAACTACTTAGAGAAATCAATCACATCTCCATATCACATGGTTAGACAAACCTTCAAACTGTTCAGAGGTTGTTCTTTAAGCTCCCTGAGCAAGGCCCTTCTGGTATTTGCCTTCACCTCACTGATCTGCCCAATACTCACTCTGTGCCATCTAGAAGTCCTTGGCCACTTCTAGCCTTCATTTTCTGCACTGTTTTAGCCTCCTGAAAGGGGCACTCAAATAGATGTTTTTCAGGAACATCTGGGTGCCCTGTGATACTGTCACAATCTATTCTCTCCCTGAATGATAACTTTCATGACCCCGCTGCAGTCAACCCAGACCTTGGCAGTGTCCGAAAAGATGTGATTAAAATAAAAGATGTGACAATATAGTAATCAATTACCATGACAAAGGCTTCATCGAGTGAAAATATTTTGCCCTGTGCCAAGAGTCTGGATAATGAATGATCCTGAAGTTTGGACCCAAATACGGAGGTCTCTCACCCTACTCGCATTCCTGTAACAAAGATTTCATTCAATACATAACCCCACTTCCAGTCTTTCCCTTTTTGTGAGCAGAATAACCCAGAAAATTCACTGACATCCTGCATTACTCCTTATTTGTCACTAAGGTTTATCCAAGAAGATGGAAGGAGCTTTCCACTAGGGAAATATTACTCAGAGAAGATACACCAAAAAAGTCTTAATCAAGACTTCCAGCTTAGAGCAGCCAGCTGTCACTCAGACTCAAGACAGGTTGGCATCTTCTGAGATGACCTATTTCCATCACTGAAGTCATGATCATTAGATGGAGCAGAGAATCGCTGATGAAGGGACCCATTGGCCAAGTACACAGCCCTAAATAACAACTCTTACTGGAGTGAGGTTTGTGATCAGCCTCAGCAGACACAGATGCACAACACAGACTGCCTAAACTGTGCATGGGCCAGGCCATCAAAAACTTGCCTTGGGGTGGTGGCCATTCTTTGGCTGGAGAAGGCCCACAGGCACATCTGTAAGCCAGATTTTTCTTCCCTGCAACTATTAGGGTGAAAATACTGGATCCCTGCCTTCCTCATTTGGAATAATGTATAAACTCTACGGCAACTTCACTGACAAGTATCTACAGTGGTTGCTCATTCTTGAGGCAGGAATGCATCTAAATCTAAGTAGGAGAGACTGTCACAGTCTTATTTTCAGTTTTACTCTGTTTATAACTCTGATACAAAATTTCTTTTCATCTAAGACACTAAACCAAGTTGATCTGTGAATGAAAGTGCTTCTTCAGAAAAGCCTTTCAAAGTATCTTAGGAGAGATGCACAATGTTGAAGAGGAGTACCTAAACCACCTCCCACTTCCAAACTGTCTCCTATCTATTGGACAAGAAGCTGACAGTGGATTTAGATGCTGATGTGAGGATCACGTGTGTGGAAAGGATAAATGTTTTGGATGTGCCATAGAGCCACTGGGGAGACTCAGCGCGCTTTGGAGTGACAGGACTTTTTGTGAGGCCTGGTGTGAAGAGTTATGCCATTATGCCCTGTGGGACACAAACTGGTAGATTCAGGCAATCTTCACCAGGGACGCTTTGGGATAATGGTTCATCCAAGCCCTGGAACATTGTTCAAAGGCCCTAAGTTACACTTCCTGAACTTCCAGCAAGGAAATACAAGAGCCCTGAAGAGCTAGGTGTGGTTAGGGCAGATTAGGTAAGGTTAGAGCATTTGGCTTTGAGGATACCCTCACAAGTGCCCTAAGGGGTTGGCTGGGGCACAGCCAGAGTCCAGGTTCCCAGCTCACTTTAGTGAGCAGTGTCAGAACTCCCAAGTGGCCAGCTAAAGGTCACAGAGCTGTAAGGGCTCTGTAACTGCTTCAACACATCCTGGGCAAGCCAGCCCCTTTTTATCTTCTAGAAATACATGTCTGTCCCTCCTCCCCATCCTCTCAGCAGTGCTTTGTTCCAAATTACATTGCACAGTTTTGCATTGCATCTGATTTCTTGTCTTATCAGAATGTCTCACAGTCGCAAATTCTATGATCTGTGTCTATTCCTCAGGATAACAATATAAAACAATCAAGGAGGGAAAAAATGGGTAAATGTAATGTGCCTTGTGAATGAAGTATAGGCAGAATGGGATGTGTGAGTATTGCTTTTCTTCTGCCCCACAGGGGAGAAACTGGATTAATTCATCATTTTGGTTAAGCAGAGGACGAGGGCACCATTAAATAAAGCTTAGAGGAAAGAGAATTAAAATGATAGGATACAATCATTTTAATCACTTGGTCTCAGCTTCATAAAAAGAGGTGAAATTCCTTTTCATGGGTCTTCAGAGTGCCTGGATCTCATGCATGATTCTTCATCCACTTGTCTGTAGTACATAATTAAAAAATGTGATTTTTTTAATATGCCCTATATAACTCAGTGAATGCTGTATTAAGAAAGATCTGCAGTGTTTGAGTCTTTTTCTTCTATCATTTTTTCACTGTTACCCTCCAAGAAAGCAACAATTATTGAAGTAAGCACATAGATGCCAGAGTAAGACAACCTCCTGTGCAACAATACCAGCTGTTCCTGACCTGACAAACAGATCTGCTAGAATCAAGAAACACATTATTAAATAGAAGGGAGTGAGACGTGAAGAGCACACAGAGTTCCAACGGGAAAAAAAAAAAAAAAAAGGTGGGTGGGGGGAAAGTGGGTTGTTTGTAGCAAATGAGCAGTAATGGAAGGAGCAGAGGCTGATTTCTTCAAACAGGCAATTCCTGTGCCCTGTCAGAAGAGGTGCAGTAGAACTCAGCCATTTCTAATCCTCTGCCCTTCTCTTGAAACAAAGTGACAGCTACTGCTTTGTGACATTGCTTTACCAGGCACTAAACTGGGACATGGAAATAAAGGGATTAGTTATGCAGATGACATAGTTACACAGAAGCTGGCATGGCGGATGCTCCTTATGTGGGATATAATGTCAGAATGAATATGTGAGCATCAGACCCTGAGTCTGGGTTCTGCTGGCCTTTGTCTTTTGTTATTTGCCATCATGAATCTTCCTTTGGTTCTACACTGTCCTAAGGAAGTCCCTGAAAAGGAATTCTCGGTAAGAGGGCTGAACTGTACACAGTGACCACAACTGGGAAAAGACAGACAATCTTGGTGTCCTTCCAGAAGAGGAGTGGGGAGCAGTAGGCTCTCAAAATCATTACCAGCCTCACTTGCCTTCACACAAGTGAAAACTGAGCCAGAAGTTGCTTCATACATAAAGCATACCTGTATGAAGGCATTAAGTATTGCTAGCAAGTAGGTGCTTATGTGAAATCTAGGCATTATTATGTTGTAAACAAAATAACGAGCAAACAAAAACAAAACCAAAAACAAACAAACAAAAAAACCCCCCAAAAACAAAATAAAGCCTCTCTGGTATTTGAAAGCACAATGAGAAGAGGGCCTGGTTAATCGTGAAGGACCAAAAATCTGTCTAGGGCTTAGTGAGGCACCCAGCGATCGTTAAGTGACTCCTTTTGCTACTTTGGCAAGAATTAATGTATAAACTCATATAAACATAACATATTAACATATACACATGAACCAGGCAGAGAAAACCACTGGGAGGAGGATTAAAATGCCTTCCACCTGAGTTAAGGTGGGTCAGTGAGGTAAAGGAAGCCTGGGGGCCCCCAAGCAGACTTTGATCAAGCCCTGGACAGTTAGACAAGGTCTTTCTTGTCATTGCACCCCCAAGGACAGAGAGCCAGTACTGAAAACTTGGGTGAGGAGATCAGTTGGATATAACATTTGATACGAAAGTCTCAAGGATTTCATCTCAGGGTAGGGTTTTCCTGTGGGTTTTTCTCTTTCCTATAATGTGTGTCAAACAAGTAAATGTTTCCATTATTTTAAGGTAAATAAAGGCTTATCTTTCCTTTAATCTTAATCTGATTCATCTCACTGCAAACTCAGGGTGAGGTGAGAAACCAAGGCACTAAGGTCTTGATCCCAAAATCCATCATTGTCAATAGGAGTCTTCTCATTCATGTAGAATGATTTGTAATCAGGCCCTGAGCTGTTGTGTCTCTGTATACAAACACATTTCTGTATCTGTGTGAATATGTGCTAATGTGTGGCTGTGTATAATGCTTTGTGTATGGGTGCATATATGTGTGTATTTACATACACATTCTCACTAACACAAATATATATTTAAGATTTACAGTTCTGGAAAACCTAGTGAATAATGTAAATGATTAAAGCAGATGCCTCACAGAAAATATTGTTCAGACCCCCTCATTTAAATTCAGCCTCTTATTCACACTTGGTAATACATTCTGCCATATGAATTATGGATTCCTGTTTTTATCTCTCACACTACACATGAATGTTTGATAAAGATTGTTTCCAATATTATATTTTATCAAAATGCTCATCTAAAATTCAGTCAGAAATTCTTTCCAGTAATTATGCACTGACTTAGCACTACGAAAATAAAAAAAGGAAAAAAAAAAGGCAAGCCAAATTATATTATCATTGTTTTTCCTGAATATTTGTCCTAAATAAGACTAAGAGACTGACAGGATTTGCAGCCAAAATCTTTGTTTATACTCCATCCAAATGGAGCCAAGGCAGTTACAGTATGTTTTTCACACTGCTCTGCAAATGCTTCGGTCTCTGTGCTTTGTCTTGGGAGGAAAAAGGCTGCTTTTATGCTAAATTATTCGTAATGACTTTGTGAAGTGGATTAATATCCAGAAGGGGTCTGGATTCTCACTGGAGAAATATCAAATTTACCTCCTTGGGGAATTAGGATAGTCTTATTATAAGGTTCCCAGGAAAGCACAAAAAAAATGTTACTGTCCACAGCAATTCAGTAATTTTTGCATTTATTTTCTTTTCTGTGTGCAAAATTGCAGTTCCTGAAGAAAGGTCAAATTACAGAAAAACAAAATGTACTTTCCCATTTTGGCTGGTAATCTGTGTCATGACTTAATAAGCTGCCCAATCTTCCCCTTTGTTTGTGCAGGGTTCTCTTCAATTTTGTCAGGCTGTGCATGTGTCAGTTGTCCAGAAAGGAATTTCTTCAGCTATATCTTTACTCTCAAGGAGGACAGCACAAGAGAAGCGCATCTGAAGCTTGAAAGAGTGGCTGCTAAGGCACCTACAGGGTGCGTGTTTGGGAATGGAGGGTTACTTGAGTTCTTGTCTAGTTTCACGGACTGACCTACCATGAGCTGGCATGCATAGGGATGATCCTGGAGTGCATTTCCCATTTAGTTTCATTTAAACAGAATCCAGTGCTCTCCAAAAGCAAACCAAAGCCCAGTAAATGGGGAAAAGTGGAGGATTTTTTTCTAGGACAAGCCTTGTCTCATCCAAAACATGAACATGAATACAGACATAGAATGCAGCAGATTTGGGATCAGTCCCCAGATAAGGCTGTCAGTTGTCCTTTTCTTTTTGAGAGAATTGAGTTAGGAGAGTGAGGTACCCAGCGGGTGAAGTTACTAGTGTGTATTTTCTGAGGAGGAAGTTTAATTATCAAGTGTACAGTCTTGTTGCAAGTTACTCTTGGTTGGGAGAAAACGTCTGGGAAATTGTTCATACTGGCAGCACAGGCATTTTGATTCTCTCTCTCTTTGTGCAGTGCAACAAGTCCAAAACTACTCTGTATCTTCTGAAGAACTAGGGGAGCCCTGTACAAGGAAGGCTGTCTTTCCTCTCTTAAAATTAGCAGTAATAATGTATTCATTTTTATCTTTCTATCTGCGTTTCCTTCCTGCACGTTTATCTGGGGAATAGCTTGCCCTCCTCAGCATATGGCCTGTGAGGAGATATAAGACAGTCTTCTTTACACAAAGACCCACTTCCTTTTCTAAGTGCAATTCCCATTCTTTCATTTCTCTTGGCATGCAGATTCTCTGTGTTATGTCTTTCATGATTGTGTTGAAAGCTTAAAATGCAATGATAAGGAAAAGATTGATCCGTAATGGACCAGTGCCGTGTTGACAAATTTCAAACACATTTTATATAATATATCACATAAAGTATGCCAATATTAATCTGTCTTAGATACATATGTTCTCCATATTACCAAAGATTTTGCCATCTCACAATCTTTCTTCACAATCAGTTCATCATGCTACTGCTGTAAGTGCTTTTGCCCTACACAGTTGGTGGGAAAATACCACACAAGGACTGGCTTGTCCAAGTTCCCATATGTAGACCACCCTCAAAATAGTGCCTGATATGGTGGAATGAAGAAATTAGTAACTGAAAATATTTACAGCCTAATATTACACATTACTTTTTCTGAAGAAGACAGAGAAGAGGACAAGTGCTCTATCTCTTGGCCACTTACTGCTGAGTAGTGGTATTATGTGTAGCGGTCAAACAAACAAACAAACAAACATTTGTATCAAGTTGATGGGGATTTTTTGTTTCTGTTTCTTGTTTTTCTTTTGAATTACTCTGTGGAGTCAGTAAATCCATATACATCTGCCACAGTAGAAAGGGAGTAGTCTTTTACACTGTGATGAAGTGTGAGAAATTATTCTAAATCCAAGAGGATCATCTTTTGTGCCTGATAAGGACTGCTTCCTTAAGAAGAAGGGACAACTTCTAGTTGTAGATTTCTCTACTTGGGTATCTCTATCCTATTCACCAATCCTTCCACCACTTCTTTCCAAGGCACAAATCTCAGTGGAAGCCAGATGCTTAGTCAGACTTTCCCTCTTGTTTCCCTTGAATTTACACCTGAGAAACTCCCTGCTACAAGGCTCCTTTGGGATAAGCAGGGCTGCAAAGACAGCCCAATCACTCTTCCTTCAGCAGCTGCAGCAGTGGGAAGTTCAGAAATGATGTCTAAGACAGGAACATGTAGTTAAGCAGTGCGAGAGTCCTACTGACTCTCTGGATGCCACTGCTCCATGCTGAACTCTTTTCCTGTAGCATTTCATTCAAAGCTCAGTTACGGAAGCCATTAGCACCTTTCTATATAACAATATGATGACAGGATTTCTGCCTGTGGTTTCTAGAGGCACGTCCTTCAGGGAGTGCCACAGCTATCATAATGTTAGCAGATCTGTGTGAGTATACATGTATCTATCCATCTATTTAATAAACGCTACACATGAGTTGCTCCAGCTAAGGGATTTATTCTGCCCCATACAGACATCACTATGACATATTTCAAGGCAAAATATTGCATTTTTGCAGGGCCAAGTCCTTTAAAAAAGACACAGTTTGTATTAGTTTTTTATATCCATGGGTGCGAGCCCAGATGCCCTCAGCATCTCTTGGGAAATAATTAAAGTATGAAATACTTACAGAAGTTGGTACTTTCACCTTGCAACCAGGAGAAATCATCACCTCTGCTTCTTAGGCCTGATCTACCCTTGTGTTCTTATGGGAAAGCTTCACGTTTAATGACTCCTATGTTTGCTGAAGGCATTATTGGCATTGATCAGATGTATGCCAACAAATGCATATCATGGCAAAGATGACAACATCTTAAGGTCAGTAAATACTTCAGTGACAACATAGTTGTATGTGAGTTTATGTATCTGAGAGGATGATTTGAATATACTCCGAACCAGAGTTCACTGACAGGATAAAAAGGTCAGAACATTCAGTCTCTTGCATCCACTCTTTGTTGCATCACTGTATGTTTTCCTCTATTGATTTGAAAATGAGTAAAATATTTTTGGTGTCAGGCCAGATCCACAGTGGAACTCTTCCATACCATTCCAAATAGCAGTAAAATAGAATTATGGAATATTACACCAAAAAAATCTTGCCCTACACATCAGTAATTTATCTGCTATATTTTTTGCATCAGTAACCATAAGAAATTGTTATTGGTTCCTCTTCTACTGCATATTTGTTCTGTGGTTAAAGATGAGTTACTGCACAGTTTGGGTTAATGGAGGCATTCTCCCCTGAGACAGAAGTACACACTGGCTTTAAGATGGGGATGGGTATTTTATTATGGTCTATGACTGATTTCAATGCTGCTTTATCATCTGCCAGCATGCACACACAAACTAATAAGCTATTCACTGCTTTTTGCCCCTGAGGGCACCTTTCAATAAGGCGAGTCATTGATTTTTACCATCAGACATACAGGCCATAAGCCATTCCCTGTATCATTCTCTCCCCAGTGGTGCATTCTGCAGGGGAAACTGGTCATTTTAGGCACACACATTCACACATGCACACACAGTAGCCAGCCATAATCTAGCTCAGATGCCCAGATATTCACTTTGTTTCCACTAGAAGAGCTATTTATATTAACCTCTTCTGCAATTCTGTCAGCATAATTTTTTTAAATACTTCTACATAATGCTGAGGCCTCCTACAATAGGTAATAAACATATAATATTTTAATATATATTAAAAATACTTTTAAAAAAATCCTTGACAGCATATTTCTGGAATATAAATCAGTAACTGATCATCATTGCCACTCCTTTAAGTCCAAAGATTCAATTGCAGTAATAGATATAATCATGACCAGTGCCTTTTAGGTTACTTGTATTTCTCCCAAGTCTGAGAGGGCTGTTCCTGTGGAATTCTGTAGTGATGCCTTAAAAATTTTTTTCTGTTTTATAGACCAAAGGTTCTTAAACTTTATGATTTTGCTCACCCTATCTAAAACATGAGGCATAATGTGGATCATTGTGGTTTTAATCACTGCCATTGTCTTCTACTCTTGCTCTGATAATGTCCTTTAGATCCATCAATCAAGCTTTCTACAGCTACCCAGACCAAAGGAATATGGGTACTCAGCTGGCATCCTCAGAGTATTTCAGATTTCACTAGGAGCAGTCTCATGTCCTGAAGCTGAGTGTCTGGCCATCGTGTAGGTATTTCCCACTTCATTTACCCCCCTCTTTAGCAAACTGTCCTTAGGGAAATAACTGGCACTCCAGCCAGAGTCTCCTCCCCAGCTGCCAAGACGTAAGGAAGGGAGCCAGTGCAGCGCCTCATTTGCCCTCTCATCCCTTCTCCAGCCAGAGCAGCCAAGGCAAGGCAGGGCTGCTGCAGTACCTGGAATACTCCACATGATGCTCCAGACATTGAAAGCATCCTGGCCTAGCCAGGAAAGTGACCTGTAATGGCCTTAAGCTATCTTAACTCCATCTGAAATCCTAGTGACAATTCCCTCCGGGCCACTTAGGCACAGAATACTGTGCTATCCCAGAGGCTCCACTTTCAGTGAAATAAAGCAGTTTTTAACAGCTTTAGTAGTACATGGAAGAAAGGCCTTAAAGCTATACATTTTTATCTGCTCTATATATGATATTTCACAGCATCTGTAGCCCATGTGAACTTTAAATAACCAGAAATATCATAGTTTAAAATATTTTAGTCAGTTTTCACAGCAGAATATAATGCAAGATACAGTTTTCTATGAGAAAAAATCAATTATATTTCTGATGAAAACATAGAAACTAAATGTTGCAATGAGGTAATTCAAAACATCTCATTAACATCTTTCTAGAATTGTCTTAAAACATTTCTTAACACCCTTTCATATTATACCTTTGTGCTAAAAAGCCCAGTACAAAAAATAATTCTGAATGTCAAAATTACTGCAGGAAATAAGCTAGCCCTTATTTTTCAGCTATCTCTAAGCATTAATTAGGTAGCTTGATGAATTACAATTTCATAGTACACACAGTCTTGTTTAAAATTCAAAATGTAGCCTGTATTAAAATCTACAGTATTCAGCTGAGATCTATGCTGCCAGCTCTCCCTCGATAACACCAAATGCATTAAAATAAAGCAACTGCATCCAGTATGGATATACTGTGAATTCTGATGCCCATTCTTCCACAGGGGGAGGGCTTTATGTGTTGAAATTAAGGATTTGAAATGGAAAAATCATTACATAATGAAAACTGGTTTTTCTAACTGAAGAAAAGGTGCTTTAAAGTGTATCAGGTTCATAATCTATTTGGAAATTGAGGCAGAAAATGCCTGTGCAGTTAATTGGCATGTGCAGATGATCTCAAGCATCTAAGCAACTGATTGATGATGTAGGGCTACACAAAGTATCTCTGCTCACTGCCATGTCAGTTTTTATACAGACCTGACCATGAATGTCTCATCCAGCATTGTATTATCAGACCAAATGGTCATCCTTTATCTCAAGAATTTAATAATTTTGCTGTTTACGTTATGAAAATTTCAAGTTCTGCTTATCCAAGGTTAGAGAAGGAATACCTGCCTGGATTACAACTAGAAAATGGACATATTTATGATAGTGGTATTGAGAATAGAGAGAGGAAAAATAATCTGAACTATCCCAGTTCATCAAACATCAGCAGAAATCTACTTCTCCAAATTTAATATCAAAGGATCACTATTACTTCTGACAGTGTCTCTGAGCAAAGCAGACAAGCCTCTGATTGCTAATTAAACCATTGCAAAAAGCCCTTAAATGAAGCACCCCCATGCCTGACTAACAACTCAAATCTCAAAGGCTTTCATAATTGAAAGTGGAAGAGATTAAATTAAGAAAATATTAGAGAGTTAATGAATGACAAAAAATGTTATTTGTTCTGTTTACAATGAAACAAAAATCAAGGAGTTGTCTCCCCTAGCTGTGGGAGGGCATACATTGAAGTACCTATCAGAACATACATTGTAAAGGAACAATTGCACAGTCTTGCACCCATTGTCCAGCCAAACAAGTGTCCTGGATCCTGCAAGGAGCAGCCTGGCATTATTTTCTTCTTATTTTCTCTGAATTTCTAGAAGAGCTGTTTAAATCTATACCAAGCTGTCCTTTGAGATCTGTCTGCAGGAATCTAGGAAAAGAAGCAGCTGAAATTCATACATTTGGTCCTTCAGTTAGGGTATGTGCTCCAGCTCCCCATCCTGCACACGGGAGACAGGCTGAAAATGTGCAGCAGGCTGAAAACGCCTCCTGTGGCTCTGGCTGAGGTGTTCCATCCTTCCATGCAGGTGTGCCACCTGCAGCTCCTGACAGAGCTGCTCCAGAGAGCTCAGTGCTGGGGAAAAGTCCAGGTTCACACATCTCTTCTGAGGGAAATCTTTAATTCACTCCTGCAATATGAGTACCATTCATCACTAGTACCAATTCTAGCTGAGGTGATAAATGAGTGGCCAATAAACAGATTTTATTCCACAAGCCCTGCTGTCAGAAAAGTACAATGTAAAGACTGGCAGATGTCGGTCTCCTTTCTTCCATAGTCAAAAGGAAACAAAGTGATGCAAATACAATTTACCCAAATACATAAATATATTTTAATAGTCTAACCATGGTCTCATTTTATTCCTTTGTCTTTCATAAATGGTAATTTTGCCTCCTGTGAGCAAGTATCATCAGATCTTGCTAATGGGAACCATTTGTGTGGATTTAGGAAGGCCTTTGCTGCTATGACAGCACCCTTCACAATGAACATTTGTCAGCACACTGCTGTTATTTCCTAAATATTTCCACCTCTCTGGATGGTTGTGTGTGTGTGTGCTTGGAGTTGTGGGAAATGTGGGAGCTTTGATGAAATGCCATAGCTGAAACATTTGACTGAGCTGTCAGGCTCATGCCTAGGCAGGGAAGTGGTGACTGTTCCAGTCTCAGGTCTCACTTCTCACAGTCCAGACAAAGCAAGAGTTTAAGATCATGGGTCCTGCCCTTGCTGATAACATACTACTCCCTCCCATGCTGGAGCAAACTAAGTGACAGAGAGAAATGAGCCTCCCATTCAGATTTAATCCTCCTGGGGTGCATTTTGTACACAATTCCTTGGCCAGGGGGCTTTGTGAGAAAATGGTAGCCCCCACTAGATAAGCTCCTTTGATTGAAATTGCAATCAGTTTCTGAGGTCTACAGAAAAGGCATTTGGATTGAGCTGGAGAAAGACTAGGTTTCATTCCTTTTCTTTCTTCCTTTCCTCTTCAAACAGCAACTGAGTACTCAGTGCAGTGGGTTTAACTTCAGTGAGGATAAAACTGCTGGAGAAAATGGTCTCACCTGAACCATTTACCATCAGTGAGCTTTCGGATCTCAGAGAAAACCTTTCCCTGCAGGTTGCAAAAGATGAAGGCAAACTCTTTAAGGATTACTCACTTATGAGGTTTCTGATGTCTGAGCCTGGAAAATGTGATCTATGACCAGTGGAAAAGGGGCAGAAGAATTTTATGGAAGTTCCAGGACTGCTTTTGCTGTAGACTATAATTGCCCTCTAATGAGTATCCTAATATCAACTCCTTTTGCAGAGCTGTCTATTCTCTTAAAAAGAAAAAAAAATGCAACTTACAGATTAAATACTTGAAATGGGAAGCAGCAGATTTTTTTCTGATAACTGCTTTGCATTTAAAACAAGGGATGTTTAAACATTTTTTTAAACATGCCTCCTCATCCATGAAGTAACAGATTGTGTTCTTCCTTCCACTGCTGGCATGGAATTGTCATAGGCATCAGGTCTCTTGCACTGTCATAGGGATGTTTTAGCAAGAAATAACCACTTATTCCTATGATATATTTGAGCTTTCTATTATCAATTTGGAAATTTCCATGTCACATTATTGCAGAGTCAAAATCCCTATGAGACTTCAGTGGAGGTGTTTTGTAGGGAGACATTAAGCCTCACAGAAATTCAATGTCAGGTTGTCAGATGTAAGGCAGGATTACTCTCCTAATTTCAGAGAAGAGATACTGATAAGAAGTTGGCCCCAGACCTAGAAAAAAGCTGGTTTCTCCTATCTAGCTGCTGGTACAGAACTCCTTCAGAAAGTATACATCTGAATGATGTGTCAAATTATTTATTTTTTTTATTCCATTTTTCTTGTGACAAAACTTCATCTGTTTTCCTGAATAATTATTACACAGTTGAACAAGTCTCACCAGTCCTGGTGACACTGATGAGACCGTCAAAATATTACACTGAAATTTCCCCTTTTTCAATTCCATCAAATTATTTCTAGCGATATCTCTCTCAGCTGCTTGAAGAATTCTACATTTGTCTTGCTGAACATCACCCTCCAGGCCCCACAGCCTTTCCCTGGCATTTTGGCTCACTTGTGAGGCTTGGCTAGTTCAGAAGAGCTCCCAGCCTGGCCTGTGAGCAGGAGGTGCCCCCGCACAGCCCTGGTGACAGCCCTGTCCCTGTGCCCTGGCATGGCATTGTGCTGGCTTTGGCTGGGGTGGCTCATTCTCTTCTAGTAGCTGGCATGGGCTGTGTTTTGGGTATGTGTTTTGGGTATGAAGCAGTGCTGATAATTTAGAGTGTTTTCCTCACTGCTGAGCAGCATTAAACAGAGCCAAGGCCTTTTTCTGCTCCTCACCCACTGGGGAAGAGGCTGGGAGTGCACAAGGAGTGGGGAGGGGACAAGGTCAGGACAGCTGGCCCCAGGTGACCTAAGGGATAGTCCAGACCATATGACATTGTGCTCAGCATGTAAAGCTGTGCAAAGAAGGGGGAAGGCTCAGAGTGCTGGCATTTGTCTCCCCAAGTCACTGTTACGTGTGATGGAGCCTGCTCTCCGGGGGATGGCTGAACACCTGCCTGCCCATGGGAAGTGGAGAATAAAGTCCTTGCTCTGCTTTCCCTATTAAACTGTCTTTATTTCAACACACAGATTTCCTCACTTTTGCCCTTCTGATTTCCTCTGTCCCACCAGGGGGAAGTGATTGAACAGCTGCCTGGAGCTGAGTTGCTGGCTAGGGTTAAACCACAACACTGTGTTTGTTGCACTTTCTCTCTTTATAATAATGTTTGCTGTGTGGAAAATGTACCTGCAGGTAATCTCTGGAAGTAGCCCCACTTAATTAAACAATAGAAAATGATAAAGGCAAATCAGTTTAAAGGCACTTCTAACCTTTGCTTCAAACACATGACTTCACCTAAATACTCTAAGCTTTCTGCTTGAGAAATTGAGTTAAGAGATCAAAAATGCTTGAAAAGTAAATTAATCCAGGCTTTTCTGGGCAGGTGATAGAAGTGTGTGTTCCTGACTGAAAACTCAAACATCTGCTTTGAGCAAACCAACTTTTGTGTTTCAGATTTAACAACAGCACATAAAAAAATTGAGCCTGTGAAATGGTGCATTTGGAGAAGGCTGCCTGACACATCCAAG
Source organism: Melospiza melodia melodia (assembly GCF_035770615.1). Classification (NCBI taxonomy): domain Eukaryota; kingdom Metazoa; phylum Chordata; class Aves; order Passeriformes; family Passerellidae; genus Melospiza; species Melospiza melodia. The sequence continues at coordinate 23,477,963 of NC_086202.1, forward strand.
CTGTGGTTTTTAGAGCAGTGGGATATATTTTTGCTAGAAACTTCATGTCAGTGCAGTAGTAAAGCTTAGAACAGCTTGGGTACCTGTGGCACAGAGTGCATACCTACTCTTACTAATGGATCCCAAATATAATATATAAGAGAGAGATCCATGCATCAGCAACAGGACTTTGTGATATAGGGATGCTGAGGTAGGCACTATCTCAAATTATCTATAGTTTTGTATAATTTTACTGCACCTCCCCTATAGTTCATGAGGAAAACTTTTTATCTCCTCTAGACAATAATTTAAAACTAGTTTTCAAGTGTAACAGTGAGCAGACACCTAGGGGCAAGAACAGATCCCAGGTAGGTCCCTTAACTGGGACACTGGAAAGAAATTTGAAGCATTTTCAAGAAACGGAAAAAGTGCATTACCTAACAATTAATTGTTCTGGTTTTTGGGTTTTTTTCCCTGCTTATAATATCTCCAGTAGCTTTGATTTTTTTACTTGGTCTACTCACTGGGCTCTACATTTCTTTTTAAAAATGGGACTTTTCATGGGACAGATTTTCCAAAATTGTGCAGCTCTGCTTAGTAATCAGTCATCCTCAGATGAATATTTTTAATTAGATCATCTGGGTAAATCAACAACTTACGCAAAAGGCAAATTAGGTCATCTTGTGCAACTTACTGGCAAATGTTATATTGTTCACTACAGGATATTTTCCAGCACTTTGTCCTATCCTTCCTAAATTAGGAAATCATAGTATATTCCTTTACTTCTCTTAAGAGATTGTCTTATAGGCTAGGAAATTGTGCTGTTGGGTTTTTTTTCCCCTAATAGTCATGAACCCAAACAATATCTTAAGTAATTTGAAAACTTTGAAAATTGTTTTCCTCCTGCAAGATGTGATGCTGTAGAGATGCAGTGCTTCCTTCTGGGACAGTGATTCTTATTGCAATATCACAATATTAAGGTACTACTTCCAACCCACCTGTACTAACTTTTGTCACTTTTCATGGTGTTAGATCAAATTAATGGAGATTTTGAAATCCAATTAGTAATCCTAGAGCCCTCTATACTGTGGTTCTCCAAAAGCCCTCCCTCGGTCTTGATTTCTTTTTGGTTTTTTTTCCCCTCACAGATTTTGCAGAATATTCTGAGTATTACAAGTTTCCATTTTAGAATGCTAAAAAATTTAATCCTGCTGGAAGTTTTGATTGATGTTAGTGAGGAAAGACTTAATGCACATAGTGGGTACTTTTGGAAATATCCCCTATCCCTTTCCTGACTGTGGAAAAGGAGTGCTTTTTTTTCTCTGATGCGTGGTACCACTGTTCTCAACAAAATATCCCTCTGGGCAGGGTTGTCCTTGTCATTTAGTTCAAGAGATTCTCTGACTGGTAACATAAGCACTTTTTATCTTTGAGTGATCTATTGGTATTTTTTTAGTTCTCGAAAAGGAATTTGCTTGTGATGTCATATTTCCTTTGTTTGTCAACACAAAGAATAGGAGAGTTCAAAAAAATACTGATAGCTTTGATCAAAACCAAAAGATCAAGCTTTTTGTGAAAGATGCATTTCAGAGCAACTTTTTAAAGTTAGTGACTCTAGCTGTCATTAATTCCAGCTGTTTATGTCACAGACATTAAATTTTCAGTGTAAAAAAAAAAGAAAAGGAGAAAGGAAGTATGCATTTACTAGGGACTCTGTCTCCTGAGAAGGCGAAGCCGGGCCCAGAAGGAAGGTATGCTCTTTCTCCTATCCTAATGCCTCAGTCTATTTTTTTACATAATTACTGGATTGGTTTTACTTTTCCCCAATGCTTTCTTTGTTTTTAGAGTCCTACTTTTTTTATTTTTTCATCTTTGCAAAATCAGTGCCCACATTTTAGTTCATCTCCTGAACTGCAAAACCCATGTGAGTTTGGAATGACACAAAAAAAATTAGTTTTTAATCAAGAGAAGGGAATAAATGATAGGTGCATGTAAATCTGTGTAGCTTCATGAAAGGAGATGAGGCTGTTGTGCATTCTCTTTTTAAAAATCTTTATTCTAATTTGAGGCTAGGTAGCAATGTTCACCCTGAATTCATTCTTGAATTAAATCCTATCGATTTATACAAAGAATAGATTTCAGTCTCTGTGTTTTTAGAGTATATTGGTTTACCACTTTAGTCATGAGGAACATTCCTTCCTTTTCCCCTTTACTTTCCTAGCTCTAAATTCTAGGAGAACAATTCACTTGCCATCACAAGGAGTGTTTGACAGAACAAGATATAGTTGTGCCAAACTGTTGATGACACAGCACTGTGCCAGATCATAGACACTGTTTCTACCTGTGGCCACATCGGGTACTTTCTCTTCCTGGTTCTGTCAGGAGATCTGTCAGCTCTGGTTCATCTTCTGTGACTATCATTAGGGTAGGACACACCATTCCTTTCTCCCTCTTGAAAACTTTATGCCAAAAATATTTGGATACGTTTTTAAATTAGAGATTGGTAAAAAGAAGTTAATTTTCCAATTGTTTGAAATATGATTGATTTAATTTTGAGCTTATCAGAAAACCAGATCAACAATTTTTCAGTCCTCATTTTTTAATTAATAGCTGTACCACAGTTTGGATCAGGTCTTCCTGGAAAAAATGTGACTTACACCAATGAGCACTGTACCAAAACCTGATAATTTTCCCATAATACAAACCTTTGTGTATAAATGTCAGTCTTCCCAAACAAGTGCCCACGCTAATTCTTCTGAAACTCAGTAACTTCACTCCTACAGGTCTTACTGGTGAGAGCACAAAAAATATATTCAATGCATTCATGAAATATATTTTCTGTATTTTTAAAATTTATTTTAATTGGAGGACTTGAGCTTTTCAAATGTAATAAGAATGGGGTCACAGGTAAGCTGATAAGCATTTGATTTTATCTTCAAATTTATTCTCTTTTTTTGTTTGTTTCTTTCTTTTTGGAGCTGAATGATTGCCTCTACATTTTGGCTTACAGAACCTCTATGGCTTCTTAACCTGCCTATATCCTGAAAAGATTTATCCATTTGTTTCGTACTGAACTCAGAAATTAAAGAGTCAATGCATCTCCACAAAATTAAGGAAGTAATTGCACAGAAAGACCAAGTAGAATTTTTTAAATGCAAGTGATTTTTTCTGTATTAATATGGGTAAGAGGCACCATTATTAAAAAGGAGTAGCTTTCACATAATTTAAAAGGATATGAATATTGTGTAGATCAAAACCTTAAATTAGTCTTTCATGGATGAATAACAGGGTATAAATTGTAGTCCATTTCTTTGTGCATTATCTGTAAAAATGGGGTCTGATGTCTTTGGGTTTCCTGGGAATACAATCATGTATGTGTGTGCCATTTACAGACATTGCTACAAATGTATTGATATAAATGACTACAAAAGGTGCAAGACAATGGGGAATGACATGCTACATGTCACAAACCATTTCAATCTTCCTGTGCTATTCAAGTAATTTTAGTCTGGTTGTGTCCCATGTGACTTTTTCCTCCTGGATTAACTCTGCAGGGACAGTTAGTGAATGCAGAATTTGATATGTGGTGTTTGAAGTGTTTCCATAAAATTTAAAATATTAATAGGTTAATAATTTCCATTGATTTATAATCTGATTACTTTTGAAGGTCTTCTGAAATATGTTAGTCCTGGAATAATTAAAATACCACACAAAAGGGTGAATACAATAAGTGCCAATAAACTTAAGTAACCATCCTGCTGCTCCTCTCAAATGGAAGAAGTATGAAAACAATCTTAATTGCATGACTACTTGATAAATGTCTTAGAGAATTTGGACCACTCAAGACTAACCCTGAATACTGCAAAAGCTCCTTTACAGTCTGTGACAGCACTGGACAGCCTTATTCTAGAAATCATGAGAAAGAGTTAATTTACCATAAATCTAAGCTTTCAAAATAATTTAAGTATAATCAGGAGTCCATAATGTAGAAATCATTGAGGATCATTTGTCATTATGTTAAAAGGAGACTAGGCAGAGACCAGAAGCACTGGTTGTCCCAGTGCCCTCCCTTTCACCCCAGCATCAAGCTCTTTTGCACATTAAGCTTCTTACAAGTCTTCTGATTTTTCAGCTGTTGGTCCTGTTATAAATATATCTCTGCTTTAGAATGTCACTGTTTGCTCTGTGCACTGAGCCTACAGGCTCAGGAAAGAGGAAGGAAAAGCTCCAGTTACTGGCTGGAGGTGAAACATTGACTGAAAGCACATTAGTTGTAATTATTAGTGCTCTCATTATTTTTACATATCAATATAGATTATATATTTTTATATAGATTTAGGAAATCCCCTGTAAATTGAGTATCTCAGACACCTTCCTTACCGGTTAAAAAAAATTATTCAGTATTGTTACTGTATGAAATAGCTAACAGAATTAAGAGCTGAAAATAGTTAAAGATTAAATAGGCCCTTTAATAGTTCAATCATTCCTGCCACTATAAAAATCCATGAAATATCCTTATAGAAGGTAACGAGGGAAGTGGAGCAGTGGTCATGAGCAATACAGATTCATGTTTCTCTTTGGCTAGGTGTTGAAATCTAAACAATATGAAACTTCAGACTCCTGTTTTTACAAGCATGTTAAGTGTAGACATTTTTGAAAAATTCACTATTAAATGAAGTGCCAGCAGATGGCATTGAAGAATATATGTCATCATTCCAGTTTCTTGTAGAATAAGGCTTCCTGTACCACAGATTTCTTCCTCCAAGCATCTCCTAAACACTGTATGGAATTCACTAAAGCACACATTTTACAGAAGCTGGAGACCTGCTCTTCAGTGTAAGGAAACTTAAAAGGCTCTAAGCTCTGAGCTCTTTATATGCTGAAGTTTTTATTTATCCTCTCCTGTGGAGGCAGGCTGAGAGAATTGGAGCTGTTCAACCCAGAAAACAGAAGGTTCCAGCAGAGCTTCTAACACCTTTGAGTGCCTAAAGGGATCCTACAGGGAACCTGGACAGGTACTTTTGACAAAGTGAGAGCTCAAAGGGTAATGGCTCCTAACTGAAAGAGTATAGATTTAGATTGGGTACTAGGAAGAAAATCTTTACTGTGAGGGTAGTGAGGCATTGTCCAGGTGAAAAGGTTTGTACAGCTCGACTTTGAAAACAATAGTAAGAGCTTTGAATATTCATCTCTCAGTAGGTGGTGAAGGTCTTACCAAACACTGCAGATGAATCAAAGGCTATTTGGTTATGTTTACTGCTGTAATAAAATGAAAATATCTGCTGGGTATTCATATGGTTTAATACTGTTGGGTGATTTCTTCCTCCTTGTCTTGAATCTGACTGGTTTTGAAATGCCAAATCAAACACCCATCCAGAGAATACACAAAGACGTGTCTGTCGCAGGAGCAGCTGCTTGCACATTGCTTTACTTAAAATGCTTTGAGAGGCGTGGTTGCCCAATGGGGAAACAGGCTACAGACTAATTAAGAAATGTCATCTTTCTTCTTCCTTGCCTTAAAATTCTCCATAGAATTTTTTCATTATTAAGCACTTCATAAGATCCCAAGCCTACTGAACTTTGAAAACTTGCAAAAAAGCTTTCTACTATAAGTTTTAATTATAATATTTCCCATTCCAGCTCATGACAAAACAAATATTTGACCTCTGATTGGTCCTCATAATCATCTACCTATCTCAAATAAAGTTGTGGGGTTCATTTTAAATTGGTACAAAGAAGCTCTGATCTTTTTTTCTAGTTTCCCTTATAGTATTTTATAATAAAGTGAAGGAAATCCATGTAGTTATACAACATTCATTGAGCAAAGGTGTGAAGTGTTGGATTTATCATGGCTTTTCATATTCACGGAAAACCAAGCTGGCATCTTTAATGCATTCACAGATGTCTGACATCTTGTGAAGAGAACCAACATACTGTAGTAGGATTTAGCTGGCAACAGAGTACAGCAAAAAAAGGGAAAATTGTTTGGCTGTAGGATAGACAGTGGCTCTGGATGTACCTCCTAGCCAAACAGTCACACTGCAATGATTGTGTTATCACAAATTCATCTTTCTCCCATTTGTCCCCCATTCCATCTCACACTGACTCCTTGTGTTCAGCACAATAACCCAGTGACTTTTCTGACCAATCCTGCAGTGTCAGCAAGGGTGAATTATTATGTTTTTACTGATTAAGCAAAAGGTTAATTAGAACACCCACTTTTTTTTTTGACCATATGTTGGAAGGGTGAGAAGAATTAAAGAAAAAAAAACCATGAAATCTTGAATAACATTAGCTACATTTTGACTTATGGAAATATTAAGAAACAGGAGAGTTTACTCACTTTGAAGTCCCTCAGTAAGAAGAGGAATAGAGCATAATAATCCATAATATTCATCTTTAATTCATATTAAAAAATGTTTTCTATACAGACATTTGGTTCTGCGGCTTAATTGCTCATCCTTCTAGCCCAAAGCACACTTCTGTACACAGACAGCATTTCTGTTGAATCTCAGAAACTCTGTTTGTGTTTCATGTGAGACTGGAGCAGCTCAGCACCCTGGCTGCAGACCAGTGGGACCGAGCCCACGGGAAGGATGGGCCACAGCACTGGGCTGAGCTGAAGGCAGCACTGCACCAGGGCCAAAGGATTCCTCTCCAGTCAGCAAACCAGAACAAATAGAACCCATCACTGCTGACTCTGGGGAAGCAAATGAATTCCTAAGCTGAAACCTCAGACCTGAGAGGAGCCATGCTGAGAAACCATATGAGCCAGAACTAGGTGGGATTTACAGGTGTCTCCCACAACACCATTAGCACCCACAGAAGTTCCTAAGAACAAAACAGGAAAATATTGTCCACACACTTTCACAGCCTTCAGCAATTTGCAGTTCCCTCTTTCCGACATTAAATGTATTACTTTCCCATTCAATAGCCCTTTGTAGATTTTTCTGCTATGAGTTTATCAGTTGTTGAACAAATGCAAATTGTAGCTCCTTTAATCCCCTCTTATGACTTCCACAACTATGCTGCAAAGCACAGTAATAGCTTCTCTTCTAAAATTTCTACCTGCTAGTTTCATTTGACACACTGTAGCCCTTGTTTTGGGAAAAAACAATGAATACTGATTCTGTATTTACTGTCTTCATTCCACTCATGTTCTAAACATCTCTATCATACACCCACTCAGCTGTCTTCCTTCCAGTTTGAAGAGCTGTAGTCATTACATATATGAAAACCATTCCACCCCTTAAATGATCTTTCTCTCTTTTTCAGTTCTGCTCTGTCTGGTGTTGAGATGAGGAACTGAGAATTTGAAAGGTTAGAAAGAGTGACTAGGTGATTTATTTTACATGCATGGTAATACATTACATACAAAACATAATAACTGTAGTACGAAATCAGGCATGAGGGTTGCAGTAGGCATTGGTAAACTGGTGTTAGGACTCCTGGAATAAACCCACAGAGTGTTACATCTTGGACTTGTTAAAGTGTTTTTTCATGCTGTGCTATTTATGTAATTTTATGCTGTTTAAACTAAGCCTTTTTCTAATATCTCATATATTATTCTAATTACTTTAGTGGGTTTTTTTTTTTTACTATTTCCATGTATATTTTCCACTCTTTTTATCCTACAGGCAGAGCTCCGGAGTGCCTCCAGCACTGAGAGCTTTGTCTCCTTTTTTTCCTTTCAAAAGTAGTAAATATCTCATCAGTCCTTAAAGATCCCACCACCCCAGAGCATCTCACTGTTTGTCCCTACTCTTACCACCTTCTCTACAAAGAAACTTGTATGATTCAATTTGCTGGAATAAGGCAGTTGCCAATGACAGATTTTCCTTTAGGAAATACTGTGAAACGATTCTGATCTCACAAAAAAAAAAATGTACTAGAAGCAACCCTTCTTGCTCATACTCTAAAAGGAGTCAAAAATATAAAGCAAAGGGGTTTTTAACAGTATCTAGGGAATTCAGAAGCAGAAATATGACTAAGACATCTAAGAGGTTTGTCCTTAACTCCCTTGGATGTTTCTGAAACTCCCATCCTCAAAGCTTGTCCTAGAAGGATTATAAGCACACCCCAGCAGTAGGGATGTGTTGTTCTGCTTAGCAATTGTGCAGAAGAGAACTGTGTTTGAACAATCCCCCTTAAATCACTGCCTGCATCAAAAGATTGGCTCAAGCCTCTTCTTCCTCCTCCCTGCTCCTTCCAAACTGGCCACCTCACAAGGGAATATTTCTGGATACTTTGAAGGAGGACAGACCTAAAGAAGGTTTTCACCAGCTGCTTCACATGCATAGATGCAACTGGAATTATTTTACATTATGCAACTAAGCATTGTGACTGCACCTTCCCCACCCACAAAAGGAGCTAACCTGGTGACACATAGTCTGCAGTCTCACGTGGCTTTTTGGAGATGGGAAATTCAGACACTGTGTGATTTTAGTCGTTCTCCCAAGGACAGAGAAAAGGAACAATGGGCTTTAGCCTGAGCCTTGCCAATTTAGCTCAGGGCCTTGTCAGATGTTTCTGAAAGTCCCTGTGTGCCTTAAATAGATAATTATATTTTTTCACAGTAGCATGAGGTAACAGCATAAAATGTTTAGAAGTGCTCTAAACTGTTGTTCTGGCACACAGCTAGGAGGAGAACAAGAGGAGTCAGACCAGGAAGTTCCTGACTTTGGATGATTACCATAACAACTTAGTTATCCCTCTTCTCTCTCTGACTAATTACTGATTGTGACCTATTGCATATGATGGAATTACTGTGTTATTGACATAGAGCTTAAGAACAGACCCTTTATTGGGGTGAATTTGATGTTTGAAAAGGCTTTCCTCCATCTTCCCCTTCTTGATAGGAAAATGAGAGTGTAGGGAATGGAAATGCTGAGCTCTCATGCAGTGGGACTTATGCTGTCTCAAAAAATGCTGTCTTTATACACTGATAAAAAGACTTCAATAAAGAAAACCATACAAAAGATCTAATAGTTCTTGGCTGTATAGAGGAAAGGAAAGCAGGGGAATGTGAAGGAAAAATAATAATAATGCAATCTTCCATTTTCTAACATAGACAGTTGGCAATACTGTGCTTTTCCAATTAAGATGATAGCATCTGGACTACTGTAATCCTTAAGGTTGTAAACTGTGTCATGTTGCCCAGAGTGGATTCATCAGTCAGCTGGCAATAATTTATATGATTAAAAAGAAAGACATTGCCCATAATTTTACTGTAGGGTTGTTATGTTGTCTTTTGGGTTTGTTTTTTGTATTTTTTTTTTCCTGTGGAAAATAATTTGTCAAAAGCATTGTACTGGAAGAAAAAAAAAAGCCTGCAACAAAATTAGCAAAACATCTTCCTTTGTCTTCTCTTCCCTGTTCAAAAATACCTAATATAAATAACTAAGCTAAGGGTTTAATGATTTTAAGATTAAGTTTTTACCCACTAGATGAGATTATTTATTATGCTGGACTTTATTCCTACAGTGCTGCTCAGGCTAGCTGCAGAGTGGGGACAGAAGCATGCAGCTTTAGAAGGGAAGGCCAGGATGGCAGGTGGGGCTGTGGGACTGCTGCCACCAAGATAGGTAGGGCAGGGGATAGCAGAGGGTAAAAATAATCAACAGACCCAGGGGCTGGGAAATCCTCAGCAATGAGAAGGAGTTCAGAAGGTGCAACTTAGACAAACTGACACAATTTTCACTGAGTCCCTTTCCTTAGTCCTTTCTCTGGCATCCAACTCAATGTTTGGATTAGTAAGGCTGTTATCCTGCAAGTGCATAATAGTGGCTGCAAAGAAATAACTGCTCTTTTATGAGGAGATATTTTGGTACTTCTTCCTTGAAAAAATTAGAACAAATCTGTCAGTAATTTCAACAGTTCTGTGAGATTATGAAGTTTCTTTTCATTTCCTCCACATCATTTGTATCATGAGTTCAGAACTCAGGTTCTAGTCTCAGCAACTTGCCTGCTGAGTTAGGCTCTCTGAGTTATATTGGGACTGCTTAAATGCAAAGACTTGCTAGAAAGAAATTGAGGGCTCTCCTGGAGCCAAGAAACCTTCCCTCACACAAGTGCCTTGTTTGAGCCTTGTGTAAGGATTCACACCTGTGCTGAAATGGGAATGCTGAACACCTGTGCTGAAATGGGAATGCTCAACACCTGTGCTGAAATGGGAATGCTCAACACCTGTGCTGAGCAGGTTGAAATGGGAATGCTCAACACCTGTGCTGAGCAGTTAGAAGAGGTTATAAAAGCTGGCAAAAGGGTAAACCAGCTGCTCATACCTTCAGAATTCAGGTAAGTAGCAGCCTCTGAGAAGTTTTTCCTAGCTCTTTGGTTTGTTTCTTTTTGTTTTGGGTTTTTTGGGGCTTTTTTTTTGTTAGTTAGTTGGCTTATTTGTAGCATGGATTCAAGTTCTAAATGTTTTTAATATAATTTCTCATGCTGTTGGCTTGTATTGATTCCAGATTGTTCCTTGCTTTCCTTAGTGAGACCTAGTACTTGGTTTGTGTAGCTCCCTTCTTTCATGACTGGAAGTAGGAGTAATCACAAAGGAGGAAAAAATGATGATTTTCATGACATCCTGGAAGTGTCAGCTGGTGTATTGGCCAGAGCTGCTCTGGCAATTTCTGTCTTGCCCATTCCTACATAACTAAGAAAGGCCAGTTTGCACCCAGCATATTTTCTCCAGTACATTCAGTACAGGTGGCAAGATGACTGTGTGTTAAGCTTTAAAGGTTTCTATATGTAAGGTTATATATGCCTGTAAAGAAAGAGTGATTGAATGCACAAGATAAGTTATCATCACAACCACTGTTCAAATGCCTGCATTTCTGAGTAGCTTCTCTGTAACAGTAGCATGAGAGGGACCTGGAATTTGCCAGGAACATGGTGAGGCTGGGAGAAGTGAGGGGTTTTTTCTTTAATTGTGAGAAACACAATCACATCTGAACTTTGGCTTAGTTCACAGAGGTGTCTTGAGATCCTGTGACCTTATGTGAGCCCAAAACAACAAACAGCACATCTTCCTTTCAAGACTATTTCCTTGAAGCTACTAAGGATTGCAGTATTCACTTAAATGACTGAAAAATGCAGTAAACTCTTAGCTTCATCCTCAGAAGCAGCCTAAAAAAGTTAGATAAAATCATGATTTAATATCCTTTGATGCAACAAACATATTTAATGGAAGGGCACAGTCAGCCTTCTCTCCAGTAAGGCAACACCAGATTCTGTCAATCACCTCCAGCCTTTAGAAGAAGGGTTTTCTGATGGAAGAGGTTGATATTCTCCTCATTGTGTCATAGAGGCACAGTAGACTTGCCATGAACTTTATAGATGTGGGTGGTGTTTCACTAGAATAGAGGTGAAGCTTCTTTTTCAGTTTGAAAAAGTCATCACCAGGGGACCTGCGCAGCATCCATGAGGTTTTGAGCTGGTTTTGCACGAGTGAACAGCAAGTAGCTCTATGCCCTTGGTTTCATCACAGTTCTTTAAAAGATGTGAGTTGACAGCATCAAAGTGACTTGCATTGATCTTTGCTACTCACCAGCTACTCCAGCTTCATCTCTAATCTCAGTATACTCACTATTTGAGTTAGTTTATTATTAGAAGATGAGCAAAGACCACTACCAAACCCCTCCCTAATGTTCCCCCTCCCTCATCTCCCTGCCACTGAAAGCAATCCATTTACTTTTTTAGATGATTTTTAGCTAACAGCACGCGAAGTTTCCTTTTGGTGTAGCTGGGAACGTGTAAATAGATGGGGATTACCTGAAAATGCTGCTAATGAATTAGTATATGTAATGCTCAAAGAAGCTTAGGCACACAATCACAGAGGTCTGTAAAAAACATCCCTATGTTGTTGAAGAGCAGGGAGCAGTGTGTGCTTACCGAGTCACACCATGCAGACTTGCTGGCAGGAGTGTTTACCCTGCCAGCAGTAACTGCAAATTGCAGGCAAGCTTCTCTAGCAGGGCAGGTGTGGGGCACAGTCTGCCGTGGGAAGCATGTCCTGGGCACAAATAGCACTGAGTCACTTTGCTGAAGGACTGCATTGCTCTGGAGAGCTGAGCCAGTCTTACATAGTGGCAGAGCCTTGCAATTGCCCCCTTGACCTTGGAGAAGAGGAACTAATGCTTGAGTAGAGAAAACCCCAGACTCACACCAAATATTCTGAATTGGAAGGAACCCACAAGGCTCATTGACTCTGACTCTTAAGTGAATGGCCTGCACATGGGTCACACTCTCAACCTTGGCACTCTTAGCACCAGGCTCTACCACTGGGCTAATGCAGAGCCTAGCTGTCCCTCTGCTGTGTGATGGGGAAAAGGAGGCAACGAGCTCCTTGTGGTATTTTATTGGTGTGGGAGCATGGAAGTACCTTTTATCCCAGGGAAATAAATGGCTCCAGCTACAATGCCTTGTGTTGTGTGGAGAGTCTTCTGCTTCTGAACATGGAAGAGAAGTAGAAGCTCTAGGAAATGGCTGGATAACCTCTGCTTTGAAGGCAGAGCTAAAACCTGCAGGGGCATATTAGACAGGACTATAAAATCTTATTGCTGAGACATGATTCTTGTTATTAATCAATGATTAAATAACAATTTAGCCATACAAATTCCTCCCACTTTTGAGGCACAAAAGAGCTGTGCTCATTTATTCCATCCAAGAATTTGATATAATAATTTTGGGAAGACTTCCTGTTTCTTTTATGTTCATGAGAGTTCTGTGTTATGCAAAGAGACTGTGGCATGAATGTTACCTGGCCCAATTTCTGTGTGTAGTTAATTGACTTAGCTTTTTTCTCTGCATGCAATTCCACACACAAAAGGATGTTTTAAATCACAGCCAATTGCTGAGAACACTTTCAAGGAGTCTTTTATTTAAAAAAAAAGTCCTAAATAATCTGTGTTCTTTTATTCTCCCATTATAAAATTGTAAAGTTTTCAAGCAAGCAAGATGGTATTTCTCTACTGAGCCTTCTAGTCCCAAGCTTTCTGTTTGTTCCAGAAATACCAGACATTCTACACAATTTGTTCTATAAGAATCTAACCCTGTATACTTTACTAAAACTTCTTGGGATACTTTGGTCCAACAAACACAGCCCAGAGACATCTACATAGGGGTAGTTCATAAAAAAAATAAAAGAACACTTAGGGATGACAGGAACTTTGTAGAGTGCATAAATATTGTGTGTATGTGTCTAAATGGTGCTTGGCTCTGCCTTCAATAGAATGTCTAGGATACCTTTCCTAGAATGACAGTGTCATGAAGTCATCTTAGTAGTAATTTGTTTGGAGCAGTACCTATGACTTCTGGCATGTGCTGGAAATTTTAATTCGGCCTCACATATGTTGAGAATAAACACTTGAAATCACTAGGCTGGTAAAATATATAAGCTACTTTTTATGACCTTGAGTTGAGTGAAGTTGTAGTATCAGCAGAAGTGCGTTTTGAGTTGTGATAAAAATGGTCTCTTTAGAGAAAGTCTCAGTTTGTACAGAGAGGAAATTTGCTGGGAATTCTTTTCGAAATGATGATTGGAAGACAAGAGGAGCCGTCATCAAAGGGGAAAACTTGAAGAGAAAAGAAAAATAAGAAGGGCAAGTGTTTGAGTTTTGAAGGCTAGATACTGGATTGAGGAAAGAGAAGGATAGAGGAAGGATATAAAAACAATGTGCCTTGGGGAAAGAAAAATGAGGCAGAAAACAGCATATCAAAAAATGGAGAGTAAGATTAAGAAAAAGAGCAGAGTCAGGAGGAGAAAGAGTATTGAAGCAGTGCTGGAATTAGGCCAGTGCTGGACTGTGGCAGTTCACAATAGGACCCTGACAGCTCTTGTAATGAGGGACAGGCTAATTGAAATTTGTCCCTCTCCAGTTCTGTTGGGTAAATGGCAGACTCGGTGGGAGAAGCACACAGAAAAATGCAGAATGAGGAAGAGCTCTCCAGCATGACTAGGAACACACTTGTAATCCCAAATATAAAAGGAAAAGAATATAATTTTTCAAACTGTTGTTTTTTTTTTCTTTGCAGCACACAGTGAATTATCACTGACATGGAACACAAATGGAATTCAGTCAAGTTCCAACTTTAAGCACTGGGTCTGAGGACACTACTTAAATGTAAGTAATTTGGATATTCATATATAAATTATTAAATTTTTTCTGCATACAAAAATGAAATGTTATGATTTGGGGGCAAATGAACTGAATTTTTTGTGTTACTAAATAGCTGAAGGTACATTCTAAATAGGAAGCTTAGAGCAGGCTATACCACAGGATCATGGCTGATTCTTCTTTACAGGGTCTCCTGTAATTAACGTTATCAATTGTACAAAAGAGGAAGGTATTTATTATGTAAGGTCTGCAGCTAACTATTTATACTGGGAGATGTGACCTTCTGGTCTATTTTATCCATCCTTAAATCATGGAAGGAAATAGGTGAGGCAAAGGATCCTTGACTTTTTCCAAAGAAGAGTCTTGTTTTGTGTGAATTAGCTTAATACTTTTTTAAGAGCCAAGTACAGTTTTAAATAGAAGGCTGGAAGAAATTGTTTAAAAAATCATTTTTTATGTAAACCTAGTGTTTTGGGAAAGTAATCACTTAGAGTAAAATATATGTGAAGTATTTTTTTATATAAGGTGGGAAATACTTCTCAACACCCCAAATTATGGGAAATATTTCACTTGTACCAATTTAAGGGAGAGGCAACTGCTGAGGCAATGCTGATGCAAAATCCACTGAAGGTCTGCCCGAGTGGTGAGGGGTGTGGTTCAGCCAAGTGTGCAAACACATGCTAAAATTCATTCCCACTCCTAGCTTATGCTTACATGGGCTATTGCTCCACCCTCACACTGTTTATGTCAGCTATAGCATAGTCCCAAAGCTGTAATATCCGTAATTTCAGAAGGAATTCAGAGCTGTAGGCTGTGGGAGTAAATGTGCTCTCATCAGCTTCTGGGCCCTGTGCATGGGGTGCAGCGCTGCTCATGTCCTCACTCAGCCAAAGGCACAGCCTCAGAGCCTTTCCCAGCACCAAGAAGGGCTTTCTGCAGCTGGATAAGGTGTTTTCATCTTGAATTCTTTTCGAGTCTCTTTTTGTATTTAGTAAAATCCAGCCATTCTGTTAAGGTGTTGAGATAAAGTAGTGATTGGCACCTTAGAAATACTTTAGACAGACAGATAAAAGGATTCCAAATGCATCCTTTGTGAATTTTTAATAAAAGATTTTGCATTGTCCAGTGATGAAAACAAATCGTCTGTGGAAAGACAAAACTGTTTTCCATTAGTATCATTCACTGAGGATGTTTGTATATGTTTGGTGTCTGATATCATCTTAAACTTAATCATTTAACCATTTCCAGTGACAAGATATGTCACTTGACAAGCACTTGTGCTCTGTATCTGCCTCTTTTTCTTTCTTTTTCCTGAGTTTCAAAGTCTGTGCTGTATTTTTCACACAATGATGCAATTGATGAGCAGGTGAATTTTTCTGACAGTACATTGTTTCTTTAAAAATACAAACATATTGGATTTATTTCAAATTCCAGAGAAACCAGAAAAACTGGTAAAAAATTTTTCCTTAGTTTTTTTTCAACCAGGGTTAGACCAAAGAACCCTCTGTATCACAGATCTCTTGGGGGTCCAGTACCAACAGTCACTCCAACTGGACTTGGCCTTGCTTTGATTTTCTTTTTGCTGCACTGACATGCCTCCTCTTTCCAAAATTACAAATTACTGAACTATTCACAGAACCATATCACAGAATAGTTTAGGTTGGATGAGATCTTCAATATCATCCTGTTATCCTAATACTAGGGTGAGGAGGAATTTTTTCAAGTGTTCAGCATATGGTGACAAATAGTATATTTTATAAATTAATTTCAAGTTAATGCTAAATTGTAGACTCACATACTACATACACTTTACTACTAAAAGAGTTCATCATGTTTAATGTTATTACAGTGAACACCAAAGGATTTAATAATGATTTGTACTTCTTATAGAGTGGTACCAGTGTAGTAAAAAGAAGGTTAGTCTAATTAAATTCCACAAACCACTTTAGGGCTCTGCCGTATTGTGGAGACTGTTTTTTATGTTAATTAATTCTGAATGAAAGGTTTCTGAAGTGTTTTAATATTGTTCAAAGAGGCACCTGGAAGTATTTCAGTTTTTTTTTTTCAAGTCCAGGATGCTTTGACCAAGTAAGCATCACCCTTTCCATGATGAGTTCCTGCATGCTGTATAAATTAGTAAATAATAATGCACTGAATTTTCTAGAGTTTTATTGAGAGATAGAGCTGAAGTTGGGTGAGGCTATTTCTGTGTTCTGACAAGAGACAACTTGGGGAGCAAAACCTCAGGCCTAGAAGTTCCACATCCAGTTCACTTTCTTGCAGTACATGGAGTTGCTGGACAATGCATTATGGATTTACCTCCCCTTTGGAATTGTTCCAGTCCTAATTCCTAGTGTTCCACAAAAATAAATGCTACACCATATTTGGTTTAGATTCTAGTTTGCACAAATCTGACTTTTTGGTGATCTAGGGCAGTAGCTCCAGGGGTGAAAGGGCACATTTTTGCATGTTATTTGCTTTCTGGTTCTTTTTAATTGTCATAAAGCAGAGAGGTAGAAGACCTCTCTTGGTAGCATTTTGGTGACCTGCCTAGTTCCTTTTCAGCTTCCCTTAACTGTTGTTGAGTAATACAATTATTTCAGACTGGGATTTGCAACAAAAAAAATAACTGGGAAAAAACAAATGTGAAAATTTGCATTGCCTCTCCTTCTACTGAAATTCTTGGGAATGTTTTTGCTTTTAGCCTTCTAATAGACCTGTTTGGAAATCCTATTCAAGCTGGGTGTTTTAAACCCCAATTCCCTTAAGCACATGCTTCACGTGTTAGGCATGTGTTTAAATTCTCTTGATTTAGTGTAATATACTTAAGGGCATTGCTAAATAGAGAAGGGCATGAGCGTGTACTTAAATGCTTTGCTGATCAAAGGAGCAAACCTTTTGATTTGATCTACATTTAATGCAAGTTAGATCACCTATCCAGTAGTCAAGAATTTACTGAAAGTCTCTACTAGAGACAGCTTGTGATTAAGCTGTGTTCTTCTGGCTATGGAAATGGGAAGGGCTGCATAATACAGCACATTTCTTAATATATTTTCATGACATTGGTTGTAAATTACATTTTCAAGTGCTATAGTCTCACTGCAAATAAAAGAAGGGATCAAGACAGTAAAAATGAAAAGAGGGGTTTGATTGTTAAAGACATATATTCAGTCAAAAACCAGAATGATTCAACATGGTTTATGTTCTTAATATTTTTTCTTCCTATGTAAAGTACAGTATGTAACACATCTCTTTCTCCTTACACTAAAAATTTATATTCAGGATACTCTAATGAAGTACATCTTGAGTCTCCTTTTCATGGCTAATGAGGAGACAACAAGAATTTGACTAATACTAGTACAATTACTGGAGCAGTGAAGCGTGCATCTCTGATTAGATGTGATAATTTGCAAGGCTGGGCTCTTCACATTAAGTTTGCAAACAGTTTAAAAATCACTTCCTCTATTTATCCAGCTAATCTCTGTTTAATGACTCCAGACCTGACAAAAGAAAGAGAAAATGTCTCTTAAAACCCCATACTTCATTTATGAAGCTTGTATGTAGAGGAGAGGCGTAATTGATAGCAAATTTTTTCCAGAACACTTTTAAATGAAGCCATGCAGCTGATTTTTACTATGCAGCGGTATTTTTATTATTCTTGTAGTACTCAGTCTGCTTTCTATAGAGCTTTGTTGTCTTTGTCCGGGCTTAGACATGTATTTCTACTGATTTTGGCTCTTCTGATTTGCCCTTTGAATAAATACTCAGTAATCTGTAGAATATGAATGTTTTTGTTGGACTTGCTTTTTTGTTTTTGGTAGAGTGACTGGTGATGGTGCTGTTAGAGAATTCTTTATCAGTCATCACTGTCTTGGACAGGCAGGTTTTAAATGGAATCAGGCACATACCATTCCAGATTTTTGAAATATTCCTTCATCTTGGAGGCCTCTGTTCACCATTTGGACTTGAAGCAAAGCTGGCTAAAACAACAGGAGCTATGGTTAGAATTCTTGATGAATTTAGTTAAGCAAGCAGAAGCAGCTCTGGCTGTCAGTAGGTGGCACTTGTCCTGAGGCAGGAATGAGATGATATTTAAAAAGGACAGCCAGCTGTTTCAGTCAGGCATAAAAATGGATGCCTTCATGCAAAACTCTGTCCCAGAACACTTCACTTACAGAAATAAAATATTCTAGGTGTGACTGCAGAAAAAGAGCTTCCATTAGAGGATTTAAATAAGTTTGCCAAGTCACTTGATACACTCATAGCTGGATCAAGTGCCGCTGTATTGTCTCCTCATTCCATAGTGGCATCATTTGATTGCAATTTCTTTTAGGATCCTCTAAAACTGAGTAAAGACAGGCTCAAAACCAATATACTGTCACAGGAACGTAGAAAGGATTCAAGATTGTGACTCCCACAGATACTTTCTGGAGTTTTGCCTAAAATGTGTAAAAGCAGAAGTATGCAAAGAGGATCGAATGCTCAGCCTGTTGTTTTGTACATATTTATTTGCTTATATAGCTTCCAGAGAGCACAATCAGCCTTGTGTAAAATGTCTTGTTGAAGATGGGCTCTGGGATTTCCCTATTTTAGTGAGTGATACCTACTGCCCTTTTGTTTCCACTGAAAAGCAGCAGTTGTTACAAGGATTGTGTGGAACAGACAGAAAATGTGCATCAACTTCTTTCTGGACCTATGGAAGTTATTTGTGTCAGAGAGGGGGGAATCCTTAGAGGAGTTTTGGCAGACTGCATGGAAAGGCATCTTTAAATACTGAAGGCATCTGAATCTTTCTCCTCTTCCAGACAAAAAAGAGATAAACACAGAATGTTGTGGGGTTTAGTTCTTGGGAATGGCAGCTTCTAAAACTGGTCTGAATTCTCAGTGGCAGAGCATCCTCCCTGAGAAGTAGGATAGGGTGGAGGCAGTGCAAAATGACATCACCTCTTGCTGTTACTAATGTGATGGAAAATAGCCAATGTGACTTCAGAAATGGGAAAAGCAGGTAAAGGTTTTTTTTTTTCATTTTTGCTCTGCAGTCTCCCATGGTGGTCCTTATAGGGCCAACTGCCTGATTTCACTCTTTCCCATTACAGAGCAATGCATTTAAGGACCTGGAAGTAGTATTTGAATGTGCTATCTCTTCATAAAAATAATATTTTTTACAAAAAATATTATTCATTCTGCCTAGAACTGGAACTAAGAAAGCCCTTTTTCAATGAGGAAACATTGAGTAGAAATTGCAATATGATCAGGGCTGCACTAAGTGTTCCTTGCTCTCTATGCTATTTAGAGCTCTTGTTCTTGAACCTGTGCAAGTGCTCCATGTAATTGATATTACATTGTAATAATAAGTTTCTTGCTTTTAATCACAACAGCAGCACTGGGAAACAAAGGACTGCCTTTGCTCTGGCTCAGTGCCCTGGAAAGCAGCTTACCCCCCATGAGTGAAGGTGAGGGACTGCAGTGTTCCATGCAGTTGGGTTGTGCTTGTGATTAGTGAAATGTTCCCTCACTATCACCCAGGCAGTAGTTCCAAGCAGACATCCAGTATTGTCTCTAATCTCCAAAGCTGCCTGTTAAGCTTTCAGGAGAGTTACCAAATTACTTTTTCTTCTTCCCTGTACCTTAAGGCAGGATGCACAGCATTTGAAGGGTAGAGGTAGTCAGTGTCCAGCTGCCTGTTGTCTTTGAGGTGCTCTGTGCTGGGATAGAGCATTTAGGAGCCATTTTTAGGACATGTTTGCTTGCAAACAGGTTAATGTTAATGCAGTCAAGTGATGAAAAGAGAGAAGCAACAAAATCAGTCCTTAACTTTAAATTTAGACATTCTTGATTCCAGCTTATTGTTGGTTCCAGCCATGGGATTGGCAAATGAACTACTGCTTTTTCTAGAGCTCATACCTTGGAAAGTTCCTAGGGCTATATAATTCCCACTCTTTTTGAAGCAGATAATTAGTGGAGCACCCTGAGTTAATTCTGCTTTTTTTCCATTCTGAATAGGGTAACACCTTCCTTTTTCTTTTCTGTTTACACATTCTCTGACTGTGTTCAAGGCAGGACAGGAAACTTTTTTCTAGTGGTTAGTTCATTTTTATTTGTATTCTCTAGTGTAAATAGTAAAGTACATTTTGCCTGGTAGCCAAGTTGGGTCTAATTTGGTTCCCTGTTAAATAAATGCATGCCTTTCAGTAGGCTTTGTAGTTTCATAGTAGATTTATCACTTGTACTCATTTTAAAAGAAACAAAATCACTTGTAAGTTGGACAAAAAAACCAAACCCAAGTATAGTGGAAATGCTATGTGGCCAGGAGTTGGTGCTAAGAGGGGCTTTTACTTGAAGAGAAGGGCAGCAGTTAGAAACATGCCCTCAGTTTATCTCCAAACCAACTCTTTCTCTGAAATAGATCCCAGTAGTTGCCACATATTTAAAAAAAAAAAAAAGAAAAACACATTACTACTCTTCTGAATATGCCCATAGTAAAGCCTTAAGTTAATTTTGTTGACAGTTCCATAAATTAAAATGTGAATATAGCAAATTTTTCCTTCGATGGTTTTTCCCTGTCATTATCCATGTAGTGGAGCACTGTTTCAAGCATGCAAGGAGTGTTTGAGCCGTTTATCTGTCACCCAATATTCCTGATCTTCTGTAGCAATGTCTTTGCTTAGTCTCTCTATTTTGTTGCACTCCATAATGAGAAAAATCTGGAACCTAATGAGGCAGCCTAAGTTCCCTTTTATAAATTACATCCAGAATCAGCAGTGCTGGGTTTGCTGGCAGCCTGCCTGACACCATGTTCTACTGCATGGACCTCTCCTTTCCCACTGAGATTACTCATATGGAAGAGTTTGTGTGTCCAGGAGCATAAGCAGGTCTGTGCTCAAGGCCTTGGAATGGCAGTGTGGAAATCCAAACTCTGAGATTCAGCTACATGTCCCTGAACATGCAGAGAAATCAATATCAAAAATTGCAACAGCATTAGGTTTTCCTGTTTGTAAAACAGCAAAACTGTTCCCTCCTTTCTTTGCATGGATCAGACTCCTTCAGGAGTAGATGGAGGTCTGGTAATCACAGAAGTGCTAGGGTTTTCCCAGGACATTTGTTCTTCCACTGTGAGGAATGTTGAATAAGATTTACTAATCAACAGGGAAACCACTATGAATTCCTACTTTACCCAGTCCCCCAGGTTGTTTCCCCCTCTCTGCATGTCTGATTTATTTGAATCCTCATTTCCTAAGGAAATAAAATTTATGAGAACATCTTTACCTATCTTGCATTTTCAATCAGACATATTTGTGAATAAAGTTCTTAATCACATTAAATTCCTAATAACTAAACCTAATAACTAAATACCTCTCCTGGAAAGCAAATATCTTTTTAATATGTCCATTGGAAAGGGTGAAAAATAAGAATCACTAAAATACTTACTGAAGCGAAAAAACCTACACGGAATAGTATGTAATTGATGCTTAGCTGCTTGAAAAAAAGCAGCTTTTGGAGTGTTTTCTGTTCCAGACATTAGAGAGTCCCCTCCTCAATGAAAGCTACTTTCCTGTGTGAATTACCAGTTTTCAAGCACAAAGCAACAGGAAAAGATTTATTTTTTCTATCTAATACCTACTGGATCTTTAGTTAGGGTGACCTCACACATTCAGTTAAAAGTTAATCAACAAGAAGTCACTTGTCCAGTGGAAACCAGATGTAGTTAGCTCCACTGCTCATGGAACAATTTCTCTGCAGATCCTTGTAATTTCTTCCCCAGATGTGAGCTGTCCCCTCTAATCATTGTGCTGTTTCAAACAACTTGTTCACACACTCCCCAGACTTCAGGGCAACTCTTGTACAAAGCAAATCATCCTCAAGTTTGGAATAAATAGGGATTGAGCTATTTCCTAAATTGCTATGTAGAATAGGGCCTTAAATTGTAGCATTGCTTTCCAGTTGTTGTTGCTAGTCTAAGGCTGGTGTGGTGCTGTTTGTTAGAAGATTCTCATGTTACAGACAGAACCTGATGTGCAGGAAGTTCCATCTGAAGATGAGGAAGAACTACTTTACTTTGGGGGTGGCCAAGCACTGGAACAGGTTGTCCAGAGATGTTGTGGAGTCTCCCCCCCTGGAGATACACCAAAATTGTCTGGACACAATCTTGTGCTGTGTGATTGAGATGGACCTGCTTGAGCAGGCACATTGGTCTCTTGCAACCTTATCCATTTTGGGATATCTTTCAGCACTCCTTGGTTTTGCTACCTGTAGGGGAAACTTGTGCTATTTCAACACAAATGGAACTCTGCCTCCAGGATGTTTTGCAGTAGATTTTATTGTGCTTTTGTTTGTTGCCTCAGAGACTTTTATTTGTGTAGGTACTTAGCCAATGTAGTTAACTTTTCAGGTTTCTAAGCTCCCTGCTTAATTAAGTTTGGAATTCCAAGAGCTGTGGAAATGCGATTCCACCTAGAAATTCCTTGAGAGCTGAAACTTCAGCTCATTTTCACAGAAATTTCTGGTATAGTCTTTAAAATAGACAATACAGTTGTTGCAAGACCATAATGCTTCTATAATTATCAGGCTTTTTCCTTTTCATAAGCTCTTTACATGTGGCTGTAGCTTAAGCAAACAGACGTGAATTCCACTGTGCTACTGCTGCCTTGAGAGGCTACCTGCAACAGAGGCTAGACAGTGTTAAATGAATAAAGCAGGGATTTATTAAAAGGCCTTCAAAGGAGACACCTTGGGCAGTACAAGAGGCCAGCCATGGCTCCACCCAAAATGGATGAGGTGTCCTGAGTTTTCACACTTTTGTAAGTTTTTTCCATTTACATATTGCGGTTAATTGTCCAATTGCAGCTTCAGGTTATGAAGTGCCATCCTCTAGATTGCTCTCCTCAATTTGCGGTTGTTCCAATTTTTGGGGCCTGAAGCTGCAATGGTGTCCTTGGTTCCCAGGCTGGAGAAGGATTGTTTTGACTAAGAAAACTGTGAGGAGAACTTGCTAACACTTTATATGAAGTTCAGAGTTACACACTAATGCAGTGCAGAATCTGGAAAATAGGAAAGCTAAAACTTAAGGCATCACTATCAGCAAGCTTTTGGCTAAGATGGTTCACTACCCTAAAACAAGATTTTGTGCTTAAGGATTGCTTTTGAGCTGCAAAGTTCCAGATCACAGCTGTTGGAATTTGGATGTTCATCTCTGTTGAAAATGTGCAAAACGTTTGGCATTGTCAGAACAGGAAGTCCAGCTGCCACAAAAACACTGGTTTCCTGTGGCAGCACCTATATGCAACAGCACACCAAGGATTCCTAGAAGGAATCTGCTGCCCTCCTGATGTGTGAGGGTACTTGTTTTTGTGTGTATTTTCCATTAACCCTGAAATAAGTGTTCCTTGCCTTAGAAATCTTAAGGTGAAGGTTTGGTGTTTTGGTCGTGAAAGTTAAAACAATTACCTCATTCATAAGGCAGGAATTTTAATTGAGATCACCAAGGCTGAAAAACAAGTGACTTATTCACAAGTAGAATTACATGTTTTTCCTAGCCTTTTCCTCTAAATATTTGATCATAGAAGGCCTTGTTGTAGACCAACTGCAGCAGAAGAAACCATTACTCTTAGATTTTATATTCTGTGAGTCACTGGAAGTTGGTAACACACAGCTATATTTATCTTGTCCTGTCATTTCAGATGTACCTTACCCCACTCTATGGAATCATTTCTTATAGATGCTGGCAGCAGTCCTTGCCATCTCATACCTGATTTTTTTTTTAAGCTATACTTGTTTATTTTAGTCAGGTTTCTTCGTACCCTGTTCAGGAATGAAATGTTTTCTCTGTGTATGGAATTTGACAGAAATGAAGAAAAATCTCATCCATTTTCCTCAGTTGTCCTTACCTCATATGAAGGAAAACATTCACAGCTGTCTCCTGTGTCCTGCAATGCAATAATTTTTCTCAGAGGTAGACTAATACCTGAAAACCTGCTGACAAGGCCACTTACCTTCTGCACTTGGCACTGTAATGTCTGGACACTGGGAGTACAAGGATGATCACTTTAAGTTTCTATTAAGCCCATTACCCCTTTAAACAAAGTTTACTATTTAGACTAACAGAAAAGGTACAAGGTTTTTTACTGACACTGAAATGAATAATTTGCAAAACACCCCAGGGAGCCATGCACAAAGATCTTAGTGAAAATCAACATTTGTACTCAGTAGAAAATTTTCTTCTTGGAAAATTACTGCAGACACATATTAGGAATTACAGTCAAAGAAATCTTCAACATCAGATGAGTTGATTTCTTTCTTGTTCATCACAAGGCTCATCTTTCTTTCATATGAGTGTGGTGGACAGTGCTGCGCTGTTAAGGCACGTGTCCAGGGTAAAGCTGCCTTGAGCTGGGTTGAATGCCAGTTGCTGCTCTAATAACCATTTTTAAGAAGGCAGCATGAAATTAATATGCTACAATCTGCACAAAAGGAATATAAAGCAAATGTAAACTTAGATCAGATAATTAACATGCCTTTGTGCATAGTGCTTGTAACAAATCCCAAGGAAGGATTCCACGTTACTTTAAAAGCAAGGAGGTTAAACATATAAACGTGATGAGGTTCCTCTTTCACTCTTTGAAATGACCTGGATGAAATGGGGATTTTTTTTTGTTTAAGGTCAATAAAATGCAAATGATAGAGGATATAGAACATTTCAACCTCAAACCAATCATTCTAACTTTACAAACTGAAAAAAAATATGGATCTTTCCCGTGGTTATCTAAACAGAAAGGTTTAGACACTTCTTTTAGAGATGGTAAACAGTACAATGAATTGTAATAGTGCTGGAGCAGAATAAAACCTTCATGAACAGAGAAGAGCAGAAAATGTATTTTTGGAGGGATACCTAGGGGTGTGTTCCTTTTTTTTTTTTTTAATCTTTCTTGGGTTTTGTTTTGTTTTGGAGAAAGACTTTACTAAATTATACCACTGAGTCAGGTAATTTACCTGAATATCTGAATGTCAATCACTGCATGAATAGCAGCAAACACCTGGAATATGCAAGAGAAAAAGTTATTTTCTGAGTAACCTGCCACAGAGAAAACAGTGATCCCAGTGCAGTTCCACACTCCATGGCTCATGCTGTAGTAGCATCTGCAGTATGTCACTGCAGTCTCACATCACAGCAACAGCAGGTGTGTGTGAAGGAAGAAGGCCTTTACAAGCCAAATTTTGTGAGATGAAGTCAGTAGTGGCTACACCCTATGAAGGCTGGAATTAAACTTTAAGCACTCATTCAATTTTGCTAAATTGTAGTACATAACTGTTATCCTGACGGTAAAAAATTTTATTCTTTCCTGTGTATCTAGGGTTTTATCCTATTACATGCTGACCTTGCTTATATAATTGACAAAAGGGTATTCCATTAAAAGTAAAAGCTTTTTTATTTCATTTTGTTCATACGGTTCAATTTTTAATGTCCATCCTCTTAGTGACCAAACATTTACCAGGTTCACTAAATTTCTGGAGATGACTGTATATTATGGCTCAGTTGCGCTGAGGTCAATCCACTGTTTTCCTATTTATTTACTTAAAGAAATAAACTTTCTTGTCCAGACTGGCCACTTTCTAAGATAATAAGCTACAACTTTCAGGCACTGGGACTAATGGTGCATTCTGCATAAAGGTATGCATTTTGGATATGTGTCTACATTCTCAAACCAAGCCACATCAGGCTTTTCTCTGACCATTTTATTCTTATTTAGATATAAACTGAGGAGTGCATGATAGTCTATATTGCTAAGCTGAATTTAAATCCATTTTTAACCACTGTCTACACTGGAAATGTGTCAAACTCCTAAGCTGCACCACTAGCTGATGGTTTAGCTAGTTTGATAGTTAAAGAGAGGCAGATCTGGAACTACTGTTTCTGTCCTAGAGGTTTCAAACTAGGGAAAACTAAAATATCTAGTCAAAATTATAAATTGAAGTGTAAAACTGTGAGGGTTTAGGTATGGCAAAAGAGCTACCAATTAAAATTGATTTTTGCAGTGGAAAGACAATGGATTAGATTCTCTAGATGCTTTACACACAGAAAAAGGGGGATAGATTGAATCTTCTGAGATATTCAGTGCTGTTCACTACTTCCCAGCTCTATGCTGTAAGGAGGCAGGCAAATCCTTCCAGCAGTGCAGTTAAAGCAGTTTTGAAACTACTTGTAAGTGGGGTGTGCCATCAGCCTCAGCACTGGGGTATTTCACATTTCCACTCTGTGCTCTCCACTCTGTTGCGGAGACTGAGAAGTATCTGTGGCTATATTATGGGTTCTGGGTTATGCAATCCTGAAAAAAAGAACATTTATTAACAAAAATTAATTGAAAATCAATGGAGAGGAATAATTTTATTTCCTTTGTTTTTTCTTTTTTTTTTTTAATTTTGTGGTATTTTATATTTGAAAGAAACTAAACTAATTTATTTTAAAAATAAACTAGGAACAAACTCGGGCTTTTTGTGACAAGGGGAGCTTCTAGTCACACAGTACCTATCAGAATCATTGCAAGATTTTTGCAGTGTACTATGGAAAACAGTTGTGCAGTTGTGGGGTGTCCTGGTCACTTCAGTAAAGCAGAGTTGCTTTGAAGGCTTCTAGTATTTTTCATCCATGTTTCATCTTTGTTTAGTTAGAGAATATCTCTGTGTTGTCTGTGAAAAAGCATGATGGCACTGCAGTAGCTTCATTAAAGCCTTTATAGCCTATAGAAGTTTTGTGCTTGGATTTATTAAAGGAATGGAATATCACGGTGAGACAGAAGTTAAGGTTTCCCCTTTGGAAAATTCATCATGGGTTTTGGTGTGAACTAAATAAGTAAAAAGCATCAGAGATGAAATTTTGAGAAACAACAGGTTTCTGTGCTTTGAAATTACCAGTTACAATACATACTACATTTTGCACAGGACCAAATATTTTTTTGGAAAAAATAATTCAACATTTCACATGACTTTTTCTTCCTTTAAGTATTTTGTTTATACTAAAAACTTTCCTTCTGATTCCATTTCCCCATCTGTTCCTGGCAAAGCATTTCATATATGTATAAACTTTCCAATGCTTTGCTTTTTATGGCTTTGCTACTAACACACAAGAGTACTGTCACAAACTTGTATGTGTAAAGTGGAGATAGCATCTCATGGCATATTTATTAACTGGCTTTGAGAGACCTGCTAGATAGGACATATTTTGGTAGAAAGAGGCATTTATATTCATAAATTAGTTTGCTGGTCTGTAGTTATATTTGTGTGGAAGGTACAACCTGCTTATCTGATCAGGTCTTAATTAAATCTTGGGAGCAGTAGATGTCTCATGAATTCATTTCATGAAATGAAAGAAATTTAATATAAATGCAGTACAATACATAAGTAAAAGACTAAACAATTGTACTAGAACTAATGGAACAGATCTTAAATTAGTTGCATGTAGTTTTTGTTTGGGATCCATCAGTTGACAAGGACTGTAGGTAAAGCTTAACTTGTGAATACCTGGCCCATGAAGGAAGCTACGAACTAAAGCTGAAGGTCTTTCAGGCAAATGAATTTTCTTATATGTAAAAATGCCAAAGGGCAGTTTGTGGAAACTCAAACACTCCTCATGCTCACAAAGGTTGCCCAGTTGTTTCTGCATCTAACAAAACCTTTCCAAAGTAAGGACCACAGAAGCTGAGGTGCCCTATCTGGTTTATTCAGGACCAGCAACCTTGAAAGGATTTGATACTTAGCTTGGGGAAACTGGCTGTCCTGAGATTTGCCCCAGGAGTGAAGGCAACTGTGGAGCCTAAGCAAGTCACCCCAGAGCCGGGCACAGTCCTGCAAAATTTGTCTCTGCGGTTGTGGCAGAAACTGCGAGCTGTGTCCTGAGGAGGGAGCCCCCACAGCAGCCCCAGCAGGGTGGCCCTGTAGCCGCATCTGGTGGCACATCCAGCTGGAGCCCTGGCTCTGCCCTTCTGCCACTTCCTGCTGTGAAGCACGGCTGAAAATTTGGGTGAAAACATGGGAATAGGTGTCCTGTGACTCCAGGGCTGCACTTCCAGTAGGTCTGTGCAGAATCCATCAGTTTTGAGAATTGTAAGGCTCACAGAAAATGAGTCAGTCAGTGCAGATGCAGGGTCCTGAGAACTTATTTTCTGTGGAAAAAATGTGGGTTTGACAATGTCTTGCTGTCAACTCAAATTTGTCCAAACCTGAGCTCTAGAGCAGGCATAGTTCCTGGGAATGGTAAAGTACTTTTTGACTAGTTTCCCTTACAGCTATAAGCATGATTTTTTAAATTATTTTTTTCTGCGTAATTTTTGCTGTCCTCCTTTGCTTTTCCACCTCAGCATGCTGGTTTTTTCCCCAGAACTGAAGTCTCTTTAGAACAGAGTCCCCTTTGACCAAGTATAGAGAGAAATATTTCCAGGAGACAAAAAACAAGTACGAGAATAAAATACCCTCAAGAGCTTCTTAACACACAGAAAATAAAACCCACATTTCTTTATAGAGATTTTTTTTTCTGGAGTTGTGGGTGAGAAGATGGGCAAAGTCATTCATCTACCCTGTTATAGACTTGCCTTCCATGGGACCTCTCTGTTTCAGCCAGCTGAAGGTTTTGCACACATTCCTTTAATGTACACAGCTGGGGTGTGTCTAAATCCTGTGATGCACAGAAGGGGTTTAGTCCAATGCCAGTTGATGGAATCCTTGCCAGTGATTCCTAAGAAATCTAGGACAGTCCTAAGGTAGGCACAAATACCAGCTGTAATATTTTTAAGAGTGCCTTAGGTTGGTTATGGAGAGAAAGGGTAACATGACTTGTCACATGGAATGCTTTCCAATTCGTTGAGTTACTGGCCAGCTTCTGAAATTTCTCATGCTTAATCTAACAGGGAGTGTGCCTGAGCAAAGGAAGCTGTAAGCACCAAGAAGGGAGTGAAGGCAAGGTTTAAACACAGACAAGCTGCTTTGCAGTAACTAATGTGTTTTCCCTAATAAAATTACGTAGCTGCCAGCATTTCATATTTTTCTCACACAAGTACTACCCACATGAGGAGATGCAGAGATGCCCCATGTCCCTTCAGATAAACCATGCACATTTGGTAGCAATTGAACTGGAGAGAGGGAGGGGTTTCTGTTGGCTTTTGCTGACATTGTCTGGTTTATATTAGGTTGGAATTTCTGAGATTGGGAATGTATTACTCTAACAAACAGTGGTTGCTATAGAAAATGTAGGATCCTCTGAGCTATCCTACATATACAAAATAGGCCTGAATTCTGACAGCTTCCTGGAACTGGAGTGTTGGGTCACTTGTATTGTTATACTTGTGATTTCATGTCTTGCATTTGTCACATTTACTCTTGCCATTGTAATAATTATGTGTTGTCTTCAGGAATCTGTGTGGGCTGTCACCGGCATGCCATTTTGTATTTTCCATCTTCAGTTCCATCTAGGACAAGATGATGCTTGGGAGCAGCCAGAATAGATTGACAAGAACAAACTGTGCCTGAACAATCTGCAGGCTTGCTTGGGATGAAATAAGTGGTTCTGTGGACTAGTAGAGAAGTGGATGTCTCCTATCCTGACTTTAATAGAAGTCCCCTCGATAGAAGGGGAAAAAAAATCTGCACAGATGTGAAATCAGCATAACTGAATATTTGAAATCTAGTTTGTTCAGAAAATAATATGGAGAACCTCTGTAGTGTTAATCTGCAGTCTCTGTTATTGTCTGCAGTTCAGTTTTCCCCAACCTTTACTTGGATGTCAGATGGCAAAAAAGTCTTGCTGGGGGAAGGCAATGTGGCCACCCTGCTTCCAGTTCTTCATGTGCCATTGAGATTGCCCATAACTGTGTGGTAGTTTCAGCTTCCTGATATCAGACAACAATTGCCATCCTGTTCCCCAAAGATCAGCAGATTTGAGGGATTTGGCTTCAGCATCTTTCAAGTTCCATATCTCAACCGCTTGTACTGCATGCCAAGTGCATTCACAAATAAATTTGATAATATTGTCTTTTGAAGGAATCTGTGTCACTGAGCCAGCACATACTGACTGCACACACAGCAATGATCTGTATTTTCCTAGCTCTGTGATATAATGACAGAAGGGGTGGGGGGGAAAAACAGACATAGAAGTATAAAGAAACCAGAGAGCCTAGACTCAGGGCACTTGCTAATGATACTGTGCAGAAAAACTGAAAATATGTTAGTACAGATAGAGCCTGGGAGTATACAGCATTTGAATTTTGATCAGCTTTTCATACATGCAGCTCTCAAAGTAGCAAGCATATTTATGAGGCTCAGACTAGATTTACTGTCACAGACATTGTTTCATGGTGGTGTGGTTTAACCCCAGCTGGCAACTGAGGACCATGCAGCCACTTGCTCATGCACCAGGGAGGCGGGGAAGAGAATAGGAAGAAAAAACGTAAAACCTGTGGGTTGAGATAGAAACAATTTAATAATTTAAATAAAATAATCATAATGGAAATGGAGGGAACAAAACCAGAAATAAATAAAAGGAAAGAAAGACAGGCAATGCACAATGAAAGTGCTCATGACTCTCTGAGCAGTGTTCAACCCAACCCTGGGCAATGACTGGCACCTCTCAAACAACTGTCCCAGTTTATACACTGGGCACGATGCTCTGTAGTATGGAATATCCCTTTGGCCAGTTCAGCTCATCTGTCCTGGTTCTACTGCCTCCCAGCTTCTGGAGTACCTCCTCACTGGCAAGGCAGGGGAAACTGGCAAGTCCTTGACTGAGGGTCAGTGCCAAGTAGTGCCAACTAAAAAAAAAAAACAAGGTAAGTTATCAGCATTCTCCTGCTGAATCCAAAACACGACAGTGTACCAGCTACTAGGAAGAAATTTAACTCTGTCCCAGCCAAACCCAGGACAGACTGGCACACACCATCCCTTCCCTACTGCTATGCACAATCAGCTTACTCTTATCCTCCAAGCAGGGCTCAGAGGCTCTAAGCCCAGCTTTTCCATGCTCTCTGCACCCAAAGGCAACTAAAACTGTGACTGAAAGGAGTAGGATGTTTGAAGTGGAGGTGGTGGTGCTGTGCTTCCACTAACATCTGGTCATTAATTTCAGCTTTGGGGACTTCCAAAATGTTGGCAAACACAGCTCCAGCTGGCCTGGGGCCTGTGGCTTCTCCATCAGCAGGTAAATAGGCCAGATGGTCTCTAATTTTACCACTGTTTCTAGTATGGATGATGAGCTTTGGTCCCTACAGGGCAATGTGCCTTCTAAATGCTGAATGTTTTTATCCACCTTTTGACCACACAGAAACAATGTAATTATTAGAAGAGTAGTAAAATTTTTAGAGCTGTGGCTACAAAGAAAATCTGAATGTGAAAGGCTGAGAAAAAGCAGCAATGATCACCTAGTTTTCCTCTTTCCATTTCAGAATGGCAAAGTCTAGAAATCCGTTTTGAACAGCTGCACTTCCATTTGTGTTTGCTATAAAACAAAACTGTTTCACTTGTAGGAAGAAACTGGGGAAAACTGTTTTGTCTTTGCCATTTCTGTTCCTTTCAGCAAACAACAACAGACAAAAAAAATCAGACACAGAATCAAATGAAAAAATCCTCCAAATCTCATCAAGTCTTCTCCAGAGCTGTAGAGTTAAGATGCACATTAGAAAGCTGAAGGAATCCAAATTTAAGTGCTTTATCTTCATACTTGCTGGAGGGAGTTTTTGTCATAGCTGCATGCAGCATAAAAACTTGTAACAGGGTGGGAGGATGAGATTTTGGAGAATCTGGAGCTGGAACCTAAGGCAATATTCAGGCAGCGATTATGCAATTGTTGCGTAATATGGAGAGTGCTTGCATGAACAATCCAGTTAACATCAGAGTTTTGCAATCAAGCAATTGAACAATGCACTGTTTAAAATCATCTGCATTTATGATGGAAAAGTCAACAAAATCGCCAATTTAAGAATAGTGGTCTCATAAATATAGACTTTCTCAGTGGGGGTGGAGTGTAACAATGTCAGAGGAAAGAATAGAGGAAAGCATTTTCTCAGTTTACGTATAGCAGGAAGGATTGGGTTCAAGGGTTTCCCTTGAGAAATGGAAGAGGCATAGACGATTATTATGGATTGTCATTAATTTATTTGTTATGCCTGTGAAGCACTTTGAACAGTAGGATTGACAAAACTGAAAGGAAAAGGGGGGGCAAATGCAGCGGTCACGTGAACAAAGAGCAGTTTTTTTATTTGTATCTAGGCAGTGGCAGAGCCAGCACAGGCGGCAGGCTCCGTTCCCGAGCACGGAGGATTCCTTGCGCTAGCGAGCAGGAGCGGCGGGGCCCGGCTCCTCTGCAGGGCTCTCCGGGCACCGCGGGCTGCCGGCAGCAGCAGCCCGTGTACCCAATGTCAGCTCCGCGGCCGCAGGAGCCGCAGCGGCCCTGCAGGCTGTCTGTGCCTTCCCGGCGGGGAACACACACGCTGAGCCTGCGCTCACGCCAAGGGCGGGCCCGGCCGCGCTGCCCTGCAGAGCCGAGTGCCACCTCCCGCAGCCCTGCCAGCGCACAGCAGCCCCTGCGCTAACACAGGCGGCACAGCGGCTGCCAGCAACGCCGGGGAAAACAAGCCATTCAATAGCTGATAGATGAAGCTTAAAGATACATGCCAAAGCAGAAGTAAACCTCTGTTAGACTGCCTTTTTTGTTTGGTTGTTTTGAGTAGGTTCTTTTTTTCCAGAAGGTTTAAGGCTATGGAAGATGAGTGGGTCTATAGAGATGTGTCTAGGTATCGGGGACAAGGCAGGATGACAGCTGAAATTTACCCAGAGTTCACGTTGCCAGGAAGAATTTGAATGCTTAGGTGCTGATAGCTGAAGAGTGTGTACAGTCATCTGTGCAAAAAAACCTGAGAAAATCTGTAGCTGATGGAGGAAAGTAATCTGCTTTTATCTCATGCCACACCGTTTGAAAAAACAAATCCAGTGCCCTAAATGCCAATAGCTGCAGAACACTGGAGCCTTTCAAAGCTAGTGTGCTCCTAGGTGGATTTATTCATTAGCTTTGACATGCCAGAAAGTACAACCATTTTCAGACCAAATAGAACGGTGTAAGATAAATAATATTTTTATGGTTGTCCATATGTGACAATCCATATCAGGAGGAAAACTGTGAGGCAATCTTCCCTATTCTGGGTTTCTCCTGTACTCTGTATAAAAATAGCCATCTAGTAGACTTCCATGCTTGTTTATTTCTTGGATATATGTAATACATTTGGGTGTTGTAATAATCTTAAAGTTTTATTTTGATGGGAAAATACATCAGGAGAATGTACTGAAGGCATAGTTCATTTCTCTTTGTTAGCCACCATGCTATTCTGGTGCTTTCCAGAGTGCAAATAGTGTTCCCAAAGTGTTCTAGGAAATAAATTGCAAAGACCTACTAAAGGTATGCCCCTTTGCTTTAAAAACTGTGTTTTAGAGTATGGCAGTTTGCATTTCATTTTTGGGGAGATAATGAATAATTGGTATGAACAGGAAAATCTCCACTAACATCAGTGCAGCTGCATTCATTTAGATCAGTTGAGGATCTGAGGATCTGATTCACTGTATGACAAAATGTCTCAACTAATATAATTAGCTAAAGCTGCAATCAAAGCCCAGCAGGGATGTGGGTTGTTGCAGCAATGTGAAATAGAAAAAAAAAAAAAAGAAACAAAGCTGAAAGTTTCCAATATACCAATATATATGAACATGTTCGGCTACAACTGCTGTTCCTTTTTTGTGTGTTTATGGGTGTGATAAGTTGGGGTACCAAGCCAGGATGAGAGGAGGCAACTAGCTGAATTGGGAGAGTTTGCCTCATAATTATGAAAACTGCTTTTTCCTTTGCCTTCATTCAAGTATTGAGCAATGTAGATCTGTGGCTGCTGGATGAGCAGCAGAGAGAGAGAGAGCCCTGAGCACCAGGGCTTATATTGTCCATTTTCTTATTTACTCCTTGCAAGGCTCTGTGTTTGGCTCACCAGAGGCATGTGGCTGTCTTCCTCTGTGCTTCAGTGTTCTTATTCCCACACCTGCCTGCTCAGATCTCTGAGGCTGAGCTTGCTCTCACCGTGTGCCTCCTGCAGGGAATTAGTGCTCAAGTGGCTGATGGTTTCTGTCCTCTCCAGCAGCACCAAGTACAGTCACTTCAGTAATCACCAGATATAAACACTTACTGGAATAAACAAAATGTACAAACTATTAAGAAGTGCAAGCTTGACAAGGGCAAAAGTGTCCAACATAGCCTTTGACTCAGTTTAATTAAGTGGATCTCTGCCTCCTCTGGTCATTTTTTTCCAGGTTAGTGAAATATCCAGGGGTCTCAGCCTTTTTTTTTTGGCTTCTGGTCTAAGCAGGAAGACAGGAGAGAAGCATGAAATTCTTTATCACTGCCATTGTAAACAGTTTGGGTATTTGCTGTGGAAATGCATTTCTGTGGGGGGTCAGGCTGTAATTCCTTGTACCTTGTCAGCAGAAACACTTCAGTGCCACAGGCTCCCACTAACAGGACATTATATTTTTATACATCCAGTCCTTAAGAGAGAGTACAGTCCTTTTTGTTTTCAGTGGTGTGGTGGGCACAAAGACAAAGCCACTTCTGGTAATATGTGTACATAAAATACAAACCACCATTCCAAACAATGTGTTGCATCTTTGTGTCAGTGGGCCCTCACCAAAACCTCATAGTATCATATCATGTTAATGCCAAAAGGGACAGGTGAAGAGATAAATAATGAATGACTGATTCTTTTCAGTGTTGTTCATTCTTGCTCTAGCAACAGAAAGGAGCTATGCAATAAGAGAAACCCCAGAACAGAGGAATGAAAAACCAGAACCCACAGTGCCATGCGGCAGGAGACAAATTCTACTGCCAGAGTGGAGGGCCTCCTCTCTTCTTCCAGGGTTCAGATTTCCTGATAATAGATAGAAATCCATAGTTAATGACAATAATGGTGCATAGGAAAAGCTACTTTGCTTAAGTTGAACTTTAGTAACTAGGAGACTGAAAATAAAAATATCAGAGCTAGGAATTTCAAGAAAGAGCATTCCTTGAAATACCATCATAAAAAATTCCTTCTTGCAGTAAATTTCTGTCCTAGGAATTCTTTTTGGGAGAATAGTTTTAATTTCTCTGTAAGTCTGTAAGACGACTACATTATTAGTAGTGGTGTTTCTAACACTTTTTCCTTACTTATTCTCAGGTTTTCTTTGTTCAAAATGCCTTAATTCTTTAATACCCAGCCTTCATAGGAAGTCAAATTTGCTAATTATTTCTCGGTTTTGCATTTATTACTATTTTTGAGGATGGTTCTTGATTTTTCAGTTATCATGTAGTTTAGGTAAAAATATTAATGGCTAATAGATCTGTGTAGAGCAAAAGGCAGCACAGAGGTAGTAAATGGTGGTGTACATTGCTCAGAACTAGCTCTAATATGTTCACTAGGTTATTAAGAGAGAGAATCTGACACATTGGGCATTACAGGGTTACTGTTAGTTCTGTTTTCACACTGCAGTGCTTTAGAAATGTGTGGCTGTTTTCTATTCATCACTTACTTGCAGCCTGGGTGGAACCGGAGTTTCTGCTTCTTACATGCTCAAAAGAATGTGAATTTGGTCAGATTTTTGTAAAATTAAGCAGTAGTTGTTGCAATTACTGCTGTCTGCTAACATCAGCTGATGGGAAGTTTTTCAGATCAGGTTTTTCGTTTCATAATTGTAGTAGCAACTTAGTGACAGTAAAAAAATCATCTGAATAAACTGCACTGAATTGCAGTTGATAATTTAGTAAAAATTAATTTCTTATGGCTAAGTTGTGTAAAGTATGGATTGTTTATAATATTTTTTTTAAAAAATCAAATCGTTTTAGTTCTTTACAGTGTCTCACTCCATAAAAGATGTTTCTATTTTCCTCAAACTGCAGGTAGTGACACTTAAATACCTATGTAATGATAGTTTTATTTTTTAAGAGCCTGAACAATATGCTTGTAGAACAAACTTTTGTACATGTGTGTCAGATTTTCTGGTTTGTTTTAAAGCATTTTGGTAAGCAAATACCTCACTTCCTGTCTGCAAGCTCATCAGAGCACACTCTTGTGCATGTACAGAAAAACAGGCCTGCTTGTGTTAGAGACAAATCGAGCATATGCATTTTTCTACCAAATATCTGAAGATTAGACCACTTAAAATATTTTTTTTTAAATTTCCAAATTAAAGGGGAAAAAGGATTGCAAATTATTGAAATACCTTATATGGATTGTTCATCAACTATCTGTTGGTCTGCCTAGGATTTTATCTTTGCAGCTATTAACTTGGATTTGAGAAAAGGCTAAATCTTATGTTTGGATGTTGAAACATTTTGAGGTGTTAGCCAACAAAGAGCAGCAAAGAAAAATGCTAATAAAAATAAAAGCTGGCAAACCAAGGGAAAGTTTCCCAATCTAAGTTGTATTGTTGAAGTAACCAAGCTTTCTGCTTCAAAGAAAAGCAAACAGTCTCCACTTGTATCCCTTTGAGATGCAATCCGCTATTGAGAAATTTTTACATTCCAGACATACTTCTGGGTCTAAGTCTGAAAACATCTGCAAAGAACAGATGTCTTTAGGTGACTATACCTGTATTATAGGTCAGGGAATTTAGAAACTTTTTGAAAGAAAATAGTTGTCTTGAGACACTCATATGGTCTTCAGTGCAAGCATCTGTCTTGGAAGTCCCAGTGGATTTTGAGTTCTCTATCAACACATTAAGAATAGGATTGAGAAGTGCTATAGTATGATTTGTATCACTATTGACTACAGAAAATTGAAGGGATAAAGCCTCACTGAGCTTTGATGACTCCTTTCCTGGTTTACCTTTGCACAGTATTTGCCCCAGAAACAGAGATCACTGAATATTTGAGATTGGCAGGGACTTTCTGAGATCCAGTTTTGGTCCAGCCCCCCAATTCAAGCAGGGTCACCTAATCAAAATAGGGACTGTGACCAGTCAGGTTTTGAGTTTCTCCAGGGATGAAGACTCTGCAACCTCTCTAGACAACCTGTTCTATACTCAAGTTGTGATTTTGGGTTTTTCATTGAGATGGAAATTCATGTCTCAAGTTGTGCCCATTGCCTCTTCTTGTGTCTGTGAGCACCACTGAGAGCTGACTATCAGTCATTGACTATCAGCTCACATTATGCAAAAATAACAGTTTGCCTCATTGGAAATGTATTTCCCATTGCAACTCCAATAGCTATGAACTGGCTCAAGAAAGACAGGCAACAAGATCAGTTTTCCTGGTGATCAGTTTTCCCTGCTGACATTTGGTGAACCAGACATTGCAGAAAAATATATAAATCTAAAGCAGGAAATCTGTCATTTTAAGACTAACTGTATTTGTGTAGAACCCAAAGTGTTTTCCAGATAAAATGAGGTAATGCAAAACTGTGGTCATGCCCAAAGCCAAGGAGCAGCTGACTAGAGCTGAGAACAGATTTTACCTTAGACCTCCAACCCAAACAAGCCCAGGATCAAGGGCTGGTGTGTTTAGTGTAGTTTCAGCAATCCTAGTGGAAACATTGCAGACGTGAGCCTGCACTTAGGTACTTCAGTTGGTGTTTTTTGCCCTTTCCCTTTGGCCAGGTTAGGATTTTCTTCAAGCAATGTAAATCTGCCTGAGCCTACAAGGTCTCTGCATGAGTTTTAAACAAATTCCACACTCCACCATGAATCTTGAGCTCTTCATACTCTGGTCAGAATTCTGTGTTGGAATACTGAAAGCCAGAGACAGAAAACTCATAGTGCTGAATTGATGACTAACACTGAAATCAAGTTAAAGACAAGCTGTTACCTTGAAAAAGAGATTTTTATGGGAAGACATTTCTTCTCAACAAGATTGAGCTTTTGGGTCAGGTCTGTGCTTGCTTTGCGGTGCTGAGCAGGCCCATGTGATGGCAGAATGACAAAAGGGCAAGAGCTTCCCAGCTCTGGAAACCACTTTTACTATTTCATGATGGAGATATTCCCTCATAAAGAGGGTGTATCCGTGTCTTCTTAAACACAGTCAAACTTTCTGCATTTCTGAGGGAAAGATGAGTGAGAGAACTATTGCATTTCAACGACTTTTCTAGGAGTCACTATTTTGGGCTGTCTTCTCTCTTCTTAAAACCCAAGCTGTGTGATCAGAATGCTGTGCAGAAACTTGCATGCCAGATGAGCTGTGTCTGTAGTGTGCTGGCAGCTGTGTGAAGCCGGCAGTGCTGATCCAGGAGTGTGGAAAGGGCAGTGCAGCACATGCAGGTGAGGCACTGCTTGGAGCCAGCTCACCTGCACGAGCAGCCCAAGGCTGGGCCACAGCAGGGCAGGCAGGTCCCTGCAGGACACAGGACGGGCTTCCTCAGGCAGCTGCCTGCAAAGTCTCTAGGATGTGTGTACTGGAAAGCTCACTTGGAAGAGAGCAGCAGGGTATATTTGTATTAGAAAGTTCAGATTTGATATGATCAAGCTACCAAACAAAAATTGAATTGTGGGTAAATAATAGTGTATAGAACATTGAGAAACAGAGCAAGAAGAAAATAGCCAAATGCCTATGTGAACTCTGAGATGAATTTCCACTAGAATAATAATTTTAAAGGCATCTATTCTCCTTACAATGATAA
The DNA here is from genome assembly GCF_035770615.1 of Melospiza melodia melodia. Classification (NCBI taxonomy): domain Eukaryota; kingdom Metazoa; phylum Chordata; class Aves; order Passeriformes; family Passerellidae; genus Melospiza; species Melospiza melodia. The sequence goes on from NC_086202.1 coordinate 23,516,712, forward strand.
GTTAATCGCATAATATATTTATGAAAGACATTATGAACATGGAAAATAGCTTCAGTTTTGCAGACTGTCAAACAAACTGATAAACCATGCCACTAAGTTCATGAAGCCTGTCTTATTTAAAATGCTGTTTCATTGACATATGGCTACTCACTGTTACCTTCACCTAAAAACTCCAATTCTGCATGTATAATCACCTGTTATTTATTAAGCAGTGCAACTGCTTGCAGATTCTGGTAGGCACGATGAGAGACTGTTTACTGTACTATGTCATTGTGAACAGTAGTTGAAGAACTGCTAGTGCAGCTATTTATCAAACACCATTAAATGTAAAAATTTTGAGACCAGAGGAAAGATAATATTTATGTTTGTTTAGGTTTGTTACCATAGTGCTTAGATTAGTTACCATGGGAATGGAAACAGATTGGTAAATTACCATTACCCACTAGTATGAGTACTATAGGGGTTTTGTTTTTAAAGCCACTAACCTCAGCCTCATTGATTTGCTGATTTGCTCTGAACCTTTTTTCCTTGTTTTACTTCCTCCTCAATGTTGAAAAGGAGAAAGGAAAAATCCCTGGTGGAATCTATTATTTGAAGTTGTATCTGGATGAAAAGACAGAAGGTGACTATAAAATAAAAAGGAAAAAGGCTCACAGTGATTGATCCAGGCAAAAGAAAATAGAAATTTACACCAAGTAACTTTGACCATCTAGGTTGTTCCAGGTGAGGGGTGTGGCTGACATATTCCTTAAGGGCAGGTCCTTCCTGCTCCTTTGTCTTCTCACATGTGCCCACAGACATGTTCAATAGGGTAAGTTCTGTTCTAAGCCAGTTTTCCATATGCAGACTGCCTGTCCTGCACTTAGTGCAGAATTGCAGTGGGATTGTGACAATTCAGGTTTCAGAGAGGGATGACCACAAATGCTACAGATGCACTATAAAATGTAAACATGTCAAGCACAATGAAATTCAGGACATTAACAAAATTAAAAATATGAGGCCTGATAAATGTGCATTGTACTGTCTCGGTGCTTCTTCATTGTTACAAGGTACAAAAGAAAATATTATTTATTATTTATTTTGCTTCCCAGTGGTTCCAAATAAATCAGTTACTTAACTGATTTCAAGCCTACTTAGAGGTGACCAGGGTGAGAGATATTCTTCTAAATTTCTAGCTTTTGAAAGCCTGTGACTGTCTGAAAATCTCAACAAGTTTTATTCGACAGTATGCACCCAAACTACCCAAGTAATTCTGGGAGGGAATGTCTTCTAACAGGCTCAAAGGAGGGAGAAAAAAGAGGATTTCGTAATTACCTTATAGACTATTTATATAATTACTCATGAAGGTATGGGATATTTCTCTTATGAGTTTTACTACAGTCCAGAGTCATGAATGTCCAGCTGGGAACAGTCATAACCAGATTAAATTGTGTTCAACTGTGTTTGGCAATTGGTTGTGGGGTTTTTAGTTTGTTTTTTTTTGTTTGTTTGTTTTCTCTGGATGTTTTCTAACTCTTTGGTACAAACTTCAAACCTTTTTGTTAGTGCTCCACATAGGTTTGCAGAGCTGCCAGCTTTAGAGACCTTTATCAACAGCCAGTGGTACTCAAACTAAAACAATGCCCTCCAGAAAGGCTCCTCCAGCACTGCCAGCACCCCCAGGCCTTGCTTTACAGTAGGAGCTCAGTTCTCATGCAGGACTGGCTGCTAATTGCACACATGCTGTGCCTAATCCTGGGGACAGGAAACAAATCTAGTGCTGAGAATCAGGCCCACGTTCTTTACTGCCTCAACCAGAGAGAGAAAAACTCAAACACATGTTGTTATCTAAGCCTGAATTCTCTAATATCACATAAAAGTCATGTTTGAAAATTCATTATTTGAGAGTGAATGATTTTTCTTACTTTTTATTTTTTAAGCATCTAGGTCTAATTTGGGGTTTTTGACTGCATCGGTTTAACCATGTATTGAAATTTTGTTAATAAGCCATCATGGTTTTCCCAAGACACATTCAGTAATAAAACTGTTAATTTTATTCTGCTTAAAATGTGCTTATTGAAGAAAGTTAATTGCTGCTTCACAGTTTTTATCTTTTCAAAGTAGAATTATGGGTCTGCATGATATCAAACAAAACTGAGCAAACATCAGAGCTTGTGTTGCAATGAAAACAATCCTGGGGAGAGCACCATTCCAATCCTTGTGCTTGATTCCAGTGGTCTCCAGCAGTGTTTGGGAGGGTTACCTGGTGACCAGCTGCACAAACACTGTACCTGGCCCTTCCCAGAAAACTTGGCCTTTGCAAAGCCTTCTGTGTAAATAAACATCACAAATAAATACCAGAGCAGGACTATCCCAATTAAACAGCTGTAAAAATAAAAAATAAAAATTAAAAAGGTTTGCCTTACGACCAAGCTGTGAAACCACAAAGAAAGCATCTGCAAGCAGCAGTTAGAACAAATAATACTTTCCATTTAGCTGTACAGGCAGAGTCACTTGCAGGCCAGTCTCTAGGATGCCAGTTTATACATTTAATAGCTACTGGCAAAAAAAGTAAAGTCAAGCTGTCTTTTGGGCCCACTTATAAACAGACTATCTAAAACATCATTGAGAATATTAATCTTTGTGGTACGAAGCCTAATTAATTAGTTTAGAACCATAACAGATTGCAAGGTGAAGCCATGATATATATTCCTGTTTTAATTCCAAGCATTACATCCTACTAGCGGCGGGGTTGTCTTTTTAATTAAGGCAGTGAGTGTACAAATAACATGCTAGAGGTGAATTTTATGTAGCTCCATGCCTTGTTGTTGTCTGACTAGCCTTAGGTCTGGCAGTACACTTTGAGAGATCTTGCCAATGAACTTTAAGGTCTATTGACCTCTGTTTTATAGTCTGCCTCTCTACCCGATACTTCCCCTTCCTTTCAGCAGAAGGAATTTAGTGCTTGTACTTTAACTCTTTAATAGGAAGTTCAGGGCCTTAGCTGAAAGTGTTGGCTTGAGGCAGGCTAATGCTGAGGAGCTGCTGAATTTTGCAGTGGCACATGTGCAGGCACATGTTCTGCTTTCTTTCCTCCTGCTGCAGCCCTGCCTGGAAAATGTCGTGAAAATGCACTGAGCATTTTCAACAATTCCAAACAACTGGAGCCAGCTGCAAGGTTCCTCTGCCCCTCCCTCTGCCATCACCCAGAGCCAGCCCAGTTGACTGGCATCTCAGGAGAAACTTCTGCACAGTGGGAAGAATTAATTAAAACTTTGTCCACTCAACTCTGATTCTTCAGTTTTTTCAGAAGTATAAAGCAGCAAAAAGCCTCCTTCAGTTAGTCATTCTTCTGGAAGTGGGTGTAGACAGTGGGAGGCAGAACCCAAAAGCCAGCACCAAAATTGCCCTATGCTAGGGCATTCATTGGGGTTATGTTCCTCTCTATCCTGTCAGCCCTTACGCTTCCTTTCTGCTGCAGTAAAACCCTTGGTGGTATGAAAGCAAGCTGTTGCCTACAGTTTTAAGTGATCTTATCCCAGTGGTTCCGTGTCAAGTGCATGGCACAGTTCACAGTCATATTATTATTCATATTATTTCTCATTAGTTCTATATTCTACTACCTTTTTTCCAGTGAATGACACATTTCTTAATTCTTCAGGCTGGACAGAGTCATCCACTTAAAATAGAGTGGCTGATTTCTTGAAATCTAAACTTGAAAATCATTCTCACTGGCACCTGGTGTCCTGAGGCCCTTCCTTGCTGTGTCCATGCAATGGCAGCATTTTTCTGCCCCAGGCTTTGCATGAGCTCTATTGCCCATGGAGGTGGTGATCTGAGGATGGCTTTTTTTCACTTACATTGCAGAAGTACGAATTGATTTCAGCCTGCTGGATGTTTTAGCATACCATGTATTTTCTCATTTAGAAACCAGTAAGTGACTGTAAGTTTCCTTTGCTAACTGCAAAGAGGTACTTGAGATGAGGCTGTGAGGTAATTTTGAATTGCTACCATGTTCAAGATTATTTGGGCATTCCTGCAGTAAAATCATCATGAGATGAAGGGTTTTGGAGGGGGTCAGACACAGACTCTGCAGAGCTCTCTCTGAGGGCACTGTTCCTCCCAAGAGAAATGGGGTCAATGCATGGAAGAAGGTGCACCTCTCCTTCCATGTACTGCATCTGGAGGGAATTTGTCTTGAAGGCTAACCTTCCACCCAGCAATGGATTTGAGGAACAGCCCAGGTCTCCTGAGCAAGAGCAAATGAAACAACATAGACTCAGCTTCTGAGCAGCTGCTATCTTGTTGTCTCTAGTGTGTCCCATGTGTGTACACACACCCACACACAAACACACATCTCTGGCACCTAAAATATTTGAAAAAATGTGCCACACCTACCACTGAACTTTGGTGGTTCTTCTTCAACACCTTGGGCCAGCTGGCCCCCACAATGCCTGGACCAGCTCCTGCAGTCCAGAGCAGTGACAGGGCTGTGGGGTTCAGACCCTGGGTCCCTCCCTTGCTTTGCTTAGTCATAGATTAGGACACTGCAAAAGATAAACACAGAGGTTTGTCCTGTGCAGGAACAATAAGAAATAAAGGTCACATCAATCTATCTCAACCTCATAAAAACTTTTTTTTTAAGAGGTCAGAATACAAAATGAAAGTATCTTCAAAACAGTACAAGATTTGTTGTAACTGAATTGCAAAAGAAGGAAACTTGAAAACTCATTCTTTATGAACTTTCATTTAAAATTGCCTATATTTTGAGGTGTTATCTTCTCTGATCCTTTTGACACATTATTGCATCATTTTCCTGCTTTTAAAGTCTTGTAGAAATATGAGGACAGGCTACAAGGTCATCCCATGAAAACTGGGGATTTACTTATTCCAGCCTTGCTCACTTCCAGGAACAGATCTCAAAGTCATGGAATATATTTGCTAAATGTCCCTAAAGTAATTCCTCTAGGATCTACCTGGGAATCGTGTTGGTGAATAATTCAACAACAACTGGGCTTATCTGGCAGCAACACCCCAAAAACATGGAGATCCTCCTATTAGTGGCATAAACATCGTAAAAATGCAGAGGTCCTCCAGTTAGTTCCATAAATGACCGCTGTTCAGAAGTTTGGACAAAATTCTTTCCTTTCTTAAGAAAACAGTTTCTTAAAAAATATTCAACAGACCATTCCAAAGATTTTCTTTTGAGATTACTAAGGAAATGATTATGATTTGTCCAGAAAAAGACAAATCTGCATGCTTCTGAAGGTTCAGTTTTATGAAGAAAACTGGATATCTTCCCTGCCCAGATCTGGAGCTAGTGTAGAGAATAAGGTATCAAAAAAGGGCTGGATACTCCTTTTAATGCAGGGAAGAAAAATCAGATTAAGAACTGTAACACATATGAGCAACCACTTATTTGGGGCAGCATCACGATCACATCAGCCAAGTACTATTGGGAATTTTGCATAACAATACAGACTGAGGCTGGCATGGCCAAATACTTGAATGGAGTAGCTTCAAAAGTGCTTTTCTAAAGGCTGGCAACAGAAAATTGGAGATCACCGTGTTTGATTTAGCTTTTCATTGTGACAGTTGGTGGCTTTTTAACAGATTTTAAAATAAACTGCATTCCATCATTTTGCAATATACATTTTATATCTATTCTAGCTCCTGAAGATAACATAAAACGTCTTCTTTAAGGAGCAATTGGGTCTATGAAGAGTCCTGTGAAAAGATAGCATTTTCCACAGAAATTGCCTCATGCTATTCACAATGTATTAAACATGTAAAGTATAAAGACCCATAAAAACAGTCTGAAGAAGAAAGCCACATTACTCCTGATTTAGGCTAGGATTATATATGAAGTTCTTGGACCTCTTAGAACTATTCTGAGACACATTTTGGTTAATCTGGTGTGAAGTATAAGATTATCTTAATACAGGAAATAGTATTCCAAGATAGATGCCACTTTATATGTAAGAATGTGCTACACAGGCTTTTGGATTCCCTCAAGATCTCTTTATTAGCAGGTACATAAAAATTGCATATGTAGTGGCATTATAAATATTGTGCACAGCCTTGCTTAACAAAAATAAGTTGTCTTATTTGCTAGTGAAATTTGATGTGCTGTCTAATAAATAAGCAATTGGGAATAACTTGCTGGGTTTTTTCCTTATATAATTATATCTAATTCCTGGTAGTGCAGTGACACATCTCAAGGAAATCAGGTTATGTTGATAGAGCAATAAAAAAATAACAGTAAAAGATTATGACTACACTTGAAGTTTTACTTGTGATAATAGGCAATTGTAGAAGAATAAACATTCCGACTTCTGTTCAATAATTAACTGTGAAGAACAACAAATATATTTTTCGGTAGTACTAAACCTGGACTGCTCAAGAATTTACATTATAAACTAATTGCATGGATCAGACTTTTTATTTTACTCATATATATGGGTAACATGTCTTGAAAACTTGTTAGCACTTGGAAACTTTTGTCTCAATCCATTACAAAACCATATCTGCTACTAATCAGAAGCAGGAAGGTATTTCTGTGTGTCCTGAGTGTTGGCTGGTAGAGTAACGTAATTGGCTTATGCACTCTGAGCTGAAAGATACTGTGCTAGAGTATCAGCCTTCAGGAAAAAGTTATTAGATGTTGGTCTGACATTAGCACCGTGGGAATGTCTGGAAAACAGTTTTAAGAAATCTGGGAAGGGAGTATAAACCAAGACTAACTCTAATCCAAGAAAAAAAGTAATGGAAATCTCTCTCTTTTTTTCGTAAGAATTCCAGCCAGTCAGCTATTTCCTAAAGAAATATTTCTTTACACAGAACTTGCTCTTAGACATCATTAGAAGAGCAGGGGGAAATCTCTCATTTCCTGTGCTCAGGCCTATTAATACACTTGGTGTTCATTAAGCACTATCAGTTGTTGCTGAGCACGTGTGCCTTTGTCCTATCAGCTATTCTGTGTGGGAATCCTGTGTGGGTCTGAGCCCAAAAACAGAGCTGTGGTTGCTTTACTCCTCTGAGCAGGTCCATTGCACTCACTGGGATTGCTCTCTTGAGTACAGTTTCCAATGACTTCATCCTGACATGACTGAGTGCTTTATCTACATTAGCCTAGTAGACCTTAAACCTTATGCCTTTCTCCTTGTTTCCCAGCATCAGTAAATACCCAGGCTACAGACCCAGAGTATCAGGCTCTGTTAATAATTTTATGTGGAGTGGGGATTTTCCCCCTCCTCCTTCTCCTACTGAGCACAATGTCCCTGCCCACACCCCAAAAGTCCATAAATACGGTATGAAATAAAGACCTTTTCAGAGTTGGAAGCAATTTTAGTCTACAAATCAATCCAAAACCTATGTTTTTGCTACATTCCTGAAATGCTCAGTAAGAGACTCTGATTTGGAAGAGATGCAGAGTGAAATAAAGAACAGCTTTGGCTCAAGCTGCAGGCAGGGAGATTATTACTGATCCCTATGGACATGGACTACTTGCAACAACTCTGAATGATTTCCCAACTCTTTCTCTTGCTACTGTTGCATGAAAAATATACATAAGCAAGTGTTCTACCACAGAGTGTTTTGGGATATGTGAGGTTTTTTAATTGAAAATTGATTAAGTTTTAAGGGATAGTCACAAGGTCTGAGGACACAACATATTGATAAGAACAGGGTGAAAAGTTGCTTTTTTTCCCCATCCCCTTTTTTCAGCTTGCCTAATTTATCCATAACGTTGGCTATAATTTATATTTTAAGTGTAGTATAGCCAGGGAAGAAATTAAATAGACGTCAAATTGGAAGGATTGTCCTTCTCAACTGTTTTTATTATGGAAACTCCTTGATGGAAATGAAAGGATTACTTTTTTTCTCCATTCTAACTATGACCTGAGAAGAGGATTCGTTGTTTTGCACCAAAGCTAATAAAAACAATAGTGCAGACAAATCATCACTGGAAAGGTAGTGAGTGGTGTAATAAAAGAGTAAAAGCAGGGCAACCTTTCATCACCACTGCAGTTCTGCTGCCAGAGCTTGATAGTGTTTTTCATTCCATTCTACTGACAAATCAATGGCTGCAGAGACTAGAAGATATAAAATTAAAATATTTTCTATTTTCCAGAGAAATTAAATACAGTTGCTGAAAAAATGAGAATCACACAGCCTCTGATTGATTTCAGTCCACTGTATAGACAGCTATGGCCTCAGGCCATGCACAGAAGGAAACCTTTTAGGCTCATACATAGAAATATATACATATGTGTGTGTGTGTGTGTACAATGTGGGACAGAAAAATTTGAACCTCCTGTGGAGTGAAAAGGTTGGTGGTTATAAATATGAAATTTTAATAGTAAGTGTAACAAAACTATAAATTATTTCACCATATTGGACGTTTTCTAAAGTTAAGAAAAGACTGCTCTTTTTCTAAAAAGCAGCCCTTGCTCACATTGGAAAGAAGACTGGTTAGCAGGGGACAAGTTTTGTAGGCTAGACACAATCTCCACTGAACTCAGTAGGAACTTAATTGGTTTTGCATTGAAAGCTACAGAGCACACCTCACTGATTTTTTCAAATTCATCTGGTTTTAGCATTAACCAGTTTAAGCAGCAAAGTAGGGTTTTTTCCCCAAAAGAATGCAATAGAAAAATACAAAGTTTTTAATTGAAAAAGTCTTGAAGCCTATTTAAAAATTATTTTAAGTACAGATCTCACTGGTTTTACTGGCTATGTCAGAAGCAAAAGGGAATGAATGAGGAGCCATAGAAAGCCCTGGCCCTGCAAGAGACTGGGGACACAGGGAGCCTCTGCCTGGCTGCTCCCTGTGCAGCCCAGAGACCCCACTGTGCCCAGCCAGGGTGTGCAGGGAAGGTGGGAGCTGCTGCACTGGGGTGTTCCAGCCCCATCAAAGGCATTCCAAAATGTGTGGCAAGGCTCTGCAGGCCTGGCTATCCTCTGGGGTACAAGATCCTGCTGGGTTACTCTTGATTAAGATTATTTTAGCATGTGTTCTGATGGAACTTCAGGTTTTAAAAGAATACTTTGGGCTGTGTAATAGTATGGGAACAGCATAATGCTCTTTATTTGAATTAAAGGATAAAGGAATTGATTTGAGGTAGCAGGAACATGTAGGCTGGAAATAGTAAGTGGAAATATTGGAAATAGCATTTTTTTATTTTCTTTAACTTCCATTATTTTAGATATTTAATCAATTTTGTTGCTCTGGCAATGAGGAAGCTACAGTGACTATTCATATGAAATCTATTTGCTTTTTACTTGCATATTTAAAAAGTGGTTGCTAGCTCTCTCTCAAATTATCAAATGAATTATCTGTTTGGATTTTTTGACTGGCTCCATTCAACACATAAAATGGGAAACAGTTCCTATGAAAGAGGACACTCCATACCCAAAAAAGGAGCTAGTTTATTTTGTTTAAGGTTTTTTGGCTCTACTGTGATAAGAAAGCAGCATTTCTCAGATGTTTCTCGTTAGTCTCAGTGCTAGCTATGTTCCAGATAAATGTGAACTTTCCAGAAAATGACAAAAGCAGTATCATGAATCTGAGGCTTCAGAAATAGATCCCCTATTGGGAATTTAAAAAAAAAAAACAACCAAAATCTAAAAAGCAGGGCTTGCACTTGCCAAAAAAGGCAAGTACTCAGAAAATTCTTTCAGAATCTATTAAACTTTTAGTATACTTTGTGGTGAAAAAAGTATACTAAAAAGTATTTCCTTGTGTCTTTACTCAAGAAAAGGCAAAACTGACGCTGACTTCAAGATGAGAGATATTCCACCTTAATTTCACCTTCACCTTACTCCTGTGCTTAATTGCTGTCATGAACATAGGGCTGAAGTAGCTGAGGTGAGGACTAATAGTCTGTCTCAGGTCTCACTTGGATGCTTTTCAGTACTGAATTCCCCTTCTCTGGCCAGTTGTCCCCAGCCAGAAGAGCACTTTCTGCAGCACATGTAGCATCCTGTGGCATCCTGGAAGGACCTGGCTTGGGGCACATTTTATTGGAGAGGTCTCAAGGTCACTTGTTTAGGTGAGAAGCTGCTTGTCCAGGCAGAACCAAAAAGAAGAGAATATATTCAAACAAAGAGCCTTATTTCTAAATTATGTTGACTGATTAATAACATGCTGGTGTAAGAATACCAACTACTCACAGTGCCTTGGATGCAGGGTAATTGTTCATGCCCTGGCTCAAGGCAATCAATGTATAGACAAAGTAATATCCAAATGTATATCCATAATTTACCATGCATATCCAAAATGTACCAAGAAGCATCACTCCATTGAATTTTTCTACTTTTGATTGTCTTATTTTTCTGCATAAAGATGTTTACTAACTTAATGGAGGTTAGATTGCACTATCTTTTCCCCTCAAAACTGACACAGGCTAACAACCATCTGTTATAAAATTTACTATTCACAAGGGATGCTATAAAAACAATTATTACAACTGAGTAAAAAATAATCTTTAAAAATAGGCTTCATTTTCTATTTTCTTTAGGAGGAGGGAAGAACTTTTTAATTTTATTTCTTTTCAGATATTTCTGGAGGACATCAAATCTTTCCATAAGACAGGTTGGATCTTTATAGTATTAGACTGAATGTGCAGGAAGGGAGTCAGCACTGAAATAAATCTACCTAAATGAGGCCACAAAGTGGTTTTACATCTAAACTCTAAAATCATTATGTGTGCGTTTTTCTCAAGTTGTGATATCTTCACTGCACATAAAATATTTTCCTGTCCATATCAAAACACATCCAGAAACACCCAGATTTCAGTGACACTCAGCTGGGGAATGCCCTGCACAGTTTTGGTCTAGATCCTGATGTGGAGTAAATTAGCTGGGCTTCATCAGCTTCAGTAAAGGTTCAGTAAATCAATAGCTATTTAAACCAGCTCAAGATCTGATGTGTATTCCTTTCTCTCTCCTTTTTTCTATAATCTCTCACTTGGAATCAGTAGAAATTACAACATGGATAAACAATACAGAAGCACTTTTAATAAAAACAATTGCATGTTTAGGATTGTGGATATTGGGAGCAAAGTTGAGTGGAACAATGCTTACAAATCACTGAAGGATTTCTGGCATCTTCCAAGTCTCAGTCTCAAAGAATTTCAGTATTAGCCCTTGCACTTACCATGAGGAATAAATACTTACCACAAGCTAAGCTACAGCTAAACTTTGAAGTCTTGATGTCTGACGTCCAAGAGGCTGTGGGAAGGGACAGATAACCAGATGAGGGCAGCAGAAAAAGAATGCATAGATTTGTTTTATTTGGAGTTTAGCTTTGAGTCAAAAACACATGGAATTAGAGGAGATTTGATATGCTGGAAAATGCAGGGATAGGGAGTTGTGTGATATGCTGAGGATTTTGAGAATTAGTAATTATATACCTTGCCACATTTGTTTTTCCTCTCTTAGAAAATAGCATGAGAAGAGTCCATGTTTGTAAAACTGAAGGTGTTCTTTACTGAAGAAATCAACTGCATCCATCTTTCTGGGGCTTTCCACATACTCTGAATTCTTGGCAGAGACGCTCCAGACTTCTTTTCCTTGAAAGATGAATTCCTCATTTATATTCCATATGGGGTGTTTCTACATGTCCCTTGTTTTTTACCTTTTATCCCACCAACTTTGTAAGGGACAGAGATCTCGTTTCTTCACAAAATGAGTGAGTGAATTAAACTGCTTCTGCAGATCTAATCCCATCATAGTTCAACTTTGCAGAAGTAGAGAAACATCTCAAGAGGAAAGTTGAGTCAAGGAAGAGGAAAGAAAAATAAGTTTTCAAACAGCAAAAATGCAAGCAAGCAGGATTTCTGCAAGCTAGAGGAAGGAGAAAGGAAAGATGAATAGGATCAGCCAGTCCTTGGTTAAAGCAAAGAGGAAAGTTTTACATGAGAACTAGCCCAGTGGTCTGGAATAGGAAGGGGAGAAGGTGTTTTGCAGATAAGTGGGAAAAAAGAGGGTAGGATCAATAACCATTATTCATGGGAGTCCTATAAATGCAAAGAAATTATAGGCCAATAATAAAATGTGGGGTTTAAGTGATACAAGACTGGGAAGAATATGGAGAGATACTTCAAGATGAGTTTTGAAATCCAGGGACAATAAGTACTCTGTGGATAAACTGGCAATACACTGAAGTACATTTACTCTATTCAGGAGTAAAACTGTGTGAAAGTTCTCATGTCACCCATCCCCTTAAGAGGGAGAGCTCAGGGCAGCTCAGTGGGCCTTTGGGCTGCAATGGAGTGGGAGCAGCTCGGGTTCCCTGCAGGCCTCTGTGTGTGTGGTTAGTTTGCACATTCCTTGTCTGCTCTGTGCCTTGCCCAGCTCATTATTATGAGTTTATCTCTTTCAGGAGCAAGGCCTTCTTACAGAGCACAGACCATGTAAGAAAAAAGCCAAGGCTTATCTGTGATCGAAAGCACACACATTTTTGCTAAGGCCCCTCTCTCCAGGCCCCTCAGACACTATAATTCTGTCAGCAGCCTAAGTCCGTGCCTATTGCAGATTGCACTTTAAATGAGTTTCAACAGTACCTGATGTTCCTTTCATTTAGAGTTTTTTCCCTCCCCCATCTGAAGGGATACATTCAAACAAAGAAGGCAAAAGTGCAAAGATTTAACTGAACTTAAACCAGACACCTTCTGCACTCAGATAGCTGTGTCCTTTGTTCAGAAGTCACTTACAGCCCTCCCCCTACACTGAGCTGTATTTTTCATTCTCAGCAAATCACAGGACCAGATGCTCCTTTTGACATGTGGAGACAAGTCACAGATTTGGAGGCTTTCTCAATTTGTGTTAGCTAATGTAACAGTTATTACAGCTACATTCTCAATATTGGAGAAACATGCTTCCCTGACTTGATTTGATTTCTTGTCAAAGTAGCTTACAGAAAACACAAGTAGCTATTACCTGGCTTACTCTCTGTTCTGTTAAGTTTATTTTAAAAGTGGCATGAAATTAATTTTTCCACTTTAGGTTATTTCTTTTTTATTAGTTTTCAGTGTGAAATGGTTGAATCTGACTTCTTTCTCTAAAACTGAGAATCTGGCAGTAGTCAATGTACAGCTGAGATGGAAAGTTGATGCACTGACAGTTCCAGAGGCCAGTGTTTGTGATCAGTACTGTAGTGCAGGTACAGTTTCTGCAGCACATTGTACTCTCAGCCATGGGGGAGGGCCCTCTGTGTGCTGAACAAACAAGAAGTAAGAACAGACAGTGGCGAGGTAACCTTTGGTAGTAAGGGTCTGGTTTCAGCTCCATGTTTGGCCAGTGTGCAGCTCAGCTGTCACAGAGTCAGTGCAGAGCTGATGAAGAGGAGCTGTTTGGGTGTTTTCAGTCAAGATATTCTCCTGAACAGGATAGTTCATGAACACCCAAATATCTGGATCTAGATAAAATTTAAATAAAACACCCTGTGAGCATGTTCACTTCTGCTGAATCTCTATGATTGTCGTTGTGGCAGGGAGCTTGTCCTAAAATAATTTTTTTTGTATTTGACTTCAGCATTATACTGATACTTTGAGTAAAGTAAGAAAAGAGAATAATTTTATGTGTGTACCATAGCAGGGGTGAATTGTCAGTCATCTAAAAATCTGTTCACACAGAATGATGCTTAGCACTGGTATTAATAGTGTTCTTTCATTTTTCAGTGCAAAATGTATGCTCATTCATATTGTAATCTGCATTAGAGGTCTTTTTGTAATATATATGTATATATTTTATCTATCTGTAATGTACTTTATCAGCTGGATGTAGGTAAACACACAAATCTGTGTTATACAGGTTGCTACATAGCACTAGGGGGTGTGAAAACATGAGCAGGTTCCTCAGATTCTTTCAAATCTGTGTAGAACAAATAGGCTTTCATTTTTTAAGGCCAGGGCCAGATGTGGTAACTGTGTGGCACTTAATTTTTCTTCCTTGGAACAATGAAGGGCTGAGATGACCTTGTAACTTCAAGGAGTCTACAGCAGTGATTTCAAACCTGACACTTAGATCAATCACTAAATCATTCCCCTTAGCTGAACTGACTCATTGCCTATTTGCCCACCATGAAAAAAGCAAAAAGCACAGTCCTTTTAATGTCCCTCTTGTGTTTGAAAGCCACTCCTGTGTAAGGCCTGTCCTAAACAATATGCTATCCAGGCGTAGAGCAGCAACCTTTCTAGTGAAGAAGCTGCAGGTAATTTCATAAATGATTCCAGAAGCAGCAGGTTTAATTAACCTACATCTCTTCCACTCGGTGAGCCAGCCCTGCCTACAGTATCTGCGGGTCTCCCCCACAAACCCAGTGCCCCATTTCCTCCCCCTCTCCCAAAGATGGTTACAATCTGCCCCCCTCCCCACCCCTCCCCCATTTCCTAAATCCCTGTCCGTACCCCTCCTCCATCCCTTGTTCCTAAAAGCACTCCCTATTGCAATGTCACACGTTTTCTGCTTGGCTCCCTGCAGTTCTGTGCCACTCCCACCCTCTCCCTGCCCTCCCTCTATTTACCTTGTGGCTCTCTCTGCTCTGCAGACCCGGAGCGCAGATATTTGTGCTGACTGGCGAGCTGTGCTGATCAGGCAGTCCACACAACATGCGGCTGCCCAGCTAGCTGCTGCCAAGTGAATAAAGAAAGCCTCCTTTCTCCGTGTCTTTTCCTCAGAGAAAGGAATAATACAGCCATTTTCTCTCCTCTACCAACGCCCCATTTTCATTAAGCTCCTAGGAGAGGAAGATTTTTGAGACCTGTGTCCTGAAGGCATTGTCAGATGTGGCTGAAATTGGCTGGCATGTTCAAGATCATTAGGGTCAGGGCTGACAGGCTGGTAGCATGATTTCATTATTCTTTTCCTTAGAAACCCGGCTGAAAAGAAGGGGTTTGACAGTATACTTGGTACTGGGTGGTGTAAGCAAATAAGTTATACCAACAAAAGTGCCTTTAATTTGATATTTGTTTTTCTGCAGTTAGACTTTTGCTAGTATTTCTTACATCTCTTTAAGGATCATGTCCTTGCTACCAGTAAAAATGGACTCCAGGCCAAATTTTAATTAGCAGATAAAATGCCTCCCCAGCAGTAACAGACCACGCTGTAAGGAACAAATAAGAGCAATGACTTCATTAGAAATTCTCTGACAGTAAACTTAGTTGTGTTAGTTGTTTCCAGTGCAGCCCAGCACACAAAGCACCCAGTGTTCTTTGAAATTTCCTGTTTCCATAACACTGGTCAGGAAATGCTGAGTATATGATATTTAGACTTCTGTACCAAGCACACTTGGTGACATTCCTCTGCTCATCAGGGGTAACGCACGTACCCTCAGCTGGGCGTGGGTGACAGAGGGGCATAGGAAAGAGCAGTGAAGAGCTGGCATTCATTGCAGAGGGGAAAAAAGGAGAATTGTGTGTGGTTAAAACTTTTACCTGCAGAAATGCAGTGCTGTGTGAGAAACTGCATAGACAGACCAAGTGACTTCCTGAGTAACTTTAATCCCTGATATAGCAACAATTTACTGTTTTCCCTTGGAAGTACTGTTCAACTCATCATACCTCAGTTATCCTTTCGTGAAGCATTCACAGTCTTTACCTGCTTCACATGCGTGTTGTGAAGTTTCCTAATTAATATGTGAAGGTTCTTAAGTCAGAAAGTACCATGTAACTGCAATGTATTCATTTTCTTATTTCCACATAAGCTATTTTGATCAGACTCTTCATCTGCACAGCCATCAAGAGATCTCATAGCAGACAACTGTGGAGGTAATTTTTTCTTTACTGAATTGAGCCCCTAGGAATTAATGATTGACTGCTAATAGGTTTATTCCATTAAATATGGGGAGAAGGGAGGTTTTGCCTGAAGTGAAACAGACAAAGAAGGAAAATATCCAAAGAAAAGTGAGCTCTGTAGAATATAAGTGACCATCTTATGGTATGTGTTGGAAGTAGATCTCAGGAATGGGAGAAGGTTTATAATATTTTATACGGTCTGAAGGTTTGCAGTGAACTTTGGGCTGCACATTGCCTGCTTACACTTCATGATTTAAGAAAGGAACCTCTGTAAGAACAAGCAATGAAATCTATCCTATTGCTAGTAGAGAAGTTTTGCAAAGTAAATGTTTATAAACCTTTCATATGAAGTTAATGATGCTTATTAAAACGTTAAAAGCAGTCATTCATGACGACTCCCATTTTTAAGAGCAATTTTATTATCACACTCTGCTCTCTGAATTAATGGGCAGCTTAGTTACTTATTTGGTTTACAGTAAATGTTGGCCAGATTATACAATTTAACTCATGAAATATTTGGAGGTTTTTGAAATTATAACAATTTATGAAGTCTGTAGTGTCTAAAATATCTGTGATATTTTGATGTTAGGCCTTGAAATAATTTCTAATGCTGATATCCCTTTCTGTACTCCTAGGATTCCATCTTTTCTTAGAGAATTATATTTGTATAGCTTTTTTCTTCATCTGAAATATATCCACTTCTAGGTTTATCAAACTTGCTATTTTATGGCAAATCACAGAGGAGTACATGACTGAAAGTAGGAACATGCCATTCAAAGCTTCATGAGTATGTGACCAAACACTTTATGCTTACATTTTCTGGTTACTTTGAAAAAACATCCCTAGTTTTATTGTCTATGTAGTATAACTGTAATTCCACAGGAAGCACAGCTTTATTGATATCATTAGGCCCCACATATGGTCCTAGATTTCAGAATATACTGTGTACAGTATAAGAAGAGATTTATGAATCAGATATATAAAAAGTGAACAGATAATTTTTGGGAAACAAGTATTTAAAAATGCTGGTAAACACTTCTGGCAGTGTTTCTTTGTCATGAATTTTGGTTTTACTTTGGGTTGGTTTTGAAAGGAAGAAGACAGTATTTTTCTTTTCAATTTGCACAATGCAGTGTCAGTCCATCTTCCTTAATTTGCACAATGCAGTGTCAGTCCTTCCTGCCTTTCCTTCCCCTTTCACTCTACTATCTAGAAATCTTTTTTGTACAAAACTGTCCACTTCTTACCTGTGCACATTTGTACTCTACTCATTGGGCAAAGAAATTCTGGCACTTTAACTGTCTTTTAATAAGGAACATTGTAACACTTAGAAACATTTTAACATTCAGACTAAACTTTCAGTTATCAAGGGTATATCTCCAGGACAAAAAGTATGAGGAGTTAAAATAATTTTCCTTTAAGCAGAAGTCCAGAAATTTCCATGGGGATTTTTTGCAAGTGGGAATGGGAATAGAAACTGTGTTCTTCGATCTTTAATGAAGTTTCTAGCTTGCTGGTAAAAAAGAGATTCCATACAATTGCTGCATGACAAATTTTCCACCTTTTCTACCTTCCGTGTTCAGTCAGTGAGTGTACTCCCTCTGGTTCAAGGTGGGGACAGGAGGACCACAGAGGAAAAAATTGGTTTCAAAGAGAGAAAAAAATGTGGTTGCAGTACAAAAACATGTCAAGGAATTCTAGGGCAAATGCATCAGCTGAAACTATTTTATTAGTAGCAGATAAGTGGACTTGCAACTAGTAATGTTTTAAGTTTTCTATTGTGCTCTTACTGCAGTGCAAAGCAACAACAATCTACAATTTTCTGTTCCACTCCATCTACATCTGACTTCTAGTTTACCTTTCTTGTAACTGTCTCTCAGCCACAGACAAGTGGTGTTGTATCAGTAAAATAGGAATTGAAGAGTAATTTTGCTTCATGAGTTGCTGCACCATGTCACACAAGTCATTAGTGTAAATATATATCATTATATAGGTATTAAACAATTTGCCATTTCATATTTATTTACACTGTGAATTTCTACAGGACCAGAGAGAACCAGACAAGAAAATTGAAAGACACTCTTGTAATCACTAGTTTGTGAGGGACCAGTGTGTTCATTTTAGACTACCCAAGAAAGCAAAACAAAATAACCTCTGAGTAATCTGGCAAGTTTATGAGAGACTAGGAAAGAGTAAATATGGAATCTTTCTTTCAAAAATAAAAAAATGGAAAAGTGAAGATATGAGTGATATAGACCAATCAATCTCCACAAATATTCCAGAATTACCTACTTATAAGGAGCTATTTTCTTCTTGGAAGACAATAGTATTATTAAAATATAGGTGGATATATCTGTGGGAAATAAATCATATCAAAGCAATACAATTCCCTTCTTTATCAGATTGTGATAAGTGAATCAGAGGAAAATGGTAGATAGGATATATCGTTCATAAAGAATCTGGTGTTGTCTAACATTGCTTTCTCAAGGGGTATTGCAAAAGGGCAGTCCTGATGTGATGACTGTAATGGGAATGCACAGCTTGTTAAAAGATTCTCTCAAATACTAGGAAATTTCAAGTGGATATCTAGAGGGACCAGTTCTACACTCAGCTCTTATATTATTTTCACTGATATCTTGTACAATGAAATATAGAATACAGTTACATGACTTGGGGGTGACACCAAAAGGGTTTGTCCGTGAGCACTTTGAGAGACAAAACAGTAATTCAAAGACATCTTGATAAATGGTTTGGTGTCAACAAAAGTAAAATCAATAGGTGCAGTCAGAAATAGGGCAGGTAGAAAATTCAAGTTATAAGCAGGGAATGGGATGGTGTTGCAAAAAAAAGAACTGTTTTTGGGGTATACTAACAGAAATGTCACATTAGAAATAAGAGGTATCTGTATCGCTGTGATAAGCATGGCTGAGGCGGTAAATAATTTTGGACACCACACCCTACAGAAGATGTCTACATATAGAAAAATTATAAGATGTCTATAAGGCATAGCATATGAGCAAGTTTGAATAAACACTGCTTAATTATCCCAGAAAGCAAAATATTTACCAAAAAAATTGAACTTTCACGTACAAGCCAGATATTTTTAATTTGTGAATATTTACGCTCAGTGGCCTACAATGATATCAAAAATAAATGTGCTTAACTTCTGAATTCTGTGTGTTCAGAAATTGCAGTGGTTTACATGGAGACATTTTAGTAAACTCTTTAACCAGCAATTTTAAGAACAGTTTAACTGTGGTAAGGATGTTTAAGTGTTCTTGATTGTTCCTTCGTGCAGAGAGTTTGACTAAGTGCTCTCTTGAGATCCTTTTTGTGTCCTGTGTTTCTGTGATTTTAATTTATATGGAATTCTAAAAAAATCTGGGTCATTATATTAATTTTTATACATCGAACAAAAATGTTAGGTGAATAATTCTATGAGCTAGGATACAAATATTTTTAAAAGCTTGCCATAATCATGTAGTCTAAGAAATACCACCTCAAGACACATTATCTAGTTCAACTAAAATTAAAAAATAATCAAGGAGAATATTGGAAACCTACTCTTACTTC
Source organism: Melospiza melodia melodia (assembly GCF_035770615.1). NCBI lineage: Eukaryota > Metazoa > Chordata > Aves > Passeriformes > Passerellidae > Melospiza > Melospiza melodia. The sequence goes on from NC_086202.1 coordinate 23,536,061, forward strand.
TTAAAGTCCAGGTTCTAAGAATTATATTTCAGTTGGATACTGAGAAATAAGTTATTTCTTTCTCTTAATGAAAATCCCTAGCAGTTGTCAGTTCTCTGAGTTGTGTGCTGTAGGTTCACTAGATGATATCTAAATAAGATGGTAGGACAATGGTGAATCCAGCTTCACATCTCTCAGGGAAAGAAAATTCTACTTTCTTGTTATACCTTTTACACTCCAGTGTGAAAGTCTGTTGAGTTCTTGCAGGAGACTGACTTGACCTGGGTTTCCTTTAATTTAGTTTTTGAGGGTTTCCTTTAGTCAGAAACACTTTTCTTGTTTCTTCTTGTCATCCACATGAGTAAGACTCGGCTCAGCTGCTTTCTACACAAGTACTGACACTGGAGTTGTTCCTGTTTGTACAAAACAATGGTGGTTTTGAATTTATTCTTTAGATTGTGAATGCAGATGGGCAATCACATGCCCAGGCTGCATGTATCTAGTTTGGGAGGGCACCTGGAAACTGCACACAAGAATGAACCTGCCCATTTGCCATCTTTTTAAAGTTACAGACAAGACTGTAGTGTTTGGTTCTTGCACCCAAACTTTCTGCTGGTAGAAATCAGCATGAATTTCACACGAGGAAAGGTAATTTATACTTAATTAGGCCCAGGATCATTAGGAAAATGTTATTTGCCCTTACAGATATATAAATCACAGGAAGAAAAACTGAATTTGAATCTTTAAAACCACTCAGTCAAACAGTTAAATCTGTATGTAGTCGTAGACTTCTGTTTAGGAATGACTGGGATGATTAAAACATGCTAAAAAGCAGCCACTATTGGGCTTTTTCAAGTCTGTATACTTATTAAAACCAGAAAGCATGTGAAACAATGATATAGTCCCTTAACTAACAGTTTATCTAGCATGAAGGAAAATACCATTATATCAGTCTTGATGAAACCTAATTGCAATTTGACTGTGATCACATTAACTGCTTTGTGCTCCTAGAGTTGCACATTAAAGGTGAATTCCTGAGTGCATTAATAAACGTAATATCAGAGTCTTGTTGAGAAGAAATATTTTGTGAGTTGTGTTGATCAAACATAATTGTGATCACTTATACTTGGTATTAGACCTGATTAAATTCTACAGAAGACATCCTTCTGACAACAACCTTTTTTCTGCTCTCACTCACAAAAAAAGAAATCCCTGGATCCCAACTGTGCCTGTAATGAAGGTGAATTGTATTTAATGACTTAAAGAGTGCCATTTTGTGCTTAACAGTTTACATATTGCAAATTACCCTGTAAATACTCTGTTCCTAGATCAAATTAATTGTATAACAAGTTGTAGTGTGAGGCAGAGAATTTTCTTAGCTCTCAGAGTCTGGAAGCTTAAAATGGTTTTCTTTAAATCCTATGCAAAAGCTTTATCTCAGCCCCCTATGAGTACTTGAACACAGACATGGAATTCATGATGGATGCAAATGTTGTAACTCAATATTTAAAACATAAAGTTGTTATGACCTTTATTGGACTTTGACTTGCTTGTCTCAGTTAGTAAACAAGTGTACTCAAAATTGTTCAACTTCACATTTTATGCACATAGCTCATTAATTTAAGCTGGACAAATTGAGATCAGCTGTAATTACTATGGGCGTATAGGGAGGTGGAGAACCTCATAGCTCTCTAGAACTACCTGAAAAGAGGTTGTAGCCAGGTGAGGGTCAGCCTCTTCCCTCAGGTAAGAAGTCGCAAGGAAAGAGGAAATGGCCTTGAGTTGCACCAGGGAAGGTTTGGATTGGATATTAGGGAAAGTTTCTGTATGAAAAGGTTTATCAAACATTGAAACAGGCTGCTTGGCAAATTCACTGAGGCACTGTCCCTGGAAGTATTTTTTAAATACTTAAAAATGTAGATGTGGCACTTAGAGACATGGGTTAGTGGTGGACTTGGCAATGTTGGGTTAATGGTTGGACTCAGTCATCTTAAAGGTCTCTTTCAATCTAAAAGCTTTTATGACTTGATGATTGTGTCCTTGATAGCAGAGCTTATTTCCTCCTTTCCCCGTTACCCAGAAGACATTTTACTGAAAGCCTTTACTGTCTGTCTGAGATGAACAAAGACTAAAGGCAGAGATGAAAACATAGTTGTGGTACTTAAATGATCTTTCAGGAAAAGCTCCAGGCCACTGATTTTGGATCAATTTAAAACCACATAAGTCACTGATGACTAAAGCCAGTCTTCATGTTCAGCGATAGGGAGGTGAGCCAGGTTCATAGAGGACATGAAAATATTTCATTTGGAAAATATCCCCAGAAACCTCTGCAATCTCCTGCCTTACCAGCAATTTTTGTGTTCAGCTGGTGCTCTGATTTTCACTGTGCTGCTTATGGGAGAGACCCATTTATCGAGGGCTCTGTCAAACACAAACATCAGACTTGTAACTTAGATTTGTCTATTTAGGGAGCAGAGCTCTCAGTGCTGCCTGGACACTTGTCAGCAGCCTTAGCACCTACTGCTGTGTTTATAGGCTCTGTCCTGTGGCTTCAAGCCCTTGTGCCTTTCTCCAAATGTGTTCTGCTCTCCTCAGAGGATCTGGAGTGGGACCCATTGTTTAAAGGGGTAAGGACAGTGTCAGCCATGCATTGAGGCCTGGGAGTTTATTACTGCTGGCTGATGCAAATGTTCTTTATAAAAGAACTTGGCTGCTTCTTTAAAGGAAAACAAAATCATTCATGCTGCATCCTGGGCTCACTGTGTGTGGCTTCCCAGTTGCATAAAATGGGTCTCCTTTCCTGCTCTGTAGCTGAGCCTCAGCCTCTGCTCCTCACCCTGGGTGATAATGATGCATTGTTTCATTTTTGCCCTTGTCGCACAAGCAGGGAAGTGGAGATGCAGGGCTAGGGGAGGCCACAAGGCTATTGGTCTTCTTCAAAACTTGAAAATCCACGTACTCAAGCTGGTGTTAACCCACCTGAGATGTGGCAGACTGGAAAGCTTTTATTTGCTTATGACCCTTCCTCTGCCCAGTAATAGCAGGTAATGGAAAATCAGATGCATCCTCACTGCCAGTAATAAATTTCTGCTCCTAAACAATCCAGACTATCTCCAGGAGCAAACAAAAAGTTCACCTCTAAACTCTTCTGTGTCTGAACTGCAAGATCTTTCGACTACATCCAGAGCTCTCTGAAACACCAATAGCTGATTTGTTCTTTTTCTCTCCTTCCCAAGACTTTAAGTGTCTTCTATGGACTTTATGAAAGAGAACTTATAATCAAAAGTAAGGGCTGCATTTCTAATCATAAAACTTAACTGTTTTATGGGATCATGCTAAAACACGAGAGGGTTAGATGGCCTTTGGGGTTCTTTGTTTTGGTTGTTGAGATTTGCTTGTTTGAGTTTTTTGGTCTGTTTTTTTTTTCTTCTGGGGGAGATGGGACAGCTGTTTGTTTGGTTTTTTAAAGCAGCAATTGCTACTGCTAATCAAGTTACACACAAAACTAAAATGGCAATTGGAGAAATTCAACTTTCATTTTAACTGATATGAAAATTAGTTTTACTCCACATTAATGATTTAGTAATCCATGTTCTTCCACTCTTTGTCCTATTTACAGTTTTAATATTTTCTATCTTCACTGGTTGCATAGGAATTTATCTTATGTTTTCCTTGGTTTGTGTTATTATGTTCTGCAACTGTGGATTGCTGCCTCATTGCACCTTACATTTATGATTTTTAAAATGTATCCATCTCCAACACTATCTTCTATGATTATCCCTGAAAAAGAGAAAGCAAATGGAAATAATTAGTGAGTTTCCCTTTTCTCCATATTTTCATCTTGCTTCTGTGTAACTGTGGTCTTAGCAAGGCTCCTGTCCCATCTTCCTTGGTGTGCTGTGCCCTCTAAGTTTAACTTTTGGATTAGTTGTGCCTCAGAAGGAAATATGAATTTCTCCTATATGGAACCTGCTTTTAAAAATGACAACAACAAAACCAAAACCAACAGTTCCCATACATTTAACATAATAAAAATGGCCTGCTCTTGCAGATGTTAGTTTTAAATTCTGTAGAGTTTCTTGTGGTTATTACAACTTTGTTCAGAGGCAAGATGCATTGTGCCTCTGCCTCTGAAGTGATTCAGTAGCATCTAAAAATCTGCAATTTCTCAGGTTTCATATTTCAGTGTTGAGAGGAGGAGGGAACATTTCTAAGCTTGCAAGGCAAAAGACTTTCTGAACATACTATTGAACAGCTACTAGAATTTTCTCAGATTAATAGAAATTAATACTTTTTTTAAGCATACATGAAACAAATGCTGAATAGAAAAACTGGTCAGATTCTGTACTAAGAAGATAGCCTTAACTATTCACCCCACTGGCCTTTTCATTCCTCCCCTGGTTTTAAATGCACACGGTGGTTCCTTCTGTCTTGCTCCTTTATGGCTTGTCTGTACAGATAGTGACTCTGTACAGACAACAGTACTGAGCCCTGTCTCAGAGGGCACAAATGAAGATTTTCTTGCACTGCTTGTTTGGTAAGGGCAGAGTGAAGTGATAAAACTTGCTATGAAAACCAAAAACCATGGACTTTTCAGGTTGTGTGTTGGCACAAGACCACAGAAGAAAGGCATATTTACAAGGAGGGGGTGGGAGTTAAGTGAAATATTATGTAGGTTGGAAGCTTCTGAGGGGACAGAACAAATTGTAGAGAGCAGTTACAAGAACAAAAACTAGGGATGTCTCCAGGTTAACAGTGAAGAAGTGTAATTGTTACCTAGGTTATGAGAAAAGTAAGGCTAGTAGGTGTGGACAACAGCTTAAGGGTCTATATTTTTATGAAGGAAAAGCTGTTGATCTTCATAATAACAAAACATTAGTAAATTATAGCACAAAACTGGCATAGGGTGCTTGAACAGCCTTCAAGTGTAAGAACTGCTAAGAGCTTGTGGTTGTGATAGCATTGGGGCTCTGGTAGAGTTTCTGGTATGCCCCTATTTGTGATGGCTCTGATTTGCTCTGAAACATCTTTGCTGGCCTCTACCATGCTGCAATTCCACTGAATCCATGATGGAGAAAAACTGTCATTATTCCCAGTCACAAATTACTTCTCAGTCACTGGGAGGTACTGACTGACCAGTGAAACAAGGTTCCTGACCACACCAGCTTTCAGCTGAAACCAATGAACAAAAATATTCTATAAAGAGGTGCAGAGGATAGTGTGTCACCTTCACATCTTGGTTGGAATGCTACTATCAATAGGCAAAGGTCTAAGTTATCATTTAGAAATCTGGTGGCAACAACACATATTTAAATTAAAAAAGGCGTGTAAGTATCCTATTCTGACACGAGAAGGGAATTTTAAAAAGCAGCAGCCCTGCATATACAATATATCTGTGGGAACAGACTTTTGTCTGTGCTGCAGCCATCCATCCCTAGCTGTGTTTCTTGAAGCCTTTCGCATTTATGCAAAAGCACAGCATGCGGGGGAAATCTTTCATTTCCAAGACTTTAGATTTGCACTTGATAAAGCACTGATCAAAATCATGTTGATCGTGACTTAATGATCCCAGGCACTGATTGAGGGCATCATTGGATCTGGAGCTCACAGTGAGACACAAGTGGCAGAGACCTCCCCCAGCAGGAGTCTGGATCCTGGAGAAAACTAAATGGAGGTGTTCTGTGCACTGGGACAGTGTAGACTGCTGTGCCCAAAGCAGGGAGTAAGTCTGAGAACTCATTCTGCTTTCTTGCTACCCCTTCCTGGACTCACTGCCCAAAAGGGGCAGAAATAAGAAAATCATCAGAAATCTCAGAGGAAAGAGTGCACCTATGTGCAGTGCTATGAAAAAAGGAATTTGTTGCTTACTCCTCCAACCCTTACAGCCCATGCTACCCTGGCAGGAGGCTGACACATGTGCCCACTGGGCTGTATGCTTGTAGATTTACTGGCTGTGCTTTACTCTCATCTTGAGAACACCACTCACACTTGCTGAGTAAGCCTGAGTGATTTTGTTTCAGGGCTTAATTAAAGTAAATGTAAGAATTACAAGAGAGAAGGAAAAAGAAGTGTTCACAAAAAAAAAAAAAAAAAAAGAAAGAAACATTGAAGATGCATTATGTCCCTAGCCTCCTTCCACTAATGGATTTGAATCCTTAATGAAAACAACATCATTCAAGAGAAGATGGATCAGAAGTGTGGAGGGCATGCAGCCCAGCACAAAAGGATCAGCTGGCCCATGCAACACTCTCTTGTTGCCACAGAAAGGCCAGCTTTGGAAAGGGCAATTGTGAGAGCAAAGTAAGGGTAAATAGTGGACATCACTGTCAAATGGTACCAGAGACCTGTCATCAGGGTGAGGGGCAGCATGTAAGGGGCAATGCAGAGTAAAATAGGTTAGGGCTGTGTAGCCAGATGTACTGTGAGTTTATGTGAGGGAACTAGATATCTGGAGGTGAAATGATTGACTTTTGGTGATTGACTTTTTAAAGTGGTCTGAATCCAAAATGAAGGAATCAACAAAACCCTGAATAGTGTGAAATTTGAAATCCAGACCAAATCCTTTTGATGTGTCATCTCATTTTTCAGCTCCAGTTGTAATAAAGAGCAGCAGATAAAAAGTGGGAAGACCTTTGTTGGCTGCTCACACAGCTATAGAGGATCAGCTGCCAGTTAAATAGTGAGTGCTGAGCTGAGGCTGAAACTAGAAGGATAAGATTATAAAAAGTGCTTCTAATAGGAATGACAACTTTAAAAAGGAGCTTCCTATGCAAACAGAGTGAAGGAAGTGCTAAGGATATACTAGAATAGGTCTGATTTTGTGGGGTGTGCAGGTCCTTTAAGGACTCCTCACCTCATGAGCTGACCGGAATAAATACTGTAAACATAACCAGTTCCTGGGATTCTGTGCCCTTCCTTTGCTTTCCATGACTTTCCATCCAGTTTACTGTTTTTCCCTTACACAGACGATGGTGGCTCAGCTCCCTGGAGAAAGAGCTGATACTAGTTATCATTTTATCATTGAACACAGCTGCTCTGAATTTCAATAGGTAAAGTCTTCTGCATCTGCAAGTAACATATGGCTAGCACAGAGCTGCAGCTTCAAGAGTTTCCTCCTACTCACATCTCTCTCAGGTAACTGTGGAATGGAAACTAGCCACTTCAGCAAAGGCATTTAAAGCATATAAGCTGTGGGAAGATATACCATGTAAACATGCTGTAGTTAATGTCAGGTATCCTAATGTGTGCTTAATATAATCTTTCTGACTTTGCATTTGTGTGCAGTAATATCCTCTAGCACTCTGCTGTTAACACATTAGGTGCTTCCAGGGTGGCACAATTGATAACACATATATAGATCTGTAGTTAGCAGGAAAGGTCTTCACTCAAGCTAGAAAGTTCCTCTAAACCTGCAGCTTCCTCAGAAGGGAAGCATCATAACTACAGGGTGCATTTTGGCTGCAGCAACCAGAGGTGTAACAACTTGACAATCATGGAGGCAGCTGAGAGTAATGCACCTGAAAATGTTATTTACATGGTCCTGCCACTCAGATACCCACCCCCAGGGCTGCTGCCCACACACTTGTGCCCCCTGCCCTCCTTGGATGTGGCTGCTCTTTTTCAAGGTTATTGCCATTTCAATCACATCTCTCTGCCATTGCATAAAAACAGGCATTGAATTTTCTTGCTGTCATGGAACAGGAGACCACAACACCTTATGCAGCTGAAAGCAGTACCTCAGATATTTGAAAACAGCTACCCATTGCCTTTAGCTGCATCATGTATGCAGCTCTGCTTCCAAGAACTGCAGTCACATGAGACAGAGGGGAAAATGATTGTTGCTGTTTGGGGCAGGGAGAGAGGAGTTATTTCTCTAAACTCTGAGCAGTTGCAGTATATGTTCCTTACCCCATTTATTAGAAATTGCAAATGGGAGACTTGTCTAGGTAAGCCAAATCTGCATGGATGCACCCCATGTAAGGTGCATAAGATAATAGGCTGACACACTGCATTGCCCCAGCATAATGACACATGGTTATAGCTAGGTGTGTATCTCTCTCAGCTGTATCTGCTCTGAGGCATAAAGAGGATAAGTGACTTGTACAAGGCCATTCAGCAGATCATTCTTAAAGCAAAAAGTGCAGAGGTCTTAAAAACAGATTATCAGTCAGAAGGCAAAATTGTTACTCTGAGAACTCTCATGTTTTTAATTGTTGTGTTTCTTTTCTAATTTGGAATGATAAATAGTGTATTTCAAAGACACCATTATATCTTCTTTTCCCACCTTACCTCTGAAGATAGTTTATACTATGGAATAACATTAATTTTCATAATGTCAGACTTGAATAATTACTAATTAACTGTCAAATAAAAAAAATCAAAATATTCCTAGAATGTGGGGGAAAATGCCAAATTCTTAGCTTTTTTTTTTAGTGGAAAACTACTTGCTGAAGAAACTAACTTAACTAACTTTTCAAAAAGAAACTAACTTTTCAAAGACATACATTTATCATGACTGCCTAACAGTATGTCGTGGTATTTCCCTGCAAGCATGGCAAGGAAATATTGATTTGTGGTGTAGGTTCACAGAGTCCTTGCACACTGTAGCAATGTTCATACCTGTTCACAGGTATGAACATCATCTTTTCTGAATCAGAATTAAGTGATGTGGCTTTTCAGTGGATTTTTTTCTTTTAAACTGAATTGACACCCTCTAATACTCCCCCCTTTTTTTTTTATAGTGTGCTTTGTTGCTTAACAGCTGAGCAGTAGGAGTGGCATGTAGTAGAAATTGTGAAAGGCAAACTGTAATTTTTAGAAGACTGGAAAAGAAACCTACACAGCTGTCAACTGTGAGCCATAGCACATTTAAACCTATGACTGCATCCATAAGTAAGAGGGGGATGAAATAAAAGCAACAAGTTTTTGCTGTCTTGAAACAGTTAGAAATACCAATATAACTGTATTGAGTAAAACAATGGGAACTAGCTGTGGCCTCCTGGAAAAAGTTGCACCAACCAATCCAAGATGAAATTCAAGTGCAGGAAGGAATGAGAGAGTCTATTGTAGTTCTACTGATATTTGCAGTAATGGCATCACTGATCCAAGAAAGGATTCTTAGAGTGCAGTGAGCACAGAGAGTGAACATCAGGTGAACAACAGGAATGTATTGTTTCCTGTTTCCCCCAAGGTCTTATGCCATGAACCACATGGCATCTGTACAAACTGCAGCATCTGCATTTTGGGTAGGGGGGAGATGGAGCTGATAACAAGGTGTGACTTCCAAAGGGGAGGGGTAGCAGACAGCTGATAAGAGAAGAGTTTACCTCCACCTGTTCCTTTGCCCCTGTGGGGCAAAAAGCCCTGCACCCCTTCAGTAAATGTAGAAATCTGCAGTCACTCCACCCTGAGCTGCTCACTCCACCAGTACCAAGGCACTCCAGGAGGCATTTTGCTGTCTGAGGAGCTGTGCCTTTGCTGCTTCTTCTGGACATGTGTTTTTGCACTTGCAACATGAAGTAATCGAATGTGCCCTGGCCTGTGTGAGCCTCCTCCTGAAAAATCTACAGGACTAGTGTACTGGTAAAATCAGTGATTTCTTTACTACACATCTTTCAAGTCCAGTGGTGGGGCTTTTATTTCACTGTACATTTGGAAATATCTGTGGTTCCCCACATGCTCTTTGACCCGGTTAAGTGCTGCTTCATCCCTCCCCTGTAAGCTGAGTGAGGTTCCTTACATGAACAAGCTGTGTCTTTAAGCAGGATGAATCTTGACTCTTAGCTGACATAAATCACTGTTGTTCACTTTTCTTCAGTGAAGCAACTGATTTGCTGTTGCTGAGTTTCTGCCCTAATGTCTCTTCAGGATGCAAACAGCAGTGAGCTCATCTGTTAGGAGTGGCCAATTTTCAATACATAAAGCTACTATAGTTCACACACAAATATTATCAGGGTAGAAAAGAAAAACCTTAGAGGTGGGGGATTTTGACCCACACTGATTCTTTTTCCTTCTGTCTTTTATAAAGAGACAGAGCAGCTTTATTTTTTAGTATTGCTGCCATGCAGGAATTCATATATTAATATAGTGTTTTGACATCAGGTGCCTTTGTGTCCACATTTGCAGACACTAGCATGTGATAACATGATACCAGTTAGAAACAGGACAACACAAGTTGCTAACCTGTTCTACTCACCACATTTTCCACTTGAAATAATGACAGCCGGTTAGCACAAGCAGCTTGCATGAAGAATAATTGAAACAAGAGCCTTAGCTTTCCTTGGATGACAAGCAGAGGAGGCAGTGGCATCGGTTGCCCAGCACTGCAGCATGACATGCCCTTCCTGAAAGGTCTGATCCTGCCTGTGGAGTCTGTGCTGGTGCAGCCTGGGGAACAGACAGGCTTATAATAAATAGAAACAGTTTCCCAGACATCAGCAGTGCCATTTCAGGCACTTAGCCACTCTCTCAGGCAATTAGCCCAGAGAGAGCTCCTGACCTAAGCATGCCTTTTAAATGGAGAGAGGAAGCATTCTGTGTGCACAATGTATGTGTCTCTCCTGTGTGGGTCTGTTCATCAACCAAAACTAAAGAACAGTGTCTTGTGCCACAAATGGGTACTCTTGTGCTCTCAGCTTCCATGTTCACTTCCTCAGCTACTTTCATGCTACAGAGCCCTCCTTCCCTGCCCTTCCCTGGGGTTGCACTTCTGACTATTGTTTTCTTTGCATCTGTCGTTTCTTCTTGTTTCTCTCAAGCATCCTTGGGGCACAAATACAACTGTAAAAATTCAACATTTGAAAGCTTCTTTAAAATGGCCTTGCCATAGCATCTGTTGTCATGTATGAGCACCCCCTCTATTTGTAGCCTTCTGATTTATTCAAAAGAACTTGGGTTTTCCCCTGCTTAGAAAGGAAGTGCAGAACTTATCTACCAGATTGAATGTCCTCTATATGTTTAAATCTTGTCAGGGCAGCTTTTTCAAGGCTATGTTTGTCCATCCCCTTATTAAGGCCTACAGCAGGCTAAGAACGCCTGTGTCACCTCAGGATGTGATTAGACACGTTAACCAAAATGATGCTGATGGCTGCTATCAGAATGGGACTCAGCTAATGGTACATTGCATTCCTTGCCCCTTGGCTGGCTGCTGCAGCACCAGCGCTTGGCTGAAGTGGTGGAGGGAGGAAATCTGGCAGAAACGTTGTCAAGTTTTTGTTTGTTCATTTGGTAGGGTGTTTTCTGCCAGTGTAGTGCTCTGAGCAGGTTCACTGTGGGGTTAGAGAGTGCAAGGTTTGGCTCAGAGGTATGTGCCAGGGGCGGGGAGCAGGGCGAGGCTCCTTGTTAGTCTGGCTTAATCTCACCCTGGCACAGTCCTGCTGCCACACCGCTCCCCCGGGCCCTGGCAGCAGCTGGGATGGTCCTGGGCCGAGGCTGTGCAGCGTCAGCCTGTCCTGGCACTGATGGGGCAGGAATAGGGGCAGGAGCTCCACAGCTCCATCAGCCTGTCCCGGCACAGATGGGGCAGGAGCTCCACAGCTCCATCAGCCTGTCCTGGCACAGATGGGGCAGGACTGGGGACAGGAGCCCCACAGCTCCATCAGCCTGTCCTGGCACTGATGGGACAGGAGCCCCACAGCTCCATCAGCCTGTCCCGGCACAGATGGGGCAGGAGCTCCACAGCTCCATCAGCCTGTCCTGACACAGATGGGGCAGGAGCTCCACAGCTCCATCAGCCTGTCCTGGCACAGATGGGGCAGGACTGGGGACAGGAGCCCCATGCTCCATGCCTGCCTGCACCGGCCATGCTGCCCCGCCGCCTGAGATGGGCTCAGAGCACAGACAACAGCCCAGAGTCTGGCCCAGGTCTCGTGTGCTAAGAAAAATCACTATTGAGGAATCTGTTATGCCAATATGAAAGTGCTTTCTTCCGAATATGCAGGGAGTGAGGGAGTCCCACCCAGCAAGGAATTCCTATTTCACCCAGGTGCTGGAAGGCTGCTATGGAAGTGCAGGCATGTCTGACTGGTGTAGGGCCACAGAGCTCACTACAACCATTACGCAAATACATCCAACATAAACATGCTGGAAATCCAGTCTCTGACTCCCAATGTGTGGTGCCTTTGAACTCAACAGCTTTGTAATTTCTGGCAAATGGAGGAAAGATGACCGGACAAAAGAAGTCAAGGGTAGAATATGTCTTTGCTTTCCACTAACCCATTTCTCCCTCATCATCTGCCAAAAGTAAACTTTAATTTTCAATAGAAAAATAAATCTACCTTGACTTTTAGACAGAAAATTGTTTTTAAAATTAATTTTAGTTTAAGGAAAACACTGTAGACATGTTTTTAAGCTATGTTAGCAGGAGAAATTAGATCTTTGAGAGCTGAGGCTTGGGATGAGAAACAGGCAAAAAACAGAAAGGGCTTATTCCTGTTGAAGGCCCCCTGCATGCTGTCTTCCAAATATTAGGATGAATACATAGCCAAGTGTAGCAGATTGTTTTCACTAGTGCTCTGCTGGTGGGTTAGCAGTGCTAGCTTTGGAATTAGGCATTTTGTCATGTTTCACTGCTTAGCTGGCTCTTCTTCTACTTGAGAAATCTCATGCAGATAAAAGTTAGAACCAGCCTAGGATAAACTTTCCCTTCCCTTATACAGGCTTGGATCCAGAGCTGGTACAAATCGAGATGTCCCATCACATTCTGTGTGGCATGGCACCTAGCTCCACTGAGGCTCTGCTCTTCTCCACAGAGTGGGCTCTGCTCCCCTTGTAACTGGTGTGACAATCATTACCCCTTCAGATGGCTTTGTACTGGGCAAAATTTCTGTGTGCCTGTTAAAGGTAGTAGTGCTTCAGGAGTCAGTCCTGCAGGCTGGCTATTACTTTGAATATGGAATATTTCCTTCAGGATAATACTAGAAAAGCTTTTCTTTCCCTTTGCAGTCATGAAGAATTTAGGTATTCAGAAGCATTTTCCTTCTTTGCATATTCATAGTGAAAAAGTTCAGGAAACTGGTTCATGAAAAAAACACATTTTCTCTTGCTAACTATAAGCCAGATTGCACAGTAAAGTGAACTGAGAAAATCAGCTGCAGAAATGATCATGCTGGCATGAGAGAGGGGTAACACAGGGGCAGCAAGGAGCAGCTAAGGGCAGCAGTTATATAAACCAGCACAACTATCAACACATTACTGAGTAAATAAAATCCCATAGTACAAACAGAGCAGGATGCAAAACTGACCAAAAAAAGATATCCTAAAAGTAAGGTTCACTCCATTTCATTTTATGCTCTTGGCATAGTTAATGTGGATTAAGGCATCACAAATGAACTCACATCATTTTCTCTCTGGATTGCTGCATCAGCCCCCCACCTGCCCGACTTCCCTCAAAACAAACAATTCTCTGTTTCAGAGAGTTGGTGTGACCACCCCAAGGGAGAGTTCCTGGCATCAGCTGTGGGTTGCCACTTGCTTGCTGGCTCTAACAGCACCACTGTCCTCATCAGAGCAGGAGATGTGACTTTGTGTCCATGAGCAGACGTGTTCCTTTGAAAACCATCTAAAACATTTGGCTGGTAGAGAGGCTGATCAAACAGGTACAGATATGGACTAAATACACTGTAAAGGAGACTGTGCTGGGGGTTATCTAGACAGCCAAAGTTGTACTGTGGATAAAAGAGTTCTTTTTTATTCATATTCAGTCTAATAGATGATGCATTTTTATTTCTTTATTCTGAAGATTTAACTGTGATGATACTGTCTCTGCTTCTTTATGCGAAGCTGACTTTCTCTGCTCATATCCAGTACTGCTACTCAAGAAGCTCATCAAGCTTTTTTTTCAGGATAGTATTTTCCTCACTTCAGCCAGATGAGCAGCCTTTATTGTTTTACATCTAATTACCTGCTAAAGAGTAACATAGTTCTGAATCAAACACATATGAATCATAAGCAGTTTTTATTTTGTTTTTTTTTAATCTGAAAGACAGAAACCTATGAGAAGACAAATATAGTCTTTCAAGTTCTTTAATCAGCAGAAATTTCAAAGTAAAAACCAAAGTAGTACCATGATGATGTTTCACTGTGATAGGTAAATATACATGTAACTAAATTTAGTTCCAAATTACTTGAAGACAGTCACTGTGCTGCTCTGCAAGTAGAATGTGTTATCTCTTCTTTTTATGTGATGGGAAATTAACCACCTGTGTAAAATAATGTGACCAACTTTTTCAGACAGTGATGTATCTCTTTTCTCTTGAAGGTTTTGTTCGTGTTTTTCTTGCTAAATTTTTCAAGCTTGCATTGAGAACTCAGTTTTGCGGGATAGGCTCAACCACTCTTGTTCAAGAATATCTTGTAGAATATAACTGCATTGTGCATAACAATACTATGCTGTAATGCTCTGTAACTTTTAGCAATTGAACAGTATTTTCTAATATTTTACAGACATTTCTAGCCCAGCAATTCTACAAAGAAATAAAATTGTTACAACTTCTGTTGTAACAATGGAGGCCTCTTATTACAAGAGTTCCAGGCTCAGGTTTTTTTAACATATAAAAAAAACAGATAAGGGACTTAATTTGGTGGTGAGAGGTTTTTTTTTCTTTGCTTGTTTTAATGCTGCTTCAAGATGACTCAGTGTTAGAAGTCTTTTGAAATACTATGCATCATAATTGTCTCTGCCTTTTCTGATTCTTATATATTAATCTTTCTTTGTGTATCAGCTGCAAGATGCCAAACATTGTTTTGTCCCTTTCTTGCCTTCAGAAATCTGCTTTTGATTGCAACACTTTGCACCAGAAGTAACAATTTTATATACCCATCCTATAAATGCTGGGATCTTGCCAACACTGGGAATTTCTACACTCCCCACGTCATTTCCTATTCTATTTAAACCACCTAGTCTCATTTTCAGAGCTGTTCAGGGTAAGTGTAAGAGAAGATTGCCACTTCTATTGCCATAAACTATAGCAAAGAGCTGTGAGAAAAAAGAGTTGGCCTTCAAGATTACCTTGTAGGTTCAGAGGCTTGACCCTGAATCTTCTAAGAGTTTCATTAAGACATTTGTATTAGGACTGTTCTTTCTGAGTCAAGGTCTGATAAAGATGATTAGAAAAAGTCTGAGTAAGTCTGTTCAGACTAAAGGCTTTCCTTATGCACTAAAACAGGTTTTCAGTTTTGAAATATGTAGTAACATTTACAAATTATAGAATACTACAATGGCAAGATTTCTTCAGGTATGTCATACAGATGGTTGAATGCATGCAGAATAGGAGAGGCTGATTCTTCTGCTTCAGCAAATGAGTTTAGTTATATTCTCTATATTGCCTGTATCATTGAGGCCTGAAAAGCACTGAAGCTGTTCATGTCGGTTTATAGATGAAATTTTTTTTGGAAATTCATATGTGTAAAGGAAATGTGAGGTCTGTGTTACAAAACTTTTTTAACCATACTAATTTAATTGAATAATGTGTTGCATCTTACTAGTTTATACACACATGCATGTAATAAAAATATATTTGTTTTAACTTTCCTAAAGAAGAAGAAATACACTGTATTTCTGTAATACTGCATAGTATTCTTTTGAAATAACCTTACATTATTAACTGATTTTCTGTTCAAAGTCTTCCCTAAACCACATGCACCCTTCCAAAGAACTCCCTTTAACAAACTATTCTGCAGCATATTTGGGTGAGAGAAAGCAGATGAAGGAGAACTAAGAAATCTTTAGGCAGGCTGTCTAGGAGTTGTCAGCTGAAGGGTTTTACTAGCCTAAAGGAAATCTCTGTTCCTTAACAAAACTTTTCCTGGATAAGCAAAACTTTAGTGATCCTTTCTCATCAGATTTTTTCAGACCTTGAAATTCTTGAATCCTCTGTACTAGGTCTAGACCACTGCATCTTTTTTATTAGACACTATTGATTCTGGAAGAGACAAATTATCTCTAGTCCTGACCTTCAGCACTCTGTTAGCAGTGCTTTGCCTCTCTTTTGCAAATAACTTGTAAATTTAATTAAAACAAGTCACACTTGTGTAACATGCTTACCCAGTTAGTTACTAATTCTAAGGCTGCTAATCTTAGTTTCTTTTGTGAAGCCATTTCTGAACTTTTCCTTTTAAGAGGAAATATTGGTTGATAGTTTTTAATTTTATATAACAAATATAACTACTAGGGCAAGGCTAATGAGCAGCTTTTTTTCATGACTATGAAGGGAAAAGCAAAAGTGTTACCGTTGCAACACTGATAACAAGTACAGCAGCATATCAGGAAAGAGGTCAGGTTGGAAGGGACCACAGGGGGTGAGCCTGGCCCCACCTCTCTCCTCAGGCAGGGCCATCCCAGTGCACAGGGCACAGGATTGTGTTCAGACAGCTCTTGAATATCTCCAGTGAGGGAAATTCCACAGCCTCTTCAGACACCCTCTTCCTGTGCATGGTCACTGTACAGTAAAGAATTTCTTCCTCGTGCTCAGGTGGAATTTCCTGTACATCAGTTTCTGCCCATTTCATCTTCTCTTATTGCTTGTCACCACCGAGCTGGGCTCGGCTCCATCTCTGACACCTCCCTCAGATATTTAGAGACATCTGGAATAATGGGGAACTACTAATACTAACCTAGCTCACGGTTAGTCTTCCCAACCTCTAAATCTGTGAGTGTCTAGAACTATATTCCTCTTACAGAGCAGTAGCACTAACCAGTATAAGATCAGGAGGCCAGTAGTAATGGGTTGAATTGGTTTCACCTTAGCAAAGCTGAATTCAGTCACTTGACCTTGCTTTAACTTATTTGTGCTTCAGTACATCCACTTCCCCCTTAGTAACATGAAGGAAATAATTCCTTTTCCTGTAGTTTTGCCTGACTGCCCTACTTAGACTCTAAAGTCTTTGGAACAACTGCTGTCTGATCTAATGTGCATGTACGGAGCAGAGCACAATGAAGTCCTGATCTCAGCAGGAGCCCCATCTGCTACTGCTGAGATAAATGATCTTTTCAGTACTGGTTGTTTTTTAATCTCTTTAAATTACCATAAATACATTTTTAAAGCCATATGCTTTCATTCTATACCCCACTCCACCAAAGAAATCTGGGTTTCTGTGGAAATATAATTATGTAACCATATAATTAAAGACTGCATCATACCCTGTACATGCAAGAGGTCTGAGTTGAGGTCAAGTGCCAGACTGATCTGCTACTCTGTGCATTTCAAGTACCTAAACTTACTTTAGAAAGGTTATTTTAAATATACATTTGTGTATGCAGTTCTGTACTTTTCCAAAGAGAGAATATTCCATTGAGTTGAAATTAGCTCAATTAATCTGAAATTGGTTTGCAGAAGAAATTGTGATTCTGAAGAGACCCATTCGTTTCTGGTATTGGGGTCTGGTGTTGGATGCTCCCTGAGGAAATCCAAAGGAAATTTCTCATTTTGTTGGAGGGGTGGAGAGAGAGAACTCCATCATAGCAGTAGCAGAGCCCACAGGTTCAGCTGTGTCAGAGAGTAGAGACGTGATCAGAAGCTCTGGTGGGGAGGAGACATTCTCTATTTCTCACTCTGTTTCTCTCTGCTGCATCGCTGTCCATGTGGCACTGCTGATGCTTTGGCAGAGGTATGAGCCTAACATTGTCATGTTTGTTAGGGTTTTGGCTGAGCACTCAACATTTCTGGAATATTGCAAATGCTGTAAAGGAAGTGGCAAAGTTCAGAAGTTAATAACTTATCCAAACTGAAAGAGGAATATCTAGGCAAAAAACATGCCTCTAATCATAGGTATTTGTCACTGTCAGCTTTCAGCATTTTACCTTCAGTAGTGGAAGTTACAACCTTTCAAAAATGCCACACATTTCTTTAACAACAGAAATTATTATTCAGCCTGGGTGTTGGGACTGCTGCTGTTTCTGTGCAACAGCATCTGGGGAATAAGGGTCTCTACCTCTTGACAGATCTTCCTCTTTCATGCTCTGAAGAACAAGGGTAATTCCTGTGTTACCTGAGCACTCAGATTTGACTTTATATGAAGTGCTGCAGGAGGCACATGTGCAGAAGATTGGGTGGAAAAGGATTTCTTGCAGTACATGTTTGCATAATCCAGAGACTTAGACTACTGCTAATTATTTCAGTATTCCTTTTTTGTTTCTTTCTGAACAGAGGAGCTGTTTATACCTAGAGCTTTTTTACTTTTGTGTAGTTTAAACCATCATCATCACATAGTGGTGTTTTAAGAGTTGTTTGTAATATTTTGTAGTTCTACTGGGGTTGTTCTGGGGTTTTTGGTGGTCGTGGTGGTTGGTTTGGGGGTTATTTAACTTCAGGAGACATTAGAAATTTACATAAAAATCTTTCCTTTTTCAAGAAATCCAGCTAACAAAGAATGCTTGTAAGCACCAGGTGCAAAAAAGAAGGTAATTGTCTGTAATTGTGAGATTCTTGCTAACACAATATGTCACTCAGTTGGATATGTACACAGCATCCATTGCTGCCAATGGAGTTACATAAACAAATTGAGGCTACAATAGGGACACTTATGTTTAGCTTCATTTACATGAAATGTATTGATTTTTTCCTTTGGTAAGGGACTGTTTTTTAAACAAAATCAAACATTTACATGTATAAAATACAACATCCATAATTTTTCACAAGTTGTTAAAGTCCAATTAGGTTTCTGCAATCTGTACTTACTTGATAGGAAGATAATTTGCCGTTACCAAAGAAAATACATTTGGGGTATTTCATATGTAAATTAATTTACTTCATAGAAGAATTAAAAAAGGCTTTGGAAGTTGATGCTTTTGCTAACATCAACATTTGCTTATCTTTGAATGGCTTTTCATCATAACAGAATCTTTGGCACTCCCTTTGGCCTTCCACCCAGTCTCAAGGTACCTTGCAAACACAAAGTTACACAGTTCGATCTCATCCCCACATTACAGATGGAGCTCAGATAAATCTCTGCCTGTGGTCTGATTTAAATTGCATGTTGGCTTCAGCTTCCAGTGATGGTGGCCAGCTGGCTCTTTTTGAAGTAACCAGTGTAAACTTCCCGAGAAGCTTTGCCTTACACTTGCTGAGCTGCTCTCACTTTGCAGCACAGGCAGATTCTGCTGGCACATAAAGGGTGCTCCCCTGCTTGTGCTGAGGCTTCACACCTGCTGGGTGCCTGGGCTGCTGACTGTTCAATGCTCACATGGCACTTAACCACCCATGCAAACATAGCCAGTGATGTGATGAGTGGAGGCTCCAGCATCCTTTAGCTGAGGGGATGTCTCATGCCTTGAGCAGTCAGATAGGCCAAATCAAACTATCTGCTCCTCTGTGAGAACTGCTTATTCTGTCATCCTCGCTGTTAGCTTCTCTTTGGATGACAAATACCCTGATTTTTTTTTTTTCCAAGCATGCATATTAAGGACAGAAAAATGAGATTTTCATGATTGGGTGAATGAACCCATTAGCTCTGGTCTCATTACTTAGAATAGTGTCTCAGATGTATTTAAAATTAGCCTACTAAAGCAGGTATGACCTTTAAGGAAGAAAGAATTCACAACTGCTTTTTATTCTAAAACAGATTCCTCTCCAAATATTTCTTCCAAATTATAAATATTGAACTGTTTTGTTGATTTGTTTTGTCTTGCAAGAGGGAAAGTTACTTTATTTAATGTGATGAAAATCTCTCTCACACTATTTTATAGTAATACCTATGGAAATTAATGTCCACTTATTTTTATGCTCATCTCTAGATAATACACAGAGCAGGAACATGAGCTGGG
Organism: Melospiza melodia melodia; assembly: GCF_035770615.1. NCBI lineage: Eukaryota > Metazoa > Chordata > Aves > Passeriformes > Passerellidae > Melospiza > Melospiza melodia. The sequence goes on from NC_086202.1 coordinate 23,555,799, forward strand.
GTTACTGAGCTGACAAACTATATCAAAACACTAAAATTTAAACAAAATATTCTTTTTCTATTCTTGTTTCAGAGACAAGTCAACAAAGCATTTGTCTGAATTAGTACACAATTATAACATCATCTAATTGAAATTCAGTTACGTGCTTTCAGGTGGCTTTAATAACATTCCTGCTCACACCTCCTGGTTATTGAGAATTAATGAATCAAGGACAGGACAATAACTTGTATCTCAAAATTATCTATTTATTCCATAAATCATTTTACTGACCATAAAGTATTAGTATTGTAAAGCAGTTCTTTTAAATTTTTGAAGACTAACTAGATCTTGGCCTGTTTGTTTGAACTAGTGACCATCTTGCAATATCCTTCACTAGCAACTGCTTCCTCTCTCTAGTTTCTCTGCTAGTTGTTTAATTCTTTTATTTGCTGTTGTCAGTTCTTTTCAACATATTCTGGAACAAAGAGGAAAGCCTATTCTGACATATGGGACAGTTGCTGGAAGTTATCCAGGGAGGTTTTCCAGATTTGAAGGGGTAGGAGGGGGGAGCAATGAGCTATACCCCATAAGGGATTTCTTGTCCTCCCTGAGAAAAGTCAGAGCAGAAATTGCAACAGGTGATTTCTGGGGTCTGCCAGTCTTTGCTAGTGACTCAAATTAAAGTATTCTCAGCATGAAGTGAAGGTGGAAGTGAGGAACAAAACAATCACAGAAAATCTGCCTGTGGCTGTATTAGCTCAGGCTGAGATCTTGTGTGGCCTGGTGTGCTGCATCAGGACATCAGCAGCTGGACTGGGACCCCAGGGGCTGGTGGCCAGGCTGGAGCACGGAGCTGCTGTCCTGCCCTGCATCTGTGTTAGATCAATGTCATAATGCATCACTCTGTGTGGGGGCAGCTTTCCTGCTGGGGTAGCATGGTGTCCTCTGAGCACCACAAAGGGTACACAAGAGAGACATTGAGGCAAAGGAGGGGAAACCACAGGGAACTTGTGCATTATCTCATAGTAACCTCATAAGGTATCACAGTAAGTGCAATGGGAAATACTAGTCCAGGCTCTGGCTTCTTTTCTGATTGCTAACCACTGGTTTGAATTGTAAAATGCTAGAGGCAGTGGGTACACACTACCAGGGATTGAATACAGGGCTTCATTGAAATTGGGCAGTCAGTTTCAGTTATGTTATTGTTTTAAGAAGGGACTAAAACATCTGGAAATTGACAGAATACTAATTTTTATTGTTCTTGCAAAAGAAGAAAGTACCAAATTATTTAAATCATCATGGTAAAATTGAATTCCAGATTGTAAACTGGCTAAGCAAGTTCAAATCTGAGGCATTTGTTATTTCACCTTTCATGTACAGCTGAAGAAAATGTGATACTTCCACAGATATCCCAGGTAACATCCTTACCATGCTGCACCAGTGAATAACCACCCCACAGCCCCCCTTCTCTTCTTCCAATATATTGAAGTTGTCATCTTTGCAGATGTCCACATTAAGCTTTCCTGATAAACTGGACAGGATACTGGAAAGGAGTAGAGAGAAATGAAGGAAAAAATACAGTTCCCCTCAGAGAGATTGCACAGGTTTCTTGATTAGGCTGATTGCTGTGTCCATGCAGACTTCCATGAATTCAGAATTCAGTGTGAATTGACAGATCATTCATCTGGCTCAGGTTGTATGTTCCAGAGACAGGACAGAGGCAATGGGGACAAACTGACATGTGTGAAACTCCACCAGAACACAAAAGAGCAGTAACTGTGGAGGTGGTTGAACAGTGAAGTTGGGCAGAGGAGTTGTGAAGTCTCCAGCTGTGGAGATACTCAAAACCTGATAACAGTGTACTGGGCAACCAGTCCTAGCTGGTGCTGCTGGAGCAGGGGCATTGAACTAGATCATCTCCCAAGGTCCCTGCCAACCCCAAGCATTCTGTGTTCCTGTGTCATGTCAAAGACTTATTTCTGAAACCTGAGTCTTCTTTCATTTTGCACACACATTTACACATCTGCAACATCAAAACCACTGCTCCAGCTCCCACCACTGACCATTTCCTGAGTACTGCTTACTCCAGCATCAGCAGCAATGTCTCATTTTGCCATTTTTCACTGGCCTCACCAGTCATGCCAAGGCAGACTAAAGATGCAGAAGGGCATTGTTGCACAATGGCCTGTCAAGAGCAGCACTAAGAATTCTGAGCTGAGCTGTTGGTAAGAACTGTCCCCAAGCCTCTGGTGGGGCTGCCCTGTAGAGCTCCCTGGCCCAGTGAATAATGTGGCCCTTCAGGAAGGGATAATTTGGATGCTTGGGGGGAGGACATCTGGCATGGGAGCTCTTTCTGCTGAAGGCTCACTCCTGTGTTCTGTAAGCAGTGAGGACAGAGAGGGTTCCTGTCTTAAAGGGGATCATTCCAGCACTCTGGATCGTATCATTTATTGTGCTGGTGCAGTCAATGTATGGCAAATTGTAGCATGTGGCAGACACGACTGTCCAGAGCTGGGAGAGGTGGCCCTGTGGTATTAAACAAAATTTGTCCTTGCACAATATCTGCCATGTCACACTCACCATTTCTTCATTTGAGGGCAGAAATGCTGTGTCCTTGTTTGTTAAAGCCTCTTCCCAAACAGACAAAGCCTGGCATGCTTTCCCTTCTCCCTCTGGCACAGTGCTCCACCCCATCAGCATTCTCAGTGCACAGCTGCTTAAGGGTTATTTTCTCTGGGAGGTGGTTGTGTGGGGGGATGTTCATGTACACACACACATGCACAGAAGGATGTGTTCTCCTAAAGAAGAAACAACTTTGTCAGCAAATTATCTCATCTTATTTCAGCTATTATAATCCTCTTCAAGCCTCAACAAAGCACCCACACATGTTTGATCAAGTCACTATTAAAGAGAAATATTGTGCTATTCTTGCCAACTGGACCACCTACACCTTGGTATCACTATAATTATTGCCAAATATTATTGTTACAAGAGGGCACAAACTGTGTAGATCTTTCTTTAATATGACAGTGGCCAATTTAATGGAACATTACTGATTAGCAGAGCCAGTGCAGAATATGCTAGCATACCTTTTACAAAACTTTATGTTACAGTTGAATGGATTACAGAACACCTCTTGAATGCCTAGTGGCTGGCGTTGTGCCAGAGCCTTTAAAAAAAATTGAAAATGCAGCTTGCTTTCTCCTTTTTCATAAAGAAATCTGAAAGCAGAAGCACTGACCTTGGCAAGCTTCTTGCATTAAGTTTTCCAGTAGGCAAAAGCACTATAAATCAAACCAGAATAATCCTGTGTATGTTTTTGTTTTCATGCAGGCTGCTAGGATTGCACTTAAGGACTTGATTTTTATTGCTAAAGGAATGTTTTTAAATCATCAGGACCTAGAGCGTGTTGTGAGCTTAGTCCAAATTTCATCATCATCTTTTGCAATTTGCCTAACGCCCCGGCTCCCATGGAAATACAATTTATTTCTCTTGCAAAAGTCATTACCATCTATGAGCACAAAGAAAGAAACCTGCAGAACAGAAAATGAGCAATAAAATCATGACAAAATCTGCTACCTAGATTCTTTCCCCTAAAGCAGAAAAATAAGATAAACAGTGCTTCTCTTTCTCTCTGAGTTATTATTAGTTCAGTATTATTTATCATACAGCTCGGAAATCTTAAAAGGTTACAGTTTATTTTTCATGCATGGCTTTGGGGAGCCTTTTGACTCTGCTGAGAATCGTAACATGACATTGTTTTCAAAATGAAAGCTCTGAACAGATTATTTTCCACATTATCTATATAATAGAGGTGATAGATGGGTCCAAGTCTAGCTGGTGTAAGCAGTTGTAACTCATTTAAATTATGGAAATTTGCACGAGCAAAGAACCTGCCTCAAAGAGAAGTCTGGAAGAAATGTTCTAATTCAAATTCATGTTACCTTTTTGGGGGGTTTTGTTTTGTGGTTTTGTTTTTGTTTTGTTTTATTTTGTGTATATGGACATATCTTGCATTTAGGTTTATGGTAAAGATCACCAAAAACCAAATTAAACTGAACACAAATTTAATTCCATTTCTATGTGTTCTTTTATACTAAACCACTAAAAGTTATGTTCCCTAAGCCTGTTTACAAGCTTTATCTTCCTATGCATTCAGGTCAGCTAAACACACACTTAGATCAGAAACTTACAAAGTCTGTGTCAACACTACTGGGACACCTGGTGTGTTGCAGTAAGCTTTGCTAAATATTGATCATTAGAACACATATTTAAACTTAAAAGCTATAGTGCTTTCCTGACTGTGGGCTTCCCTCCTAAAACTTAGACTAAATATATCTCTCTCCACAAACAAATGAATGTATTTATATGTATTTTCTTAATTTGCAGCATTTAATATTATTACCATGCTGCAAGTATGAGCAAGAAGTATAGGATATTAGTAGGATTTTCTTTGCTCTTACTCCTTTTTCTCCAGTTTTTCAACCCATACTTTTGATGTGTTATTTCTGAGTTCCAGCACCAGTTGGCAAGGGCAAGTCCTCAAACTCACCCACAGCTGTTTCAGTCAAGGTGTCAGATTGGTGGGGCTCAGCAGCTCACAGCTGAGCCATGAGACACAGCTCTGGAGGGAATGATCCCTCTCCATGCATTTTCTCAATGTGCTGCTGGCACTTATAAAGTTAATCGTCACAAGTGTAATGAATGGGCCTACTTTACAATGGACATCGTTCACAATTAACGTTTCTATTTCATGCTCTAAGTGAAACTTCCTTTTTCTCAAATTCCCACATGGCAGACAAATGTTTAAACATAATGGGGGCAACCACACAATCCTTAGCCTAAGTTTTTTCCTGAAATTATTTTCTTTCCTTGTGAATCTTCTTTAGCGGGCTTCTTTCCTTTGGTTTCCCATCACCACAATAAAAGCTTCTACATCGTTTTGTACTCTGGAACAAGAGTTACAGTGTGAGAAACCACCTGAACCAACATTGGCAGTCATGAAAATAACTGCACTAAGGACTCATCTATTGCTTCATCATCTGCATTTTACGTTTTTCTGTGGAATTGTTTCAACAGATGTATATCCCCTAGATCATGCTGTAAGAGTAGCATATATTTTACCTTAGCTGAAACAGTTCCTAAAGTATTTGGCTTAAAACAAAAGTATCCTTATGGGGTTTTGCTGATTTAACTCTTCTGGTTTCAAAAAGTAGTTTTACTTACATCTCTAGAGAAACAAATTTTACTAATTTAAGACCTAGCATCTACTTTAAGAGTCTGTCTAATGAAGGGGAAGGAAAGGAGGGAGAACTATTTGTACCCTGAAGTTGTCATCTATTCAAATGAAATAACATTTGAAACCAAGACCATTGCCTGAACTAGTTATACTTTATACTTTATAGTGTTATAATGTTATAAGATTATGAGGGGAACCTGTTTTGGGCAGATAAGGGTGGAGAGAGAGCAAGTCTTCTGATGACAGCAATTTCAGATGAAGTTTAGATAACTTGGGCCAGTTTAAAGCTGGCAGGCACCCTGTGTAACTTCCAAAGATGGATGGTTGTGTAGCTGGGGGAAGGGATATTCCTCTCTGGTTATATGGCTTCCCACATCTCTTGGGGTGCAGCAGGGGAGAGGGAGCTCTGCCAGTTCATCTCACTGGATACAAATGTGCATTTTCCTCTAAGTGTTCTCGCATGATTAGGAAAATTATCTCCTATATAGAATATCCACGAAGTGCCTTGCCCAAATGCATGCATTCAGCAAAAATTCTCCTGTAGCTTCTGTAAATAATGCTGGTCCACAAAAGCTTTGCTGGCTCACAAATGGCTAAGCACGCCTTGCTCACTGAGTTGGTAGATGCCTTACAACTGCTTAAGCTGGAGATAGATGGCTCTGGCTAGATTGCTGCCTTACATATGCAGATTTGATAAGCATTTTTGCACCTCTTTCACAATGCTAACTAGTGGATACTGCCTGTATGTGTGTGTGTTTCAGTGAGTTGGAGCATCAGAACACAGAGTCTTTACTGGTAAGATGCAACTTAAGAGTTTTATTTATTTTAGCACTTCTTGAAGATTGGAACAGCACCATCAAATTTCTGTCTATGAATACCTGCATGTGGTTGTGACCTAGCAGGAAATAGGTGGTTGGTCCAGTGCACAACCTCATGTGGGAGTCTCAGCTCACAGCACTATGACATCCTAATTAAAGGATTCAAGTTAGACTCTTCCTCCCAGCACTCCTGTAGGAACATCATTGATGGTGTTACAGTGGTGGCCATGTAACATTGTGTAGGGTTGCTGTACTCTGTTTAATTTTTTTTACTGTGTTTATATTCATCCAGGGCAATTAATGAAATGAAAGGTATTGATCATGAAGGTGTGGGTGGCTTGGGGTTCTGGTTGCTTGGGATGGGTTTTTGTAATAAATACACGAACTCTGCAGCAGAGCTCTTACCAGAGGTCATCTTTAATAAACTACACTCGATGCATAATATACTGGCATGTCATGTCTCAGCAGTATACCATTAATATCTTCTGCCTTACTTTGTAGATATTTTGGAATGTGGTGTATGGAAGGTCTTGAAACTAAAGCTGAATGTTTTCTACAGTGTGCTCACTGTCAGTCTTGTTCAAACATTCATTTTAGTCATCTTCCACAAGCCAGGACCCCCAGATTTGCTACATCCCCATGGTGTAATTTCCTCATTCAAAAGACTGCATTGGTAATCATTTAAAGAGACTATAAACAGTATCAATAATTTGACAGGCTGCTAACCAAAAGACATTGTGCAATTTATAATTTTATTGAGGGACAGGTATAAGTGAAGGTCTTGGAGGATCACCTCAATCCAGCTGAGACAAATTTTAACACTACCGTGGCGCCATTGGATATAAAACTTTAAATGAATAATATTCTTTATTTACATTTTGAACCCATGCTTACAAATTTTCCTTGCAGAGTTTGTATTTACTGAAATTGTTTAGCTTTTGTTTCAGACCTTCAGTCGTTATGGTCTAGTACAAACAGGTAGTGACTGCACTTCTAAACACTCATTTAGATCAGAATCATCTGATTTCTGTAATCTGCCCAGGTTATAATTTTATGGTAATATCCTAGAAGCTTTCTGGTTTTGTCTTACTTCATCTGAAATTCACTTCCTTAATATTTATAGCCCTTAGTTAAATTAAGAGGTAAATATGTTCTTCTAAGCCTTGTTTAACCACACTGGAAGCATCCCTCTGAAAACACCTCTTTGGAAAGGAAGAAAAGAGCTCCTTATATTGAGTCAGGATTATGAAAATGGAACAAAAACACAGGCAAAATACAGCAGTAGCATCCAGGTCAGAGGGGCAGAGACTGGAGCTATATCTGCATGGCATTGACATGCTTAATATAATGAAATGGTGACGAAGAACAGTTTTGCAAAATTGTTACTGGATGAGCTTCATTTCCAACAGAGGGTTTCTGCATGGGTCTTTTTAAATCTTCAGAGATACCATCTTTAAATCAGTGGAGATAGCTAAAAGGTATTTTAAATTATTTGACTAATTGTCAATTATATTTTTAATAAACATTATAAAAAAGGAAAATATGAAAAAGAGCATCCTCTATAACTACATGCAGGCAAACATGAAAAGAAGTGAGCTAGGATCTATGCAGAAAACCCCGCACACTTCAACTGGTTCCCTAAAACATATGTGAAGTTCTTAACGTTGTTAATGCTTTAAAATCAAGCTGAGATTCTCATGAAAAAATGCAAGAAAGATTTGGCTACAGACTGCTTCTAAAATTGGCTAAGGCTTCACAGTAATATTCATTTCTTTCTACATCGTGTCTAAAACAGTCATTACTTCATGAGCTGATCATGCATGCCAGAGTGCACAAAAGTAGAAATTAATAGTATCTGCTAAGCATCCTGTACTCTGATGTTGCACAACATGGAAGAGGAGGGTGACTTTAAAACTTTCAAAATAAATTAAGAACAAGTCACTTGTTTAATCCTGATTCTCACTGAATTGTAAACAATTCTTTGCTGGCTATCTCACCTTTCACTTCAAGTCACAGCAAATTCCATAAAAGTTCTTACTTACACATCTGCTTAAAGCTGAATGGAAGCAGAATTCAATTAACTTTATGGCAAATCTGTTGAAAACCCACAAAACAAGGGAACCAAAAATTCAGTCTGAGGACTGCATCTGATTCTCCATCTTTAACATGCTGCAATGTGTCTAGAGATTACAGCACATATGGTCTGTAAAACCACCCACTGTTTCAATATGTCTGAAATACCAGTAGAACGTGTAGCATCACAAGCTAGAAATTAGGTAGAACAATGGATGTTAGTGTAAAACCTACAGAAACACAGAATTCTGGAGTTCAGACTAAATATGTGTTCCTTTGTTCCAGCATTGCACCCTTTGTTTCTGTCAGGCTGAGCTGGAGATGTTCTCCAGGCAGTGGGTGCTTCATGTGCCAGATGTGCTGCACCACCAGGGCAGAGTCAAGGACAATGTAAAAGGAAAAGTTCAGCAAGGAGGTTCTGAAATGAGTCACACCAGTGGCACCAAATCTTGCTGTTTCTTGCTACTCTTGAAAGCCTCTGCAGTCTTTACCTTGAATATCACTTTAGGCAGTTTTGTAGATGAGCAGTTTTGCAATACTTTCATGAAATATGATATGCTATTATACCAGCTTAAAACAGTCATCAATATTTCAAGTGAACAAATGTAAAGAGCTTCTCAAAACAGGCACTATTTACTGTACCTCAAAGAGATGCCCTTCAATGGGAATTACAGAAGCGCAGCGATATAAAAACACTGTCCTGATAATAATACAGATCACAATCACACTGATGTAAATCTGAGGACACCTCCACAATCTTGTTTCCTGCACTGCATATCTGACAAAATATAAGATATTTAATTCCTGGTCAAAGGAAGGTAAAAGAGCCAAGCTTTGTGTCTCAGCAGTTCAGTGATACTGCTGAAATTGTCTTTACCAACCTGTCTTTAACTCCTCTTCAATCATTCTTTAATATAAGTGGGAAAGGGATCCTGCTATTGATTGAACTCTTTGTTTTTATCCAACCTGCCTTAAGCTTGAAATAGATCTCTCTTGTCATAGAAATAATAATAAAGCTTTCTCACAGTGGAGAAGGAGGTCCTAGGTACTGTGGGAGTTTTTGTTGCTCAAAAAATAAGTAAAATCTCTTTGGATAAACAATGGCACCAATGCCAGCATCCACACAGTGACAACTAGTGCTGCACAAATTGATGTGCCACCTTAATGCTCCAGGATTGATTGAACATTTCTCGGCTGCTACCTTTTTTTTTTATTGTGCTGTTGTCTTTCCTCAAGAGAACAGTGTTCCTAGCATGACCCCTTTTTCTTTGCACATCAAGTGAAGGAAAATCACCCTTTGCTGTACTTGTGGGGACAGATATTGATCTTGGGCACAGTGATGCAAACTAAAACTATCTCCTTGGGAGCAGAAGGCATTGCCCCGGACATTGGCCTGTGAAGCTGGGGTCAGACTCCAGCCACTGGCCTTCAAGTTTGGTTTTTTTCTCTAATGAGCAGCAGCATTTCTAATATACCCATGCTGCAGAGAGCCCTGAGTGATTTGGCAAAAGTGAAAATTTATTATTGTCTATTATTGATGCTTATAACATAAAACATTGATGTATGTCACAGTCTCAACACGTTTTCTTAACAGTCACATCTATGCCAAATGTATTTCTATTTCTGCAAGAGTTTATGAGCAGTAATACCAACATTTAATTTTCATAAAAGGCTTTTTTTCAAGAAAATCCCATAAAGCCTCATCACACACCACAGCTATCGCTTACTGTGTAACAGATATTTTATGCTCAGTTTATGTCACTCCAATTTTTTTTAGAAAGTGCTGGATACGGACATAGCTAAACTCAGGACAAATCCCTTTTGCTGTGCTGGTAAATATTTGTTTGCCTTTTATAATATACCCAAGGTGAAAAGGTGAATGAAGCTTGAGCTGAGATAAACATCAAAAAGTTTGTGCATTTAAAAAAAGAAAATACTCAGGAATACATGGGTTTGTGTCCAAGTGAGAGCATTCAGAGAGCTAACAGTGATTCCAGACAGGAGTTGTACAAACACAATGCTCTTTGTGAATATAAATTTAGAGAGGGATAGAAGGCTGTACAAAGTGAACAACCATTCACAGTTCAAGCTTTTTTTTCTCTAACACTGTCAGTACAACATTTAACCAGCTTTGCACTTACAAAGTAATTCAGTGCTGATGCTTTGCCTCTCAGAGGATGGAAGATATTTCTGCTGTCATTTGCCTGAGATGGTAGTATTTCCTGGTGCTTTAAAGTAAATAATTTATTGTAGCCTGGGGCTTTCACTCTAAGACTTTTCATATATGATACACTACTTACCTTAGCATTCCTGTTTATGTATTTACATTGCTCTCATCTCAGTGGTTCTCAGGCTCCTGTGTACCAACATGTCTTCCACTCCCTGCAGAGGAGTATAAGTCATTAATGCTTCTGTATCCCTGATGATTTTATTAAATGAAGTTTAATTACTTCCATTGCTTTTGTATAACATAATCTAGTGCTCATTTGCTCCATTATTAACAGTCAGAGAAATTAAAATAGGGTGCATTTGCATCAGTACACATTGAGCATGATGTAAGGCCAGGCGTAATTAATTTCTCTCGCTTACAGCTATGGAGATTGTTAATTTAAAAAAAAATAAGGCAATATGGAGGATTTTATTTTTATTTGCATTAGCTTAGTTATCACTCTGGAACTGTAAATCAGCATTCTGGTTAAAAGTCTTCCTATTTTTACTTTTGAGCGCTGTTTACCAGAGTGCTGTCAATGGTGAAAGGTAATAATAGAGCTAATTCTTTTTGCTGTGGGGGGAAAGAAGTGATACTATACATTCAAAGTTAGGTAACTGAACTACAGATCTAGCTCCTCTTATGAAAGGTAACATTTTCAAGGAGAGGAGGAGTGAGCCCCTCAGTCAGTGGTTCCTAACTTTCTGGAGAAGACAAGTGGTTCTACTCAGGTCTGGTCAGGTTCGGTGCTCCCCCGCCTCGGTGCCATGGCTTTGACCCAATCCATAGCTCCTGTCCTTGGCAGCCCCAAGTCTGTCATGTCACAGCTCTGTATGTGAGGTCTGGGAGCTCCACACATCTCCTGTAATATACCCAAAGATCTGCAATGTGATCATACCTTGCTCCTTGGGAACCACTGCTTCCAATGACACCATTTGCAGAACTGCCTGGTGTAGGGAGTTCCAAGCCCTGTTTTGGTGCTCCCAGGCTGACAGAGAGACAATGACCCATTTTTTTACAGGAAGTGCTGAAAAAATATTTTTTCTAAAAAATTTTAGTTTGTTTAAAAGCTCACTAAAATGGGAGCCATGAAACTGAGGAATACCTAAATCCTCAAGCACTTTTTAAAAATGCATTGCTTATGTAAGAGGATTTGCTAACAGAAATGAGACTGAATCTCTTAAATGAACCATCCACTTTGGAAAAATATCATTGCAGTAGCCTTCCCTGACCTTTTGCAAGGGATGCTGTCCATGTGTTTGCTCAAGAATTTTTGGTAGAGAAATGTGGGTGCCTTTGTTGTTTAATTCTTTACTATTTCCATGTGGTAGAATGTTAAGAGATTGCTTTTTCTGTCCCCTATCATTAAGTGACCTGCCTTAACCAGGCCCTCCAAATGAATCATAACACTTGTCAGCACGTGCACCAGTGATTGCTAAGGAGCTAAGGCCATCTGTAGCAGCACTTGTTGTTCATTTCCCAGTACAAGGCTTAGTGTGGTTGTGTCTTTGGCAGTGAATATTGCTCATGAAAAGTCCTCATGAGATGGGGAAGTGAAAGAGAAATGCTCTGTCAGCTGTATCCATTTTGTTATTGCCTGCTGGCCATGAAATCAGAGTGGGTGCAGTGCAGAGCAGGGATACAGCAACTGAGGAAGGTGATGCTGTGGGAGCAGGAGGAAAAAGTTGGGCAATTGTTTGAAAAGAGGCTTTAGAAAGTGCTTTGGGAGTCTTCTGTTAGCCCCAGAGAAAATCAAAAGTAAAGACTGAGCGAAGGTAGTCAAGGGAATCCAGGTAATTCACCACTGATGTAAACCATTGCTGCAGACTTAAATCCTAGGGAATTCAGATCCCAGAGCTGAAGGTATTGTACACCTGTCTCAAAGAAAAATTCTTCTCAAGTTAACCTAGTTTCCAAACCCAAAGTCACGAGTATCAGGGGAGTAAGAGGTCTTTTCTCTTTCATGCTGAGGATTTCCAAGGAGAAGAAGGGAAAGAGAAAGGATACAGAGATAACCCGCTCTGGACTAGCAAAATACTTCTCAAATTCCTGTGAGGATCTAGTAAGAAAGGTACAAAGCAGACACTAAGATCTCCTACTATCTACTATCTCACTGAGTAGCTATAAATTTACTGTGTTTGAGTACCATGTTTAAATTCTTAATGCTCAATGTCAATTAACTCTGGAATTACAATGGAATCCCAGGTTATGCAGTGGCCAGTTTATGCATTGAATTCAAATATTGGAAGAAGTAATTATCATCCTTTCAACATTCTTCTTGCTGTGCTAGATAAACAGTATTCAGCCTACCTTGTCATTGAGTTTAGAACATTCTGACATAATCCTAAGGTATTTGATGTAAAAAAAGAAAAAAACATTCAGGAAACCTTCCTGAAATATGGTCAAATAAGATTTCTTTTGGTAACAAAAAAAATTCCTTCAAACTGGTTTAGACCAGTGAAATAATAAAACTCTACTGTGAGACTTGAAATGTGAGGACATTGGTAATGTACTGGTTTTGAAGCTATGGATAACTGCACAGAGTGAGAAGCTCCACTTGAGACAAGCAGCAGTCTTGTTGTTTCAGTCAGTTTCAGTTCAGAAACATATTTCAAATTCCACAGGCAGACTTACCCTCAAAAATAACTGTGGAGCCAAAATAAATGGTCTAAGAAATTGTTTCTGAGAAAAGTTGGTAATAAATTTTGTTCATAAAACACCTTTTCTTCCTGTTCCCAAACCTTGCTAAATGCCTTCCTTGGGCCAATAAAGAGTAAGCATAAGCTTAAAATTAGATCCCTGTTGGAGTAATGAAACACTAATAGGACAATAGATTTAAATTATTGATGATAAATTTTAATTTGAGGAAATTCAAAAGACTGAAACAGAAATTAATTGGACCTCACTGTTTGTTCAGAGATTTAGTAGTACCCTCATACCATAAAACATAGAGAATGCTCAAAGGAAACCTATTGAAAATTAGTTTTTCTTTCTTTAAATTATTTTTTTAATGTGTCCATAGCCTTATAACAATAAGGATGTTAAAAAGTCACAAACACATTCAGAAAAGTTATCTTTATAAATTATAATGTTTGGATGTGTTCAGTTAAAAAAACAAAACAACAAAACACAAAATATTTTATTAATTAATAATCATTTTCCAATAATAAAAGCTTCATTTTCAAATTTCAGGATACAGTGTAAACTGGGGGAAAAAATATTTCTGTAACTTATGCTGTGTAAAAAGCATCCCTGATAGAATGTGATCTACCCTGTCTGCGTTTTTTTTCTTACTGAAAATCATCATCAGCTTTCATCATACCAGAACATTTTTTTGTGGGCAATACAATCATGTCTTTCTGTCCAACTTTGATAGGCCACGGAATTTTCAATTTCTTCATTCAAACAAGCAGCACAATTGCAATCTTAACTCTAATTTTATAATTAATTTAATGTTCCTAAAAAGAAGAAAGCCGCAGCTTTGGTTTCTATTTATTAAATCATACCACCATGCAGACAGAGTAGCAGAATAATCTAGATAATCATCTTTTATGCTAAAAATTCCATCCACACTTAAGAAATTAATCTGGTTTTTAAATGGAACATTCCACAACAAAAAAAGTGAGTTTTGAGCTGTACCTAAATGAGATGGATGGGCAGTTACAGTCCTTAAACTCCACAGGATTTCCACCATCAGTGATTGATTAGAGCACAGTTTCTATGTTCTGTATGCAAAGCAATTACATTGTCCCCTGAATATCCTGGGCCTGAAGAGGTAGCTGGGAATGGACCATATTTCTCATGGTGTGGTGACTCTCTCCTGTACTAACAGGACAAAACAGAAGGAGCAAACTGCAGCAGATGCCTCTCCAGGATCTAACTCAGGACCACTGAGGGAGCTGAGCACTTGGCAAATACAAGGAATTTGATCCCATACTCTTCTCTGTCTTACATGTTAGTCACCTGTGTTTTCCCTGCCTCTCTTTAAAGCTTGGAGCTACCAAAAAGAATGTTTTTTCTTGGAGTGCAAGAGCCTGAGCAATATCACTCCCTATTTTAATTATATAAAATTGTTGCTATTCACACTGATACAGAAATTATAGGGCAATAGTAGATGTATTGTTTACAGCGTGGGAGTAATACTAGGGATTTGCACTATGAAACACATGCAAAAAAAAAACCCATCTTGTTTCTGAAATAACTTGAGGTCATACTCTTTCATTTTTCTCTCAAAGGAAGGCACATTATAATTTTTGATTATATAGTTGGGCAACAGAGAAGTGAAGTTCAGTGCTTCAAAATGAGACAAGAGGAAGTTGTTGTGGAGACTACTTTTAGTCATGTCTAACTGCAAGTAATTATTAGTTCATTCCTTCTTTCTTGTAAGTCAGGAAGGGGATGCATTAGTTCATGACTTCAGAGTGCTGAAACAGGATCCATCCCTATAGGGGCAGGAATTATCCCCATTAGTGACAAGCAGTGGTCACAGACGTGCTACAGAAAGGAGGAAGTACATGCACGTCTGCCTGGGCAGTTTTAAAGGAATATGAGATATTGTACAGATAATGTGTGCATGAAGATTTTACTCAGGCCTTGTCTAAAGGGAAAGAGCCTGCGCTGTATGAATGCTTATGTTCTTTAGCTGAACATCATCACCTTTACCTTCCTGCTTTGCAATACCTTCAAAATTCTGGTATTTTCTATGTCTCTCAGAAGAATAAGCAGAATAATAAGTTCATGTACTGCCCTTGCATGGCACAGGCACCTCTTGCAGGAGGCATAGTGTGGGTGCTCAGGGTTCTCTGTCACAACTTGATACAGTCTGAAAGGTCTGGACTCTTTTCTTTCAATAGCCATGAAGGACAACAAAGGAGCTCTTGCTTCTCTGCTTTTTGGCCTCCTGCTACTGACTGCTGTCGAGGCAAGGGCTCTATATACACCATATATGCCATCTATATTACTGTGGTATATATATTTTATATATATGTATATATACATTATTACTGTGGTACATGTGTTTTATAAAATCTAAAAAATTATTAGAACACATGATCAGAGCAGTCAAGACAAAAGCCTTTGACTCAGTATAATCCTTTTTTCATGGTCTGAGAAGGGATTTTCTCTTTCTAGTTACTTTGAAGAAAGATATTATACTTAGCAGTCATATACTTAAAGATTTCTAAAGAAGTGTTGAAAGAAAGGGTTTGGTGGTCTTGGATTCAGTTTGAAAGTGCTACCAGGTCTACATTGCTGATGTGACAAATGAACCCAGATCTGGTCTCTAGTTTGCAGTTATGGTGATGGTATACTGAGTCTAAGAAGAATACATGGAACTTCTCAGAAAAACCTCTATGTATTTTAATTCTACCTTTATTTACCTGGACTGTCTTTTTCAATCTCTACAACTCAACAAGTTTTGTGCTTGCTCATCTTTTAAAATGCATGAGTATTTTTCAGTGAAGGGAGTATAGAAAACATTGAGTCTCCCATGTTTTCCCTCCTGGTACAACATGGTGAGATTATTCTGGGACACAGATTGTTCTCTTTGTAACATTAATGTAGTCATCAGCTCATAGTTCATAGCTCATGGTGTCATTCTTAGACTGAATCATCAGTATTTATACCAAAGAGAGGGGAGCCATTCTTAGATCCTCTTTCTTTGAATTTCCATCAAGAAAGATGCTGCTAAAAAGAGCTCCCTACCTAGCAAGTGGCTTTGTGTCTTACCTAGTGTATCAGTGCCAAAACCAGCAATCTCTGATCTGAGTCTGAATATCAGATGCTTCTTGAAAATCAAAATCTAAAGTGTCTTGGGTCTCTGTTTACTGTAGCAGTTATCACTGGAAAGAAACCCTCCCTCTATGATAATTAAGCATGTCTTCCACAGACAATAAATCAGTTGTGTCTGGAAGGTCAGTGATGGCTTTCAAGGCATTCTGGTATTGTCTTGTAAAATTCCTCCTGGTAATTTTCCTGTTCTGCTCTGCTTGCTTGCCTGTAATGGAATTGATGCGCTCCTTATTTTTCTTTCTTTTTTGAGTAGGTGTTGTGTGTTTGCCACTTGAGAGTTCTCTAGGGTGTATTCCAAAATTGTCAAAGTTTATAGCACACATTTTCAAATTAACATTCTTAAATATGCCCACAAAATCTGCTGCTGCTCCCCAAATGCATCTTTCTACATTAAGCTGCACATTAACATGAGTACCATTTGCATTCACAGAGAATGTACAAATAGATGCTCAGCAAATTCTGAAAAGATGTTCTGTGAAAATTTTGACAATTATTTAAGGCAAATGTTGTCTAACCTAATAGCTTATGTGTGAGGCTAAATCCAGCAGGATCTTAGTGTACTCTCTGGCTTATAATGTAGATGACTCTCAAAGTTGCCTGCTCAGGGAGGATCCTCTAAATTTAAAGTCCTGTTCTAACTTCAAATCTGGGTGTGTATTTCAGCACTCCTCTGGCCTTTTCCTTTTAATCCTTTCCCTCCAACTTTTTTTAGATTCCCAAGATCTGTATATATACAGGGACTAAACCACAGTAAGAGCAAGCAGGAAGATATTTCAAACAACCCTTAAATTAAAAGATTAATAACCTTGAAATTTTTAATGCATGCTAATATTCAAATGGCTTTTCAGATCCCACACATTATCCCAAAATCCAATTATTATGGTTTTTTTCCATAGATCCTGGCTGTGCAGGCTCTCCTAAGTTTCTGAACACCAGTCCATTTTCTTTCCATGGTGGATATTTTTACCAAAAATATTTGTCACTTCCGATCACTATTGATAACTCCTTTGATGTGAAAAGCAGAACCAATTCCAGTTTGCAAGTCTATACTTGGGATTTTTTCATGGGACTACCTAAGATTGTAGTCTGTCTTAGTCTGTCATCCTAAGACTTCACTGTCAGGCTGTTTGATTGAAAAAAACAGAAAGAGGCTTTACGTGTAACAAATGTATAATTTTTGCATCTTTGCTTTTCAACTGTTTTTTTAATTTCATGTTTGTTGACATTAATTTCTTTAACTAAAAATGCTCTTTAAGACAACAGTGCATAACATCTCAAAGTATAATTAAAGTAGTTTTTTAATACTAAGTCTAATTGGGGATAGTATGAAAAGGAAAAAAGTTATCGGTCAATACATTCTTCAGACATTCTCAATATTTTCATTTTCTGATCATTTCCGAGTCCTTGCTGGCAACATCAATTTTCCTCTGGAGTAAAAATACTGTATTTCAAAGCTTAGGCCGTTGATCACTTGGATAGCAACTTTTTCAAACATTCAAATAAAAAAGTCCTGTCCAGGAAATGCCAGCTTCCTGTATCGCTATTTCACACTATAAAAAATAATGATATACACAGAGTCAGAAGGAATATTATACAACAGATCTGGGCTTCTGTCTGAATTCCTCTATTTTTCCCATATTGCACCTGTATTGTAATAAGTTTATTTGCAAAATCCCAAAGGTTGCCAGGAATATCTGTTAAAGAAATATTTAGACTTACATAGAATTTAGAAACTGTCATAAACTTTATTTTTTTCTCTCCTCTTTCTTTAGTTCTGTCAGCTTCCTTATCTTTTAGCTTCTGGCTCCCTTAGGACAAAAGAGTCAGATGAACACAGTCTATCTTTGTCAGACAGACAAAATCTACACCTTTTTGAATGTCTGGAAGGTGCCACATATTTCAAAGTGTGCCCATGGAGGAGCAATAAAAAGCACATAGCTGAATTTCTGACTGCAATTTGGAACCAGAAATAGGCCTGAATTCCACAATCAAATGTGCTTCTCTAGTGCTGAGTTTAACTGTTTCATTGCAGTCCATCACAGACAGATCGAGCTGTGGAGTTCAAATCCCACACTCCGATCCAGGTCTCAGCATGTGGAAAGTTCAAAGAGTTTGGAGCAGCCACTTCTGCTGTATTCGCACACTGCATGAGCCCAAACCTTGAAGCAGGACTCAATCAAGCAGACCAAACTGACTGAGCTTACCTTGTGATGGCACAAAAGTTATTGCTTCCCCACCTGCATTTTTTTTTTCCTTTTTTTCCCTTCTTTTTGGTTGTTGGGGTTTTTTGTTTATTTGATTTTGGGGTTTGTGGTTTCATTTCATCCCCCCCATCCCCCCCCCCCACCCCCCCCACCTCTCTCCCCTGGTTCTCAAAACTTAGTAGGAACCTTCATAAAGGCAGAGTCTGGGTTTTTGGTTTGTCACAAAGCGTTGGAACCAGGCAAATTTCCCAGGGTTTGTGCTTTCATTCCAAACATTTCATGGAGCTTTAAATCACATCCAGGAGCTCTCTCCAGTGTTTTACAGAGAAGAAAAATTACATATCTGGCTACTCATTGAAATTATAACTATTTCATTCACCTATTGAGTACAGTATACTCATCATTTGCAGGCAGCAAACGAATACCTTAACAGATGGGAATTTATATTGTTTCCATGGTTACAATAATAAATACAATGCTGATCTGCCCAGAGTAGCTCTTGTTTTTCAAAAGAGTCTTTAAATTACTTGCATTTTCCAATGGATTCTAAACTTCTTTTTTTTATTATGATAATCTAGAAGCTATTTTTTATTAATCTAGAAGCTATGTTTTATTATTACAGCATTTATCTTAGTGCTGTTGTTACAAGAAAAGGCATTTTCTAATTTCTTTGAAGAATATAACTAGTGGGTTGAGTAAACATAATGCTGCACTGTGTGCTTATTCTAACCATCACTGTTCTGAAACATAGAGAGATGTTAAAAGCAGCAATGGAGATATGGCAGCAATCTTGAATTTCACCTTTTTTTCTTCTTGTTTATTAGAATTGCCAAAGAATCAAACCAAGAACTGGATAAATACCGAGAATAGAACTTATGAAAAAACTGTGGGCTCATTTGGGAAGAAGGAAAAAGGGCAAAAATGTTATTTGTAGGCTTTTTGAGACTGTGCATGCATTTGAGCAGTGTCTCAAATTATAGGCCACATAGTAGGTACTTTAATCCACAAAGAAATATTGTCTGAAGCAGTAAAGTCCTGTTTATGCACAAACCCATTATTTCAAAGTTAATAGGATAAGATTGCTTGATAAATTGTACAGCAACATTGCCCATTTTTCAGTCCATTTTCCATGGCATCACTTAAAACTTTGCAACCTATTTTCCCACTTAGTTGACCTAAAGGTAAACTTCTCTTGCATCTGCCTTTGTTGTGATCAAACACTTTGCAATGGGCATTTTAATGGAAATTATTTATTTCAGCATTTCTCTTTCCAAAGAATTTAAAGACTCACTCTTTCTGCAACTAACAGAATTTCTTTGTATGTATTTCTTCCCCTTGGAATCAAATGGAAATGCTGTTGACATGCAATGCAACAGTCAATTTGAGCAGGAATTTTCCTTCCAGAAGTAAATAAATACTGCATCCTGCTGAAATGAGAAAAGACAGATTTGGAAGGGAGAATCTCAGGAGCTGCACTGAAATATGTCAGAGTGGGAAAGGCACCAATACTCCTGGGATCTGGTGTTTTTAATGACCAGAAGCAGTCAGTGAGGACACTGAGCAAAGCTCATACATCCTAGTCAGTGTCTATTGTATCAAACCAGGTCTGGTTTGTAAATTCTGCTTTCTAATCCTCTGTTTGGCTGTCTGTGAAAATCTATGTGGGCCTCTTTTTATTGAAAAACTAGCTTGATTTGGAGGCTGGGGAAAGGAGGGGTGGAGACTGGGAGCTGATGCTAAACATTGATTTTACTGTAACAGCCTGGCCCGACACATTGCTTAGGAAAGACTGGGTAATTATTCTATTGGGTTGCTTCCCCAGGCTCAAGGTCCAAATTATGTAGGCTGTCTGTGTGGCAGAACAGGATTAAAAATGTATTTAAGGCAAGATGCTGTCTGGGCTGAATGCAGACCCGCTGCAACTTGCCAGAAAAACAGCAAGCCAGTGTAGAGAATTCAAGAGGGAGTCTGTCTGGATTTAAGTGTTGACCAGGCTTTGGGCTCATATATCAGCTAAAGGGCTGCAAAGGAAAGCAGCATGTCTCAGGGATCCTTTTTGTTTTGTAAAGATTAGTAACTCCCTGGTGCTTTCTTCAGTGTAAAGATAACCGTGCTTAAGAAATTACTTGGCTACATTTGTTTTCCTAGCCTGTCTTCCTCATTGATTTTGAGTAATCTTTTCAAACAAGACATGAAATTCAGAGGGAATATATCTTAAGCAGCCGGGTGCTTGCAGGAATGAAATGCTTGCTGGTGATGTGAGGCAGTAACAAGGCACAGGAGTGCTCCAGGACAGAGCAGCCAGCCCCTGGCATGTGCTGCTCCAGGACTGGCCCCAGCCCTGCCTGGGTTTGGCTGGGTGTCGGAGCACTGGGATCCAGAGCTGTTGGTGTCTCACTGGAATAGGCTTGCACCCAGTTTTGTCACCTGCTGTGTATGAAGAATGCCCAAAAATGCAATGGAAAACACTTAGGTAGCAGACTGTGAGCATGTGAATCAACCACAAGTTGCAATTACAAATTACAGAATCAAAAATTGCAGTAAAGGATTTTTGTGTGAAGTAAGGTAAAATTCTTATTTCTTTACACATATGAATGCTGAGTATCAATGATATTAACACCAGGTACTAGTTTTGTTTTGAAGCAGATATCAGAGAAGAATAGGATTCTTGGATGGTCAGGGCTCAAATGCTATAATGGCAAAGACAAATGTAGTTGTTCTCCCAGAAATGTTTTTTTCAAGCCTTTGTGACTTAATAAAGGCCAGAGCAAAGATTCTTATTCATATTTCCAGTCTATTTCACAGTGCTATGATGGGTGCATTTCTAAATCTTATTCCTTGAAGTGCACCATTCATCCTTGAGAGCCATAAACTTGAGGATATCTGGCAGAGTTCAACCTGCCTCAGAGTCTGCTCTTGTAGGGCAGGCAGAGGTAGCCAAGTCTGAGGGACTGCTTCTGTGTACTTGCTCTGTTTGGTTTGGTTTTAATGCAAAGATGTAATCAAAAAGAAGCCCCATGGACTTCAGGAATTACTGAAGAAACCAGAAAAGTTGCTTATTAGCTGAAAAATCAACCATGTATAACAAGTTTCTTTTAGGTAGTAAATAACAAGATATTACTTGTGAATGAATGTGTTCTTGATTAGTAAAATACCCCATAATCACAGGACACTTAGTGGGACACATGGTTTAGCCTTTCTCCTGAAGTCCCTTTTTAAGCACCTGGTACTATTCTCTGAAAGCAAGATATAATCCAAAAAATTACATGGTAACCATTAAAAATCTTTCATAGGAACACTGCTAACTTTTTATATGGATTTCAGAAAGTTGATTATAATTTGGGGGTGGGGAAAGGGAGGAGCAGAGAGTAGATTGAAAATTTTACTAGAAAGCCAGGTATGTCATGCTGTTTACCATGTCCAAAACATGCTGATGTCTTGATCATGGGACAATTTCAAAGGTAACAAGTACTAGTTAGCACTGATCATCTTGGTAAAGGTATTCTGAAATGCAAGTGAAAACAGACATTATGAAGATTTGGTAAATTTCAAAGTCTTTTTATTTGGAATGTAATTTTATGTCCCAGACTACTAGAATTAATAAGGTCAGGGTTTCACACTTGATCTCTAATTACACTGAGGAGCATGTAGTTTGGAAGACGTAATTTTAAGACTTCCACTTCTGCACATTTATATCTTATTTTCATGCTATTGAAAAAGGGAATTGCTTCTTTCTTTCCGTTAATTTCTTATCAGTTTTACTATATATGTCCTATTTAAACTGTTTTTGAATGGTGAATTTGCAGTTTAGAAGAAAAGGAGTCAAGAGAACCAGAAAATTCTGCTGAAACAGGATTTGATGTAGCTCAATAAAAAACAATTTTCAGTAAGTCTCAAGGTTTGTGGGGGACTCAGAGCCCAACCATCACAAGGGCTCCACAGTCAACATTTTGAACTGCTAGAGGCTTCTGTTTAGAGGCTTTGAGGGACAAAAATCAAATCTTATGTTAGTAATCTTTATACTGCCTACATATGGAGGGGAAACCACTGAAAATGCATAAACATTAACCTGGCTTTTCCATATGATGGGCTCATGTCCTTCTTTCCACTGAACATGGTCCAAGCATAAGTTATATGGCTCTTGACTTCATTCTTTCTCCAACTTCTGTAACGTTCCTCTGGCTGACTAAAACACTCCAAAGTCCTAAATTTTCTTGCCCTCAGTTACATGCTGGTGAAGGGAGATGAAGCAGACAGTAGACTTCTGTGCTAGGGAATGTGAAGGATACTGTTCCCTCACTCAGAGATCTTTCCTGAGCTATTCCTGTCTTCAGCATGTAGTGTCACCAGTAAAATATTGCAAGCTGATAACTGATGGGTGGGACAAGGGCTGATGAGCCAGTTCCAAGATGCAAATTGCAAGCCTGTCTCCTACAGCAAGAATCATATATGGTAAAACAGTACTTCATTCAGCTTTGACATTAATACTTTCATTTTCAGTACCATCCAAAGTGCATCCTTATTTGGTACACTTTGGCTAACACAAAGTAGTTGCAATTTTTTCACTAAAGAATAATGCATGCTTTGATGATCTTGAAGAAATCAAAGAAATTCTAAAATTAGAATCCTTCTCTAATGGATATTTTCACCCAGTGGTAGGTTTTACTTATTTGGCATTGCTTGTTTCTTTTTTATATAGAGTTTAGATCAGACACACATAGGGACAGCTTAGATGTTCATAAGATGGGACGTATTTAGACTCAGAATGTTCAATCTGCATTAAAAAAAATCAACAAAAAAATCAAGAAGCAAAACCCACTGGAACTCAGGAAGTCATGCTTCATTGACAGGTTCTTCTCCTTTCCCTTCTCCTGTGGATGCAGGTGTGTTATTCTTAGGAGAACTCAGGATTGTGTGATTTAACCAGTTATTTGCATTTCATGCTGGGCAGTAGGCTGCAGTTTCAAAGTAGAAGATGTTTGATGCATCAGGCCAATACCCAACACAAGAGTGATTACTCTCCATGCTGCTATTCCATCACAGCTCAGCTCAGTGGGACAAGAAACCCTGAGAGACAGAGGCTGCTGGGCCTCTGGGTAACTCTGCTTTTATCTTTCTTCCAGTCTGCAGACTTGCTTTGCAGAAATATTTTGCTTTAGAGAAATATTTGCTTTACTTAATATTTTCTCCTCAGTAAATGCAAAAGACTTCTCTCAAATGAAAAAATTCAATAGGGATGCAGAGGTGTTATGCACTGTGCACAGAGATGACATGCTACCCACCACAAAGATGGAGGCAACACTTCCTGGGCAGTCTTGTGCATTTGGCACTTCCAAAGGGAGAGCAACTTATTCTCTTGAAAATGGAGGAAGCTTTTTGGTTTTATTTTCTTAATAATTCAAGAACTTCTTCTTCAGGACTTCAAGTATAATCCTCTCTATCTTTTTGCAAGCACAATGGGAAGGCCTATGGAAAGAGCCACATCCACTTACCATTCCTTAACATGAAATTTCTTCTAAATCACCATTATTTGATCTCATTGATGGAATAAAGTGACAAAAATCCAATGCCATGGCTTCTAGATGGAATTTTTTTTCTCAGTGACAAAGAAGTAGTCTGCTGTAAGGTTTTACCTTCTCTGCTGCCACCACTGAGGAGTTACTTCCTTGACTAATAGACCAACACAGCAAACTTTGATAAGTCATCACACAACTGTTCCTTTAAGGTACTACAATATATCTACTATTAGGGAAAAAAAGTATATAATATCTCAGCATATCAGTGTTTTAATTTTGCTAATCAAATAAATGGCTTCTGGAGCAGCACACAGAAGTAATTCTCATTTAACTTCGATGGGCAGGGTGGGGTGTACTCCCCTAAGCAATCTGAGGTTTATATTTCCATGTGGAAATAGATCTTTTTGTTCAAACCTCTGATGTTTAACCGTACACCTGTCAACTTTCCTTTAAAACACTCCATTTGTACCATTTTGGTTGCAGTCCTGGAAGCGGGTGGTTGTGACTCTCCTTGTTCTGAGCAGAACCCAGAGCAGTCATATCATCATCAGGTAATGACACCCTAGAGTTGACAGGCTTCCAAAATCTTTTTGGTCTCACAACTGATACAAATCTTCATAATTGATTTGGATTGTGGGGCTGGTAATACAGCACTGAGTAGCAATTAATGCTAACATTTTAGTTTCATTTCATTCTGTCAAATACACTTGACATTCTTTTTATGTGTGAGATTGCCAGGTATAAAGCCATGTGTCTCATTATATGCCTATTTGTCACCTCCCTTCAGATCACTGACACAAGTGATGCAGGTAAAACCTCCCTACTCTAAATTATTTTAACTCACTGGTTTTGCAAGAAGAATTTATAAAAGGTGTGCCTATAGTTTCCACTAAATCAGATCAATTGCCACTACTGTCTCAATAGGAGTAAACACATGGGAAAAAAACTATTTCCACTTAAAATAACAACAATTTTTAATGCCTAAATAAAGATATTTTCATTGTTGTAGTGCCACTTGGAAACAGAATCATATTTCATTGTGAATTATATGTGCTTCTGCTGTTTCAAAATTCAAGAGAGTTATATCTGTGCAAATCAGGCTGGCAGTGGTGCCTGGAATCCCAGCAAGTCAAGCCTCCCGTACCAGCAGCACCAACAGATGTGCCACAGGGCAGTTCACATTTTCCTCTACTGCTTTTAAGCTAGGCTGAGATTCTTTTGGCAACTCATTAAACATATTCACAGAGCATCAGTTTAATAAGAAATTATTGTAGAAATTCTTCATCTTTCAGCTGTTCCATTATTTAGTGAACATATATTGTGTTTGATTAAGATTTGGTCTGGGTGACCCATGATGTACTAAAAGGCTTTTTTTAGGACTGCTGGGAAGATGCTGTAATCATTTGATCACTGTGAAACTACAGGTTGTTTACTTAGTGTGAAACTGCTAATGCTCTAGCAAAAGGTTCCAGTTTGGGGGAAAAAATTACCAGCCTATTCAGGATGTTAATACATGTGTTCTCTTTTCTCTGTTTGCCAGTGCTGGGAATTTTTATGCATATGGTAAAAAATACAGCTCTTGCTATCTACTCATCTTATGCACATTGACTTGGGGATGTATCAGTGTCAAATAGGACATGACAGTTTCAAAGGGCTCTTAAAAGGTAAACCTGTGACATGACAGGTAATGTGAGAATGCCAGATCCAGGAGGGAACATGAAAAGCCTCTAACAAGTGTAGGAATCTCCACCATCCTGATTTCTGTCTCTGCACTATAGGGGGTTGCACACAAGCTGGAAGGCAACTAACAGGACAAATCCCACCCTGTTTAAAGGTTCAGAGGTGCTGGTCCAGCAGACCCTGCTGTGGTTTTATTGAGGAGCTCCTCCAGCCTCAGAGGTGACTCAGGTGCTGCATGCAGAGCTTCCCTCCTCCTCTGAATACACTGAGCACCCTTTGCTGAGGGCTCCAAGGGAAGGGGGCAGGAGAGCTGCCTGAGGCTGCTCCTTCCCTCACCCTGCACTTCTTCCTTGGAGTCAGCACCGGAGCGGGGCCAGCAGAGCTCACACTGCTGAGCCTGGGGCTCAGGGGCTGCTTACACAAGCCATCTGGACAGGGCTACCTGAGCAATACAATAGCTGTGAAGATTTCTCAGGAAATCTTGGGAAATTTCTATCTAAATTTGCATTTTTATTTCAATTTTTGGAAGCTGAGTAAGTTTCAGTAGGTTTTGTCATTTATTCAACTGTGAAGTGCAGCCAGGATTGAGTGTGCTTTGTGATTCCTCAGTCCCCTCTTCATCCGTCCATTCATTCACTCCTTTGTGAAAAAAAGAAGTGGTAAGCTGAAACCCCACCACAGAGTATGGGAACATTTGAAAATCCAAAATCTGAAATTTAAGAACTAAAAGCCTTTTTCTTTCTGTTTTTTTTCTTTTTGTTTTTTGTTTTGGTTGGATGGTTGTTTGTGGTTGTTTAAAGCACACAAGCTGTTTGCAATATTAGTTAGCACTATTGCCTTGTGCACTTTGAAAGCCTTCAAACTGCAAAAAAACATTAACATGTATTAAATAATTAATTAAAAGTTAATCTTGACTCATTGGCTAGGCAGTTTTGGTCTTCCAGTAATTGATAATTCAGTTTCCTTAGGATATGTCAATTCCCTAAAATTTTCAGGCCAGCCTGAATTGTGCCATGTTGCTTCTCAGTGTCTTAAAGAAGGAAAATATTTCTTTCAATGTTATCAAATAAATGACTGTTAGTGGTGGGATCACTAAAGAGAGACCATAAATTTGAATGGTACTGCTGCAGAGCTTTTTGTACTCTGTATTTGCCAGGGTCATCTGTGCAGTATCTTTGACAAGGTGGTTGGTGTCACAGCTTTATTGCAACCTCTTGAAGTGTATTGTGCAAGTGCAACATGAATGAGTCATTTGCAAATATACACAGTCTGTGGTGGAAGGGGGGTGAATAAATACATTATTACATAATTTTTAAGTCTCTCTAAGCTCCTTCCTTTTTACGCAAGTTTAGCAATTTTACAAAATCCCATTTGAGTTAAATCATGTCAGAAAGAGCCTAATAACAGCTTTATTTCTTGTTATTAAATCATATTTCATTTAAAAATGAAAGGCACCACAGAAGCATTATTAAATAACCTTGTGATGCAACTGTTTGGTACTCACTGGGCTCCTTCTGTGTAGTGTGCAATTGGTACCTGCCAGCAGAACTAATCAAATGCAAAAGAGATAAAAGAGGTCACAGCATCAGTGTCTGTGCACAGCTCTGTGGGCACATATCTATAGATGATGTGCTAAGCATGTATTCATACCATGGTGTATCAGTGTTACAGCATAACCCTCTTGAAAGCAAGATTCTTTTCCCAAATGATCTCTCATGCTAGCATTTATCAGTTTTATTATTTTAATGATTGGTGCTTTTTCTGTGGTGTGCTATTTGGTACATAGGACTTTATGGATTGAACAGTTTTATTAATTTGAGAGGTTTCATCTGCATAATAAAATACCTCAGTATGACAAAGGAAGTATCATAACTGAATTGATTTGTCAGCTATCAGAATGTAATCCAGCAGTGGTTTCATTATTATGTTTATTTCACCTCAATTATCAGCAAACTTAAAATAATGACATAACATCCCTGTATCAATTGACAGGGGAATAAATGCAAATGTGACTGGGTTTCACAAATAACCTCCAGATAACTGGTGCTTCATATTAATTTTTATTCCTTAAGGAATCATATTTTGTTGAGATAAACCTTTGTTGGATAATTGTGAGCTTTGTCTCCCTGGAAAACAGATAAGTTGTGATAAAATTTCAGTATTTGAACACATAACACTGATGTTATGGAGGGCTGCATGCATCCAACATGATGTGGTTTCTCTTTAAGACACTTCCTCATGCCTTTCATTAAGTGGGTGCAGTATGTACCCATATATTGTACAAATACAAAATCTTCTTGTCACTGTGAGTGTCTAAAAAGATGTAGGATGAGTTTTTCAGCACACACAACTGAAGTTTTAAGGCCTGTAGGATTGACATAAAATCAAGATGCTGAATTCTCTCAGGTGTCTTTGAAAGCCCCAAAGTCTGTAGTTTTATTCACATTTTTAACCTGAAACAGCTGCAGCTGTTAAAAAAGTGATTCCATTTTGACCCATTGGGAAGGGGCAATATAAGCAGTCCTGTGCTGAGGTGGACCTGGAACACTCACGTGATTTGTTGCCACAGCCCAGGGTAGTGACTTCTTGAATGGTGAATTTTCAAAAGTTGAAATCAAGTGAACAATGTGAAATGTACTGAATTCTCTGGGATTTTTATTGCCTGGTAGTCTGGTAAAAAAAAAATTATAGGATCATAAGATCATGTCTCAGCAGAGGCCATGATTAAACAAACACAATTATATGTTTTAAAATTGAATAGACATAACTGGACAAGCTTCCTACTGCCACAGTCCCAAGCCAAAGTCCTCGGTGAAGGAAGGTTATTCCTAATGATATAAAGAGTTTGAAATGCTGCACAGGACCAGGGGGAATGGAGATTTGCATTTCTTCCTTTTCCAGGAATGTAGCTTTTCTGCCTTTTGTCTTAAACCTCAGAGCAAAGGAGTGTCACAGAAGATAGTAAAAAACCGAATTGTCCTAAATTATGGTACCAGTTTATTGATATCCCACATTTTAATATTTAAAAGCATTAAAAATAACTAAAAGTAAATTAAATATCTCAAGTAAAGTATGAGAAAGAAAGCATCAGATCTATTCCTTGAGGTTGAGAGACTCAATGGAATTATATAGGAGCACATGCTACTGGAACACTGCACTGCAAATTAACAACTTTAAGATTTTATCAAGCCAGAAAAACTGTTAGAAAAGCAGCAGAATTCATGTCAAGTAATTCCTTCTTCTTGAGCTTTGCTTTCATATACTGTGTGTGGTTACACCAAATTATTCATGTGCACTAATTCTAGGTTTCATTTGTGTTTGCCAGATGAATGAGAGACAAGCTCAAACATGGGAAAAAATAATAAACCTGAAATAAATTCAGGGTGAACAAGCATTCCTCCTCTTTACCCTGTTTCATTTCCACTCTGACCCATGATCACTCATAAAAGTTTACAATATATTTGGTATTAAAATAAACAAATATGTGCAAAGCATATATTTCAAAGTAAATCTGTGGCAAGAGATTTCCCATTAGGCTGTGTTTGAATGAGGAGGTTAGAAGTGTACCTGCGGCAGGCCAACATATCTGAAATCTTACAATTAGTGGAAAAATCCAGAAAATATGAAAGTGCCTGGAATTTTCCTAGTATTCTCACAATATGTTCATAATTACACATTCGCAAATTTTCTAAAGATTGATGATTATTTTCTGGTCCAATACTTCAGTCTTTGCTATAGAAAATACATCTCTGGTCACTCATTTTTCTATTTTTGTAATACTGTAGTACAGATACTTGATGGCACAAAAGATTAAGATATCTACTGTATCCAAGTGATCATAACAGACCAGGTCATAATCACTTAAGAACATACACTTCCTTTTCATCTTTCTCTCTTTCATGTGTGGTTTGCATGTTTTTCTTTTATGTCATGTAGCAAATAGTTAAGTGGTTTACAGAAACAGGGAAAAGGAATCATTTATTTGTGGTGGTGATGTGGTATCACTGGATTTGCTTCATTTTTAAAATAAGATCAAGCAATATAAATTTCATTAAGGCAAAACTGAGAAAAAAAGAAATGCATGAGTTTGTCAGCAGCTCAGCTAGAACAGTATCTTATTGCTCCCCTTCAACATAACATTAGTATCCATATCTGTACAGAGAAACGATCTGAAAATATCAAAAGGAAGTTCTGAAATGTAAAGTCCAAGTCAAGGTAAGTTTTCATTATGAAGGATAATAGTAGCACACTGGTGTCTCATTGTTACAGGCCATCAAAAATCCACAAACGTGGAAAGAACAAACTTAATATTGATTCATCCTTTATTCACTCACAGCAGCATCAAGATACAGTTCTGACCTCAGTTATATCTCAATAAAGCCAAATTAACTCAGCAAAATTACACCAATTTTAAGCCACAGTGGGATCAAAATCCCACCTTCAGTGTTTGTAACACTGAGTTCTAAGCAAAATAATTTCAAAGTACTTCATCCTTATCCATGTACTCACCTTTTCACTTGTTTGAACAGTCATCTAACATGATGAATAGCATCTAGCGCCTTTTATTTGTTTGTTCATTTATTATTTTATGAATTATCATTTATAACGATTTGTTATTTTTTTCTTTTGACATCTAACATCTTATTTGAGTTTTTAAAACCAGTAAGAATTGGTTTATTTTTCTACTTATGGAATACATTACAGATAATGCAAAGGAATAAAAGCAATAGAGAAGGAAATAATGAAAAATATAATTCCGTCTGAGATTACAAAATCAGTTGTGATGCTCTCTGGTACTCAAAAATATCCAGTTTCTGACTTTTGAATGCAAAATCTGCTCCAAAGAAACTAAAGAAAACACTGACCAGCCCTTTGATATGAGCTGCAAATATCAAGAGGGCTGTTTGCTTATAATCATGTCTTTTTTCATTAGCACTTTTCCAGCTCCTATGGAAATCCTGGTTCATGTTAAGGGAGATGTCCAGGCTAAATTATCAGTTACCTACAGAAAAGTAGGACCTGCAAAAAAAAAAGTCTTTTTCAGCTGACTAAAAAAAAAGCTTTGAGGGGTGATAATTAACCTCCCATGGGAAAATTGTCCCTACAAACTCAAATCTAGTTGTTTTAAATTTGTTTGTTTTGTGTAGAAGTAGAAAGGTTTAGTTATCTCGAGTAATAGAGTACACTGCCATCTACCTTCCCTTCAATAAGTCATAACTGTGGGTAATTTTCTTTCTTCTTAACTCTATTGTATTTGCTGTCCCAGTTCCAGCTAATAGTAAATAACCAGGCTATTATACAGTGTGTGTTCACATCTTTTCTTGGTATCTTGATAGAATGGGATTCAGATGTTTGCTCTGATTTTTATGCACAGCTTTCAAATCTCAAACTTGACTTGACTTAAATCCCAGACTTGACTCTTCATCAGGAGCTTAGATTATCTACAGTGTTAGACACTGCAGTGTCCCCTATCTCCCTACTGTGTTGGACAGCATGAAGAGAAATTCTAACATCACTTAGAATATTTTATAATCCATTAGTTACAATAGTCTTTTTAAATGGACCTGTTAACTCAAGTCCTATTTAGGACTTCAGCTAATCTGGGTTTCCAGAGTATTTCAACTAATTTTTTACTTTTACACACACTTCTGCCTTTTGACTGCAGCATGAAATTAACCTTTCCTTTTCATTTGAAAAATGAAAATTAATTACATCAGAAATGTCTTCAAGAAAATAATGTGAATATTTTTTTTCCCAATAAAATTCTTCTATGTGAAATGGAAGTAAGAGAGGTTTTTGGGTTTAATGCAAAAGAAAAAAATTCCTTTCTGTTCAGACAAAAACTTGTTGTTTTGACTGGTCCATGAGCTCAGACTGCACATGGAGGTGCCAGCACAGGGGCAGTCAAGGACCAGGCTTCCCTGCAGCCGCTGCCCAGCACAGGGGCTGAGCGGCCATGTGGGGTCTGCAGGTGGGAGCAGGGGCGTGTGGGTAAGGCCAGAGGTCAGCTGGAGTCCTCATCACTGGGTGATAAATGCGCTCCTGAGCTGCCTGTATGTGTCTGTGGTCCTTGTCACAATCCCATGGTAAATTTACCACTGGTAGATTATAGTTTTTGGTGTTCTCCACTGTACAGTGAGCAAGTGTCACTATGGCTCTCCTGTGAGGCAGAGGAGATAAGTGTCCATGATTAATGATGTGGACACTATCTAGCAGCAGGAGCCCATCAACCTGTGACAACTTTCTATTCCATGGGCATTAAACTCCTAAATGCTGTCACAGTCCTGCAATAGATTGTAACAGACAGCTGGGAACAAGGAACAGGAGGAGTTTCATAACCCTTAAGTAAATGAATTTTATTAATAGTTATTTTTGCCTCTATTTTTTATACCTAAAAAAGAATTAGGAAAATGTTAATTTCAGCTGCCTCCTAATCTATTTGGGAAAAACCAATTCCCTTCTGTCTGTTCCTGCAAAAATATGATCATCACTGTGCTGTCTTTTTGCTGCTTTATTTGTTCACTAACATGATCATAAAGGCCAGTGCTTCTCTGGGGTCAGGGCATTTATTTACATAATTGCTGCAGGAACATAGAGCTTAGGTCCTATCTAGGTTTGAGAAAAATAGCAGGTAGTTCTTTACCTTCTAAAGTCTCAGAATTGGCAAATATTTTAAAAGACAGACTTTTTTTTTTCTTTCTACAGATGATCTTTTTTTAAAGTCAAACACTGCTGGCAAAAAAAATGCAAAGAGTGTAAACCATTTTTAAAAATCTTGACACATTTATGTACTTTGAACAAAATACTTAGAATTTGCTGTGTAGCACTCGCCCCCACAAACACACAGCATGAGGAAGCTGAAGCAGAATAACCAGGTGATGATATTAAGGGGAGACCATCTGAGCACGGTGGAAGATCTGGAGCTGGGAGGGGGCTGGGTTCTGGCACCACTGTGCCCTCTGTGCCCACCTGCTCACAGCAGAGCTGCTGCCACCCCAGGGCTGCTGGGGCACCTGGCTGTGCCTACCACAGACAGGGCCAGCATGAGTGCTGTCAGGAGAGAAAAGGTTCCTTAGTCTGAGCTTTTCCTGATGAGGAGGCAATGCTGAGGAAGAGCAGAGATGGCAAGAAAGTAGAGGTTTTGGCATTTGTCAGAAGTGGCTGTTGGTTTGCTTTGCTCTGAGAAGAGAGACTGTGGAGGGAGGTGGGTCTTGGCTCTTTAAGTTCATCTAGAGAGCTGCAGCTGGGTCTTAAAGACACAAATGAGTTTTAGTTAAGTGCAAATCTATGCAGCAAAATCTTTAACCCCTTCCTCCTGGTCTAAAATGCTCTGAAGTAATGGCATGTGCTGCAGCTCCCAGGGGTGCTCCCTGCCCAGGCCATGGCTGTTCCTTCTCCTGGTGCTTCACACGTTTCATTTCCAATCACAGCTCACAGTCAGCAGCGCAGTGTTCCCTGAGAAAGAGTTAATCTCAAAGGAACAACTTCTCCCAGCCAGGCTTAATAGATTCCCAGCTTTCCAAAGAGTGCAGCAATGTGCAGTTAGGCAGCTGAGTTTTCTTTTAAGTCACCGTTTCTTTTTTCCACACGATCTAGGTTTTTTATTTATGTGGTACAGCTGTGGATGAGCACTGATATGGAGCATTATATTCCTTCTCAGGTGTGAAAAAACAGCTGTATGAGTTATGAATGTGTCATCTTCACTTGAGCGTATTGATACATCCCATATGTTATTGACTTGTGAAATGAATACTGATTGTAAAGAAGACACATAATGAATAAAAAAATTCAAGAAGATCCTAGCAGTAAAGTCTGCAAATGAAACAGTACAATTTTTTTCCAAAACTCAGGGAACACAGCCCTACTTGCAATTTTGATATTTTAAGTGCAGAGGCCTATATTCAGGGGCTTTCTACTGATCTGCCCCCGAATGTTCATTATAATACATCATAGCAAAGAGAAAGGAGAGAAGGGGAGAGGTCACATTCCTGTAGCTTGTCGTGATGATTTGCACCTTCAGTAAAGAGCCTGAAAGCAGATTCAGAGATGCCAGCACTGGGAAGGCTCCCTGGGCAGGAGCAGGGTGAGACAGGCTGGGAGGCAGCGCAGCAGTGCCATGTGCCACCTGACACATCACTGCCACCAACACAAGTGGCACAGGGCCCCTCTGGGAGTTGCACCTGCCAGAAGCTGCCACAGCCTCTAATCATTTTCTTGATGCATGAAAAGAAGAGTGAAAAAGAAAACTTTCTTTAGTTTTTGCAGCTTCTCTGACGGAAGGAAACTATTAGAGATATATTCTCTGAGGCACTGAATTGTTTTGTACCCTTAGGCGCTAAAAACCCAAAAACCCTGAAATTGTTCAAATACAATAAGAAGAGAAAAGCACCTGCTTTTTGCCACCAGAACAGTCCTGTGTTTGTGCAAGTTAAAACTGAAGCAGCAGCCTTAGATGCTGAGAATTCCAGGAGCTTTGTTTGTATATTCCCCATTATTCAAGAAGTCTTTGTCAAAACCACTTTCTCTTGGAGGTCTGAAGAGGAGGTTGATCTGGAGTCATTCTCTCAGTGCCTTTGGAAGCAGATATTTTTTATTATTGCTGTTGGGACATATTAGCACAATAACAATATCATGAAAAATTTAGAGACTATGAATTTTGAGTGTGCAGCACAGTGGCTCCCTAACCCTGCTTGGACTTTCTGGGGATAGAGCCAGCAATAATATTGCAGTAGTTTAGTAAGGAGCATCCAGACTGGACTGCTATTGATAATAAGAGCCCAGAGGTCTGAGAACTATGGCCTGCCCACAACAGCTGCCTTTATCAGTAAGTGCTTTTAGGAATTTATTGTGGCTGTAATGTGTTAGTTGCAGCAGCCCCAGCCCCTGGGTGATGGGTTTCTTTTGTTGCAGAGAGCACAGAGAGCTGGGACATGGAGGCTGACTCTCACAGCAAAGGCAGCCAGTGTGAGAGAAGAGATAGAAATTTAGAGTAAGAGACGGTGTGAGGGTGTTAAGCCAGGAATTTCTTTGATTCTGTCAATCAATTTCCAAAACTATGTATTCACATTTCTAAAAATGCAGAAGTGACTTGGGTGATTTTGGAGGAGGGGAGGAAGTCAAGGTGAATTATATTCCTTCTGCCGCAGTGTAATTCCAGAGTCCTTTCACAGTTGTAAATCTCTCTCAGAAAGCTTTGAAAGTCTTTTTGAGTGTTAAAAGCTTGGGTGGTCAAGGTCAGGTGAGTTCCTTCCTCCCTCTTTCCCCAGACAATGAATACTTTTAAGAGGCCTACCCTTCTAGTTAGGTTTCGTTATCGGCACTTTTTATATCCCTCTCCCTACAGGAAACAAAGCAGCACATACAGCCAGCTAGGGGCTCCACTGGAGGACTGCATAATTCTTAACAAGGATTTAAAAGGGAAAAAACCTCCTTTTCTTTCCTTGCCTATCCCCAGAGGACATGATCAATATCTAGTGCAGCCACGCAGGCTGGATCCCCTCGCTCTGAATGTGAGAACGGTGTCTTCTGAGCCAGACTGGAATATCATGTTGCACAGAAAACAAGCACCAACAAACACCTTCCAAAAGAATAAAATGCTCTGATCTTAAAATACTGAAAATCTTTCCTGGGCCATATGCAGGCCCTGCTCCCCTCAATTTTTTGTTCGTATGTGTCCAGTTTTGAAAACCAGCTTTGATTTGTGGAAGAATAGCACACATACTGTTGTAGATAATAGGACACACTGGGCATTTTGGCAGACAGCAGCTTGAAAACACTGGCTTGCTCCAATGGTGATTTTAATTGTACAGGATGATGTTCTGAAAGGAAGTTACAGCTTTACCATTGGTTCCCTTAAAAATTTCCTATATACCTCTGTAAAAATGCTGCAGATTGTTGTGTTTCTCAAAGTTTAAACTACAGCCTTCAGCACATACATCATGTTAATTTCTCTAATTTTTAACATTCTTGTATCCCTTTTGTTATATTGACAAAATTTCTGTACCTTTGAAAATGGAACTCTGCTTATTAGAACCCTTTCCAGTCAGGTCTTGAGATCCTTGTTCACATTATGAAATAGGGCCAAGGTTTAATCACAATTACCTGCCATGCTGACTATGATTTGTTGTGATCTACACTGACAGGTCAGTTATGGTCATCATTATGTCAAGTTCCAAATACAATAACATTTCATAATGAGAGCAAGTGCATAGAGAGTGAGTTTTAAGCAACAGAGTGCACCATTTGTTGTATGAGTGGGAAGAGTTTTATAATGGCATTGTGTGTACTGGGTATGTAGAAGGAGACAGTAAAAGCTGTGAATATTCAAACCCTTTCAGTACTTTTTAACAAAATCCCCATTTAAGGTGAGGTTTTATTATCACCAGACTGTTTTTTAAGAGGTGCTGTTCTTCCAGTGGGGTTTGAGAAGCAGGAGCATTTGTGGCCACAGTAGGTATCTTCAAAAAGACAAAATCAGAAATTGTCTAGGTTGCTGGACCTCTTAAAAAGACATCACAGCTTTTATAAGAGCTGGAACAGTGCCAGAACTACCTGTCTGCAGGATTTATTCTCAGCTCTTCAGAGAGCCCTACCTTGTAAATCTAAACTGAATTAAGGATTGGATCCTGAATTCCTTTGGTTTTAGCAAGACTTTGGATCTTAATAACTCTATATATCAGGATTTTAGTGGTGGATAATCTAACTTATTGAAGAATCTTGTCAGTTATGGCATCATGCCAGTAACAGGTCAAATAGAAACCTTCAAGTTCTTACATATATCTACAGAAGAGCCTTCTTCCCCCTCTTTTTTTCTCTTCCAGGAAAGAATCCAGAATATTTACACTATAGATAGCATTGGTTTTTTCAGTTCTTCCTTTCACTTTTTTTTGAGGCTTGATTTTTTTTCTTTTATTGTACCTCTGAAGTCTTCCCTCTTTTACTAAAATCTCAGTTTCTATACAGGCTGCTATAGTCAAGGCAAACATCTGTTTCTTAAAGAACATTATAAGCCAGGTTTATAATTATGGGAAATGTGGATTTCTGAATGTGTGGTGCTGGCTTGCACGTGCACCTCTGGATCACAGAACTCCTCACTTACAGTAGGAGTTTGAACTGTCAGTGCAATGAAGTTATAGGACTGGAGCCACCATTTCCATGGCTGTCATCCCCTATTGTATGGAAGCCCAGCACAGGATAAGTTTGAACAGATCTCTTTCAGCACCTCCTGAAAATGAAGTGCTTCCTATGGAGAAAAAAAAGCCAGCAGTACCCAAATTGACATTTTGGGACCTAAAGTAAACAATTCTATGATTTTCTGGGGCCAGGATGCTCAGACAAAATTATGGCATACATAAATGAGCAGGCATAAACACTCACTACACAATGTTTATGTTTGTGGTTGTGCTTGTCTAAATTTAGATCTTATAACCTGGTTGCACAAACACATCTGGCTGAGCCCAATTCTTGCTCTTCTGAGGGATCCCATTACCTGCATTTATTAAAAATTGCGAATATTTTTGCTCTAAGTTCACTCTGGATTTAAGACTGTTCACAGTAACCATTCTGTGTCCTAAACAATGTTTCAGTGGGACTTGATCCCAGGCTTAAATCCAAGGACAAAATTCAGTGTTAGAATGACTCAGACAAAACCCATTATCCTTCCCAGATCAAGGTCAATAGCACAATATGATCTGTTGGCACAATGACCATTCTGACTTGCCCAAAGCTTAGCCAGCCTCCTGGATTAGCTTGGCTTGGGGCTGGTGGTAAATGAGAAATAAATTCTATGGCCAACATCCACCTCACATCCAGCACAGCATCATGATCTGAGAGCAGTGTCTGTCACCCCAGAACACAGGACCCAAGCTCCCACCTCTGACCTGGCTGAGAGCCACCCATGCAGATATTTCTGCTCTGGGTATGCAAAAATTATAGAAGCTTAAATTGTAGAATGGAAAGGGAAATCCAGGCGTTCTCCTGATGGCAGGAGGAAATCCAAATGCCGGTCATGCTATTTGGATGGGAGAAAATAATTATGAGGGGTTACTTCAGCTTTCCCTTTTTTCATGTAATTGTTTTCTACTTGCTCCTTTGAGCTATTGAGATGTTGAAGGCAAAATCTGAGTAATTTCTTTTTCTGTCATACCCAACAAGACAGTAGAAAATATATCACAATTTTAGGATAAATAATAAGTACAGCAACTCTTAAAGGCTGGTGTCAGGCTAATGAGTGAACTGCATGTTAAAAGCTTTGCTCTACTGCCAAAGATAAAATGCATCCCCTTTCTGGTATGTCTCATAGACAAGTCAGAGTGCTTCTCCACTTATATGTATTGACAATTGAAAAACAGGCTGGCATTTGCATAGAGGGAAGCAAGTATGGAAATTCTCAGTGTGACACTTAGAATCTGCTGAAACAAAATGCCCAGTTGAAGTAAAAATGTAGATGGCCTAGGTGACCCTAGCCCTAGTTTTGTTAAAACCATGTTTAAACAGATCATGGAATACTTCTACCATTCCTTTTGCACCCCACATTTCTGTCCTAAGCTTCAAGTGGGAAATGTCACCAGCACCTCCAAGTATATAAAAAAACCTTGCCTGTTTCTACTGCTGGCAGCTTCTTTAGTCTGCACAGATGGGGCACTTCTCTCTGAAAAATCATGCCATAAATTGCACAGACAGTCAGCTGTTGTGATTCTGTCCTTGCTGCCCATTTCCCACTCCCTCTCTGCCAGAAAAGATTCCCCTTTTCTGAAGCAGAGTGAAGAAATTCCTCTATTTCTGCTGAAAATGAGAAACAGTAAATTCTTTAACTCTCTTTTTTTAATGGCTATTTAACAAACTCCTTTAGCCAAAGATGCCAGTAAATGGCAAGGCTGTCTTTGCCACCCAGTCATTCAAATCTTTGGAAAGAGGCTATTTCAGGAAGCCTGTTCTGCTACAGGGGACCCAGGTATTCAGTGTCTTTTGGAGGAATTACACACCCAAAAGATGTTGCTTCATCCCCAGACTTGGCTGTCAGTCAAGCATTTCCTTATGATTGATATGTGCACTTGGAGACCCGTGTTCTGGGACCGTTCATGAGCTTTGGTTCCTTCACTGCAGCTGAAAACCTCCTCCCCAAGGTTTCTCTTTGTTTTTCTGTGTGTTAGGTAGTGTCTAATTGGACACTGGTAACAAGGGGAAAACAAGTAGGTCTTTGCACAGCTGCTCATAACCCACCAAGGTTTGCAGCAGGGCAGGAGTGGATCTGTGGCTCCTGGGAGAGACCACGGGCCAGAGACACTGCCAGAGCCCACAGCGGGGGAGGCAGGAGTTCCCCTCTCTGTGCCCAGCCATGCCTGCTCTGTGTGCCCAAAGGAGCTCAGAGGCACCAGGACACGTGTCTGGCCCTTATGGACGCAAGCTTAGGAGTGATGGAATTGTCTGTTTCACTCCAGTCTGGGTCTGGAGGCTTCACTTTTTACTTTGCTCTCTCATTTGAGTCTGTAGATTTAATACAACTGAAAACTTCAGGATTGTCTTTCTCCTAACCATGAATATTATGTAATTGTGACTGCACTTCTGTGACATTTCTATAGCTTGTTACAGTTATGTGTATATTTTAATACCTCTTTCTTTGCTAGATTCCCAGGCTGACAAATTATTTGCCTTTTTTAGAGTTGTGTTTAAATTATATATGCACCACTTGCGTGAATAAGTGTCTTCTGCAGTTTTGAAGGAAGGGCCAGAAATAAGTGAGCACTACAGTTTCCTCATCCTTCAAAAGGCCATTGGAAAATAGTATGAAACTTCTTTACAGCTCACACTTGGAAGTTCACAAGGAGGTGGTTTCTTTATCATGTTGAAGAGCTTTAGGAAGGTGTCCTGACCAAATGTTAAGAAACAGAGAGTCTCTGGGTTAGTCAGTTGTGAAAATACTTCTTCCTTTCCATGCCACACGACAGAAGCTTCTACTGCACTCACAATTTTAGATAGTTAAGTTATAGTCATGTTAAAAAAAAAGCACAGGAGCTCCAGGTAGAATATTCAGACAAAATAGTTGCATCTAATAAAGTGATTAAGACTTTGTCATTTTTTGAAGTTGGTTATAATCCAAGATTCACAGTTCATACATTTTTTTTAATTATTTGTCTGTGTGATAGTTGTATTTTCTACTTCTGCTCTTTCTTCTGGATTGATGTCTTGATAAAAGAGATTTGTGAAATTGGTTATGTTTCTTCATCCCAAAACCAGACGTACTCTTCAATTCTTTTTAAAACTGTGACAACAAACATGTTAATATATAAGGGTCTATGAGTCCTGCAAATTCCTATATTAAATTTTAAAGAATAAAATTTTTAAGAATATTTCATCCATGTTTCATATCTGTACTGAAACCAAAAGTCAGATGTGCTTAATATGCTTACAGATCTCATAGTAATTGGCTCTTTTCTCAGACTTGGAGGGTTTAGAGCATATGTTTTTCAGCTTGAGACAGATTTTTTTTAATCTGGTGCTAAGGTGAACTATCATGCAATAGCATTAATGTTATGATTTACTGGAGACCACTAAATCCAATTCATCATCTTATATATTTCCATTGCAAATTGGATGTCTAGCTTCCTTTATAGCTGAGTTTTCAAACATCTTGAAGTGCTGAGAAAGCTAAACTACTCACATGTTGTACCTGCAGAAACTTAGCAAACTTTAAATATATTTTTAATTTCTTTTCATTATTATTTGCCTTGATTGAGGAATGAACTTTAAAAATGAGACTGGAGAATGCCTGCCCTTAGGCCTGCTAATAAATTCTTTATGTCCATTCTTTACCTGGCATGAATAAATTTTCACTGGCTATTTGGTAGTCTATCATTTTCAGTTGTACTCATTCAGGTTTCTCAGTGAGAAAATTCCAGCAAACTAAATTAAATAATCTCTCTCAAACTACAAAGCTGGTGAGAAATGTTTTATCCAGTTTCACTTGCCAGGTTTAAATCTGAGTTCAAACAAGACACAAGATGTGAAATCAATATGTGATATTAGAGACATTTTTAATACACTTTTTTGTGCATTTATTTATAATAAAAGCATTTATTAGCATTGCAAACCCTTTAATACAAAGACTGCCAAGGGAATGGTTTAAGTCTCATCAGCACTTGTCCTTATCTCAAAATATGTAGTCAGAGGCAGCTCAGTACCCCAGAAATTCATAAATGTGCATTCATAAATGAAAGAATGATACCTCTTGGCAGTCTGGGCACTAACATTCGTGGTTTAGAACAAGTCAGAGAACCTCGTCACTGGGGCAAATTCTGCAGTTGAACTTTTCCATATGTTAATAGCAGGAGTGATGGGAAGGCTTAGATTGTTATGAGTGAAAAGTAAAATGAAAACAAATGGAAAATAACACTGAATTTATGCTCTTTCTTCCACAGAATGATAATACTTCTTTCCATGGTTCTAAGGTTAAAATATTTTTTATTGAAGGGTTGTTTTCTCTTGTGAATCACAAAGAGAAGGTATGAGGCCTGTTAAGGAAAAACTGCAGGTCTGTTAAATTTACATTCATACCAACGTCAGCATTAAGACTTTGGGACTCGTTTCTCATTTGCTACAATGCAAATGTATTCCATATTTTACAAACACTTCAAGGCTGTTTTTTTCTGCCAGAACTGTGAAAAGTGCCCAGAGGGTAAACAAGAATCAACAATTAGCCTGTAGCCAAAGCCTCTAGCCTCCAGTCTGGATTAGGACTGTTGAGAAAATGTCTGTAACAAGTCCTCAAGATCACAGTCTTTCCAATGTATTATTCAAAACTTGAATTACTATCAAATCAACAGGGGGAGAATGGCTGTTTGAGGGTTAGACATGAAAGTGCCCGAGCTTGCACCTCCTTTTCCATATTTGTAGGTAACTTTCTAACTTTTGAAAGAGTTCTAGCAGACTTTCTCATAAGTCTGCGTTCCACTGTACTTTGGCTGATAGCTTGTGCAAGTGACCAATAAAAACTGAAGTCAGCACAGGTGGTTTCTCTCAGCAGGGTCTGACATTCCCTGTAAGTGCCGTGACTGAATGTAGTATGCTCTGCTAATAAAAGCCTGGGGAATTATAAGGTTAATTATTGAGTCTAGGCCCATCAGAAATATATTTTCCATACAAAATATATCCTCCATTTTTCTTGGATACTGCTTTTACCACTTAAGCTCTCCTGGAGCAGTAGAATTGAGTCCTGTTTTTCCATACGTCACTTGCCTGCATCCATCCATGATTCTGTGAAGCCAGGATGAGCATAAATAGCTAACAGCACATGCTATGCTCCCCTCCTTGGAAGAATTATAAAGAAAATAGGCAGACACTGCCTTGCCCAACAATTTGCTCTTGGTTCTGTACCCAACCCAAACAGCCTTTCTCTGGGATTATCTGATCCTTCAGAAACCACAGAGATTCAAAATCTCTTGTCCCAGAGAAGAGTTGGGTTGGAGAAGAGATCTCTACTATCTCCACATGCGACCACTGAAGATGGCATTTCAGAACTTGGGGATAGTAATGTTTGGTCAGAGCAAGGTTTAAAACATTTAGAAATCCACAATACAAAGAAAACCAAAAGGTTTGGGGGGGATTGGTTATTTATTTATTTGTTGGTTTTTGCTTCTTTGTTTTGTGTAGAATGTTGGGGGGGGGGGCATTTTAGATTTTTATTGAGAAAGTAGAAGAATTAAAACACAAAGTTGGGTTAAAACATGCAGGTCCTGTTTCAGCAAGTGCCTTAAGAAAATAAAATTATACCCCAGCACAAAAAAGTACGTGTGCATTTCATTTTGTGGTCAAATTTCCTGAATAATAAAAGCAATAGACCTTGACCAAATAATTGCAGTGACAAGATGTGTAAATTCTCTAGCTCCTGAAAAGTCCTCAATATTTTGGAAGAAAGTAGCAGAGAATAGAGGACAACTCTGAGCCCTTCACATTTCTAAACAAACTCAAGTTTCCTCATACTCATTTCACATTTCCCACATGAGAGACAGAAGCCCTATCTAGTAAGCATCAAACAACAATTTAGAGATTGAGGTAGCAAATAAGTAAAAGGGGCTACATTCCTGTCATTTTCTGTTGCTATGATCCTTCTCCTCAAGACTGCATGAGATGTGATGCAGAATATACCAGATAGGGCCCTTGTGAGAATAAAGGAATTGAATATTGCAAAGTGGTGCAATGGGAGCCATATATAAATGCTAAGATAAATACAGATTTGATAAATTACCAGCAAAGGCACTGGAGGGAACAATACAAGACGATGCAGTCAGGCTTTTTCATGTC
Source organism: Melospiza melodia melodia (assembly GCF_035770615.1). Lineage (NCBI taxonomy): Eukaryota > Metazoa > Chordata > Aves > Passeriformes > Passerellidae > Melospiza > Melospiza melodia. The sequence goes on from NC_086202.1 coordinate 23,598,605, forward strand.
ATTCTCACGACCCTGAGAGAAGACATGGCTTTCCAGAACTCTGCACCTGAGGCAAGATGTTTTAGTCATTTTATACATAATTACCCCTTGAGACCTCTCACATTCTAGGATAATAAAACGTAGCTCTGGGTCTTCAAGTGTGGTGATATACGGATGTCCATTTTCAGGATGGGAAAAGATGCAGTAGGTCCGCAATTCTTAGCTCTGATTGCCACAGCCAGTGTGAGCGAATGCACTGAGAAAGCATGGTTTCTGTAAAAAAGCATGGTTTCTGTAAAAAAGCATGGTTTCTATACAAAAGCATGGTTTCTGTACAAAATTCAGCTTAGCTGCACCTCGAGCTCAGCCCTGCGAGGGTTTGCTTGCAAGGCTTCCCACCCGACGGAAGGGCAGACAGGCAGGTGCTGGGATTTGCACTGAAGACAGCTCCTATGGAGCTGAGGATTTCTCCCAGCTATCTGTGCTGAGCAGACATTTACCTCAGCTTTATGTATACTAGCACCTAAAAGCTAATTTAAAATCAAAGATTTCAGGCATCTAGTGAAAGGAGAATAGTCATCTTCGCTCCTGACATTCCTGTTTCTCAGAGCTGCTAAGCAAAGTGATAATTTGCTACAGAGGAACTATACTAGATAGAATACATTTTTACAGGAATATCTGTATTAAGGAATACATCTATAAAAGCTATTTTGTCTTGCATCATTTTGCCTGACAGAAATATTACTTACACTAAAATCCTTAATGTGAGATGCCCTATAAAAAGTTGTTTAATTTAATAACATTTATTGTATTAGTTCCCCCTAAAGTAATCACATTGTTGAGAACACACTCTGTGTTCCTTTATTTGATCTGGGAATAAAATTATCCTGTCTTTACTTTAGTATCTCCTTCTTATTCTTTCTAGAATAAATAAACATGAAGCTGTCACTGCAGAGCAGGCACTGCCTCTCCCTGTCATAAACCTTTTGATTTCTGTGATGAGAGAATTTTTCTGCACCATGATCTGTTTAGAATATGCTTGAAGCACTACATTTTCTTGGTTTCCTGTTTCCTATGTAGATACATGAGTAACACAGAGAGTTCCTGCTGTCCCAGTAGATTATATGTCCTGTCAAGTTTTCTGTCATTCTCATAGAACTAATCAAGCTATTTATCACAAAAAATTATTTAATATATCAGGCACTAATTTTATTATAATTTTTATTATGGTAACCAAAGGCACCAGTGGGGAGATGTGAGCCCTTTTATATCAGTGAAATATGTGGCAGCCCTCTGCTTCATAAAGTCTTGGTTAAAGGGCTTGATTTGTGCACTGCTCACCTGCTGGGTAAATACTGGAGATCCTGGCCTAGAATGTGGTGGCTTCTTAGCTATGCCAGCCAAAAGACCTCAAGTCAAAAAGCAAAAATCCCCACAAAAAAATCCAAAACCTTATAGAGTAACTGCGTCTTTCCCAGCCAGGTGGGAGTATGGTGAATCCCAGCCCAGTGTTATATCCACTCACCTCTATGTCTCTTTAACTTTCAACAAAGCTGTATACAAGGCTTTCGTAGACTGTTTGTGTATTATACACATGTACTAAACATCATCAAAATTCTTGTTAAAGAAAAAATAGAGATTCCTGGCTTTATTTACTAGAAAAGAGTGTATGAAGTTGTGAGATGTAAATGTTGTATGCTTTTCATTCTTAAGAAACATGGAATTGCATGGTTTCTGAAAGTCCAAACTGGCAATCTGTTTGAGACACCACCAGCTTTCAGGGGGTTATTTAATCAAAATGTTATTATTTGCAGGTTTCCTTCTACCTTAGAAGACACAAAGCTCCTTGTTGCAATGTTTTCTGTTGGTGACTGGATACCTCCAGGGGCTGACGAGGAGATGTAAAACTACAGTGAACCCAGTGACCATTTCAAATCTAGGCCTAGTAAGTATTGTTCATTTGATGTTTAATCTTGTATCTGATCAAAGTAGATATTGTTCATTTAGTCTTTAGTCTGGTATCTGTCTGATAAAAGCATGCGAGGAATGAGTTGACAGCATCATTGCAGTTTGTCAGGCAGTTGTAAGAAATCATCTTCCAAACTGATGTATTTATTTGGTAGCACTCGTGAAGAAGCTAGCAGCACACCAGGAACAGAAATCCTGTCAACATTAGTCAAAGGACTGAAGCACTCAAAGGAAAAGAATAAATACCCTGGGCTTATTCCTGGTATTCTTCATAAAGAACAGCAGTTCTTTGTTCAAATAACATCTGAGAGTTGAGTTAAGCAGCAGAAAGGAGGTGGCTTTATGAAGCAAGGAGAAATGCACATCTAGACATCTTCAGAGCAGATGGAAATTCATGTATCACCCATGTACAGCACATGAGGCTGATTTCAAGCCCTGGGAAAAGCAAAATACCAGAGCTTCCAACACCTCTGTGGCTCATCCCCAGCCACTGAGGAATATGGTGCAATTGCAAGGTTAAAAATAAGTGGGCCCTAAGATCATGTTTCACACTTGTCATAAAGACAAAAATTAATTGTATTTACCTCTAGCTGACTTTCAATATTTTTGAGAGGATCTCCATCATGAAACAGTCAGACCCTCTTCTCATCCCTTGCAAGACTCATGTTTATCTCACTTTGAATCCTTTTTGCCATAATTCAGAGACCTAATGTCCTTTCCTTTCTTAACCCCAGAAAAGGAGGGCTCACAGCTCAGTGTTTCTTTGGTGCCTTGAGAAGCTTCCAGTTCTCTGCACTGCCAGGAGGGGTAGAGCTCTGCTCTGAGCCTGAGCCCCACGCTCTGTCACCAGAGCCCAGCCAAAGCAGCCCCCACTGCCCCACAGGGCAGCTTTGCCCAGCTGCAAACTTCCCAGGAACTGAAAATGCCCAAAGCATCCACATTTGGTGTGGCAAGGACTTTAATTTTCCTCTTTTTTTCCTAATTCTCTTTAAGTTAGACAAACTGTAAGGGGATGAATATAAACAAGGAGCGAGTAGTCAGTGTAGTATAAGAGCAAACATTATAGATTATGAGCTGAGGGACAGGGCTCAAAAGGCAGCAATTCAGAAGCCAGTCAGAATCATCAACTAAATTTTTCTTTACTTACTTTAGGGTTTTTAGTGCCCTCTGGAAGGACATCAACAAGATTTAGACAGAAGCATATCACAACTGTAATGAACACTGACAAAAAAATTGAGAAACTGGAACTGGAAATGCATTTGCAATACTTCTCTGGGAATTACCACTATAATTACACCAGTTTAGAAAGCAATACCTTTGTAAGTGCTTTTACCCCATCATGTCTCACACGAGGGATTATAGCATTTTAATGACCTTGGTGGCTAAATTGTACAATATCTATAATAGTATGAGATCTAGGAGAATTTTTGGCCCCATTGAGGCCATAGAAAATCTCCTACTGACTTTGTTGGAGCCAACAAAATCCATCCTAATTTTTCAGGTGGCCAGCTCCAGCCACAAAAGAGGTTTGTATTTTCTCCAGACTCTTAAAATAAGAGCAAACTGATACTTTTCAAATACCTATGCTACAAATGCCCTGAATTATATTTCATGAAAGATGTTATGACATGGAACACACTGTTTCTTCATGAAACACACACCTTTTAATAGCAGTTATTGAGAGGGTGATACATACATTGCTATTTCTCCTGTCACCAAATGAAATGAAATTCATAGATCTGCTCTTAGCTAATGGGATACACATTTTATGGCTAAATAAGGCCTTGAAAATGAAAATCTTCTGCCCTTCTCAGGAGGATATAGATCCAAATTAAATGAGCAAGTTACATTAAGGCACCTGTAAACCTTGAAAAGAGTGTATTGGCTTGTTCATTGTTCCTACAGATAATAAACTCACCCATCAAGCATCCAGAGAGCAAGCTAAGGAAAGCAAATGTCACCCTGCCTTAGCTTCCTTTATATGTTTTCTGTTTTCTGAAATTGAACATATTCTGTAGATAGGACTATAAGAGATTGATAGATGCCTTAAGATCGGTTTGCACATGAAAAGGTAATAATTGATCCCTGGCCACTTCATGAACCAGCATTTAGTGTGTTGTGCAATTTCAGAAATAAATCAGAATAACTACCTGAAGAATAAAAGGAGGCAAAAAAGCTCACTTTCCTTCAGCTTTAGAAAATATATGTTGTGTTAGGGAAGGTGTTAACTGACAACATGTTTTAACTGACATGGCAATAAATATGACCAAGCACCAGCATTTTCTCCAGTGTGCAAACTGCCTTTGCAAGAGCCTGGAGAGATTCCCACTGGTCTCTGCAGGATTTGGCTTGAGCTCCTCTGCAGGAATTAGTTCATGCCAGTGGAAGTAAATAGGCCCTTGGGGATGCTGCTGCTGCCATTGAGGTATTTATTTTTATAATAACTTGTTGGCTGGTACAGAAATAGGAAGTCACAACCACAACTCTTGCATGCACAACTCCACACCATTCATCCTTATCAGTTAGAGCCCTTTCTGAAGATAGAAATACTCAGGGCCATAAACTTGGGGGCATGGCTACCAACCCTTGCTGCACCCTGATGGCTACTGGCCCCCCCTCTGGGAGCAGCTTCTTTGCCAGGGCTCTGCAGTGCCTGTCGGTGCCTCCCAGCACCCGCAGCCAAAGCCGCCCCCTTGGACCACAGGGTAATGTGCACCGAGGGCAACAGATCACAGGGTTTTCTGACTCATACAGAGCCAGTAAAATGCATTTCTTAGGAAGGAGCCTCCCTTACTATTTACTGTTTCCAGGGTCTGCTCACACCGTGCTTTATTCAACAATTTTTTCTCTAGCTTGGCCCCTTCCTGGCTAACAAAGCCCAGCCCTGTCTGGGAAGCTCTTCTTCTAACTTCCAAAATTATCCCAAACAAATTGCTCTGTTCTTACTTTCAAATCAGGTAGGAAACACTACCAGATTTCACTAGCATGCTCTCCCCTTGCCAGACATGAATTCATAACTCAGAGAAAACTGAAAGGATAATAAGACTGAAAGGGCCGCTGATAATGACACAGCACTTTCACGTCACGTGTGCTCTTTTATCAGCACTTACAGACTTTTGAACACAGAGTGGAGCCCTGTAGATTTGGCTGGCTTTCACATTTTAAGAGTTCTTTTCTCACTTATTTCCTGATTTTTTTACCGGCAGGCCCAACCATATCCAGAACCTAGATAATAGTTGAGTCAGTGTCTCTGCCAGCTTTGTTTAAACTCCCTTTTCTACACTTTAAACAAGGTTGGAGCTCCACTTATTCCCTTTCTGATACATAACTTAAGCAAAACTTGACTTGAGGCCAACAATATCTAAGAAAGGAGACAGAAAGCTTGGGCAGAATAGGAAGTAGGTAATTTTGCTGCTGTTGCAAGTGCTGGAATATAGACGAAGCATTTTCTAATAACTTTCTCCAGCTGCCAGTTACTTGTTCAAAATGAAACACATATACTGCAGGGGGAAGAAGGCTGATGTGTTTTTAGGTTAAAAGAAATGTTGTCCAACATCTGTTTGCCACATGGTAGCCTTAACCAAAAATTTTCCCTCCTCCCAGCCGTTGCTTGCCTTGCTATGCACCCATTGGTTTCCTTCTCCCCTCCAGCAGTGGCTTTGAACCTACTGCATGATTCCAGGATCTGTAGGCTTCACTTTGTTCTCACCCAGCCCAAACTCCCATTGGAGTTCACCTGCTGAAGCAGTCAATAAAAGGGACTGAGAGCCTCAAACCACAGTTCAGAGCACCAAAGTCCTCTGAGTGCTGGCAGGAACCAAACACCTCTTCAGTAGGTGGCTTCCACAGAAAATCCTGAGCCATCTGAACACGCACTCAGCCACACAGCTAAGCCTACGACAGCGTTGGACAGCCGTAACACCTTCATGGTTTGTGAGCAGCGAGCATCAAAGGGCCCTGAATGCCAGGGTCCTAGCTCCCTCTCCTGGCAGAGCACCGCACGGGAAGGGGACGGGGTGCTGCTCCCCGGCACAGGCAGCCCCAGCCCCGGCTGCAGCTCTGCCGGGGAACCGTGCCCTTACCGACCTGGGGCTCCTCCCTGCCAGGAGCCCGGTGGCAATCACACAGCTCCAGCTCTACCAGCAGATTAATACAGGATTAGCTAAGGCAAAATCTATTCTAGTGAAGAACATCTGCGACAGAGCTTTAGCTGCATAAAAAAATATGTACTTGAGCACAGATAAAACTTCATTGCTGCGCATTATCTGCAGTCCTTAAGGTTGGGGGTAGTGCAATTTATTCTCTAATACTCTGATACCAGACTGACTCATGCAACTGTGTCATGCTCCTCTCCAGCACCACAGCCTTCTGTTTGCTGTTTCCTGTACACACTGAGCCCACAGAGTGCCTCCCCAGACTGTAATTTTCTCCTTGAGAAGCACACATCTACAGGCTAGATGAGAACCTGTCACTGAGGCAGGTCATTTTAAACACCAGGGATCTCAGCAGCAGTCTCCAATCCTTCAGGAGCACGTGGCATTTCTGTTTGGGAAAGGACAGCTATTGCCTGTCAATCCAGAGTCACCTCAGCAACATCCCTGCTTAGTGAAACACATTGTGGCACCACATCCTGGGTCATCGTGGCAGTGGCAGAGGTGGCAGTATGACACCTGCCTTCATGGCCCAAGGCTGAAGCAAGGTCCTTCTCAGCATGTGCCTCCACAGCTTCGGGGAATGAATAATATGCAAAAGACTCACCCCAAGCACACAGGCCACTGAGAGTGACCCAGGCTGAAAGCCATGTGCAGGTACATGAAGTTGGGTCATCTCAGCCATTGACCATTAGCACCCTGAGTTGTGCACACCAAGAGTTTATTTCTGCAATTTTTTTGATTCACTGACTCAGCCACCATAGATGGCTGAAGTCCACTGTATGCCTCCCTAGCAAGTGGGTGGGCTGGGATGCTGGGGGCAGGGCTGGTTAGCATCAGACCTTCTCCACTCCTGCTATTTCTATGGAGAAAGTGGGAATAAGGTTTCCTGCACAAGTAGAACAACGGGTCTCTCTTAAGGCTCTTTCAGTCTTTGGCAATGAGGTTACAGCTCTTGTTTATGAGGAGCTGGATGCAGCTCACAGATGTGCAAACTGGTTTTTGCTGTTGTTATGTTTTCTTCTAGGTTTCACACTGGTGCAATGGGTCAGTGTCTTACTTCAGGAGGCCTCTTCAATCTCCAGCACCAACTGGGGGCCCTGCTTAAATGATGAGGCCTTATATTCTTAGAGGTCCATAAAGCAAAGCTAAAGCTGCACAGAAGCCATTCAGTTAAGCCAAAGCTGTGGCTCATAAATTATTTGACTGTAAGTTAACCATTAATTGTAGGAGACTTTCTGCATATTATTCAGAATTAAATTATTGTTTCTTCCTCAGGGAGAAAAAATGAGGTAATGAAGACAAAAGAGGAAAACAAAGGGAAAAGGATACTTCTGGATATTGCAAAAATGTCTAAACTTCACTAGCATGCTCATCATGTTTCATGTTAGGTATCATAGGCAACTTATCTCTTTATTACTATAATGTCAAATTTTCTTCAAGAAACAAAGGTCCCTCCCATGCAGATGCTCACACATTTCCTTAGCCAGACCTCAATCCTGCATCCATCATCAGGTTCTGGTTCCATGCTGCTCTGAAAAGTGTTAACTTACTATAAGAAAACTTAAGATTCTTTATGACCTGAAAAGCAGTGGTTTCATTTTTGTGCTTTGCCCCTCCTTAGAATTTTATCCCTAGCAGTTATTATGTTCCTGTGATAAAACCAAAGCTCACTACTAGTGTACTGTATTCTGGAATATGTCTCACAACCAATCATTACATGATGGTGATTACTTCTTACTTAAACTGCATTACTAATGTTAATGGATTGTATCAAGTTTTGTTTGTTCAGTCTGGTATTTGGACTGAGGATATATTTTGAGACATCTGAATATGCTCATGAACTTTCTCACAACATTTTCTTCTAATGCTATATCTACTTTTCTCAGTACATGTTTGAAATGGTGGTGCCAATCCTGACCAGCAGAGATCCCAGACTGAGTCCTGCCTTGGAACCTGACAGCCTGCATTTCCTGAGTTAACAGGCCCAGCACAAGGTTGCTCACACCACCCTTCCTCAGGCAAGAAGCCCTTTTCACACTGCTGACTACACATGAGGTTTGTGCCAATACACAGGGCTGATAAGTGTTTTGTAGCCATAAGAACAAGCAAGCAGTCAATTACCTAAACTTTGTAATCGATCACAAATATGGGAAAGTTCTCCATCAGAGTCTTTGAATCAGAGCTGCTTGTCTCTCAGAAAGGGACAGTCTGTTTAGAAGTGGTTGGTGCTGATACAGAAATTATGGGGCAAAATAGTTGTAAGGCTGCTTTTATACAGCAGACCAGACAAGTGCTGGATTCTCTACCTGGGACAGAGCAGCCCTGGATGTGTGTAAAGAGTGGGGAATGAGAGGCTGGAGAGAAGCCTGGAGAAAAGAGGCCTGGGGCTCCTGGTCGATGGCCAGCTGAGTGTGAGTCAGCAGTGCCCTGGCAGCCAGGAGGGCCAACCCTGTCCTGGAGGCCACCAGGGACAGCGTGGCCAGCCAGGCAAGGGGATTGTCCCACTCTGCTCTGCTCTGGGGTGGTCTCACCTCAAGCTCTGGGGACAGTTCTGGGGACCAAAACATAAAAAAAGAGATTGAGCCGTTAGAGAGAGTCCAAAGGAGGACATGAGGGTGGTGAAGGGCTTGGAGGAAGCCAAATGAGAAAAGGCTCAGGTCCCTTGGTCAGTTCAGCCTGGACAGGAGGAGACTGAGGACAGACCTCACTGCAGTTACAGCTTCCTTGTGGAGGGAAGAGGAGGGGCAGGCACTGATCTCTGCTCTGTGGTGACAGTGACAGGGCCCAAGGGAATGGCCTGAAGCTGAGTGGGGAGGTTTAGGTTGGATATCAGGAAATGGTTCTTCACCAGAGGGTGGCTGGAGCAGCTCCCCAGGGCAGAGGTCACAGCACCAGCCTGACAGAGCTCAGGCAGTGCTTGGACAAAGCTCTCAGGCACAGGGTGTGACCCTCGGGGGTAATTCTGTCCAAGGCCTGGAAATAGACTTGAAGGATCCTTGTGGATCTCTTCCAACCATGATATGATACTATGAATCTTTAGCTGGGGAGGGCATTGTGTATGCCCAGAGGTACTTTTCAAAAAATTATTTTGCAGAGCTGTGCATCTGTGAGTGGAGCTGCCATTCTGCCTCCCAAGTCTTCTGTTACAGAAGAGATCCTGAAAGGGACTGTGTTATGCAGAAAACATACACTCACTTCCAGCAGCAGCTGATGTATTGGGAGAGAGCTGCTCACCTTTAGTTTACAGTTTGGCCCCCCAGCTAGGTAGACAGGCCAGCACACTCATACTGGTGCCAGGAACGTTGCTACTGATTGTGCTCACCCAAGCATGCTGTATCAGCATGCCCAAGACTAGTTACAGCTAATAAGGCTCTATCTGAAAGGAAAAATGAGACCAGAGTGAGATTTATGACAATTCCAAGCACAGAATAAGCAATTTGAACAGATGAGCCTCAAAGAATGGTAAGGTGCTCTTTACATACAAATATTCCAGAGGGAAAAATAAGAAAATAACAGAATGAACTATAACAAACACTTTTTCTAAATAGAGGTTTTCTGCATTTCCCATGACAGTCCGTTGAATGAGGGAAGAAAAAAAGAGGAAGAGCAGAAACTGCTTGCAACACAGAAAAAGCCTTGAGTGCCAAGAACACGCTCCAGATTTTTTTAGAGATGCATGACTCTTATCTCAGTCCTGATTCATCACAGCTTAGTCCCAGAATTATTCAGAATTCAAGGACCTTGCTCCTGCAGGGTTAATGGGTTACATTCAGCATTGAAACCCATGACACAAATAGCTGCTTAATTATTCAATCCAGACAGGATTTAGTGGTAATGGAAATTTTAAAAAAACAATGGTAAAAATTGCAATGTTTTACATTTTGCAGGGGAAATTATTTTTTCTTTTGACTGTATAATTCGGGACTGTGCAGAGGCAGGAGGAGACCCATATAAAGGAGGGGTTGTGCTGCTTGTGACACAAAAGATTAGCATGCCCATGACTGAAGAGGAGGAAAAGGAAAACACTGCCATAAAAGTGACAGTAGAGGTGAAGAATTGTGGTGAATGTGTAATGCACCACTGAAACAATGCAGAAGAAAATATAGCAAACTAAAAGTCTTATCCTATCCACCCTGCTATTCCAAAACACAGACTAATTTGAAGGGAAGAAGCTGCTGTTCTCATTGGCTCACACCATTTGTTCATAAACACAGGCAAGAAATGCTAAAGTGACGCAATTACCATAATTATTATCTTTGTGCAGGAAATGCAGTGGTGGTTTTCCACCCGGAATTTCATTCAGCAGCCCTTGTGGCTGTACCAGTCAGGAGCTAAAGGCACCAAGCACAACTCTGGGAGCAAACACAGGAAATCTGCACCTCAAATGCAGCAGCCACTTGGGATGTCACAGCAAGTCACAGACACAGGAGCACCTAGAGGCGTGGGTCAGTCCTGGTACCTTTGGTACTGCACACATTGTGTGCAGTAACCACAGCTGCAGTGCCAAACCAAGCCTGGCAGACATGTAACACTCCAAGAGCAAGCAAACCCCATGGGAATCAGTGGGTCTAAACCAGGGGTCCTGTAAAAGGACACACTTAGCATTTATTTAATTGAGCCCTGTTCTGAAAGCATGCTGTGCAGCAGGGTGGAAATAGGAATCCTAAAGAAATAAAGAGGATCACTTTAAATCCAAATCATCACTAATGCAATGCTGCTGTGTGCAGGGGATATCAAATTAGGGGGCTGATTCCTAGCCCCCATCAGATTCCTGTCTTTCTGCAGCTTCCCAGGGGATCAGCCACAGGCAGGGCTTTCCTGTTAAGCCCTGGTTAAGCAGGTATCTGTTTGAGTCTGGATAGGGCTCAGGGTAAAGCAGGCTACATTTCTTGTTCAGTTGATGACACTGGCAGTCCTGGTCACTGCTCTTTTATCTTCTCATCTGATTTGCTTTGGTAACTGGTCTGATGCAAGTGGGGTGGGAGTGTGTGTGTTGAGCCAAAACATTTTTTAGTTTAAAAAAATAAAAATCTTTCACATGTAAAGTACCCAAGCCAGAGTAATTTAAAAGGCTGAGTTTGGGTTCAAGTTCTGAGTCACAGCCAATTTTCTATCTTCCTCCTGTATATACTTGTTTTCATCTCTCTCTTTAAGCATTTGAAAATGTGGAAGTTTTTAAAACAGATTGAAAAAAAATTGGGCTTATACCTTGCATTTTTCACTACTGCATTTCATACTGTGCAGCAGTCAGATGGAAGTTGTGTTTGGATAAATTTGGAATAAAGGGACTGTGGTGTGTTCTTCATAGAATTAACATAAGGGCTGCATTGTCAAATATATTGGAGGCAAGCTAGAGATTATAATTTTGTGTTTGCCAAGATCAAGAATTTCTGCCTGCCTGCTGCTAGAAGTAAGGGATTGTTCTACAAGTGTCAGTGGAGGAAAGGGAGTTCTGTTGTTTTGTCACAGGGGGAAAAGGATTTCTGTGCAAATGATGATACTCAAGGAAAAGGATTAGACCATGTATGACATGGAAAAGGGAGGTACATACATCATGGAAGGGGCAGGGCACTGCGTGTGGTATTTCTCAAGAAATAAGAATATTGTGCTCAGGTACCCCACAGCTGAGCCTGGGGGTGCCACATGCCAGCACTGCTGGCCTGTTGGGTGCCCAGGGTTTTCCTTCTGACTGAGGAATCCCAGCCTTCTAGCTCTAAGATAGATGGTTCCTTTCCAAACGTAGAATAGAGGAGCAGTGTAAGCCTGCTGTGTAAGATTGTTTTTGTTGTTTCCTTAGGAAAAAAGAATTAAATATCAGGCAGCATAAGAAAAATATGAATGAAAAGGTTTGCTTTCTTCATGGCACTGAGAAGTGCTTCAGTCATTGCCTCTGTGAAAGTAGATATTTACATTTCCACGATGCAGCAGCCATCAAACCCCAACTTTTGGCTGTGATAAGACCTGATAGGTAATGGAATATGTTTGGGGTGAGGGCTGTGGTACATTGCACTGGTATTTTATTATGAGAACAGAGAAGTAACAAGGAGAAGATAGCAATTATTTCTACCTTTATTATGCCAGTTTCTGGTTCAGGACTTTCCAGTTATTTGGGGATTTGTTTGTTTTCCCACAATGATCCTGACATCCAGTTACTCATAACATGTCACTCTCAAGAGCCCTGCAACACTTTGTACCAGGAACTGCATTTAGGAAAAGGTGAAGCCGGGGTCAAACGCATTCCTGCTAATTGTGCCGACTGCAGGAAAGTTATTCTGTGATTGAATTTGCCCTCTGAAGTTAAAGGGGGAAGCTGCTAATTGCTTTTAAGGAGGACCCAGAAAAATGACTGTGGGCTGGCCAAGAACTCCCTTGGCCAGGCAGCGCATGCTCACCAGGCACACACGAGATAAGCACGGCTAATCTTTTGGGGGAGTGTGGTATGTGAGGAGGATGTGCAGCTCAAACTATGCAAGGGCTTAGAGGGAGATGCACAAAAAACCAGTGATAGAAAATGGGTTCGTAAAAAATGTACATCCATGCATTTTGTACTGCTGGCACTCACTGCATAGAAGAAATCTGCTACAGCAACCTAATCTCTTCAAAGCTGCCACCAGTGCAGTGGCATGGCCACTGGCTCTTTTCTGCAGTGTTTCTGCAATGTTCTGAATGGCCTCAGGCTCCTACATCTACTCTTACCCATCATCTGACCAGGCAGCATATATATTTCGTCTTGATATAGCTTTTTCTTGTAGTTTTCCTGTTTATCAAATCTGCAGTCTCTCTTTCAGTTGAAAAATTCAGGGCAAGGAGAGATAAATAAGGTCTAGTTTGTACAGAACATTACAAAGCAGTCCTGGCTTATTGATGTGCAATATCACAAGGACAACCAGACTCTGGTTCTCTGCTGAAATTTTTGATTGGGTATATCAAAGTAAGTCTCTACTCATCATCCTGTTTTAATTATTTCATTTTTTCCACTTGCCTCAGAAACCCTACCTCCCCAAACCTTTCCTACTCAGAAGGCCAGGTTCTGAGAAGTTCTGCAAGACTATCTTGTTTTGTGAATATTTCTGTTTCCAGAGTCATCCTGCCCCTTATGGCTGAGAAGTGTAGCCCTGCAAAGGAAGGGTGCCTGCCTGGGGCTTGACAAGGTTTGCAGCTTCCTACATGAGGAAGTGTATGGGGAAGATCTAAGGTGAACTTCCTCAAGCCTGGGCTGAAATTCATGAATGAGGGAACTAGATAGAAATTTGCAACATCCTGAGACTGCTTAAGTAAAGAGCTCTTAGTGGCTGCCTTAGGAAACGGAGAAACTGTAGGAAACTGTAGCCTATCTCACTTTAAAAATTACTCTGTCCTTGCAGAAAGGGGTTGTAAATAAGATTTCAGCTGAGAAAAGTTTCTCTCTGAGTTCTTTGGGAGGGTATAGCAAAGTTTTCAGACTGACTTTTTGCATTGAGCTCCCTTTGCTTGCTGGTGTAACTGCTGGGTGCAGGCTCCCATTTGAAGTTCTTGGCTTTGAGAGGGAACATCTCCTAGAGCTCAGTTAGACTGCTGCAAGCACACATCTTCCAATATGCCTTTGGTCTTTGAGAACATGAAGGAGGGGAGAAAATTGCCCTGACAATTGAAATTTAGCAGGTCTTATTCACTGCTCAGTGAAGTTGATGGGAGATTTTCCTTTGACCTCAAAGAGAAAGAACCAGCAGATTAATTCTATTTTATGCAAAGAAGAAGGTAAAGTAACACCAGCTAAGAATGAAAAGAGTGATACATGTCCAATTTGAAACATGTAACAGGTAAATGTTACCCAAAAGTGACTTAAATAAGGCTGGGTTCTGAAACTATTTAATATAAGGGGTCTGCAAAAAATATGCACAAAGCCATTTTTAGCCATTCCCTTCTGCCAGTGTGTGGTGTGGGCTCAAACTTCAGCATGCATCTCCCAGGAGGCAGGTGGTGGCTGTGGAGAAAGTTTTATGGTGGAATCAGGAGAAACTCGGAGTTTTCACCTCAAGTTTCTCTAGTTTGGTGGCAGTCAATGGTGACTTGAACCTGTAGCCATAAGGAGGATGAACATAAAGCTGTCAAATGAAAAATGTGATCAGCAGCAGCATGGAAACAGCATCAGTGCTGCCATGCAAGCAGGGTAACAAATTAGCTGGTGCTACTAGGGAGGAGTGGTTGGCACTGGCCCCAAGGGAGCTGTGGTTTGGGGATGGAAATCACTTAGCTCATGAGTAGGCCCACCATTTACCAACACTCCTTCCCAGAGTAGAAACAGTGACGATGAGCAGCAGTATGGCTGCTTTTCTGTCATGTAAATGCCTGATGAGGATGTTTGCTGGCAAGGAAATGGAGCATGGCCCACATAAAGGTTATCTGGTGGCACTGAGTTCTTCCGTGATTTTCCATTGGCTGGTATTTTGCAACTCAAGGTTTCGGCTCAGGCTGACTGTTCAGAAAGACATTTGAAAGCAAGGCAGAGGGAAATCCTTTTCTTGTTAACCCACCTGTATTGCAAAGCTTTCTGTTTTCTCTGTTAAAGATGATGAAATTGCTAACCCAAACAGCTCCCTGCCCTTCATTTAGAGATTAGTGACTTCATCAGCACAAGAAGAACAAACAAGAGTGCTGAACTTAGAGTTGGCAAGTCCAGAGCCTCCCAGTCTGAGATGAGCAAGCAAGGGAACACTCACTAGCAGTGACAGTATTTTTGTCTCTTTAACAAATGAAGGGACTGACAAGCTAGTGATACAGGCTTGGGAAGCAATCAGCCAAGCCCATCCCTGGTGTAAACCTGGTATTCCTCCAATTCAAACAATGGAAAAGGGGCAAACAAGAAACATCCTTGGTAGCAAATGTGATTAGATGAAGCAAACAGTGAAGACTCTCCTGTAACTGCAGTCCATCATGCAATTAGTTTCCTAACAGCTTCACCACTGAGAGGCCTCTTCCCTGGCGCAGAGCCACAGCAGCCAAATAAATCAGCTTTACATACACGGCTGTCAGACAGAGCTGCAGCCCCAGCCCTCCAAAGCAAAGCTGGAAGGCTCAGCTGAAAGGAAGAGAGGCTTGAATACACAGGAGAAGAGTTCAATGAGGAAAGGGGGATGTAGCCAAACAGCACCAGACAAATACCTGGAGGCATCCAAGGGCCCCTGCAGAACAGCAGGGCTGGCAAAAGCAGTTTGTAAGCAAAGGCCCTCGTACCTCTGGCCCCGTCGTTGAGATTAAATGTGATCATTGGGAATAATGGTGAAGTGGAATGCATATTTAATTAGAGAAATCAATGAACCCAAATGATTGGGAGGGGGCAAATCATTAAGATCCAGCTCCTGCTGGCCCTACTCAGCAATATTTCAGACTGCCAGCACTGCAAGTGCGTCTGATAGTAGCACGTCACCAGCAAAGAGATTGGACTTGTGTGGCTGCTGTTTTGCAGGTGGAAGTGCTGAGAAGGGAATAGGGAGCAGCATGCTCTGTTCATGTGAAAGCTGCCATCTTCAGAAATGAAAGCAATGGTAGGAAAGAAAGCAATCACTCAGCACTGGGGCAAACCTGAAACTCTTGGGCTGGAGGGTTAGTCATAAATGGGCACAGTCACACCACACAGACACATTGGGAAGGATTTTTTTTTTTTTTCACAGCAGTGTTCCTTTGGAAAGCTGGCTGAAAATTATTTGACAGAATCCTTTTTGCCTGTAAACATTATTTTGTCAAAAAGACTTACCAGTGTATATGTCAATTACAAAGGAAAAATAATCATAGCAGAGATTTTTCTGAAATGTTTTAGGGCTTATTTCAGTATTGTCATCTTAGTGTTTATTTTCTCTCATTTTAGAAAGGATAGGGCAGAAGAGTGAAAGTAAAACTCAGCACCTAACTTCTGACTGAGTGCCAATGTTTCCTTACAGTGGCCATTTTCACTTCATTTTCTTTTGGTTTTATTATATACTGAAATTTTAAAAAATCATTTCCAGGCAACTGTGTTACTTAGTGCTCATGTAACTCTAGGAGAATGTTTCCTGACTTCATACAAGCAGAATTAAAAAGGGGCCCAGATTATTTTAGAGGCTTAGAGAAAAGGAAGCAGAATTGGCATTTTCTGTAATATATGCAAGAGCTGACTGAAAAACTGTCAAGTTTTGCAGTAAGTAACCTCATAAATCTATTTGGTATGTGGCTGGGAGGGGGAAAGAGATGAAAATTGACCAATAAAATGCTTCACAAAAATATTAGGCTGATCTGAATCAAGAAAATAAATTATTTAAAGTCCTTGGAAAGCTTGGCTATGTAACATGCCTTATAGCTCCCTTAGAAAACTGTGGAAAGGAAGGGATTTTCTTGCAACAACATTTTGGGATTAGCTGAACTATTTTGCCCAAGGCATGATTTAAGGCACTTTCTTATTAGACACAATTCATGTCAGTTTTTGCATAAGAAACCCCAATCTGCAAGTATTTCTAGTGTAATACCACTGAAGTCAGTGAGTTTACACCAGGGATTAATTTGCTCTCATCCTGTTTCCTTCACTTTTTGCCTTGGAGAACAGAATTGCCCCAACTTAGTTGTTTATCAGATGCAGAAAACTGGCACTCCTTTGGAAAAGCATTAAAAGCCAATTACAGGAGATCCTGCTCAAGGTGATACCTGTCACACTAAAGCTGTGCAGCACTCGTGATCATTTTAATTGATACTTTTAGATGAAGTCATCTGGCCTCCTGCAAACCTGCTGAATTAAAAATAAAAAGTAGCGTTTGCATATTAATAACTAACTTCTCCACTTGAATCCATGCAGGGAACTACCACTAACTCATAATCCAGATCCTAAATTACTTCCAGTAATACAAAGACTTTGTGCCCAGTGTTTGGCTTCTGTGGGAATGGTCTGAGGTTTTCTGAGGACAAGACACACCCTATCTCATGGTAATTTTTGTTTCTTTATCTAAAGCAAATTATTATTTTTTTTAGCAAGTGAAAAAGAAAATATATTGGTCTACTAATAAATCTAAAGACTTAGAAAGATGTTTCAATATTGCTAAGATGCTATTAAACTACTCAGTCATCAGATCTAAAGATATTTTAGAGTATGTTTAATTTAGTGGAAGATGTACCTAACCTTTAAAATTGAGCCAGTGTTCTGTGTAACACTGATCATTTTCAAATTATAGCTGATAAAGATATAGTTGTGAATTATTTTAAGTACTTGGTTGTATGTTTTTACTTTTAATTATAAATTTACACATTCTGGCATGTTCTAACCACTGGTACTGAAACCAAATCCTCTGGGATTTGGAACTCTTTAAAACAGTCTTGATGCAGAATCCATTAAGCCTCTAGGTTTGAATTGCACTGGGGGTTTTTTTACATTTTTTCTCTGTATGTATAAACCTAGAAGGTAAAGATATTAATCACAAGAACCAGACTGAGATTTCAAACTTATTTGCAACAGGATAAGTCAAAGTAACTTGAATGAGGCCAAGGAAGTTACTCTGGATTTACACTCCACAGTGTAGCCAATAAAAAATGTGAATAAGTGCCACTTAGGACAATGTTTGATTATTTGTCCGTGTACCTTCAGTCAAGTGAATATTAAATTTTGACCAGACTACCATTTTCTACGGAAAAATGGAATTTTATATAGTTGCAAAGCATTCCATCTACCTGAAAGCTGTTTTCTTTAGGAAAACTGTCCTGATAGAAATTTTCTGACCTTTTCTATGCCAAACTCACCTTTCATACAGATAGGATATTCCTCAGCAGATGTTTGTGAAAGACCAAGCCAGTGAGCACACACATACACATTCCTACCTCGTTACACTTGATGTTCTTGGTGTAGAAAACAGGAAGGATGGGACAGTATCTGAGGTGCTATGAGGGCAGCTGGGGTTTAATTCAGAAAAGCACCTAGATTTTTGTTTCCAGAAATAATAAAACCACACCAAATTTCATTTCAGGCTGAATAAAACCGTACTATTTTTATTCTTAAGGAGCCCTTCCTGGACATCCCTTACCCTCACTGTTGTGAAGTCTGGTTTCTTTTTAAACAGAAAATGAACATTTTGAACTGCATGATGTAACTATGCTTGCAGTTTGAACTTAATTTTATAGGTCTGAAACCACACTTCACAGAGAATAAGCTGATTGCATGAGAAAAATCTGAGTCTGGGGAAGACTCAGAAGTCTTGGCTGAGCATCAGGTTCACTCTGTGACTGAGGATGTGTCACCTAGGGCACACCTTCACAGGCCTTCCAGAAAAGCAGCATCTTGAAGATCTCAGCCATGGTGTCTCTGAATTCTATAATTACATCTTTGGATGAATAGATGAAGGACCAGCTAAATTAAGGTGTCAGTGCAAATCTAAAGAGCAAAGGCCCTCCTGACACAGTGCTTGCTTCACTGGAAGCAGTGCAGGCAACACCTGTTGTGTTTCCATGTAGGAACCCCCATCCTCTCCATGCAGAGACCCCCATTCCCCAACATAAGATTTCCTACAGAATACTAAACCCCTTGATTTCCCCATGCCATGTGCACCTCCCATTTTCTGGCTGCAAGGACCAGCAGTGCCCAGTCCTGGATCCCTCTCTCCTCTGAGCCCTGCGTTGTGCACTGCCGGGGACGGGCAGAGCTCCTGTCTGTCTGTCTGTCTGTCGGGGAGATGGATGGGCTCGGAACCCACTCTGCCTCCAAACGCTGCCAGCTCTCTGGAAATGGCCAGAGCTGCTGAATTTCAGCCATTGATCCGCTGCCCTCCCCCATCCCTCTCTTTCTCCTCTTCCATTCCGGGCTCTGTTGCCTGGCTGGGGCACGCTTTGATGGCAGCTGGGGAAGAGGTGACACAGTGAGGGGTGCAGGCTGCTTTGGGTTTACAGTGCCAGCTTTCTGTGAATGAAACTCGTTTAAAAAAAAAAAAAAAATCAAGCAACTGTAGCTGCTGTCAGAGCCATTCCATAGTAGCTAAGTGCATCTGCTTTTTCTCACTTCCAAAACGAATCAATATGGCTTTAGCTGATTTCCCTGATGCCTGGGTTTCTTGCCTTATGCTGCCGTTAGCCCAGACATGCAATTGCTTGGTCATTCCTGCCTTGTCTTTTCCGTCTCTCTCTCCTCGTTTCTTCTTGCTGCTTTCTCTTAAAAATACATATAAAATACTCAGCAGAGCAGGTTGATTTTGCTCATATGTCATTTTCTCACACACAATTTGCCATCCTTTGCAGCCACACACACACTCACCACAGTGCCTTAATACCTGTCTGCCTGGCTCTCTCTCCATCCCTCTCCCCCTCCACACACACACACACACACACCCACACACACACCCACACACACACACACACACACACAATGCCTGGCTGATTGCTGCCTAAGCAACATCTGCTTATCAGGAGTTTTTCTCCTGATGCAATGGTTACTGGGGAGGTGCTCAGGTTTTGACTCTGTCTGTCAAAGATATTCAAGCTTTAAAAAAAATATTTTTAGTAAATAATCTCTTGGGTTCTGGGTTTTTCTTTTCTCTCCTATACAGCTTCACACACACACACCCCCCCACTTTGGGCAGGCAAATTTGATTGTATACCTATCATTACCTCTAAAAATAAAAGACCTCCACACAGATTAAACCCATGCTCTGGGGCTGCCCCATTTTCCTAGATCCTGCCTAATCTTGGATTTGGATTGTTCAGAACATGAGGTATCCCTGACAATATAAAAAGCCTTCAGAAATGCTTATGCCTCATCTGGGTATATTGACATCCCAGTGATCTGCTCAGAGAAACCTGCAGTCCATCAGTACAGCTGGCTGAGGCAGGAGCCCCCCCAATCCCCTTATCACTCCAGTGGTGCACATAAACACATTAGCTGCTTATTTCAGGCACAACCCTCAGCTCACAAATCCAAACTGCTGTTGCCAGCATCGTCCCTTTTTTGTATTTATTTATCTTTACTGCGTATTGCTCTGTCACAAATTTTGCATTTGAGGTGCTTTTCTATGCCCAGCCACCCGCTTGAAGCACGCAGGAGATCATTACTGGCTTCTGATTAGCACGGCGCATTTGAGTGGCGTGCTGCAGGCAAAAATTTGAACTGTATCAAAATGCAAATATGTCCCCATTGACCTCTGGAAAAACGTGCTACATTACAAAGTACTTTCAAAGAAAGCCAGAAAGGAAGAGGAGAAAGAGTATAAACTTGCAAATATTTGTGATACTGGAAAAAAGTTGATCAGGCATTGTTACTTAGGGGCTTGAATTCTGTGTAGCACAAACAGCTTTCTTTTCCTTAAAAGGAGGGAGGGTGAGACCAGATGATGATACTTCTGCCCACTTTGTGTCTCACTCCACTTCCTTTGCTAAAGAACCACCAAAGTGAAAGGGGTTGATTGTGGTGCATGTTTTTTCAATCTGCCATGACTCAAATATGTAGGCTAATATGTGGCAGTGGCCCAAAAGAAGAGACACAGAAATTATTCATGATCCTTCTTTCAGTGTGAAAGACTCCTTCTATAACCTCAGATTAATAACTCTGCATTTAAGAAGTAAATTCTTTTCACCAAGAAAGGTCAAAAGCAGCCAAATTTTCCTGGAGAAAGTAAGGGTGGTATTAAAGCAAGTGACATCCCTGCAGTGAGGTATGCCAGAGAGCTGTACTGGGGAAAAAGATGCAACATGACCCAAGTTATTTGAGCTGGTTTCTCTTTTACCCTCACTAGTACTAGTGAATCTACCCTTTCACCGTGGAAGACTGCAGAAAGACATTTTGTTACACCAGGAAAAAAATAGTCCTGTGCCCCAAAAGGAAAGCTTATGGCCTGCCCTGATCCTCAGTCTCCTCAATGCTTTACTGCAAATCCTTGTTTGCCTGGAGGCATCACTGCTCTCTTATTCCCTGACACAGAACCAAAAATGTGTCATCCCAAAGCAAGTATAAAGGGTTCTCAGGTAACCCACCCCATCCAAGCAGGAGTTTGTGCTAGAGTTCAATTTGCTCAGTGTTGAAATTAGCACTGCTGGTGTAATGAGGGCAGGGGTTAGAGCACCCTCTGCGCCCCTCACTGCCTTCTTCACCTTCTGCTGCTATTTGGTGTTTGGGGATGCAAGGAAAGCCATGCAGAGATGCACAGCTGCTTCTGGCTGCACTCATAGCACTTTTTATTCTTCGAGCCTTCTGAGTGTCTAATGTGACAAACACAACAGAGAAGTAAAGGGAAGGGAAACAGCCTTATCTGTGATGATCACTTGCTTCTAAAGAGCACGTGAAAGAAGCAGCAGGAACTCCCCAGGACTCCCAAAGGTTGTTTGCCACTGCTTGGCTGGTTTCTGTCTGGATATTGCTTCATCATACTTGATCATAAACGAAAGTTATCTAATGCTAATGACCATGGTGCCCACCCTAATCATGCATTTGGAATATTAATAAAAATAATTATGTCATGTGACTGCTTTTTAACCAGCTGCTTTCAGGACTTTAGACCAGAATTATAAAAGATGTGCATTTATAAATTATTAGTCTCGAGCATATAAGCACTGCATACTATGGGGAGCACTTTTGTAGCACTTTAAATTAATTTATTGTTATTCATTCCAGCTGTCTGTGATGTAAACCTTTGGCTATAAATTTGTACCATCATCCAACATACCATTAAACTAAAGTGGTGCCTGTGCTGGAACATATAATAAAACACGTGAACAAGATTTCTGTGGGGACACTTTTTTAAAACTCTCTTCTCAGTTAATGACACAAGAAAACTATGAGATAACATAGTCATCCTGTAACTATGTATTCATTAAAACATGTCTGGTGGGGGGGAGACTTTTAGACTTGCACTTCTATTGAATACTGACTGAATGTTTTCCTTTACCAGATTGTTTCAATTCATATCCTATCTGGAGCAAAAGGCTTTGTCTGAAGCTGTCATGACGTCGCTAGCTGAAACTGCCAGAGGATTTTTGTTGGACCTGAACTTCTCTATGGTGGAAATAGCTCCTGACCACTGAATCACAGCAGTACAAGAGCAGAGCACTTTTACTGTCTTATCTCCTCTGCAGGCAAACATTCTTTCTCCTACAGATCACCATAAGGGTAACAAAACTTTATCAGCGTGACTAACACCATAATGCCTTGATCCACTTAACAGTATAGATATATTTTGTACCAGCCCATTGGAAGATAGAATTTCCTAAAATTTAAAGCAAGTTTTGATCATGCTCTACCAAGCAGAATTAGAATCACCCATGGCTTTGCTCTTGCCTTATAGGTCTCATCTTGCCCATGTGCATGTTAATACTTTTTGTCACTTTTGTGACAGACTTCTATTGAGCCTGTTTGGAGGAAGTCTTGTCCATCTCAGTCTTCCACTTACACCAGTAAAAGTTTTGCTGCTATTTGCACTGATTTAGGCTCCTGATATCAAATGCAGCTGTATGAAAAGCAGAGACAAAAATTTGAACTTCAGATTCTCGGCTGAAATAACAGAGCACAACTTCCTTAATTTGTACCATCTGCGCATACAGGCCGTGCTTGTCAGGTCTGAAGCTTTCTGAGTCATTCATCCAGTAGCAGGACTTCTGGAAAATTGACTGAGGGTGGAAAATGGTACTCATGAAGAATAAATTTTGTATTATAACTAATCTCATAAACTGCTACTTTGATGGAATAAAGTTTTCTGTTCCTTTATTTCTAAATCTATCTGAAATATCAAGGTTTGGAAGTCTGAGGCTTTGATTTGGAACCATCTGTAACCAACAAGCAGGATGTCTGAAGTACTTGGGAATATGTTGGGAATATGTGTACACCAATAACTGCCCTTTACAGGCAAAAATCAATTTGACAATAGGAAGAGTAGATAGCAAGATGCTACCTTGAGAGAGAATTTTGCTTTTATACAGTATCTCGTTCCATTGTCCAAAATCATTGAAATGTGTTTCATAGAAGCTTCACAAAGGAGCCTCTAATGCAGCCTGGATCTGAATTCTGCTCCAGATAGCTGGACCACACTGGTGCACTCACAAGAAGATTGGTTCCTCTTGGATGACATGTACCAACTAAGACAGACAGACACTCTTTTTGAGTCTGATTTGCATGCCACAGCAAGACCCTCATGTGAAGGTCTGCACAAGAGGAAGAGATAGCAGTGGGATGGAGTATCCAGAAGTAACCTGAGCTTTAGTTACATTTTGGAGAAAGGTGAGAGATCAAATTTACCTACCCATGTCCCTCTGAACTAAACATAAAGCACTACCAATTTGCACTTTTATATCACTTCCAACAAAAAAAGAAAACAGTCACAGAAATCTTCTGCCTGTTTACACAATGTCTTTCTGATTGTGCCTAGATGTAGGATCTTCACCAGAGAACTAGCAACCAGGGAGTTGATAATAGTGTAAGCTTCCCTGAAACTGGAGATTAGGACAAGAGATATACACCAGGTCCCTGAGAGGCCAATGGATGCTGATTCCTGAGCTGGAGGCTGGGCTTTAGCTGTTCTCTCAGCTAAATCTGAAGCAGTGGTTGCAGTAGTCAGGGTGGTTACAGACTCTTCCTTCCTGCAGACATCCTCTATTCATTTTGAGTTTCCTTTAAATATTCCTATAAATATTCCGTGTCCTGCTACTTCCAGCTTTAGCGTTAGTCTTCACCAGCACTTTTTACATTCTGTCTGAGAATACACACAGACCACCTTCTGGGTGATGTGGAGCCACTTTGCTGAGATAAAATGTTATTTACTTCATCTCAAATTTTTTTAACTTAGTATAAAAGAAGAAAACTTGGTTGTGTGAGAAAAGCTATAGAGAGCTTTCTTTTTTTATTAATGGATTTATCACTGTCTCTGGCTGTGTTTTAACTTATTTAAGAGGAGCTTCCTGTCTTTTAGCACGTAGCTTATAATTAGTCTGTAATGTAGATGGTCTCAAAAGAAGGGATTGAGTTGGTTTAAGTTACAGTAGCTAACACAATAGTATTCATCTCCCAGCTGCTAATTAATCTGTTCAGCTATCTGTATCTTCCTTTCCTTACTCATTACTTAGAGAGAAGGTCCTTTTTTTTTCCTTCTTAGTTGAACTGTAATCTTTCAGGAATTAGCTGTATTGACTTCATTCTACTGAAGTTTGTTCAAGTCCTCTAAAGGTGCCTCATGGAGGAGGAGAAGAGATGTTTCTTTTCAGTTTGCTCATTCCAGCTGATGCTGCAATAGCTGCTGGATGTGGTGTTCCATTTTCCCTTGTTTGGTGGGACCAAGCTCCTTAGTCCATTACAGTACCCATCAGCTCCAGCCAGGCCTGAGGGTCTCTCTGTGTGCTGAGTTGCCCAGAAGCCCCCTACTCCTACACATGGCATCCTGGGTATGACAGAGGATAATGTGTGGATGCCAAGAACTGAAAGCACCAGAAAGGTTCATGGCTACACCTCTGCAGTTTGGTGAGCTGCCTCAAAACAGCTGCTACACAAGGAGTACACCCCACCTTCCATTCCAGCCACCCCCAGAGCGCTGTGTGAAGAGCACAGGAGGGCTGGGAGCCTGTGCCTGCCCCAGCTGAGCTCAGGGGCACAGGACCTTGTGCAGCTGCCAGGCTCCTGCTCGGAGTCCTCGCAGCGATTGCCATCCCTGCCATCCCCCCTGGCAGGCATATGCTCTCCTTTGTGCCATGTCAAAATATGCTTTAAAGCCCATTTCAGCAGCAAGCTCACTTAGTCTCCTTGCCAGGAGATGTTAATTACTGTGGTGCAGTCTTCTGTTTTCCATGGCACAATAACAATTAATTTACACCATTGGAGAAACACTTACACTTTTTTTATTAAAAATCAATAAAACCAAATCAATATAGCGTAAAGTATACAATATCAAAATTAAAAGCTCTTGTTTTTATACTTGAGCATCCCTAATAAAATTCCACTGTTGATTCAAGCTTCTTGTCTATTCTAATCTAATGAGAAGCTGTCAAAATTCTTTTTAGCATTTTGGAAATGACTAAAAATGGCTGTCCCGGTACTTGGCAAAAGAATGCAATAATTAACCCCGAGTTGTAAGTCAATATGATGATGCAAATGCTGCTGCATTCATCTCTCTGCATTGCATCACCTATGCACCTGGCAGTCCATGGAATCCATTTTGAATCGGGATGGAGGTTAGCTTTTATTTATAGCTGTAATTAGAAAAACACTAGCACTAATGGAGACTGCTCTGTTGCTTGAACGTGTCACACAGAGTAAATTCCACAGCAATTTTAGCATTTTAGCAGGTCAAAGAGTAAAACAAATTAATTGCTTCATTCCAGGACAACCTGTTTATTCTTCAGCATCTGATGATTTACTGGAATATTGATTTCAAAGCTTTTCAGGAAAAAATCCCTCTGATGTTTTTCTACTACTGCTCCAACTACACAGGGTGCTGCAGAGCCTGGGAAGGCAGCTCGTGCCACTCATCTCACGCTTCCTGGGCTCCCCTGCAGCAAGGGCCAGGCAACACCAACATTCCCAGGTGGCAGGAGTCCCACCACGGAGGGGACAGGAGCTCTGGGATCTGCTCAGCAGTGCCCCAGCCCAGAGCAGCACCAGGTAAGTGCTCCCCTAGCCCACAGGGGGACATACCAGGCACAGCACTGAGCAACACTTTGCCCTTTGCAGCACAAGCTCCTGCTGTGGTTGGCACGTTTCTGAGTGCATCCACAACAGTCACAGCTGATTTTTAGGAGTTAGCCAGAACAGAAAGGAACAAGGTAACTTTAATCCTTGTTGGATGGGCAGATCACCATTTCCTTTCCACAGACAGAACCACCATGGGTTTGAGTTTGATGTGTTTCTTTTAACAGCAAATTGATAGATGGTCCTTTTAAATGTGTGAAATGATCCAGAGAAGACAGCAGGTTTTTCAAAGCCATTAGACAACTTGCATAGCCATGGCAGTGGGCTGGGAGGACAAGTGTCACTGAGATAAAAATGCATTAACTAGACTAATTTAAAAGGGATTGAGAACTCACACAAAACCACCAGAAACTCCTACTTTGTTACAGTGGTACTGGGAATCTAGACATGATAACTAACACCAAAAATAAAGAGACTTAAAATGAAAGTTTTACAGATTGGGATATTTGACTTGAATTGCCTTTAGAAATTCCAAAGTGTGGCAATATGCTACTGAGATACTGAAAAATATTGTAACCTGATGTCTGTACATGGCACATGTGCATGCACCAGTGTTCCCTGCTGCAGCAGGAGCTGTGATGTAACTACCATTTTGTTACCATGATGAATGAGATTAAGGTTTCTCACTACTGCAAGAACATACATTAGTCCATCCTGGGTTTTGTGTGTGGTGTTAAATGTTTTTTTAAGTTCTGTTCTCTGTGTGGTAAAACATGCTCCTGAATGACTTTCTCATGGCTGTTCCAAGCTAAGACAAGCTCTGCAAAGGTAGGACGATTATTTGCATTATATAAGTCTTTCAGGCTCTTGAAATATGGGTCTTAAACATATTATTAACTTCAGACACATTAGTAAGTCCCACCAAAGTAAAAAGGATGTGCTTGAGGGCATTGATGACTATCAGCTAAGAAAAAAGCTGAGATCTTGTTTCCTTCACAGGGATAATTGATTACTTGTGGAATAACTTCTCTGAGAAACTATCACTTGATCTGTATTTGAAATGTATAGGGAGTGTGCTGTATGTTAGTAATCTCCTCCTACTGCAGAATTGATGAGTTTCAATAACACTCTAGTATCTTCCCATAGAAACAGATGTTCTGTTGGACATCCCACAACAGAAAATCAATACTAGGTGAGCCATAAGTAGTCCTTCCATCTGAGAGGGCTCCATGGTGACAGCTGTGCAGGAATGAACCCGCCACTGGGCTGGACTAGCACACTGACATTAGCACTAGAATGTTTTTGGGGCAGGTTTTTCATATTCCCACTATTTGGAAATCAAGTAAATGAGATGGTTTGTGTGCCCTGCTCTTCCCCCAAGCTGAAGCAGGCTGCCTTTCAGCCATGAGCATGGACCTGGACTGCAGCTCTGCATGGATCAACCAGGCAGAAATGCAGTAGGAGAGGCTCTGCAGGCACACATCATAAGACAGCAACTACCCCAAAGATCTGACTATTTACCTCAGCCTGACAAAGGATGGCTAGGGTAAGAGGCAGAGACAAAGCAGCGATTTTGCTTTTATTCAGAAGTTTATGTAGAATAAGTAAAAATAATGGTTTTTCAGATGTTATAAACACTAAGCACATTCAAAGATCTTCTGGAATAGAAGATGTCTTTGAGACTTTAAGTATTTCACTGGTCCTCTCATTCAGGTAACATAGCATGGCACCATGTGAATGTGTAAAGCCATTTCCAGTGATACTCCTTACTTTTTTTAATGGATGTCATGACACAGAGAGAAATATTAGATGCAAGCAAGCCCTATGGTTTTGATTGTGGTTAGTCTGACGGTTCTGGTTTGCCTTAAGTGGAAGCTGATGAACAATGGTTTAAAAGGAGAAAGGAAAACAGCCTCAGCACTGAGGTCAGCCAGCCACTTCCTACACCCAGCTGTTTCAGTTTATTTTTTTAATTAAGTTTGGCTTAAATTAATGATGACAGTTTAAAGAGAACTCTTTCACCTATTTAGCTTACTTTACATCTGAAACCAAGTCCCTTCTGTCCAATTGCATTTTGTTACAAGATTTGCAGTTAGGTCCCTAAGAGTCCCTGGTTTCTCCCCAGTTTATTTTGTCATCTCTCTGCTCAGCCATTGCCCTCTGCCCTTTTGTGCCCTTTCAAAGGAGGGCTAAAGCTATTGCTGCAGCAGTATGGAAACAAAGTGCCTCCTAATTGATCGTTAATACTGCTGGAGTGTGAGGATGTTGGGAATTGCTAGATCAAGCCCATTTACTCCAGCTTCTGGGTCAGCCCTTCAGATGCCATAAATCAGAATCCCTTCCTGCCTCCTGCACAGCTCAGTGTAGGTTTGTACCACAGAGGAGCTGGGTCAGGAGCTCTGCTCTGCATGAGCACCAGATCTCTGCTTCAGAACAGTGGTAGTTGATTTCCAGAAGCCTGAGAATTAGCTACTCTAGTACTGCTATAATTATCAGCAATTTAGGTGATGGGGGGAGAAACGAAGGCTTAATTTTTCAGAAAGAATACAGTGTAAAACAAGTTTTCTAATCCTGTGAGATGCCACAGAGTTACATGAGTGGGTGCAGTCCCAATGGGTTTTCTAAACCAGTAGAGGCCCTGCTTTTTCAACAAAATATCCTGTCCTATGGGGGTTTTGGCTTAATTCATGTGGGGGTTACTTAAGCTTGTCACAACTATCAGTTTAAACCTTCTCTCCAGGCTTGGCTACTTTTCTTTCATTATTAGAGCAACTTTTTTTTTGACTGGGAGACCTCGCCCTAGTATTTAAGGTGAGAGCTGATGACTCATAACCCAAATAAGAAATGGAGTGCCACTCCTTATACCTCTCTCCATTTGCTAGGAAAGCAGTAGGAATTGCATCATCACTCATTGCAGAGAGAAGCATGATCACTATGGGGGGCAGCCCTCTGCAAATAGTGAAAACCTTGAGGACTTCTTGAATTAAAAATAATCCCATGGCCTGAGTGGTACCAGGTTTGGCAATTAATACAAGACTACCCAGGGAACTGCAGCCTTGAGGAGGCTGGCAGAACCAGACAGACTTGTGGTGGTTTGGTCATTCCTTGGTTGGAACCAGATTGTGCCTCATCCACCTCGCCCTTCCCAGTGAAAGTGAGCAGAGGGAGGGCTGCACGTAGTGATAATGACAGCCAAGAATCCCTGACAGAGATCAGCCTGTGCTGGGAAGAATGACTGAGGATGCTCTTTTGGGTGAGTCTTTCACTTTATTGCAATATAGTTCCTAAGTTACAACTCAGTAATGGTGACAAATGTTTTGTGATGCCTAATTATAAGAATGCTGTACATTTTTGCCATCACATATATTCTTACTGAAATGACTATATGGCAGGTCTGAGATCAAATGCAGTCTGTAGATATTAGGTGAAATCTATAGAAGTTTCCAGGCCAAATTCATGTAAGATAAATAGCTATGTATTGACATACAAAATTTTCAGAAATTGAGATTAATATCAAAGAAATTTGCTACTTTATATGAATATAAGTCATGGATTTAAAAACAAAAGCAGTTGAGAAAATGTCCCTACCTCTGCTCTACTCCAAAAGTACCTAAACGATCTGGTTTACTTGGGATGTCTTTTTCCTCCTTCATTATTCAAATATTTAACTCAAGTTTTAGACAAAAATAGAAGCATTTGAGGAATGTAATCACATGTTGTTTTCTTCCAAGAAAATCTGCACAACCTACTTCACTGAACTTTGCACAAATTCACAACTAACTTTGACTGACATTGAACTATGTTTTTTTTATGTTCCTCTGTGATGAAAGTCTCTTCTCTTGAAAAAATTACCCAGCTGTATTTCTGGTCTTGTATCAGGTGTTAACAGCCAGACACTAGCACCTTGTTTTCAATTTTTCCTGTCTTGGAGACACTACCTACATTTAGGCTTTTCTTTTACTGGCGGTAGCTACAACAGTCTGGGCTTTAATCACCAGCAGCTGTAGAAATGAGAATAGGATTGGAAAAGCAAACGTTGTCCCCTTGAAGATCAGTTCAATTCACATCTGCATGTGCACTTTTTTCCTAGTACTACACTCCAATTTAGTAAGGTTTTGTATACCTTGGGAACTCATTCTTGGCGCTCTTCCCACCTTTGAGTTAAAATCATGTGTAAAATACTTATTGTGCAGGGAACAGTGATGTGAACTGGGAAGAATATCTTTTGTCTGGCTCATTTCAAATTAAAATTATACAGAATTTAGCTTATTGTTTTGCAGAGCCATAAACCTCCACAAAACTCCTTCTGAAATTAACCAGACTAGTTGTGCTAGCCAAGCCAAACGGATACAGGAGTCTAACAAAAATCCAGCTTGATGTGATATTTAATATCCAGCTTTTCATGCTATAGCTCGATGGTACAACACAGAGGGGATTTCCAGGCTCTGCACCATGGAAAAATCTATCACTTCCTGATGTCCATCCCACCCTTCTGGCAGAAGATACTGGAGCAGGGTGGCAGAAGGGACCACCCCAGTTCACAGCACAGAGTGTACTCATTCCAACATCTATTGATTTCAATTTATGTTAACATGCTGGGCTGTGAGCTGCAGCAGAAGGCATCTCTGGTTCATGACTCCTGTTGGGTTCAGAAGAGCTGAGGTTATCACCTCAGAAGTAACCTCTTTAGCCACCAAAGCTGAAGCTGATTCAATCATGAATCAGTGCCCTTAATTAATTCTCCTTTATAAAAGCCCAAAGCAATCATACAGATGTCAATGCAAAATGTCCCAGATGAGAGTTTGATTGTTTCCTCAATATAAATAAAAAAAGTAGTTAAAAAGCTAGAAACCAAATGGCTCTTTGGGGGAATGGATTGGGTCATTAATATATCACACACATAAATCAAAAATCTTTTGTTAACAATTTAACCTCACAGCTTCTTAGGACAAAAACAATTGCTAGTCTGAAAGAATGACTTACCTTCTCTGTATTCCTTTAAACCACATTGCATTGGTTGAAATGTAAGAATGCATTTTAAGTAAGAAAAATTGTGTCTCCAATAAGTTCAACCACATTCCCGTACTTTTATGCATCAAGGTTTCCCTTCTCTAAAATAAAACAACAATGACTCACCTCACAAGTTGGCCATAAATAGCTCATAAACATCACTGCTACCTACAAACTCTCCCCAGTTTACATCTAAACAAATAAATCTGCCTTTTCTGTAGGTCTATATATAGAATAATCTTTCTTACTATCTGGGTAGATCTCTCTACTTGACATAGTCTTATTTATTCTCAATTCTGCATATTTGAGACCTGTGAAGAGATATGCAAACTATAAAGGACTGTGAAAAGTTTTGGTAGAGACCAAATGCTGAAGACTGCTGTGGTTAGGTCAATATTGTTTTACTGTTCAGTGCAGCCATATTAAAAGAGGTTGTAAAGGAGAAGTGCTATTCCAGGAAAAAAATTTCTTATTTTGGTCCTCGGATGTCCTTACATCCCCCATGGCCTCATTAAAATATGTCTGCAACTATTTCAGTGTGCAAGGGCTCAGTGCAGGACAGGCCTGATGGAGGCATGAGCTGGAAGAAGTGATGACAATGAACAGGAAAATGCTCTTACCCCAACCCATCCCAAGGGCCCACACCAGAGAGGGAAGCCAGGAGCACACGTCAGTGGGGTTGCACTGAATTGTGTCTACAGTGCTCTGGGCTTCAGTCCTTTGCAGGAGATTGGCTGTGTCAAAATACATAATTGTGAGCCTCTCCAGTCTGTCCAGTGCCCTCACCACATAAAAGAGACACTTCCATTCAAGGTGCCCAAAGGGCTAAGGTGCACAGCATGGCACAAAAGCAGCCTGCTTCCTCAGGAATGTTGTGGGGCATGAGGAGCTGCAGAGGCACTGGAGAGCACAAACCCCAGTGAGCTACTCTGTGCCCAGCCTCAGGTTAGGGAACAGATGTAATCCAAGTTCTTTTGTCTCTGGTGTGGTGCCTGGAAGTGAAGCTGTCCACTCTGTATAGGCTTGATCTCCATGAATGAGTGCAGTAGCAAATGTGTCTAAGGGTGGGGGCAACTGGAGAAACTGAGTCTAGGACCAGAACTGAGGCAAGCAGGTGCATGGCCCCGATGCACACTCAGCCAGAGAGAGCAGCTTCACTGCTGTGGCTTGATTTCTACAAATATCTACAGGTTCCCTGGCACACAGCAAGCAAGTGATGGTAAAGTAAACTAAGTGCTGTTTGAAATCTGATTTGTAGCTTATTTTCTTTCTCTCTCTCTTTCTTTTTGCTTAATAACTGTTCTTCACTATGACACCTGGGAATATTTGTCTTGGTAATGATTAGGGCATAAAACCTCTGGCAGCAGGATTCTGCAAAAGGAGGTGGGGGCAACCCAGTTCTCATGCAGCAGCCTCAAAAGCCTGGGTTTCATATAGCATAGCTGGATGTTTGAGTGAAAGCAAAATAATTCTTCAAGTTCAAACTAGGCCATATTTAATCGTCTTTGGAAGTAACAACAAAAAAATAAGCCAGAGTGCTTTCAAAGAGAAACCTAATAGAAGTAGATGAGCACATGCCAGCCAGTTCTGCTGAACCTGGCCACTGCTGTGCTCCACAAACAGATTTTGTCCTGGGAGAGAGGCCGGGAGCACGGCTGTGCCTGTTAGTTGTGAGCAGAGCCCCTGCTGAGACACAGCCAACAGGTTGCAGCCAACAGAGCTAGCAGGGAAAAGATTTCACAGTGCTCAGACTGAGAGGGGGAAATCTCCTGTGAAACAGCCTCAGCCTGGTCCACCTGTAATAAATGAGTGGCTTCATCAGCAGGCCTCTCCCACAGAGACAGGGCACTGGGTGCTGTCAGTGCCACTCTGCTTCTGTGCTGGATTTTCACCATCTATAGTACCCAAACTGAAACATTTTTGGCTGTCAGCCTGGCAAAAGGTGGGGCCTGCCAGGGGCAGAGTAACCCAGAGTGTGGGGCAGACCCTGCCCAGTGTACAGCTGTGGGGCAGTGATGCTCTGGGGACACCTACCAGAACACACAGGGAGAGCTGGCAGGGATGGCATTAGCAATTGGAAAAGCAATGTTTGGGGTTTTTCCACCATTTAAATACAGGCTGTTCGAATCTGGCAGGTTTTTTACAGAATGTAGTTACATGCACTTAGGTGACAACTGCATTTTAAGCCTCTGCTTTCCTTGCAGTAAAGCCACAACTGAAAACCTGAGGCCAGAGCCAGTAGAGAGGGAGCCACCAGTGCTGAGCAGTTTCTCCCTGAGAAGGGGAGGTGGGGCTGGCAGGGAGCAGCTGTGAAAATCCCTCTGCAGAACCATTGCCGTGTCCCCTTGTGAGAGCTGGGAGACTGGGGAGCAGCCACAGCTTTGGCACAGCTCAGCTGAGCAGCTGATGTTGGATCCAGGTCTGGGGACAGGGAATGAAGTGAGAAACTTGGGAGCAGGACAGGGTCCCAGCTACCCAAGGGACATCCATGGACTTTAACAGGGTTCCACCACTTTGGGGGTGGGGAGCCCAGGCCATGGGCTGCTTTCCAGGAGATAACAGCCCCTGGCACCAGCTGCTCCTCAGGGCTGTGTGTGTCCTGGTGGGTGGGTTTGGGCACCTTGGCCTCCAAGGGCCACTGCTCACATAAGCACAGTCAACAGCAGAGACCTTTCATAAACTATTTACATAAAGGGCAGGTGCAGGCTGTGTAAGGCATGGGTGGAATGCTTCCCCATACAAACTTCTTTCTCAAGGGAAGAGTAGGGGGAGCCATTTGCAAAGAGAGGTCTGCTAAGCTCCATCTAAGAGAAAAACAGTAATTCAAGCTGGGCAATGCAGACAGGATGCCAATTTTCTTTTTTTTTCATGGGTTAAAATGGAGCCAGTTGCAGCAAACAACGCTGTAGATTTATTCAGCTGCAGAACTGGCACACAGCAGGTGCCTTGGAGGGACAGAGGGAAGGAGCAGAGGAAAAATGAAAAAGGCTGATGAGAGTGAGCAGCCTGGGAGAAACCTCTGGAAGGTTTGGGCATGCAGGAGGCAGCACTCATGCTTTATGTCACTGCAGAACATTAAATGAGCACTTAAAAAGATAATTAGCACCTTTTCATTGGACCAGAAATCAAAGGTGTAATTTACCAGAAGTCAGTGAACAATGTAAGAGATCTAATTTAATCACATTGTGTAGCATAGCCAGGGTGAGAAATCAGAAGCCCATCCTGGCTGTAGAGCTGCACATACAGCAAATGTGCCCCCAACAGGACAGTGCCACCAGCAGCAGAACCACAACTGCTGCAGGTGGTGGAGCCACACAGGGTGTTTGTGCTATTTGAATTCTATTGCAGCATTTTAATTATTTCACAGTAAAAGCAGAGGGTATGCTCTATGCAGAAGAAAATGCTCTTGTCTAGAAAAGGCGGCAATTTGTAGCCAAGGTTGGTGTGACAGTTCAGGTGCTCTCTTCCACAGCCTCTACACAGGCTGACAAGATCAGCCACTCCAAAGTTCAGGAAGATGAGGAGGAAATGGAGGTTTTGTTTTAGCAGCATAGATGAAAGGTGATCTTTCAATATTCAGATTTCAGTTTAGATCTGGGCTGCCCAGACTTGCCTTAAGGCTTTGGAAGGGGTGATTCAGCTTCCTTCTACTTTCGGTATCAAATGAAGTGTTCAAAAGATCAATAAAAGAAAAAAAAACACTATTAAATTTTAAGTACCATATAAAGAAACCCAGCTTTAACTCAGTTATTTTTCAAGCCATAGCTACAGGAGAAGGCATATTACCTTTATTGGGATTTCTTAAATAAAAATGTTAACTGTATGTGCTCACAGTTGTAAAATCAAGCTGTTAGCTGACTAACAAAGCTGCAGTACAGCAAATCATATTCAACATTACACCAGTTAATGAGGATTAAACTTCATCCCCTGAACACTACTGCCTTTCCCAGATTTCTGTCTTTTTTTTCTTCCTTTCTTCTTTTTTTTTTCTTCCCTTGGTAAATCTTTGTATGTGTTTCCATGGCAGCATAGAAATCCTGGAAGTCCTAAGCATGGTGGCCAGGAGACTCTAGATTAAAATGGCTAATCATACTGGCCACCTTTTGATAAACACAGGCAGATCCTTGCCTCCATCCTTCCCAGGGGTTCCCAGAGGGATCTGAAGAGGAGCTGAAAGGCAAGGCAGGGCTGTTTGTGTCCACGTGCAGTTCCTCTGTCAGTGATCACAGGGAGGCCAGCAGAAGGTAACAAGCCTGAAAGGGATGTGGCCTCCACTGAACATGTCAAGAGAACAGTTTCTGATGATTTAAATGATAGCCCTGACAGGAAGACCTGACCTCGCTTTCTTAGAGATGTAACCTCAAAAGAACCCACATGTGTAACAACCATAACATAATGGGACTACACAAAATAAAATTTCAAATTCTCAGCTTCTATTTTATCTATCATTTAGCTCCTGTGTAAGTGTAGGTGACTGAGAATAGTCCAGACAAACAGTAATCATTGCAATTCAAGAAAACTGACAAAGCAGTAATCAAAGTAGTAAGCTGGCAATCCCTAGGAA
The DNA here is from genome assembly GCF_035770615.1 of Melospiza melodia melodia. NCBI lineage: Eukaryota > Metazoa > Chordata > Aves > Passeriformes > Passerellidae > Melospiza > Melospiza melodia. Next base: position 23,633,862 of record NC_086202.1, read on the forward strand.
ATACAGGTTTCTTAAGGAAAATTCAAGTGTTTGTCTTTACTGCAAACATTCATTCAACTCAAATAATATATTACCTGGATCCTAATTATTATGTCTAATTATAGATTGGCCTAAGCACATTGGCAAGGGAAATATGTTGTAAAATGTATGTTGAAATATTACTGTGCTATTGTTGAGTCAGCTCCTGGGACATGAGGCATTAAATATCAGAATCTGGTTGATTTCAGTGTTTTTATGTTGCTTAACCACACTGTTATGATGTATTCTTGCAAACTTCTCCTTGCTGGTTAAATTTAGCCTCTCTGTTCTCCAGGTGCAATCTGATAACTCCTAGAGAACTGTTTTCCCCATTCTTGCACTTCTCCTCTACCAGACATTTGTTTCCCCAACTAGCCTTATTATTTTATAGATTTTTTTAAATCTACACTATAAACATTGTTAGTTTCAAGTTCCACTATAAAGGTGCCTGTGTTATTTCTTGCTCTGTACTGCAGCCTGGTATTGCAACCCCTACTATTCCTGTGTATGTTTCGTACTCTTTATCAGTCTCCTATATTGTAGATTATCACTGAACAATATCCTACAAACCACTTGAGAGACTTGGACCTTGAAACTGAGTACACATTAAATAAATTAGGATATTATGCCACAGGGAAAAGATATTTGGACATAAAGTACAGTAAAGAAAGCCATGGAGTGAAAGAATTATTTTTCACTATATTAGTCTCTGTGCTGGTAACAGCAGAAAGTCTGACTGAGGCACTGTGTTTCAGCACCCACATGAAACACACGATGGCCTTCTTTCAAAAAAAAAATTTAAAAGCAGTGATTAAATGTTAAAATAAATTGTTCTGGGATTTTGTTAATGAAATGGGGCAAAGGCCCCTAAATCATTGCATTTATTAATTTGTGACCACTATTTTTTAGAGGAATGCACTTAAAACTCTGAAATTAGTAATCTCCAAAAGAGTTTAAAGCAATTGCACAAAAAATTACTTAAAATAACAATTTTACAGTCATATGGTGACTTGCAATACAATTCTTGTTTCTTTTTCTGAATTATGATCACATATTACACTTGATGACCAGAATACTCCCAGAAAAGCCTTATACTGTGAAGGGTTGGGTAAGGATGAGCCAGTAGGCCACAGATGTGATTGACATGACAAGTTCTTTAATATATATGTTTAATATAAACCTTTCTGAGTAATTAACAGGCTGATTTTTTATCAAAAAACATAAGCACACTTGCATATGGAAAAATAATATAAATGGAACAAGCAGATTACAATACTATTGATGGCCCAGTCTTGGGACATACACAAAATAGAGGTTAAAACTATTATTAGAAATGTAAGAAAACACCTTGATTTTGCTGTTTACACAAACCACACAGATCTGCACAGTATGGCTGCTGGTTTATGTGTAAAGAGAAAGGAAAATCTCGATTAAATTCAGGTTGTTTAGTCTGAATCCTGTGCAAAAGTCTGAGGGAGTGTGTTCTGTCCTTGGAAATTCTGCTTTTATCTCTTTATGAAAACACTGGATCTCTCCATTATAAAGGACCCTGATGGTGTTCTCTCCTGCCTCAGCTTCATACTAAAATGTCTTGAAGTTCAAACACTCTGTGATGGACTTTAATTGATTTCCAGTCAAGACTTCTTAAATCATGTTTCTGAAACATCCACTTATTATTGGCAGGCTCTTTTCCCTATTTTAACTAGTCTGTGGTTCTTCAGTTCTACAGGACAGGAAGCAAAATATATTTACATGCAAGAGTTACCTGAGGCAGAGGAAAGCAGAGGACAAAGCCAGTGTCAGTGGAGCCAGCACACTCTGGCTGTGATCTCTGTGGTGCTGCAGCCCAAGAGGCTGGCAGGTGCCTCTAAATATAGACATGGATATTAAAATGTTAAAAGTACAATGCACAGAAAGCAAAGAGAGGAAAATTACAAGTTTCAAAGAGTGCCTTTCTCTTTTTCCCTTGTACATGCTGCAGCCACAGCAGTCTGGCCACAGGTCTGTTTGATATTTGTAAAGTTCAGCTCGGTCACACACCACAGAAACTGAAGACAAAAAGCCCCACACAAAACCTGTTCCAATGGTCTGCTAGCTGGTACTTAAGGCTGATGAGCATTCCATGTAATGATAGCTTTGGGTCTTCTCCTGGGGACCTGGGTCAGACCTCTCCTTACATTAAAGAAGAATATTGTCCCCAAGTCCATGGACTGTGAATTGGACCCTTGGATGTCAGTGCAGTTAAAATTTTCAAAGGGAAAGGACTCTGGGGGGAAGAGCATTTATTAAACCTCTTCTGTTCTTCATTCTGATAAAGAACAAATCTTCAATGTAATAAAAAAACCAGTTCAATCTTTTAAAAATATATACCAGCACAATCTTACTTACTTAGAAGTTCAGCATATTAGCTGCTAAATTGAATTCCAGCAGCCCTCCATACGTTTGTCCAAAATTTCCAAAACTTGCCTGCCCAAGCAGCAAGTTAGGCTGCATACTGAGGAAATGTTATTATGCTGTTGCACTTTTCTAAGCTGCCAGCAAAAGTTTGTAAACTTAGTTTCCGGAGCAAACCTCTGGACAGAGAATGCTGTGTCCTCTTCAAAAAAACCCACATATTACCTTCTATTTAACAGAGAAAATTTGGAAATGGACATGACTTACAGCAAACTTCTTAATCTGTTTAACTATATTTTTCAGAAGGACTTTAAGGTCACAGCACACCTCCACCCATGCCTGAGAGTCAGGACATGAGCAGTGAGGAAAGCTCCCATGCCAGCTGTCCCAGGCAGTGTGGCTGGGCAGTGCTGCTGCCCTGGGTGGCCCCTCTGTGTCCTGCAGCAATGCTGAGATGCAGGCTGTGAACGTGTCTGTGTGCACGGCTCCTGGAGCGCTGCAGAGTGAGCAGGGATGGGGAAACTTCCACACTGCAGCTGTGCAGGCAGGAGGAGAAAGGGAAATGCTAGGAATGATCATAACGTGGCATAAGAATTAGACTGTGGATGCTGGTGAGAGAGAGCATGTAGTCCTGAGCAACTTTGGTTTGTGTGGGGCAGTTAATTTCTGTGAGGTTCTCCCTTGCAAGCAGGTAAAGCTTTGTGTATTTGGGTACTCTGGAAGTGCTCTACATTAGCTTAAATCCAGCAGTGACTCTGCAAGGAGTATAAAACTGACATTGATTTCCAATTGATCTCATTAATATTTTATCAGAACGTGGCCAAGCATCTCCTCACAGCTCACTTGCTCATGGCACTCCTGCCCGCAGGGAGACTGATTTTTGGAAAACAGGAACCTGCAGAGCAGAGCCCAAAGCTGCTCTATGGACAGAGATGGCAGCACATACCTGGGCAGTGCTCCAGAACACCTTTAGTAAATCTCAGGGGAGCTCTGCTTCGTGGCAAAGGCACTCAGGAGACCTCATTCATGACTGGAGAATACATGGAAGAACACAAACTATCACAATATAAACCAAGATTTTTTTTCTGCAATAGTGTCTTAGAGGGAGTTGTGAGATCATATTGCCCTCACCTTGCCTAGAGAAAACCTTTTGATCCCAGGAGAGAGACTGATGAAACTGAGGGGCACTGCCTGCAGCAGGTAATGCATGTACTGTAGTCTCATGATTGTAACACACTTGGGAAGTCCTAGAAATGCTGGTCCAAAATAAACAGAAAATAAAGAAAATGAGAACAGGACCATCTCTGTTAAAGAGAAAGTAGAGCCTTTTCCCAAGCAGGAAATGATGTTCTTACATGAGCCTCAGCCAGAATGAAACTGCAGAATGAAGGTCTTATTTTGCAGATTTTACTTTTTTTTTCTTTTCTTTTTCTACACCATTCCAATGACACCAGATCTTTAAAAAGGCAACCTAAAATTTTCAAGATGTTCTTCCTCACTATCATTTCTCAACATTTCAACTAACCTAAAAAATAACAGTACTTTAGTGAAAGCTGGATCATGTGATTTTTTCTTTTCTGATTGAATATTTTTCAGTGAAATAGAGTGAAACCTGATGAAATGCAATAGTAAAATGCACATATTAGAATATTAAGTATATTTCATTTAGGAATCCTAATTTCATTTAATACTCAGTATTGGCAGTTTTATTATATTTTAAAAAGTCAAGTAAACTGTTTCCTAAACTATGTTTCCTAAAAGTATAGACAAATGCTGTGCAAGAACTCCTTAACACTGAAATGAAAGCTGTCAGAGGAGACAAACTATCTTGAAATCACAAAATAACTTTTCTTATCTTATCAGACACCACCACACAGAGACTGTTTGAATTTTATACCGCTGTACTGCTGACAGTTTCCACAACTGTAGATCTTATGAGTGACAAGTGCAGTCAGGCCAAAATTACAAAGGTAGCTGGAGACAGACCTTGATGCCTGGTAGCATTTACAGAAATAAATGGTTTTGGTGTCTGACTCCCAGTGAGTTGATTTGTCATTTAAAGCAGGGAAGGAGGAAGGGGCATGTGAGAAGTTAGCAATCATTAATCCTTCTGCGGTGACAGAACGGAGTTGAACCAACCATCATAAAATGTCAAAGGTGAAATACAGGATTTTGCATGGCAGAATGTCCTGGACAACAAGGAGAGAGAGAATGAGATTTCTTTGTTGAGTTGGGAAAGTACCAGGTCCCAGTGAAAGTGAAGTTTTTGCCAGTTTTTCTGCTTTTATTTCAGAGACCTTTCTTATGCAGCCTCTATCTCACAGACCTACTAACCTTGGTGTGAAGACAATGTAAAGATGCACCTTAAAAGAATTTTATAGTTTCATCCCAGCACCACAGCTATTTATGATATGATCAACTTCTGTATGCACAAATGGTCATGTATAGTGACATGCTAAAAGAAGGTGACCCTACCCAAAGTAATTTAAAATAAATCATGGGTAGAATGGACCTAGAGAACACAGCAGAATAATTCCCTGGTTTCCTAGTTCATATATATGCAGCTCATTCCTGTATTATTTGAGGTTAAATTGAAGTCATTAAGTCAGATCCATACCTATTTGTTTCTATTATGAATTTGCCCCAAATATATTTAAATTCTAAAGCTCAATTTTGTGATAGCAGATGTTTTCAGGAAACGTAACCTTGTAAGTGCAGGTAAAAGACCAGAAGAAGAAAAAATCACTCTGAACAGTGCCAGACCCTTGATTCACTCAACAGCTGAAATGAAAAGTAATGGCAATGAAAACATCTGGGACAATAACTAGAAAAGGAAAAAATTATTCATATTTCCTTTGCTTCATTTGGTCAAGATTGGAATAAACTTGGGAAATGAAAGTGTTGTAGTGCCTGGGGACAGGATATACCAGGACGGCTTTGCACATAGCATGCACATAGCTTAATATGCAGAGAACTAACCAAAAGGGCTATTTATTTAAAATGAAATAGAGAAAATTAACCTATCCATTAATCATTGCAAGCACCGACTGTACAGGCTAAGTACTATGCTAAATGACTGTTTGCCTGCCTAAAAGTGCAACCACCATAATTTTAGCCCTGGTAGGATGCTGGAAGAGTGCATACTTCTTGCTTTCTTCTTGAAAAAGAGCTCTTATAATCTGCATTGGTTGCACTTTCCTACTTGGTAAATAACAGTGGCTCCAAAGGCTTTACAGCAGATGTACTTGAAAGGTATTCAGAGAGAGCTTGAAATTGCAGTTTGCTTTAGAACAGAAAAAAATGCCTTCCTTCCTGCCCTTAAACAAGCAGGAGCTTTTTCTACATTTCTGTTCCTCCATCCTCAAAGGTGGGAGACTGACCCTTGTCCCCACAGACCCTGCTCAGTCACTGTCGTGGGGAGTGCTGACTGCTGCTCCCCAAAAGACTCAGGATTTGCACAACAGTGCAAAGGAAAAAACCACTGAGCTCTTGATGTTATTGTTCTGCTTATGTGTTCTAATGGTTTAAAAAGCAGAACTAGAAGCACATGTTTATTTTTATCTATCTGTTGTGAAAGGCAGAAGCAGCCATAAGGAGTGAAAGGAACTGTGATACACTGGATGAAAGGGTGTATCAGAAAGGGGGACTCTAACCTCTCTTTTGGATAAGTAAACTGTGTAACTCTCCAAGTAAAGGCATTTTTGGGGTGTGGGAGGATTGGGAAGTGAAGATTGAGAACTTTTACCTTTCTCAAAATATTCTACAGAACTCATTCTTTCTCCTTTTTAAAGAGAGAATCAGAACTGATTAGAGCAGGATAATTTTTGAGGGGAAAAAAAATCCCTACAAATTTTTAGATTAACTTTCTACGGTAACTTTATTCTTCTACTCCTAAAATCACTGCAAGTTTCACAGGGCATTGAAATCCCTCTATATTTTTAATACCCATATTAATCAAATATTTTAAATTAGTGTTTTCTGGTGAAAGAAAGACAGGATTAGCTAAAAATTACCCACTAGGTTTCAACTGCCTCTTTCCTCCCTTCAGCTGCTCAAGTCTGCTCTGCATCTTCCTTGGCAAAAGGCTGATTCCCATTTTCCTCCCAGCCTGCCTGTGACACAGCAAATATTCCGCCAAGAGCAAATAACCGTGCACAGTGGTGGCTGCACAGGGCCAGTGTGGTACAAAAACATTTCTGTTACGGCCCAAGATTTGTCATGCCAGTGCAAACCTTTGTGTGGAGAACTTTATCTGTGCTTAGTGTGAGCGTGTAAAGCAGACATAAGTAAATTAACCAGCACAAGGCAAATGTCAGTGAAGTTAGTTTAAGAAATTTAAGCTGATCCAAAATGAAACATGCTCCCTTTGGACTTGCCTGCTATAGGATATTTGTGTAGCAGATTTGCATCTTAATTTTAAAACCAAACTTAAATGTTACTTCCTATTTGGTTTTTCCTTTTGCCACAGACTTCGGCAGGAGGCAGAGAAACCCCCATCAGCCGTGGCAGTGCCGTGCCCAGACAGCTGAAGGGTTTGCCTGTGCCAGGGGGCTTTGCCAGTGCCCTGACACTGAACTGCCTCCTGCTATCTCTTGTACTCTGGGTGTTTTATCTGCCAGCAAACGGGGAACCTGGTCACTCTCAGTGTGGTCCACAATGACAATAACAAAAGATATAAATCAGATGAGCTTCATTTGAGTTGCAGGGAAAGAGTTATGTTTTGCTATAAAAGGTTATTCATGTTGGGGCATTCTTGAAGATTACTCTGCCATAAGGGGGTTTATTTATGGATTTATACCAGGAGGCTAGAAATAAAGACTGGAACTGTGGCTTTGCTCCAAGGCCTCAGTATGGGTACTTGACTGCAATAGAGTAGAAGGGAAACAGAACACCTTTGGAAACTCATAAGACAAGTATGTGGAAGAAGAAATTTTCTATAAGCTTAAACCTGTTTAAAAAGTCAGATGCCTCTTTCTCTCTGCTCAATCATCTTTAGCTGCTCTGAGCAACAAATTTGGGAACTGCAATTACATTTAAAACTCCTCCCTCTAGCCAACCCACCCACCCAAGCCTTACATCCCCATTTGCTTCTCACAAACTCCTATTCTGACCAGTACTAGGGGACATGCCTGCATGTCAGCTGCCCATGCACAGCATCTGACACCACACAACATCAGACATGCTCCATGGAGCTGTCAACTTACCCTGTGGGTACACAGGAGGTTCTTTTCTGCACAAGGCAGCACGTTCCAGCACCCATGTTTGCTCACTATATCCTGGATGTTTCTGCTAGAATAAAGTTCCTCTTCATTCCAGGCAGTGGTATGAAAGGCCTCATGGTTAATAAAATCCTTCACAACCTGTGGCATGGCCACCACTGTTACAAGGTGCCTGAGGGACTGACCTGTCATAATTTCAGTTAAAAAGGAAAAAAAATATACCCTTCATGTAATGATATTGTAAAAGATCCCCCTTTGATGTACATGGCTGATGAATTAAGGGTTCTTCTTCTCAGAGTTGTGCAGTTTAATGAATGTTTTCCTATGTAGCAACAGCAGCAGTTGGGTTAAGTGCTGTTAGCTGCCTTTACAGGCTCAGAAGTAAGAAAATGGAATAAAACTTGATGCACTAGACCACAGACTTTCTCCTCTCCCAGCATGCTAACTATTGAATTATTAAAGACATGATGGGATTTATTGTTCACATTCCATTATGAAATGCAATGTGCTGAAATAGGGCTGACCTTGAGGTCCCTTTGCCAGTTCCAGATCCGGTTTCTTCTGGTTGTCCTCTGCCAGATAAGTTATTAACGTTGTCAGTGGCGCCTCAGAAGGCAGGTCTGGTCCTTTCTTTCAGAAAAGGTGTGTGTTTATGACAGGACTCTTCTGTAGAAAAGCAGTAGGTGAGAGGGGCTCAGAGCCTGCAGAAACCTTGGCCAGGCACAGGGAACTCTGGGCAATGGGAACAGGAGCACTCTGTGCTGGCTGGAATTTCCTTTTACAGGAGTTGCAGCTGGCACTCTGGGCCTCGCAAAGATGACTGCAATGTAGTCCTTTTTCCAGACTAAATAATCATGCTAATGTAAGCAGCTCTCTCAGAGGCTTGAATATTTTTAACAAGATTCTCTTGATTTAAATCAAACAGATCTCTTACCTCTGGCTCTTCGAGAAGTATGAGAAGGCTTGTGGGACTTTGAGGAAAGCAGTAAGAGGAGAAGCTGCCATTTCTCTCTCTCCCCTGTCTTCATTCACAAATGTCTTTACCATTTTCTCTGGGTTTGGATGAACCTTTCTGCAAGTTCATCAGTTAACAAAAAATCCTCACCTGCTATGTGAAGGAGACAATCCCATGGAATTGGGATAGTCTCCTTTCAAGTTTTGGATCAAGTCTCATGCATTTTTAAGAGGCCAGTTCTTTAGCATCAAGCTTCACAAGCTGTATTTAACATTTTTTCACAGTCTATCAAGATCTCCTTGCAAAAAAATTAGCAAGCACAGGAGCCTCTTGAGTAAATTCAGCTCTACTAATAAACTATGCAATAAACTATGTTAGTGGATATTAGTTTTGTATCCAAATTACATAATTTCAGGATCTTCCTCAAGCTGATGAAGACTCAGAGATGCCTCTTCTAAGCTCTTTCTTGTAGGAGCATCTGTGGATACAGCTCACCAGTTTCAGCAGAGGGATCTTTCTGACTGAACCTGTGCACTATGTGAAGAGAGACACAGAGCAGCTACATATTCCACATTCTTCGGGTGAGCTGTGAAGCCCTGGCCACTGTGGGCATTAATTAAGCAAACCACCTCTCATTAGCAGAGGATTTTAGAAGTTTGCAAAGTCTGGCAACTGCTAGAGTGCTCAGCATCCTAAGGGGTATTGATATGAACTACTAGGTTGGGTATAAAAGATGTATGTGACCGTCTCGGTAGCTGATTTCCAAAGTATTGCACAGAAATAGTCACAGGACTAGAGCTTTTATTCTCAAATGTTAAAAGTATAAAATTGGTTCTTACCATCTCAAATTCTTCAAACATTGTTAAGCACTGATTTTTTTTTCACACCTCTACTGATAATGTGGTTATGTGTCTGCTGCACTGCAGTAAAAAGTAAAGCAATTATCATATAGTGTTTATCCTTCTGTTTTGGAGTGCTATGAAACTCAATTGAAGGGTAATCTAAATGCATGAAAGACTACTGACATACAAAACCTTGTTATTACTTTCAGGACAGAAGAAGGACAAAAGGCAAAGTAGCACATAATTTGCTAAACACTCTGGCTTCTATGAAATCTCAAGATCTTATTTTTATATCTAGTATTTCTGATAAGCCATTCCTTAAATCCATTCTGTTTAGCAGTTTTGCTTTCATCCCTGTATCTTTGCTTCTGTAGTTTCCAAAAGAGGCCAGTCTGCACTAACTATGGAAATTTCATCTTATCCCTTATCATCAGAACCAAAAAAAAATTATAGAGAGCCCTTTGGATTCTCTACCCCCAACAGATGTTAAACAGCATTTCCATGTATTTTGAGTGATGCTAGTGCTGATACTTGGTTTCACAAGATGAATGCTCACCCAAACACAAGATTCAATTAACATTCTTTTATGACTGCATCCATATTATTCTTAACGAGCAGACTCCTTGGTGAGACTGAATATTTACCTCATGGCATTAAATCCACAGTTTTCTACCACAGTCATTAATGGTCATATAGCAAATGATCATCCCAACACCCTGGCTACATTCCAGTTCAAGTAATTATATTCTGCCTCTCTTAATTTCCTTTAGAGAGTAATTGGACCTGATAACAGTCTTCACTTGTTATCCTTAACTGCTCTGCAGCCTGACCACATCTCAAAGCTTCAAGGACTTAATCATAGCTCCCAATAGGTGAAATACTGATAGATGATCGCTCTGCTCACCCCATCTTTTTATCACTTACAAATCCATTAATTATTGTAACACCTTCTAACAAATTCAGCTCTGCAGGTACTGTAGACTAGACGATTTGTATATTGCTGGCTGCCTGAAGACATAAGTCAGGAGCTTAAATGATCTCAGAAACTTATGAACTCATTGATTTTAGGAAGCTGATGATATAAAACTGCTGTACCTTTTATGTGCCTCTGACTTTGCCCACATTAGAGAGCCATTAGGCACAGTGAGAGCAGAGCAGCAGGACAGTGCAGCTGGCTGTGAGGGCTCACAGTCACGTTTAGAGTGCATGTGATTTGGCATTTCACTTCAGACTGCATTTAGTTTGATTTACTGGACTGGACGTCCATGTGGTTTAAGTGTAGGCCATGGATCTCTTTTCTCTCTAAAGGGATTGAAGCACTATTAGCATGAACCTCGAGTAGAACTTCTGGCTTAGTTTCCTTCACAAGGATATGATTCATATGCACCAAAACAGCAAATGAAACCTGCACAGGATAAATGGGAATGATGGAGAGATTTGCTGCAGAGCTGCTCTGCTCTCCTAAATGCCAGCATGGCTGGGAATCCACTGGAACTGATTGTCATCCATTCAAGCACTGCTAAAGGACAACAAACAGACTTTGACAGGGGACATTCCTCTGACCAACCATGAGACCAGACAATAATAAGGAAACGTGTAACTGACTCATAATGTTCAAAAGGAAGTTTTTGGAGAGGAGAGAGGAAGAGACAAGTATACTTCAGTAGCCTGGTGGGGGGTGGTCTTCAGGAAAAAACTCTTGAGCCCTAAGGAAACTGTTCCAGATGGTGAAGAATCTGAGAGACAAAACATGTAGGATTCATCTGACATGTGCTGGTTTATTTTTGAGTGATTCTAAAGAGATCAAGCAAAGAAGCAGTGCCTTTGCCCATTTATACTGCAAAGCAGTTAGAACATGGCAGAAATCTCAGTATGGTATGAACTGCCACAGCTGTGACAGCGGATGGGGACTCCAGAGTCACTCTGTGCGGTGACACAGCATCCCAAAATACTGGATCATGGTTATATGAAGAATCTTTAACATTGGGAGAAAGCAATGAGAAAAGGCTTTGCATTTCTGATGTAGTTAAATTTCAGATCCAGATCTATTTTAAAGTTATTTAAGCTTAAAATATTTCTGAAAATGTTTAATTTTAGCAAACTTCTACCAGAAAGGAAATGAAAAGCAAAGAGAGAGTGTTGCCACTTTTTTTTTCTCTTTGTGGGGAAAAAATCCAGAAAGATCATCTATAGCTTCTTTTCCTACTCACAAAATGAAATATGTCTGTGCAGAGAGATTGATCCAGTCTGGTTTTTTTAGTTGAAATGTACCCAGCAGCTCTCTGCAAGCCCCATATATCCCAGCAATTTATTACATGATGTGAAAGTCAGACTCTCAGAAAATAAATACCTTAGAGCCAGCAGTAGCCAGAAGCTGAGGTGTCCAAAAATGAGTACTAATCTGGAAGGAAAAGGGTGACTAGCTGGAGACTTAAGAGCTGTGTTGCAGAGACGTGTGTGGTTCCTGGAGAAGCTCATGCTCAAATTCTTGTGAAACACACCATTTAGCACTTGCTGCTCTCCAGTCACATTCTTTCACTTCACTCACCTTTTTCTGCCTTTTGATCTTTGCCATAGCTTTATAATATTTTCAGTTTGCTTCACCAACATTAAGAGCAAACAGTGTGCAACCAAGTTAGACATTGCTGGGGAAATGACAAGGAACATGGCGTCCGAGTCAGGCCTTATCCTGAGGAGCCAGATTTTAATTTTTTCAATTGCCTTCTCTATATCCCTGTGGTGCCCCCAACTGAAGATCACCAGAGTGAGGTGAGGCCTTTCTCTGTTACCATGTTACCAGATAGGAAACATGTCCCCTACCTGGGGATGTGGGACTGGAAGAGGACACCCACGTCACCCAAAGTGACTCCCACAATGGTGGGGGGGATATTTAATGACAGGAGGCATGATGACTCTACATCCTCCACTATGGAAATGCTTCCTAATGCTCCACAGGATAAATAAGAACTACAGTTTAAAAAAACCCAAACCAAACAAAAAAAGGCCAAGGACTTATGATTTATCACAGACAGACAAGAAGGGCATCAGAGTACTGTGAATACCCTGTGCCACTGCAGTTACAGAGAACTTACTGAATGAAACTTCCCAGCCATTATAGACAGCAACTGTTTTCTGTTCCATGTTGCAGAAAAAAAGCGAAGGAAAATCCAGCTTTAAATGGAGCAGAAATTTCTTAGTAATACTGAGGATGTGAGTAGGACACATTGACTAGATAACTTAAGGAATGTAATGTCAGCCACATCTTGGAGCAGGCAACTTCTCCTCTGATCCAAAAGCATCTGCTACCAGAGAAGAGCAAGGGCAAGCTGTCCCATGTGGTATGAAACAACCTGTCCCTTGCCTCAAGAAAGGGAAGGGGAAATAGGGTACCTATATAATGCAGTGGTGCTCCATCTGCCTGTCTTCTGTCCTGCAGTGCAAAGTCTGTTGCCATTACTCCATCAAAATTAGAAAACAAAAGTCTATGTGCCAGCAGCATTAAAAATATGCTTCTCTCACAAATTAAAGGTTGCAGATAACCATAGAAGTGGCTGCAGTACTTAATCAGAGTCTTTAGCTCTGTCAAAGACACCTATGATGAAGCCACTGTAGTTGCCCATTATCCTCTAAGAGCTGTTGAATCCTGTCTGTATTTACAGGCCTTCAGTGACAAAACTGTGCCCTGTGGATGGGGACCAGCTGCTCATTCAGGGCACGTAACTCTCTACAAGCTGCTGGGGGTTGTGACTGGTCCTCTCTGTCACCCTTCTGAAAAGGGGCCAAGCTGTTGCCGAGTTGCCACATATCTCCCAAAAAGACAGGGATGAACAGACAAGGGTGAACACGCTGTTTTGTAAGTCCCATGCTGATTATTTTAATGACCATGAGCCCTTCTGGAAACCTTGTGGGGGGTAGAGAACATCACAGATGTGACAGGAGCCAGCAGCTGACTAAAAGCAGTCCTGGGGGACCCACTTACTCATGGACAGATGCATGTGCTAACAACAGACATCCCATCACGCTTACTGCCATCACCAGTTGTAGTTAGGAGGACCCAAGGTAAACCCCAGCAGTATTCAGCTGTGATTCCCAGTCAATGGGAATTGTCCTGATTAAACTAAGAGTGCAGCTCATCAAGTATTTGAAACTCCACTTCAAAGTAAATATTGACACGGTTTAAAGGGATTAACTAAGATGAGTGGATTCTTGTTAAAAACTTTTTGCGAGTAAAAAGAGCCTTTTACAAAGTCCTGACAATATTTTGAGATGTCATTTCCTGTGATAAAATGGAAAAAGGGGAAAACTTGCTTTAAAAGTATATGAAAATCTCATGTTCCTAAACACTTACCTTTAAATGACCAACTCTTAAAATAATGGCTCTCATAGAACTACACATCAAGTAGCTCTGTGTGTGACTTATTAAAGGACGGTGGATGATGCCACACTGACAGCAAAGAGCTAAATAGATTAAATTTCCCAGACCCATATTCTTTACTATGTGAGGAACATCAAGTGGTCAGTCCTGAATTTTGTCTACTTTTATTTCTCTGAAGTGCAGAACATTTTGCTTCTCTTCTTCAGTCACCCTGTGCATACAATGAGAATAATACCTGTAACATCAGTTACAGAAGAGATTTATAGGGATGGATGGAATAAGGAGGAAGGAAGCAAGGAACAGGACTTTGCCAGCCTGCTCTCTCCAGCAGGAAGACTGAGTGGTCACCCACCTCCTGCTCTGTGGTGGAAAACCCCCATGGCAGCTCTGTGCCTGAGCCCGTGCTTATCTCCCGATGGAGCTGGAGCCTGCAGTTTCCCCAGGGCCGCTATCAGCGTCTCCCAGGCGATGTGAGCCACAGCAGGGGAGAAGGAGCAGCAGCCCGGCCCAGCCAGCTCCCCACGCACCCGCAATAATCCACAGCATGGGCTGGGCAAGGAGCCTGGGCTGTGAAAGAGAGCAAGCAGAGATAGTAGATAGACACCAATACGACAAAAGTGTTTGAAATCAAAACAAACCTCAAAAAGAGCTCCCGGTTTTCTTTCAGCAAAAATCATAGAATTAAATCTTTGACTTAGTAAATTCTTTCTTTTAGAAAAGCAAATTTAAAAATGCCACAGTGATGAACAATGTAATAAAAAAAGTCATCATATTATTCTTGAATGAGGTTTAATAAAAATCAAATAAAAGCAATTATCTGAATTTTCAAGAGGATCACTTCTTCCTTCCCTGAGGTACAAAAGAGAATGAATTCAAGAAATCATTAGAATCAGAAACTGGCGCTGCACAACAGAGCCAGTGTTTGCTGTACAAAGACAAACAGAAATCTCCTCCCAGGCTGACAGGCTCCTTGCTAAAGCTGTTGGAGTGGAAATTCCACCTATAGGTGAAGAAGGGTAATTAGAGGCACAAGAATTTCTTTGTAGTAGGGCTGGCTTTTCTACTCCAGCACAGGCTTCAGCTTTTCAAGTATTCATATTCTTCTTTACTCATACAGAAAGAAATTGGACACATCACAATGTTGAGAGCTGCCCACGGATCCCTCTAAGCAGGTATGTGTGAATGAACACCCACTAGCACACCCCACAGAGCACTTGCCTGCTCTCTCTTACTCCTGTGTAAATCTGCACTGCCCAGCTTACCCTTTCCTTCTGCCTCTCTGCCATCTCACCTGATGGAGAGCATACAGCATACACTTCTCAGGTGGAAAGAAACATCCAAATCTTTTGTGAGAATGTGGTGATTTCAATGACATTTTCAAAGGCAGAGAGCAGAAATGCATTATTTCAATACTCTAATTTATTCTGATAAGAGGATAAAATTTCATGCTGACTCATTTCAATTTCTTTGGATTCCAATGTTATGGTATAATAAGTATTGCAATATTGATATTACTGTTGAATATTTTGATGACAAGCATGATTTTTTAAATATGGATGAGAAATCTTCAATGTGCCAACTGTTTTCTATTCACACTTTGAATGAAAACAAATCCTGAAGTAGAAATCTTACCATCAAACTAAGATGTACAGAACTAGATTAGACATATACCACTTGGCAGCCAGACTCAAAGGAGCTCCACTGACTTCAGAGGAGCAGCTTGATCTTGCAGCATTGTTCCAGGACAGCAGAAGTCTGTCCTCTGTGTTACCAAGTACCCCTTGTGAATGGTTAAAGACCATTTAAAAGGGGCAGATCTTTCCCTGCTTGACTGATATTCATAAATGCTCTGACTTCTGCCAAAGGAAGACAGCTAAAGTTGGATGCTACATTTTCACTGGGAATGTCCCATGGTTTTGCTGTACTCTTCGATCATTTAGGACTTGACTCAGTCTTGCAGAAATGGGTGCTTACATATCTCATAAACTATTATCACTTTTCCTATGAGCCTGCATCTTGCTCCGAAGTCAAACTCTTCATTGCTGATTTTTGGCAGCCAAACAATTAAAGAAGTGGACACCCATTTAAAATGTACCAAGAAAAACATAACAACAGGAATATAAAATTTAAGGAGAGACAGGGAGCAGAGTCCCTGATTCTAATCTTGCAACGAATTGTATGTAAATGGGCCTCAGAGAAGGCATTGGGCTGCGTAAGTTTCCCTGCTGAGCATTTTGTACAACTTGGGCCTTAACTTCATGTCACAAAAGCAGAATAAAAATGAAATGGAGGAAAGTTTGGACTCTGCTCCCATCAATGCCCGGTGGGATTCATTGTTCATCTTCCTTGAAAAGAAAGCAACAGCCTTCTTGCTACATATGTTTTAAAATACTTGAAATTTAAGTACTGTTGGCCCAGACTGCCAGGTTTTTTCACATACATTTTCCCCAGAGAAATTCCTACCTTCTTCAGTAGTCTCAACACCAAAAAAGACTGAGAAACACAGGGTTTTCAAATTAAAACATGAAAAATAATCTCACTACAGATGTCTAAATATTTCATGAATTACATGAATTCAGCTCTGGCGAGATGTGTCATCCACATTGCTATAAAACAGCAAAAAGATTGTTCATATATTTTAAAAGATCAGTCACTTCTCTCTACACTTTCCTCTAGTTCAATTTAAAACAAGAGAGGATGGATGTTTCATATCAGGCTAAGGGATTGTTTTTATCACTTTTTTACTTTTTCCCATCTCCATCATTTGTGACAGAGATGGATGGTTGCTCTGCTTGTCTCTTCCCTGCTCTGAAGGGCCAGACAAAGTCTCTCTCTAGTCCCCAAGGACTGATTTTAAAATATCACAGAAAGAAACAACACTGAAAAGAGGATGGGCTGCATTAGCAAGGATTGCCCATAACTGGGATTTCTCTCACCTGTGGAAATGATGAAGCAGTACAGGCAGCATGAGAATTCATGCTGCTTTCTTCTCACTAAGACTTCCTTTAGTAACGTGCCTTGTGATATCAGGACTTTGATGAGGGTACCTTGTATTCCACTGATCTTATCTTCAAGTCCTACTAAGCCATTGTAGAATATAAGGTTGGAGGAGTCACTGGTAACCTCCACTCTTCCCATCCCATGAAATTATGGAGAGTGAATTGAAATAACTTTGGTTCTTTGTTTCCATCCACAACTTTGATTCAGTATTTAAACAAAACCTTAGTAGCAGCCATACAAAGTATGCTATAGGTGCTTCCAAGTTTTGGGACTATTTCAGCTGTTTAAAGGTGTAGTAAGAAGTGGTCTTAAAGCTTGGGACTTTACAGCTTGGGACTATTTTGATAGGGTACAACTGCTGCATGCCAGTTGCCAAAAGAAAATAAAAAATACAGAAAAGTCACATTCACAAAAAGAATTTCATCAAAAGTCAGGAAGCCATTAATTTAGGTCAAACTTGCTGCATGAGCCACTGTTTCAAACAAAACACTCACAGAAAATGTAGAATCACTAACAGGAAATCAAATGGCTGCTGTTTCAGTGTGTATACTGGAAAAATGTCTATGTATAGAGATTAAATGAAATAAAACCCCCCAGCTAAAGAAATGATTACTTAAATGATTACTTTTCTGTTTTCAAATTTTCAAGGGGAAGGGAAAATGGAACAAGTGTAATTTTGCTTTGAACAATAGTGCTATTATTCTTCTTTAAAAGAACAAGCACAGCAAACAAACTACTGCTAGTACGCTTCCCTTTTCCCCCATATATTGTGATACAACAACTAGAAAATAACTGCCCAGCTTTGGCTCGCACCAGGGATGAATTTGTGGGGCTGTGCCTGCCCTGCAAGGGGAAAGCTCCACAGCTGTCTGCAGGAGGTTAGCAAGGATGACATACTTAGGTGGTTTAAGTTGCACTGAAATGACGATGACTCAACACAGCCATTTAAAATATGCAAACACTGTTGCCGACTTGTTGGAACAAGGCACTTGACAATGCAGTTTCCCTTTCAGAAACAGGTTCAGGTGCAGGATCTGGTCAAACATCTACCACTGATTTTTGACTAAATCCTGATGCCTGGATTCATGAGAGTATCTTCTGTTGCTGGGTGCTTGGGTTGCAAATATCCCGTAAGGGGCAGCTTCACTGTGGACAATTTGAAACAGACATGGTTTGTATATTCCAAGAGTCCCTGCTAATAACCTGCTGTGTCAGCATTTCTCAGGTGAGGATCTCAGAGCAACCAGTTCATTTCACAACCACCACCTGTGAGGCTCATTGATATGCATATATTTGTATTTACTATCTACTTGTATTTAACAATGTTTATTCATATTTTTCAGGCAGGCCAAAAGAATCACACAGATGTTTAATTTCCAAATAAACTGTTTGCTAACTGCAGATATTTTCATGTCCAAACTATCAATTTGAAACACTGTGAACATGATTTTGAGACAAGTGGAGTGCAAGTTTTCTTGCTAAGAAATGTGAATTTCAGTTGCACCATCAAACTGCTTTTGCTAATCTGATTAACCAAAACTGTTTTCATAAATTAGGCACTGACCAGAGAGGTGCTTCACAAAGAAAATGGGCTTGCACTGGAGCAGTAAAGAGTGAGTAGGACTAGCACTAAAACATTGCCTCCTTGTATTGGTTTTCTAAGTGATTGTGCTCATTTCACTTTTTGAATCATTTCACCTTTTGATGATACAGTTTTCCCACCTGTGAAATGGAGATGCTGGTACTGACCTTGCTGGTAAAAAGGTCTTTGAAACGTATTGGAAAAGCAACACTGACATTTAGACAATACCAAGAGAAGAGCTCTGTGTGTGCACCAGGCCTGGCATCACCAGTGCTGCAGCTCACAGCTGGAGTATGAGATATCCAAAGGACATATATGGATAATATTAGCAGATATCATAAATGCCTTAAATTCACTAGGTCTTAAAAAAAATCCCTCGAGCCCAGGCAAATTAATTTTTCTCCTTGTGAAATGTAAATCTTCCCCACAAAGAAGCATGAGGTTTTTCCTGTCTATGCAAATATATTTGGGCAGCACTAGGTCCAGGGGACCTTACTGGATGGCAGGCTTACTGAGCTGGGGAAGTCCTTTGCTGGAAGCGAGTGTTTATCATACAAGTTACCACCAGACATAAACATCCGAAAGACCTTTGGTCCTGCATTCACACAAGTTAAAGCTCTAACCTAACCTGGCAATGCTGCTCTACAACAAAGACAAGCTAAATAAATTCCCTACAGACACACAGAAAATGGGTTCCAGCTGTAACCCACCTCGTCTGCTTTCCACTCATGCCCTCAAACCCCATATTCCATGGCTTTAGACATCCATCATCGATTATCTGAAGAACAGATAAATTTACTGAAAAATTAAAGCAAATTAATACAGCAGATCACTGTTTTAGCAATGCTTCTCTTTTTTTCAGAAAGACTGCATTTGTGGGAAATCCTCAGCTCCTGAAAGATTCTCACTTAATTATAAAACATTACTGCAAATTGAAAATTTTAAAATGACACCTTACTATCTTTAATCCCCATCAAGCACAAGTATAGGAATTTTTATTAACATAGAGGAAAAAACCCTCAAAGATACAACTATTTTTAGAAACAAAGCTGAAATTACTCAGTACCCAACAGCTTTTCTTATTGAATTGAACCCCAACAATTAAAGCTGTGTTTCAAATATTTTTGTTAGATTTGACCCACTGTTATCAAATAGCTACATTTTTTCTTTAAAAGTGAAAGAGTACATTTTAGCTTTAAAAGTGAAAGAGTATCAGTGAAAGAGTGATATGAAATGTAGTTCTGGTAATTTTTTTTTCTTCTGTTAAGTGCAGAAACATTTATTAGTCCACTTCTCAGAAATAGGACTGGAGCATTTGCAGGGAGAAGGGGTTGTATGAATTAGGTTTATTAGTCCATTTCTCAGAAACAGGACCGGGGCATTTGCAGGGAGAAGGGGTTGTTTGAATTAGGTTGCTTTTTGTGGTTTTTGTTTGGTGTTTTTTTTAGGTTTTTTTTAAAGCAGAAAACAATTGGCAGACTGGATGTTCAAAAATAAGCTTTTAAAAAAGTAACAGCATTCCTGACAACTCCTCCAGCCCAGGAAGTATTAAAGAGAGAGCTCATTATTGCCCCAGCTGTGGCTGAGGAGCCAATTTGAAACAGCTGTACTAAAAGCCCTCCTGAAATTAGCAGCTGGGTACACCCCAGGGAATCTTGGAGGAAGGTCTGGAGTGCAGCTTTACAAGTGTCTCAAGGCTGTAGGCTGTGGTTTGGGATCTTCTGTTACCCCCGGGGCCTGTCCTCAGTCCTCCAGGTGAGGAGTGCAGCTTGCATTGTGCTGGGCACAGCAATGGGAGGAGAGAGGGACAAAGAGCTTTCTGACCCATCCAAATGGGGTTAGAGTTAAATAAGTAGTGATGTGTGGATTTGAGTCTGATAAGTCTTCTCATAGTTTTGTTGTAAATCTTGAGGAAGGTCTCTTTTGTGCCTTGGCTTAAGCTCTTAAGTTTTAGTGGCTTAAAACCCTTGTGCTGACTGTGAAGGTGGGCAGCTGCGAAACTGCTGCTGTGCTGTGGAACCAACATGCACACCCACAATCAAATGGGGGGTGATGGTATACAGGTTATTTCTGCATTAAGTGCAATCAGGTTGATGCTTTATAAGTGCTCGAAGTCTCAAGAATGCAGACAATTTTCAATGGCCAAAAAACCCAGTACTTGACTTAAGTGATTAAGATCTCAGCCGCTGTGATTTGAAAGGGAAGGCTTTTTAGCGTGAAGTGCTTAGTGGTGCTCTGACTTCATAGTACCTTATGTTACCTTGCTGTGCTTCTTGAACAGCCCCTTGTGATCCTGGCATAAGGATAATGGGATTAATCTAGGGAGCTGCTCAGGTTGGCTGCAGAGGTGATTGAAACCAGCTAAACAGCTGGAACGTGCATGTCCCGCTTTGCTGGTTTCGGAGGAGATGTACCCTTTGTGTTTCCACAGCTGCATTTCCTTCATGTGCCTGGAGTCATTAAAGTGTAGTTAGCTCTCCCAGAGCCTACAGTTCCTCGGGGCCCGGCAGCAAAGGCTCAGCCAGGGCTGCAGCATGGGGACAGACAGGCAGCTCCTGCCTGTTGCACCAGGAAAGTGCTTGCAGGAGGGCCTGGGTGCTCCCCAGAGGAAACCTGCAAGTGTGTATCTGAAAATTTGAGGGCAAGGAGAATGCCTGGAGTCTTAAGGAAAGGCATAAAAGGGGGAAAACCCCAAACCAAAATTCATACACTTGAATTTCCACTGTATGATTGTAGCTCTAACAACGCACACCGTGCTGGGAGATCGATCCAAAATCAAGCAGTACCAAGATATTTCCACTGACATGTTCAGTGGAGTGTGAGAAGGCCTGTGGAAGAGGGAAAAACCTGGTAATATTAGGAAGTGATCACAATAACAGCAAAAAGAGCACAAATTCACTTCTGCCTTTCACTGGTTAAATGAAAAGGATGAGATGTTAGGTGGATAAAGTGGGGGTGTACTTGATCTTTAGTTTTAACCTCCATGTGTTTTGGGGTTTTTCCTAGGTTTTATTTTTCAAGTCTTTTATCAGACTCTGAAAAAAAAGTGTGCCTGGGCATGACAGCTGTGTTTGATAATACAGTGTCCTCTATCTACTTATTTATATATAAATATCTGCATTTTATTTAACAGCTATATTCTCCTGAACTTCTTCCTCCTCCCTTTTCCCACTAGGTTACATGACTGACACTTTTGCCATGACAAATCCATGAGTGTCTTAAAAATTTACCATGAAAACCCTGGAGCTTTAATTATTGTGCATTTACATAATTAGTGCAAATACATGCAATTACCATGTGTACCTACACAATTACCAGCTACAATGATGTACTAACAATCCTTATTAAACTTTAGTGGGGGAGGGATGCATTGCTTGTATGCACAAGCAACATCTGCACTACAGTCTTTCCTTTTCTTGCACTTATTTGAAATAGCCCCAAGTGTTCGAGGAGGGGGGGTTAATATGCTGAAAGCAGTGGCATACAGAAAGTAGGTCAATAAGCTGTCCAAATTAGAGTTCTAGTGAGATGAAAATACAAGACATACTTCCAGCAATGTTTTCAGGATGCTCAGCTTCTGCAGTTAGTCAAGTACTCACAATTCTTGATTACCTATAGGTGAGTTGTAGCTATATCCTCTATCACATCTGTAGTTCACCTGAATAGAATTTCCAAATTTGTCCTGCATTTGCACTCTTCCTCCAGTTACAAGTGTCAGCATGACTGGAGTCCTCATGACATGCCCCTTGGCTGTTATGTCAAGCTGAATGTCTACTACTGGGGAAAAAAAGTGTTTCCAAATTACTTAATTATATTATTTATCTTAATTAATCTTTGAATTATGATGAGGGGAATTTCAGCTCATGAATGCTTTTTCTTGCAAAACACATGCTTCCTTTATTATAGAAAGTATTTAACATAAATATCCCAAGCATTAGAAAGCCTGCTAATTCTCTGGGCTCTTGTGTTCTCCAGGAATTTCAGTGGCCTTCTACTTTTCTTGGCTCACGTACAATAAAATACAGCAAATGATGCATTAGGGACCACACCTCTTCCTGTTGTGTTCAGTTTTGCACTTATTCTCCTATTCAGCTGTAAGGAATTTGTTGCCTGTGGTACTTCAGCGAGAGAGCCTTATTACAAAATTCTGCACTGCTCCTTCTGCCCTCAGTAGTCCACCAGAATAGGAAAAAAACTAATCTGCAGGTTTTTTTGTTTTGTTTCCTTCACTTCATGGACCACAGATGAAGCCTTTGTGGCCTTTTGTGCCGCTTGCATATACATATGCCTCTGCAGAGTACAGCTGACAGAAGAGAGTGGGGTTTGTTTTGGTTTGGTTTTTCATCTCTTCTTAGACAGTAGAAAACCATACTCTTTGTTAGGGCAGTGAATAATGGAGAGGCTAATTGTTGCTGCTAAATGCAATAAAGTAACACTTTGGGCTCTCAAGCATGTTTTATGACCAATATGGCAGTTAGTGAATAAAATCCCATGCTCCAGAACATTTTTGTATGTAAATAACCTATGGTTATTTATTCATATTTTATGACTTTATTTTTTCTTCTTTGGAAATTGTATTAACTATCCCTTGTGATACTAAATACAGTTGGTTAGGGAAAAAATAGATTATGTTGCTTGCTAAGTTGGAGGATCCATTGAGAATCCAGTCCTAAGTGTGTTTAAGGCTACATTTTATTTAGCATGACTGGCTGTGTTACAAAGCGTTATAATGCCCTGGCAAGCTCTGGCTGATAGGAAGCAGTTCTCACTGTCTTGAGAGTAACATCTTATTTTACATTTGTTTGCCCTCCTTTCACATTGTCAGCCTAGCCAGTTAGGACTAAAATCTCTCACAGATGCTCAGAAGAGCTGAACCCAAGTTCTCTGCTTGGTGGTTTTTGTTGTCTCTGCAAGACACAAAAACTGAAAGCAAGGGGAAAAACAGAAGTCCAACTTTGACTGCAACATTCATGTTTTACACATGGCTTAATTTGTTTTTCTTTAGATCTCATTAACGTTCTCCATTAAAATGTAGTGAGGCTGAAAGAAGACCTGCTTCCTGACAAAATCTGGCAGTAGGTAGTCAGATGATAGAAAGATGGAGTAGTGTTTCCTCTGTTGTTTATGAAATGGAAATCCACACCATGGACATCTCAGTTGACACAGCAAGTGAAGGTAGCTACAGTATATCTGGGGTTATGTAAGGTTATCTGATTGCTTTAGAAGGAGCAAATTAAAAATAAGGTCCTGATGCTTGTGGTCATTTAAAATCTTTGGGTTTGGCTTTTTTTTTTTTTTTTGTTATGATGTTCCACATTTCATGCTGGCCATCCTCCAGTTTGCTAATTATATTCTGCTTGAATACAGTCCCCTGAGTTTCAGCTTGGATAAGGTTTTGTTTCCTTTTTCACTTTTCCTCCTGAAACTGTAATAGTGTAGTTTGAAAAGCATTTAATAACAACAGAAGTGATTACAGACCCTGCTCACCAATCTCAGTTGGGATGGCTAGAAATTATGTGCTTCGAGGACAAGGTTTGGATGAGTCAAGTGACTTCAGCCCGGGACAAATTTGGGTTTGAGATTTCTCAAAGTGGAGACGTGCTTGGTTCTTGAATTTGGGCTTCGGCTTGACTCTAACGGGGCAGAGTCTTTCTCTTCTTAAGAAGGTTACCTTGCATGCTCAGGGGTACCTAATGTTTATATCCCCATAAAAGCATCATTTTGGCACTATATAAACAGCAGGTTTACAATGCTCCATTTCCTCAGCTCACATATGTTAAGCTCCTTTTCAGTGTGTTATACATGGCATACCTTCTCTTCCTATCCTTTCCTTCCCTTGTTTTTGTATTTAAGCTGTAATTTTACCTCTTGAAGGCATACATCTTGGTGTTCAATGTTATCTTCCCATGTAGTTTTTAATGGCTTTATTCTCTTTGTCAAACTGATCAAACCCCCTGTATAATCCAGCATGGTGTACAGGTGAGAGCTGAGCACAATGCTATAAACTGTAGCTCTGATCCTCCTCAGAGAATACCCCTGCATACCTGAGGTGTGGGTGCAAAGTTGCTCAGCAGTCAGAGTTACTTGGGGCTTGTGTTTGTAAGACTGGAGGCTTGCTGAGTGTCTGTGTTGCCTTACTGTGGCACCCCATAAAGCTCCTAGTGAGTTTTGGGCTTGGAGTCCAGAGAACAGTTTGCAGAAGACTGGTGTGAGTAGCAGTCTGGTTTAGAAAGAATGATTGTAAAAAGGATGTGTCAATGTAAAATCTCATAAAAGACAAAATGTGTATCCTTAGTGACCAAAAAATGTCTCATTGATGCTCCTTGTCTGGCCCGCCATGGGAAAGCTACTTTGGAGGAATCCAGTCCCTCAAATGAGTCAGAAATGACTCTGTGACTTAGGAAGCATAAGTTGAGAATGACCTAGGCATGAAATTTAAGACAATATGCAGATATTTTCAGGCCTCAAAAGGAAAAGTGAAAAGAAAAAAGTCCAAACCACCAGCAACTTTCTTCTTCATGTCTTGTAATTGTTTTCAACTTGTTTTTCTCAGTAAAGTTGTTTAGTTTTTCCTCCAGGACTCCAGTTGCATAACTGCAAATTTCCTTAATGTCTTTGCATAGTAATTTCATCTCTAATTTATGAATCCAAATAAACCCTGTTTTCCTTCCCGTACTATTAACAAAAAGACAAAAATGGGCATAATATCAGTTTCTCGTGTGTGGAGTAATGTGTATAGCCTGACTGCAGCCTCACTGAAAGTTAATCTCACTTTCACATAGGTGTAATTTTACTCCATCCAGTAGTATTCCTGGCATCCTTTGCTGTTGCTATATCAGAAAAAGACTTGCTAAACTTCAACCCAACTATTGATCAGAGTAAGAATTTGCTCAAGCTAAACCCATGGGTTATGACAGAGGAGCAGATCAGAGACTTGTGCTGATGGATTAATAGTTCCATGGGTTCAGAAGACTTCTAAATGTGTGTACCTGGGGAGCATGAGCTGGTGTGGTGCCAGGGATGTGAGTGTAGCAAACAGCCACCACAAAAGCAATGCTGATGTCAGCCTATTTTGAGATCAGCACTGATCCCAGGCAGTTTTGGTGTATATTGTACACCTGCAGTCCTTGTGGGGCTGGCTTGAGTGAGCTGTTAACCTAGGGAGCTCAGTTACCAGTGGCTGTAGCACTCAATAGCTCAGTGTGGACTTGGGATCTAAGCATGCACTCTCCACTTTTGGCCTCTGTGGTCTGTGCTAAACCCTATGCTCCAAAAAGAGCTGCATTGACAGCAGTTACCTGATAAAATTTGTATACACAAGTAACCTGGGTAAGTCTAGACACAATGTCTACATGCCATCTCAATCAATTCCATTTTCATTATGGTACAGGATGAATTATGACAGCAGCAAAACCTAATTTGAACTGCAGCTGAAGAGGGCTAGGGGGAGGTGATATTCTGGTTTACCATACAATCCTCTGGAGAAAAGAGTTCAGATCTGTCTTAGGTTATATAACAGAAATGAGGTTAGCAGATCTGGTCTAATCCCTTGTGGACAGGCCCACCACAGAGCACAGAATAATGTGGATAACTGTCTGTCTGCATGCTTGCTGATGGCTTTGCTACTGCAGCAGCAGAATGCTGTTTAGCCAGGATCCCAGATCGGGCACTGAGGCTTGTGCAGCCTCTGTTTCAAAAGCTGTTCCAAGGTCTCTTGGTCTCAGAATTGTCGAGAACATGAAGAGCAGCCTGGTCTCTTAGAACAAACAAAAAGGGCCCAATCCTTTGTCATTTTGTGAATACTGTTTTTGCTTTGCTCTGACATTGCAACTGAGTTGGATAATTAGCCTGATTGGCCTAATTGAGGACTTTGTTTAGAGGGGTGTTCTTGGGGCAACACTGAATACCCTAAGCGACCCTGCCACACATGTAACCTCCTAACTCTTTTTTTCAGTCCAACTGACCAGTCCACCCTTTATGCCACAGCAGGCAATTGGCAGTGAATTGGAGCAGCTATAAAAGTTCTTTGTAGTGGATTAGCCTGGTCCCTGGCTGAAAAAAAGCACATCAACATGCATTAGTGGCACTTTTCTCAATTCACGAATGCTATCAGCACAGGTCAGAGAAAACTAAGGTTGTCCTAATCCTCACGGAATTAATTTAATTTACAAACAAACTGACAAAAATACAGTAGATAAACTGACTGCTGCAACCACTTTTGGCAAAACTTCATGGGTGACCATCACATCCTATGGAGGGAACAGGAAATGTCTCCTGCCACAGTAGAAGTGAAGAGCCCTGCGTGGGCAGGTGTAGCAGTTGGGATCTGGCTGTGACACCACTTAACGTGAGCTGTCACTGCAAGGGTGGCTGAGCTCCAATGACTGCAAGTGGCAAAGGCTGCTAGGGTTGCACCTCCTCTGTGAACAGGTAGCACTTCCAACCCCTTTGGTGCCTCTGAACAGTGTGTGGCAAAGCCCAGTTTAGCAGAGGCAGGTTCAGAGGGCACAAAGGCACCTGCTAAATCACTACAATGATTTCCTGCAAGACCTTTATTTTCCTGGCCACATACTGTATTGATCAGGCCACTTGGTTACTGAAAGAAGGCAGGGTGATGCAGCTGGTCAATCGTGCATGATGTGCTCATGTGGAACATAGTCTGCAGGAAAACTACAAAAAGCTTGAACAAGTAAATGTGTGTTTACCAATTTGTTTTCAGCCTGGATGGTATCAGTGGCATGTGCTTAAATATAATGGACAGGCCCTGTAATCTTGTAACGGTGCTGCTGCACAAAGATTTAATTTTCTAATATTCTATTTCTGTATGATGGTTTCAAGCAATAAAGCACCAAAACCTACTACTTTGACTTTGCCCATGCCCAAGACAGAAGTTTTGGCACCTTAAAAAGATATTAAATTTGATGCCTTAAAA
Source organism: Melospiza melodia melodia (assembly GCF_035770615.1). Lineage (NCBI taxonomy): Eukaryota > Metazoa > Chordata > Aves > Passeriformes > Passerellidae > Melospiza > Melospiza melodia. Next base: position 23,661,179 of record NC_086202.1, read on the forward strand.
AGGTATTAATTGCAAATGAATTCTTAAGGTATGATGCCCTGATGTGCTTGATGATCAGGAGATTACCGTATTGCTACAGTGCCCTTTTTGGTTACCTAAAAGGCTGGGCTTTTTCTGTGCCTGTTTTGATGAGACATCTAATGCTGCGCAGGAATGAAATGGGCTGCACTGACTGCTTAAGCCTGGGGACAACAGGTTACAGTCACGGGGCCGGTGTGGCTCGGGGAGGAGAGCAGCGCACCGTGACAGGGGCAGCGAGGGTCACTGCGGGAGCAGAAGCCGAAGTGGCTGGCAGCGCTCAGGTTCTGGCCCCCGAGGTGCCGGACTCTGGCGAAAACCCGGGGCTCGTACGCGCGGGCAGGGCAGAGGGCCCTTAGGCCGCGCTGCCCGGAGCGCGGCCCGCCCAGCCCCGCAGCGCCGCGGGGAGCGCGGCCCGGCCCGCCCCGGCGGCCGCCGGTTCTTCCGGGCAGCTGAAGGCAGCGAGTAGGGCGGCGGAGGCCGCGCGGGGCACGGCGAGGGAGGGAGGGAGGGAAGGAGCCGTGAGACGGACAATCTGCTCCGCTCCCAGTCCGGGCGGGCAATGCCGGAGGGACCCGGCGGCGGCCGGGGGCTGCAGGGCGGGGGGCCCAGCACAGGCACCCCGTCCCTTCCATCCCCCGGGCCGGCGGCGGGGCCCCCGGCAGAGCCCCGTGCGCCTTTAAGGGGCGGCGGGCGGGCGGGCTGGCAGCGGCATTGTTCCCTGACGTCACCGCAGCCTGTGCGGCGGCGGCGGCTGCTCTCAAACTTGTCTTTGTTATTCGGCGCTCCCCGGCTGACACCGCGGCCGCTCGCAAAACGCGGAGCCGGAGCGCGCCGGAGCGGCGGGACGCGCCGCCCGCCACCGGCTGCCCGTCCCCGCCGGGGCTCTGCCCGCCCGGGGCTCCCCCCGCGGCGCTGCCGGGCCTGGCGGCCGCCGCTCTGGCTCCGCGCTGGGGGCGGGCGCAGCGTCCGCAGGGACCCCCGCGCCCCGAGGCGCTCGGGGGGCGGCCGGAGGCACAGGGAGAAGGGCAGGAAGAGGGGTCTTTTATCTGGGCAAGCCACGAAGGCGTAAATGAGCCAGGCGGGGGCCGCACCGGGGGCCCTGCCTGGGGGTTGGCGTAGCCCCGACCAGATCGGCGCGGCCAGCGGCGGGTACCGGGGCAGCCCCGCGGGGGGAGCGGCGCGCAGAGCGGCAGGAGCGCTCCGTTCCGCCTGCACGCAGCTGAAAAAAATATGAAAAAATTAGACAATCTTCCCCGTTCCCCGAGCGATCCGACATCCCTTTACAGTCCCGATCGTTCTCCTCCTCCAACAACAAGACGAATGTGACCAGCGAGAAGCTACACAGTGCTGTTTAAATTGCTTATCTTAATTGCATAATCTAACAAGCCCCGTTGGAGCAGGGATGAATATATTAGGCTTATTAACAACTCATCATAAAATATTGATTGTCCTGGAAGTGTTTTATCAAGGGGAAGAGAAGTCGAGGGAGATGTTTTTTAGCAGATTGGGGCTCGTCAGACAAGGACGGTTTCTTCTTATTTTCTCCCTGGAAATCGGGCTGGATTTCCTAAGGAGCGCAGGGGAAGAAAAACAGCACAAAACACGCCCTATTGTTAGCGCCGGGGGCCGCGCTCCGGGCGGCGGGGGGGCCCCAGCCCCTGACCGCCCCCCCCGCGGCGGGGCCGCCTCCCGGGCCCGCCCCGCCGGGCACCGCCGCCCGCCCGGCTTCCCCGGCTGAGCGGGGACCCCCGGGAGAACCCCGCTCCTACCTGGGTGGCGGGAGCTCCGGGCTCTGAAAATAACAGCGGCCCCGAGGGTGGGGGTGGTGGCGATAAATGGAAGGGGGTGGGGGGCTAAAGTGCAATAACGGAGCAGCAGGATGTCTCGGCGTTCCCGTGTAATCCCCCTGCCCGCCCGGTAGTTCCTTCCATGCCCGTAAAAATTCTCTCGTGAAGACGACAGAGACGGAGACACCTCATGCTTGAGAGTGTGTTGGGTCCAGGGTGGTTTTCCCCTATTTAATAATACAAAAACACCGAAGGGAGTATACATATTCTCCAGCTTTCAGTTTCCAGAGTGGAAGGGTTTCCGAGTGCTTGGTATTCAGGACGACTAAAACGAGAGTCCCCGCCTTAAAAGACACTGTAAGACAATATTTGTATTTTAACTCGTATCTAAGATTTTTAACTTGGTGTGATTTGGGGGGTGTGTGTGTGTTGCGGGGGGAGAGGGGAAGGGAGAGGGCGAAGGGAAGAACATCCCTGTAGGAGGCAGCTCCCTTTCAGATAGGAATCTGGGACAGATTTTGCCAGCAGCCACAAAGCATGGCCCTTTGGTAATAGAATAGCCAATGTAATTTGACACTTCAACTTGCTGTGCTCTCTGCTAGTTGATTCACTTACTCACCCACTAACATTGAGCTCCTTTTCACTGTCTGTGGGCAAAGGGAAAAAAAGGGGGGGGAAGGAAGAAAAAAGAAAGCAGGGGGAGAGGAAGAAAGGAGGGGAATAAACAAAATTATATATTTAAAAATACCCGAGTAGAGCTGCAAATCAGTTGGGAAAGAGGATTTTGCCTGCCTTCTTCCTTATTATTTTGCTGCTGCAAGGCTGCTTTGCAATCCGTAGGTAAGTTTCGCGTCTATTTGCGCTCCCTGCTCGCACCTCCCCGTTCGCGGCCGGGCAGGGGTTGCGTCTCGGCGGAGCAGAAACAATGGAGCGGCCACGCTGGGGAAAAAGGTGTACAGGGAGGAAAAAAAAAAAAGAAAACAACAACATATTTATTCTGCAAGGGGAGAAAATGTGTGGAGACTTCTTAAAGGGGCAGACTGTCCCCGCCGAGGGCGCGGGGCGAGCGAGCAGCGGCGGAGCCGGGCCCGGCGGCGGGGAAGCGGCTCTCCCGGGCAATGCCCTTCCCGGGCCGGCCGCGGGGTCGCGGGGGGACCCGGCCCGGGGCGAACTTGGAGCAGCCGCGGCGGGAGGCGGGCGGGCGCCGGAGCCGCCGCAAGCACAAAGGGGGCTGCGGGGACCGGGGCGGCGGCTGCCCCCGGCCGGGGCGAGCGCCGTCGGGGCGGGCAGGAGCCCCGCAGCGGGGCCGGGGCTGCGGCTCGGGGCGTGCGTGCCCGGCCGCCCGTGCGGGGCTCGGGAGACGCGGGGGGGAGCTTGCGCCCGTTCTCGGGGCTCCGGGAAGCTTGCCTGGGTGTAAATTCCTTGCGTCTGGGTTTTGAGAGCCAGTTGGGACCTGGGCCTCTCTGGCCAGGCAGGAGGAAGGAGCAGCCCCCCTCCCTCCCCCCGTGCATCTGTCCAGGAAGCCGCCGGGCGGAGGGGAGGGGGCGCGGGGGCACCGGGCCGGGGGTGCCCTGCCCGGCCCGACCCGGCCGGAGCTCGCCCGCCTTTGTGCGAGGGGAGCGGGGGAAGCGCTTCCAGGGGCGGCCGGCGGAGCTGCTCGCGGGGAGAGGGAGAATGGCAGCCAGTTAAAAGACACTTCAGGAATGTAAACATAAAAATAGGAGCCATCCAGCCACGCTCTTGTCCCCCCCACCCCCCCGCGGGGCTCGGGATAGCATTCTGGGCTGGCGCGGTAGCGGGGAAGGAGCACGGCAGCCTGAGACAGGGGGAGGAAGTTGTTACTATAATCGGGGTTTTAGACTGTAAACTTTGTTTTGCACGTGCAAAGTTTAATTTCGGTGCCGCCTCGGAGGCTGCGATGAGAGACGCGGGGCGGCGCCTCGGGGGTGCCCCTTGGAGCGCAGCCCCCGCCGCCGTCCCTGCTGAAGGTGGAACCTGCCTGGCCGTGGCAGCGGGACCCCGCATCGCCGCTTTTGTCTGGGGTTGCCGGGGTCCCGCTCGCCAGCCCGGCAGCTGCACGACTCGGTGCAAATTGCGGCTGTATCGTCAGTTTATCGAGAGCCAAGCAAACTCAAGGCATAGCTCTGCTCTGTCGTCCGATTGTGCGCCGTGTGTATTTTTGTGCTTCAGTTAATAATCTGCAAACGGCTTAATGGCTCTGTAGTGCCAGAGGAATTGGTTTTCTCCATTTACTTCAGCAGGCCTGAGTGAAGCTGGTGTTCTGACTGCTTTTTTCAATGCATTGACACGAGAGAAGAGGATTTAACTTGGCAGCCTGAACAAATGCTCTATCAAAGGTTTCCTAAGAGACAGTAGGAGTGCTGGGGTGATGAATGACCTGGGGTAGTTTTAGGGTGCTACCTATGCAAGCTTTCTTTTAACTATGAAATGGCCATTTAGGGCTCTGAATAAAACTGCGCGCATCAGAAAGGCGACAGGCTTATAAAATTTAAAAGGGCAAAAGCCCATTAATGCTGTGGCAAAGCTTTGGCTCCCAGCTCTGGTTGAGTAGTTCCAACTGCCGTGAAGTGCCAAAGCTTTTAAGGAATCTTTAGCAACAGCTTCTCTCTGGCTGTGAAACGGACCTTGGCCTTGCACACTGGAAGTTTAATGCAGCCTCTCCTCCCCACACAAGGGAAAAAAGGTGAGGGCAGCAGGTGGGAGGGCAATGTAGGGGTGAAGCAAAATCTGGAGGGGAATTAAAAAAAAAGGCTGTATGCTGGAATGTATGGCTAAAACGATTTACTGGTGGGAACGTGTTCAGGTTACGATACTGGGACTGTAACATGGTACAGAGGGTAACTGAAAAATATTACTAGCACCAGCAGAAAAGTTTCACAAAGGAATGTAGCAAAGCTAAACACCTTTGGAAAACAAATCCCTCTGACGAACATGGTTGGTCGTGGATTCAGAGCTTCACTTCCTTCTCTTGACCGGGGAAAATGTACTATGGCATCAATCTTCTCTTGGCGGGGCCTGGTGCAGGTTTGTGAATGCCAGAAGACTTGCTCTGACCTTTCTCTGTTCCAAGCTGAGGATGTTGAAACACCAGCCATCAAACAAAAGAGACATTGAAAGCAAGATCTGCAGTGGAGCACGTGTGACTTTGAGGCTAGCTGAGTGCATTTGGTGGCCGGTTTCCTCAGAGTTTGGGTGGGGAAGAGGAGAAGGAAAAGGTCGCTTATTTTTACAGTGAGGCTATGGAAAAGCTGACTTGAAATCCCTTAAATATCCCATACTCAAGTATTTTTTTAATCTTTTTAAGTGTTGTTTCAAAGTGCCTTGATTTTTGCTCTTCTTACATATGTATCTATAATTGCTACATTACAAGAGAAAGATTATTTTTCCCCATAGTTGCAAGGAGGACGAGGAATTTTGCATAATCCACTGTTTTAAAAAAAGAAAGAAGCTTTAAAAAACGTCTTTAGGATTATATTTTAAAACAATGAAGAATTTCCTGGGATTGAATTGACAGATTGTGAGTTTTATCTACACAAGATAACACTACCTTGAAAAGTGGCTGATTTCAAGATTATTCTGTAAATTGTAATTTAAATTTACTTTGGGCTTTCTGAATTTAAGAAGAACACCTTTGGGACCAGTTGATATAGGTATCTAACCTGCCAATTACATTCATGTCAACGTGGACAGATGCTTTTATTGTTTGCATTGTTTACAGTTCATAATACCTTAAATAAACGTTGATCATGATTAGAAACAATAATTGAGTCTGTGGCAAAGGATCAATGAAAACTTTGTTTCAGGAAAGAAGTCAGTTGCTGTGTATATGTACAGAGAATGTTTTGTACTCTCTGGGATGAAATAAATCTGCAATCTTAGTATGGCGTACAATTCTGTTTTTAGATTATTTGAAGAAACCCACAAAAGATAATGGATCAGTTTTTGCAACATCTGAATGATTTCTCCTGTACAAGGAGTGGAAAGGCAAGGCTCTCTGTAGCATAGTTCCATTCATAACTTTTCTTGGGAGTTGCTTGCCCTTTGCCCCAGATCTCTTCCACTTTTATGGGCTCCAAAGGTTTTCTGTTGGGGGGGGAAAAAAGGCAAAAGCAGAACCAAACCAGCGCCCCAAACCCTCATGGATGGCAGTTACATCATTGATACTATAGTTGGAGACAATGTTGGCAGGTTTTTAGCAACTTACTGTTTCTACTAGCAGCTTGGGGTTTCTCTTCTGAAAAGGAAGAAAAATAGATCTGGGAAAGGAGAAAGAATTGGAATTCCTTTTGCCTTCCCCAATGTTATTGATAGGTTTCAGAACAACAGGGATCCAGCCTTTTTGCAGTCCCACAGAAGATAATGTGACTATGAGAAATGGAGGTAGTGGCTGGCCAGGAACTCGTGGTGCCTGCTGTGCTGCTCTAACAACGTGGGTGATCAAATGCTGCAGGAGGCGTGAGCTTGGCTTGTTATGGCTTTACCTGGGAAGCCTGTTTCTCATAAATAAGTAGGACTGCAGTTAATGCTTGTGGTAGCAAATTTGACCACTATGCAATTGGCTAATTTGTTCACTCCTAGTTAGACCAATTTTTGTGAAATTCTATCCTGTATTACAGCAAAGCAGCGAGAATATTGCTGAAGAGTTTATGTTGGTTCGTGTTTGTTCCTGTCAAGTGTCTGTTGTAGGACAAGCAGCACAAGCCTTCTTGATCCATTTAGGTGTGTTTTATGGGAAAACACAGTAAGCAAAACATCAATATAGAACCACCACAGATAGACCTCCTGCTCAGATATTGTATGTTTTCCTTACACTCAATTCACATCTTCACTCCAAGTGTATGTAAGCCTGCTGATGACAAGTTGAGGCTGTCCGTGGTATTAGAAATATTTTCAGCTTTAAAATGGTGTCTTCGGCTTAAAAGGTTGTTTTGCCGTATTGATTTCGTCCTCCCTCCTTCTTAGTATAAAGCAGAAAATTCTTATGTAGCAATTTTCAGTTTTTCACTTCCATTGGGTTTCACGTGATCATTAATATTCAGCTTGGCTAAAGTTAGAATATTTTAAAGAGAATATAAGCTGCTAGGGAAATGTCCAGGTAATGAGTTGTAATGGATCTCCACAGCTAGACTGTTGGAGGCAGTAGTGTATTATGAGAGTAGGAGATGGCCTTACACTTGTTACATGTTATTTTTGGTTCTAATAATTTAAGATACACTGAAGTCTACATTGCCTGCAAAGATGAAGTTTCCTGGCTTCAGTACAGTGCTCTGCCCTTCCCTTATGGAGCAGGGCAGATTTCTATGAGTATTAGGTATCCAGTAAAAAAAACAAAGTTGTTCTTAGACAGACAAAATCACTTTCAACCTAATTTCTCCTGTGTCAATAGAAATTAAGTTACTCCACAGTGAATGACTCATTCTTAAAAGAACTTGCCCTTCTGAAGGCTCACATAGGTGATCACTCATTCTGGAGCACCTGTAGTTTCCTTCAGTTGTTTATACATTTTAGTTCTGTAGCAGAGGACAGGGAAGTAATTTTTACTCCTGTAGTGAATGGTGTAACATCCAAGAAATCTTGTGGTTTGTAGCGGGATAGAATATAAGAATATAAAGATAGTGTAGAAAGTACTCTTACCCCTAAGGAGTTGCAGCTGGGCCAATTAGCAAAGATTAGGAGCAGGCCTGACTTTAACAGGCCACAGCTGTAACCAGTGAGAAGAATATGCTATAAAAGAGTGGGGTGGCTGGGTGAGAGGGGAGGTGGAGTTAGTGGCTGCTTTGTGAAGAAGAGTCCGTGCTCTGAGGAGCTGCCCACGAGAAACACCAAGACGGTATGGAACTTTTGTGATAGGGAGACAACAGTATGGAACCCTGCAGTAAGATGATGATAGTGGTTGATGCATTTTAAAATAAGTTTTAGTATTTAGTGAAGTATCTGAGCTTGGGAAGGGATTTCTGTTCTTTGCGTGGAGAATTCTATAGATCAAGCTGTTTTGTATTTTGTTTAGTGTACTAATATTGGGGTAGTGACATACAAACTATCACAGTAACATTCCATTGACATAAATGTGGGAAGCATAGCCCTGGTTAGTAATCCAGGGTTTGTTTTGACTCTGCAGACCAGCTTTGACTTGATTCCCAAAGTGAAGCTGGAAAGCTCCTGGCTCCATACCAGGCAGCAGGAGGGAGGGAAAGAAATTGCTCAAAAACCCATTTATATGCACAGTGCTACAAACCTGTGCAAATTTCATAAAAGTGCGAGTTTGTATTACCTCTGCTGCTCATTGCTAGTCTATATGAGAGGTTTCTTATTAATTTTACGTTTGCTTGTTTGTCCTGGCTTATGTCAGTGGATGGTGAAGACCTGATTTATAACTCATGTCCTCGTGCTAAGACACCCTCCTTCAGACCTGTGAAACCTACCCAGGCGATGGTCCAGCTGCCTGGTCCAAAGCCAGTTGTGTTATCCTCTTCCTGTAGGGCTGTATACCAGTTTTTGGCAGTCAGTATTGGCTGTGGGCACAGAGGGACTGTGGTTGCTGTAAGCCTTTTGTATTTCCAGGGAAAAGCGGCACTGCTGTGGGCCTGACTAGAAAGGGGAACAACTCTAACGTGTAGATAATACATATGTGTTGTCAGCGATAGCATGAGAATGAAAGCCACAAAAGTGAAGCATCTAATAATGTCACGCAAAACTAGTATGGAGATGGTTGTCTTTATTTGGGTGTTCTTCAAATCTTATTTATTCTCGTGTTCTCAACTCTTTGCCTGGTAACTGGTCAGTTCTTCTGGTGATTTAGTTCAGTAGTCAGCTTGGTCCAGATAACATTAACTAGAGAATACTGACTGCTTGATCAAATGCACAAATGTGGGGAAACTGCCTCATTTGTATGGCAGCTCTTTGTGTTGTGAAATACCATTTGTCATCTTTGCTGATTAGGTAAAAACATATTTGAGGAGTAAGAGAGAAAGCAATACCTTTACAACAAGTTTGTGTTGTCTTTTGGATTCATGTAGTAGTTTTTCATTCCTTTGAGACTTGAGGGCTCTGATGACTGACTGGCTGGCACAGTGAACAGTATCTGTCTTAGAGATTTCTAGATAGTCTCATAACTAATCAGAAAGCATTATTTATTGGGACTGCAGTGACATAGATATATGACAGAATAGTAGGGGCTTCAATTGGCCATTTAGTAGCAAAAACTGTTCCCTTGATGTGTATCTGTTTGTTTCTTGGCTGCATTCCTGATTCCCTCTGAGAACAGTGCAGTCTTTTGGTCTGCTCTGAAATACACACCTCTGTATCTCCATCAGTGAATTCTGCAGTGCAGGTTTCTCTTCTTGTATTTTTGAACACCCATTCTGGAAACAGATGAACTGATTTAATACTGGTTTATTGTGTAAATAAGGGCACTGTGGGGTGAGGGAAAAGTGCAGGGCAGTGCTGAGGCTGGCACTGTGGGGCAGGTGGTGCTTCAAAAGGTTTGAGATGGGGCTTCCCTGGAAATTGTCTGGTCTCATACTGACAAAGAGGGAGTCTGCCTCACCAAAGGCAGAAATCGTAGTAAGCTTGTAAGGTGTTTTTATGACTTTGATTTTGTGTGAAACTCAGACCCTTCCCCTGTGCTCTTCTCTGGGACATGACTGTTGTCCAGCAGCCTGCTAGATGGGCATTCTCCAGCTCAAAGGTTACCATCTGCTCTTGGTTATTTTGGAGCTGTGAGAGTGTGATGTGTGAGGGGAAAAAAATCCACCACAAGAGAGTTGAATGACAGGGAAGAGAGGCTTGAGCCCTGAGTTGCAAGACCTCCCCCACCCCAACTACAGCCACTTTCTTGAGGAAATGAGAGAAACTAATCAACAGCTGTCCTGCTGTGTCTGTGCCCAGTTGGAACAGCACTTCTGTTTGTGCAGCCCGAAGGTGGGATGCCTCCAGAGATAGTGTGAAAATAAGGAACATCTTACGTATCATTGCTTTCACATAAGCCTTAGTTTTCCTCAGTGTTGCACATCTCTAAGATCTTGGCTGTTGTAAATGACAAAAAGAAGCCTTATAAACATGAAAATTTTTTTTAGAGAATGCATTTTCTTAAAATACATTGCAAGATTCAAGTTCCTGCAGCTAAACTATTTTGACAATAAGCACTGTTACACTTCAGTTTTAAAACTATTTTATCTTTTTAGTTGAATGGAAGAGCCTTGATTATCTCCCCTGTCCTGCCAAGCTGTGCCAACCCTACCTCCTGCTAAAAAAAAGGGGGCAAGAAAATGCTTTAGAAAGCACTTTTAGAGACTGAGTTGACATTGAATTCTTGGAAAAGCAGTTTGTTTATGCATCTACCCATAGATGAGAGAGAGAAGTGGTTATTATCCCGCAGGTTTGCAGGGGAAAAGAAGAATGATATGGTTGTCAGGCAGTCTACCCTGTCTCTTAGTGTCCTTCTTGTAAATTCTGTTTGTTTAATGCTTATAACTCTTTTCCCAGCAGTGAGATCACAGAAGTTAACTTCTTTACAGCTGTTATACAGCTTATGCTTAGGTCTCCCTTAAAGCAACCCAAGTCTTTCCCCAAGCCTTTTCAAGTAAAGCTTCTCTTCTCCACCTAGCACAGGTTGATTCACTTTACATTTAATTAAACTTCTTTTTTTTTAACTGGAGTTATTGTTCTAAGAGATGTCAGGCCAGTGAACTGTCATCTTGTACATGCTTTTGTGATCGTACTTTCTGTACACTCAGTTCACTGTCCTTTAGGTGCTTTACAAAACCACAAAACCTTACCTTTCTGTTTCACAGAAAACAAGGATGCTGAGTTGCAGTGGGCATTTATGTGCAGATGTGGATGGTAGTTCTGTTACTGAAAAGGTGACTTCAATGTGTGTTGTGCTGTCAAAGCTGTTTCTCTACAAACTAGTGTTCAAATTGATCCCATTCACGAATCACTTTTTGATTCTGAGGTATCCACTCTGATATGTCTCACCTGGTGAGACTTAGAGCAGCTGTCAGTCCTGCTTTTAGATGCTTGTTACAGGAACTGTATTTGAGTCTTTGCTTGTTCTCTCAAGTGTGAAATTTCTCCAGAAATGTACATCACTGTTTTAAAAAGCAGTCCAGCTGGAATTAGATACCATTAGAGATGGGCGCCTAGTAGCTTTCCAAATGAATGCGTAGCTTTGGCTTTTGGCACTGTAATACTCTGACATCTCTCACATTAAAATCATAACAGTATTATGTAAGGAGAAGTTATTTTGGGTCACTAGCAGAGCCCTCTCAGACTTCGTTAAATCAGCCTTGCAAGTTAAAACACTTGGGCTCCCATCTTCTTCCTGCAGCTTTTTGGCAATATGAGCGTGTGGGAGCTATGTCCTTTCTCAGTCATTTGCCCTCTGCTTCGCTCGGGTGCGTGGCTGGCTCTGAACCTGCCTCTGCCACAGCAATTTGTGTGGCTGTGGGAAGCCCTTGCAGAGGAAGGGCACGCTCAGCACTGCTCAGCCCTGGCTTTCACCCCCCCAGTCCCAGATGCTCGGAGGTGCCACTGGAAGGAGGGAGAAACTGGGGGGGCTCTGTGGTCCTGCTGCTCCAGGCTCTGTGGCAGCAGGCAGACAGGAGTTGTGCGGGAAGCTGGATCCCCAGGAGGGCTTCAAACTGCACTAAACAACGTCCCACCTCTGCAGCGGGCACGTGCTTGTTTATGTGTAACTCAGGAGTCAGTTTCATTTGGCCTTGCGTTATTTGTTAGCAGAAGACAAGTAAAACACCAGCTGTTGGTGACCAGCAAGAGACAGGGTACAGAAAGAATCCCGGGGAACCTTTGCAATGTTTGCCAATAACAAATACTTAGACCTGGTGTTTAGCAAAGGTACAGTTTAGATATGAAAGATGCCATACTTGGACTTGTGTGAGCATTATAAATGCTTGCTTTGGAGACCAGTCCTTGCATTCTGAGTGATCCTTGTGTATGCCCAAGGGATGGCCATTTGGAGATGGCTTATACTTCAGAAGCGATCAGCAACAGGACAGGAGATAAATATTTTAAAACATCCACATGCAATTGCTGTGTCCTCAAAGTCTGTGCGGCAGGGAGAGCAGAGCTGCTGGATTCCAGTGCCAGTGGCTGGAGCTGTGCAGGTCGGGAGAGTGGAAAGGCCCCCTGGGGCACAGAGCAGATGGTGCTTGGTGCTGCTCAGGCCTGGGTGAGGCCCGTGGTTCTTTCTGGCAAAGGGCAGTGCTGTGCATGGTTAGCACTTCAGAGCTTTTTTGAGTAAAAAGGGCTCTGAAAATATTTGCAATCATTTTTATTCTACCTGTATTCGTGGCAGATTGCTCTTTTGTAAAGGAACCAGTTGAGAAGCATCTGAGAGGTGTAGGATCTGCAGGGGAGAGAAGGAAAAGGCAGAGGTGGCAGCAGTGGCTGCTGCTGGAGGGTTCAGAGTGGAGCTCTGAGGAACTGGCTGGGGGGAAACAAATGAGTGCCTTAAAATCAGGGTCGTGCTGCTTCTCTTATCCTTAAGTAAGGTTGTTTTATCCCCAAATATATACAAAAAAATGCTGAAAATTTAGGATTCATCTGTTGATGTTTCTTTTGTTAAGTAATTGGCACTTGGAACATCTATTTTTAAGACTTTGGTATGTTTCCTCTTAGCTACTCTAGAGCATAGCTTCTCCCTCAGAGTGGTGGTTGGCATGCTGCATTTAAGGCAGCGTTTTGTAACCTTTGGATACCTGCCTTTAGCTCTCTGATAGGCTGTGATGGGTCCTTGTAAGCCCCATGCCTGGGGTGGTTCACCCAGGACAGCTCCAGCTGGGTGTCTGTGTGCCCAGAGCTGGGAGCACCGGGCACATGCAGGTAAACACATTAACGAGCTGAGAGGAGGATAAAGTCGGTGACAGGCAGGCTGCTATTGTGTGGTGCCCGGGCTGTGCCATGGTGACTAAGACGCTGTGATGGTTTCCTTATTGGCCACCATCTGTCTGCTCCTGGCTGGAGCCGCCTGGCTGGCGCTCTGCCTTGGGGAGAGGGACCGGGACCGGCGCTGCCTCGGCGCAGCACCCGGGCTGGGCTGGGCTGGGAGGGGAGCATGGATACCCAGCAGGTTCCTGGTCATAGCTGTGTGATAGGCTTGTTTCATTACTTTGGGGAAAACCCCCAGACTTCCGAGGCAGCGTTTTCAGTGTATTCTTAAAGGTTTTCCATCCTAAATGCTTGTATAAATCATTCAATGCATAAACTTTTTTGCAACACTTTTTGTGAAAGAAAATCTGGTACCAGTGCCTAGTTTTGGAATAATAGTGTTTTGAAAATTTAAACGAAACTTCATGTGTTTCTAGCGATTATATGGTGATACGCAATTTGAAATTCAGATTTAAAAATTTCAATTTGGTCATCCAAGAAGAAACAGCATGTCTTACTCCGTTTTCTGAAATTGCAGCTATGGCCCTCAGTATCTTTTTCTCAATAAAGGAAAATGTATATCAAAAATACTTGTAATGTTGCCAACATCTTGTCCTAGCAATATCCCAGCATGTTAAATAATAAAATAAAGAAATAGTACGTATCTCCTGATGTATGAAAAATAAAAAATATTTTAAGGTATGTATTTTGCTCTAGTTATGTTCATCTTCAGTGTTCATGAATTTTTACCTTATTTTGCTGAAGAAACTGGCAGCCAGCATTATCTGAGAAACTGTTAATACAAGAAAAAATATTTGTGAGTCAAGCTCCCATTTTACCAGTTGCACCCAATTTAGGAATATTTTGTAGTAAATGAAAGGTGAATACATATACACCAACCTCTTTGCTTTCCTTCATTGTTTAATAAGGCTAAACTCCCAAAGGAACACTGAAGAGGCAGGGGTTCTTTGGCAGTTGATCTATTTGTGTTTTTAACATAGGATATTTTTAGCCTGAGATGCAAAAATATGTACTTTTGTATTGAAAGAGACTGTTGTTTCCTTTTATTTTAAACCCTGGATGAGAAACAAGATGTCAGACCTATTATAATGCAGCCCAGTAATTAACATATGTTGGTCTGCCTCTGCCAAGGATTTCTTATGAGTAATGCAAGTTGCACAAGTAGAGGAGTCAGGTGGTTTGTCAGTGAAGAATCATACACATGCTTGAGTGATCAGATCCTAGAGACACCATCTGAAGATAGAATGTGTATCTGTGTTTGAATCTAAGAAAATTATAGCTTAAATGACCTCTCAGCTGCCTTAAGTTTAAAAATACAGGTAAAGTCAGTTTTTTCATGGTGGAATTTTTTTCCTAATGAGGCATATATAATCAACTCTGATCTATTTTCCTAATAAATGTTATGGGAAACAAATGGTATATTGTGGACTTAAATAACTAAAAGATTTATGAGCTCTGAAATGTGCTACAATTAGTGTTCTTTATACACATAGATTTTATTCCTTAACCTGAAAGGAGACTGTTGCACACCCACTCATGGTCTAATGTGGGCTCACAATTAATGAGTGCATCTTCTGCACAACTCTGTCAATGTGACCCCATCATCTTGGCTGAAGAGACTGGAGCATGGGGATGTAATAGAATCACTCAATATCTCCATTGCAAGTATTAACAACTTACAAACACCAGAGCTTCTTTGGTAGGTTATCACCATAATGTAAAACCATCACTTTTTTCTACTTCAGAGTTGTGTTTAATTTGTAGTTGATATTTTGACACTATCTGTTCAGCTATAAGTCAAGCTTGACTGTGACAGTGATGGCCTTCAGGCTACCTTTTGGTTGTAAATTCACAATTGTTTTTGCCTTGAGTACCATTTTCAAGCTATGCAGTGTGGTTAGTCTTCAATAAAACAACTTTCAATACAGGAAGTGGATTTTGGTGCTTAGACTAATGATCAGACTAATTTAAGATTGCCAGCCTTAAAATATTCAGCCGTTAGAATCCAGGCATATAAAATAATTTTTAGTAATAATAAGCTTGAATTCTTTTGCAAAGTCTGCCTTTGGTTTAGGGTCCATATTTTCAGGTTTCATCTTGGCTCACAAGCACTAGAAACTCAATTAAATGGACAGAGATGCTGTTATAATTGGTTCACTTAAGGAGTTGGAGCTTTAGAGTACACATGGCAGTACTATTAGGCTTAGCTCCAGGACTTGTTTCTCACTTTCTGCTGCATTTCCATGCCGTGTTAGGTTGTGGTAGGTCCAATTCACCCATGGAGGGTGTTTGCCACCCTTTCTCAAAACAGGGTAGTGCTGTTGGTACTCACACTTAGTAACACTGCTCGCATGTTTTTCAAATCATGGAGCAACTTGTGGCTTCAAAAAAGGTTAAGTAAGGACTGCAGTGGGTCAGAACTCCTGATTTGCAAATTTCCATGTCTAGAAAATGCTGAGATCTCTAAAAGTGAAAGTTTTGGATGTAAAAATTTTTCCCCTTCCACTGTCATTATTCTAAACTGGGCAGATTCAGCAGCTTTTGAGAAGATGCTGGAAAACCTGACTAGTTTAAGGGGGAGATAGCTAGCCGAGGAAAATAAGTGGTGAGAAAGATGTAGCTGCATTTACTGTCATAGCAACATTTTGGCCACGGAAAGTGAAATTGCTGAACTTGTGTTAATATTTATTGTGTATTCAAATACCCGTCGGAAGGCTTTGTGATCTATGGGTACTATTTTTATCTTCATTTACAAATCAGCAGGTGTTCACAGGCCTGTTGGACATCCATCCTTTTGAGGCATTTATGAGTAAACGTTTCTGGCTATCATAATTTTGGTTGGTCAAGTTCACATTAATTGCTGCACTCTGTGCAGTTGTTCTAACATTTAAATATTGCCTGTGAGTAGGTGTGATTAAAATTACGTCTCTAGGTGCACACTAAATACCTTTGATACCTCACCTACAAACAACTGTAGAATTGTTGGTGAGAATGACAGCTGCAGGCAATAAACGAGGACAGTAATAGAAGTCTCAGTGCTGGAGAGAGCATCATAAATCATGAGGTGAGAGCAGCGTGTGTGCTGACAAATCGGTGAGCAGCTGCAAACAGCATTTTCCAGGTAAGAATTATTGCACTTGCTCCTGATAACTGCTCAGAAACCACCTCTTCCTTGTATGTGGGCAACTTTGCCCCTGCACAGGTACTCACAGCAGTGTAAGCTGTTGAGCTCTAGTATTTTGCCTGGGAATGGTGTTTTGTGTGGTGTAAGGTACAGCTTGTACATTGGACCTTGGTTTTCATCCAAGGTGTATTCAAGTGTGAGCTTTACCTTTCAGGGAGGAAAATCTCCATGCTTATTGCAGCAGATGAGTTATTTGATTTAGCTTCCTCAGAGACTTTGGAGAAGTGTTTTTGACAGGTGGAGAGAAGGAGATGTATTTGGCTGGTTTTAACAAGCTTGCTTTGTTAGTCCTTGCTGGGTGGAGTTTGGAGGAGGTACATATGCCTCTTCAAAAAATAAATGGAAAAAAATTACTGGAATGGTTCTGGTTAAGTAAGGGAGATGGTAATCCAGTCACATAGAAAGCAGTCTTGCTCTTCTACTATAAGGGAGATGAAAACTATTTTAATGAAATAATGATGGGAAACAGATGGCAAAGAGCTAGCAACTGAAATATTTTTGAACACTAGAAAATAAGTGTCAAACACATGTCTTATAATGTAATTATTGCTAAAAGCATAACATGTTAGAATATGTTTTAAAATGTTCAAATCTTTTTTATGCATAATTCAAGCTTAATCTTTTGGGTTCTGGTTAATAGACTTTAATCTTGATAAATTAATGGCTTAGAAGGTTTGATGACCAGAAGTTACCGCCACTTTGCTTGGACAAGTGAATGTGACACCAGTGCCCTACTCCAGAAAGGAGCTGCAGCTGGCAGACATTCATTCACAGCTTTAATATGCAGTCCTGCAGGAGCACCCTTTGGAGCTCCTGTGCCATCAGTTTGTTGTCCGTGATGGGAGAAGTTGCTAACACACACAGAGGCGTGTTGAGACTGCAGTGTGGGCAGGGCAGCCCCGCTGTGGGTGCTGGGTGTCTGGCTCTGGTGTTGGGGAGCACAGCTCCAGAATGCAGCACACATCCTGGTGAACACCAGGAGCCCCAACAAGCACTGCCCCAGTGCTGCTGCAGGTGTGACCTGTCCTGTCCCCTCCGTGACAGGGGAACTTGAGTATCTGCAAGGATTTCTCAACAGTTTTGCTGTGCTGTGCTTATGGTTAGAATGTAGTTGTCTTTCTGTTGTACTTGAAACTGTTTACATAAATCATACAAATAAAGTGTTTATTAGAAATGGTCCTTTGAATAGAGTCATATAAATATGAGATAGTTGTGTCCCAGTTTACAACCCACCCCTCTCCCCCACTGGGCAGGAGGATTTGATCACTGGATTGAGAGAAGACTTTTGTGGTTTTGGAATGTTTTCATTGTGGCTGGTTTTGTTGTTTCTTTGTTTGTTTTCTTGTCAAGTTTCATTTTCAGCTGACTTAGCAACGATTGATACCACTGTCCGTGACTGCCTGGTTTCTGCATCAATGAAAGGAACGTTAGGAACACCTCAGATAAGCAGATGGGGGGCCAAGACCTCCCTTTCAGCTCAGCTCAACAGGCTTCAGGCTGTGACATTTTTCTTTCTCAGTGTCCAGGCACTTTGCAGTTTGCCCAAAAAATGAAGATTATTTTCATACCCTTCAGAACAGTGCAACAGCATGGTTTTCTAGAAACTCTTTTTTTCTCTTATAAAATATTCTTCTGACATTGACAAGTATACAAGAGAAGCTATTTTTCTGCGTTTTTATATTAATGTAACATAGCCAATGTGCACCTTCATGTGTGTTTTTTTTTCCTCTAAGTCCCATTGAACTGAATACCTCTTACCAGCCTCACCTGATTTAATACTGAGCTAGCTCAAGGGTACCATTCATTGGCTGGTGGCATGGTGACTTTTGGAAGATAAGCTGGACAATGTGCAAGCTTTGGTGCTAGCAACACAGGGCTCTGACTGTGGTGTCCCTGGCATGGCTGCATTCCTCCCCTTTCCTCCATCCTCTGTGCTAGCAGGAAGGACAGAGGGAAAGGTGTGCATGTGTGCTGGGTCCCATCTGTGCCTCTCAAAGGAATAGATAAATTATGTCTTGGAGGTGGTGCGGACTGTGTGCCACTGACACAGGCTGATGGGAATCAGGAAAGGTAGGGTGGAATGGAAGCAAGGGCCCATCACTGCACCATGCTGGATGGCTTGTGGATGGGTCAGAATCTTTTATGACTTTCTGCATTCACTTCTCCTGGACAGGAGTAAATGATGCCATTAATACTGAGGGGAACTGTACCATGATGCCCAGTGTGAACATGCTGCTCTGTGAGAAAGGTGGACAGTCCCTCTTTCCATCCTGTGGTTTTGTGCTGTCAGGACTACTTAAGCCTCTTGGTTCCCTGCTACATGTTATTCCCATCCTTATGCTGTGTTAGCATAAATATTTGTGCAGGTGCACAATGAACCAGACTGCTGAACTGATGAGGATGGAAACAAAAAAAACCTTTTGTGTTTCTTACATGTTTTTCCCCTAGTCTGTTTCCCTCTGTGCCTGCACCAATCACCCATGAGCAGCACATGGGCAGCAGCAGAGGATTCGGAAGCAGAGCTGTGTGGCAGACGTGGAGGCAGGAAAGATTGCTTTAACAAGCTCTCCTGCCTAGGAAAATAAGACAGATCCACAGCCTCACAATTAGCAGAAAATAATAAACCCAGCTTGTAAATAGATTGGATCAAGTGATTAAAACCACAATATTTTGATTTGCATAAACTTGTTTTCCTATTAGTACAAGAGCATCTGTTGCTGGGGGCAGGTAGATTCTCACTAAATGAAAACCTGAATTGCACGTAACCTTCCCTGCATTGGGCACCGCTTGTCCTCTGTTAGAGGAGCCTCTGGAACTGCTCAGGAGTCCTGAAAGCAAGACCCAAACAAAGAGAGCTTGGTTCTGCAGGGCCATGCCCATGCAAGATTATCCTTCGTCCACTGGATGATCGTGGGAGGCTGGAGGCCTCTGCCATCTCCAGCCACCTGTCCTGGAGAAGTGCAGAGGTGCTGGAAGAGCTGCGTCTCCAGCTGGGCCGTGGTTGAGGGCACTGGGGAAGCGTGACAGGGCCAGGGCTGCCCATCACACAGAGCAGTCTCCCTCAAGCCTTGTTCCTCCCCACGCTGCCTGGCGCTGTCCTGGGGATGGGATGGGTAGTTTGGGATTGCTGGAGACCCTGAGCCTTTTAAAATGCCCTTGTATGTTCTGTGACACAGGGTGTGAACTGGCACTGAAACCAGCTGTGCTACATCATGCTGGTTAGTTCTTCGAGTTTGGGTTAAGTACCCCCAGCTCTGAGGCTTCTGTTTTGCAGAAGGTGACTGCTTTCCACAGACTAAAAGCCCCTATGCAGATCTTAGGAGATGCTTTTTGTTTTCCTTTGAGCAACCTGTGTTTCAACTGAAATGGATTATTTCCTTTTCTGTCATACCAGGTCGTGGGAACTTAGCACTGTACAGTCAGGGAGGAGGTATCAGGATCTCGAAGCCCATCCTCCCCTGTGGTTGGTGTGGCCACAGGATACTTCTGTCACACTTACCCCTGGCAGAAAAGGCAGCTGTGTACTGTCACAAATTGTGCAGTAAGATCGAAAGCTAAAACCTGGAAGGGAGAGCCAAGTTGCAGCTTGCAGCCCCCAAGTGTTCCTGCTGGCATCTGCTGTCCCCACCCTCGGTGGAGGGAGCCGGTGGCTGTGGGTGACTCCTGTGGGTGCCCGGGCGGGGCGGGCGGTCCGGCGCAGGCGGCTCTTTCCGGGAGCCGTGGCCTCCCCGCGGCCAGCTGGCAGCAGCCCCTGGCTCTGTGCCTCCCCGGCTCCGTTTCTGCAGCTTTGGAGCCTCGTTCGGGGGCTGAAGTGCCGCAGCAGAAGCTGTGCTAAAAGGGTGCCTTGTGCATGGTGTGCAGTCCTGCTGCGGGGGGAGCCCTGATTGGTGGCTGGAGCTCCTGGGCACCATGATAACCAAAATAACCCTTATTATTAAACAGAGCGTGTTGTCTAAATGCTAGTTGTGATTTTAAATTATTTTTGTTATGTTTCCTAAAGCCCGTGGCACACTGTGTTTCGTTGATCTGTATTTTCAGAGGTGTTCTGTTACTGCGGGGGCTGGAGCTCAGGGATCAGACCACGAGTGGCCCTGTCCCCTTGGGAGTGTGCAATAAGTCACTCCGGCTGCCTTGTGGGTGTAGATGTCTTACATCTGTGGGGTGCCCATGCTCCCATGGAATTAAATGTTCTCGCTGTTTACTGTGCATGGGTTTGTTACTAAGGGATGCTATCGCTCTTCATGCCTTACACAAATGAAGTGACAGAGCCTCTGCTGAACAGAAATGCATAAACCAGTCATCTTCAGGTATTGGAGAAAATTTCCCTGAATAAAGAAGCGAGCCAGAACCTTAAACTGGCCACTATTTGTGTGCATTTTACTGTGGGCACTCTAAGACATCTCAGTGAAGTAGACCTGTGACCTTGGTCTAGACTTTGTCCTGATGTTGTGAACAGATTTTGAGTAGATTGCTGTTGGGGTGCCATATAGCATAAAGATTTTCATAAAGAAATTAATGTTCAAATTGGAAGAGAGCTGATAGCATCATACACAGATGTTTTGTGCATCAGCCTTTATTGTAAATTAACTTTTAATAGCTCCGGATAATTAATTTTTTCTTAATTTAGGAAAAAAATAACATGACTTATGGTTGAAAACAGAAATTTGCAATCCCTTCATGTCTCATGGTAATTTTTCTTTCCAAATTTTGTTTTTATTAAAAATAGAATTTTTCTTGGAAAAATGCTGTTTTTTCTTAAGGCAACTGATAAAGTAAAATGCCTGAAAGAGATCCCTATTCCAGTGCATGCTCTTTCTGAAAATTTGATACTTTCAAATAGCATGAAGACTTCCAGACATCTCCAAATTCATGGTAGTTTTTCAAGTTTATAGACTATTTCTAGAAATGAAGGGCGCAGATTTTTTTGCAGGTGTTTTGGGGTTTTTTTTGTGATTGGTTCTTTTAATTATATTCCAAGCAAATTACCATAGTGAAATCTTTGTGTGTCAGGATATCAAGAATAACAGTGTAAGCCTCTTCCATTAATATTCATTGTGATATTTCATAACTGTATCTGTTGAGCAGCACTGATTGAATTTAGAGAAATTGTATTGTTTAAAATCCTTTTCATTAATATATTAAACTCTGATAGCATATTATTGAAATCAGTTTGTACACAGAGATTTGATCTTGCATCTCTAGCCTTACCCAAGTTAAGAGACTGCTTGCATCCTCCATTAATGTCATATTAGGGAAATTGGCACTCCAGTTTGATGGGGTTGCTGTGTTCTGGTAGCTGTAAGAACTGTACAGGTTTCAGAAATTACTGGTGATACTTAAGTGCATTACAAATTAATAAAAAGTTATAGAAGATACTATTTATACTGAAGTGCAAAATAAATACAGGATTTTCTTCTAAAGAGAAAATGGTTTGGGGGTTTTTGACTGTTAATGAATCACTCTGCCAGGCTTAATGGTTTTAAAGAAAAAAAATGCATGCACTTAAAGCATTTAATTTTTTTTCTGTCCTACTTCACTATCAAAGACTACACAAACAGAGGAAACAGGCCGATGAACTGGTCTTTGGGAGGAAATAGTTAAAAGTTGTTAAGCCTAAGTGCTATCAAACACCTAAACAAACCTCTGAAAGTAACATTGGTACTAACAACTCACTGGTTTTAAATGTTTCTTGTGACTGATCCCAAAGAAATAAGAGGTGAGTGTGCTGTTTAAACTGATTGAGCCTTGTTGCAATAGTGGAAATTAAGCTGCATGCAGCAACTTTTTTATTTTTTTTCCCCTAACTGTGTGCTAGGAGTTTATGAGGAAGGTGAAGAGCAGGCAGAGCCCTGCTTCCTGGGAACCAAGAAGGAAGTGCTGCTGCTCATACTCATACAACTTCTTTTGTATCTTTCCAAATTTGAATCATTGTGAATAAAACCTGGATTAAACTAGTAAAAGTTTTAGGGTCTTGTTTTGATTTGTTTTTTTTTTCTTTTTCATCCTGAAGCTTTTTAAATGGCCCTGCTTTTAGAGGTCACAGACTTATCTGTGTGCACACCACTGAGGCCACATGAGGTGCCTCATTGCTAACTCCCATGTGAGTAACTCCAGTGTAAGTTTTTGCAGGAAGAGAACAAAATGGGTTTACAGCATCCCTTTAATACCCACTCAAATTAATCTGCATGAGGTTTCAGAATACGTACAGTTGAATATTCAAGTTTCAATCTAGCTGTTTGACAGTGTTTTTGCAGAATGCTAACCACTTAAAAGCAGCTTGGGGTTTTAGGTTTTGGATTTCCCAGTTGTTCCTCCTCTGTTAGCAAGCCAGGCAATGCAGGATAGGGATAATGCATGACAGTGAGAAAGCAGCTCGCTTCTTGACCCCTGCCACTCAAGAGCCAGGTGATGTACTAAGCACAGGCGAGGGAAATCAAAGTCACAATCTTGTAAATATTTATATACATTGTTAAGGTTAGACATAAAAATGGTTTTTTAAACTTTGTCACACTCCTTGCACATAAAGTTAAGAATGTATGTAAATACTTGTAGTCTGGAACCTATTTCAGGTTAAAATATTTAATATCCTTTCAAAAATACTTTTTAAAAATTTTTTTATTAAATACTGCAAGGTCTTATGCTGCAGTATTAAAGATGAAACCCAGCCACATGGGTAACTCCTTCTGGCAGCAGCAGGCAAGGGAACAGCTCACCGACATGTGAGCTGCTTTTGTCTACATGTTCAGGCTCTCTCTGCCAGGAGTTAAGTGTTCAGTTAGAGGGCAGGAGGCTTGTCTTTGGGTCACTGAACTCCAGGCTGTGGTTGTCTGATTTCAGCTAATTTTTCCCCTCCAAACTTCTAAAGTAACTTGGAAAAGATTGCTTCGAGTGTCCCCAGTAATAAAACAGGGTGCACTGGTTTTGCATTAATTGATTTGTGGTGATGAGGAAAAAGTCAGCACATGAGGTTAATTATGCAATCTTCCATCTCTTGCTTGGACTTCCCTAGTTAGTGTGCAGAAGCTACTTTTACAGTGCTACTGTAAGATAAATAATTTGCAAGGTTCCTGGTAGTACAGAAGTGCAGCTACCTGGAACTGGGAAGGACTGCATTTTCATAGGCTCTCAAAATCTTAGCATGCATCAGTCTTTGTCTTGAGAGCTGTGTTTTTTTACTTATTTTATTAGCTCCTGGTGTGAAGGAAGTGATGTTATCCTAGCGACCTCCTTGTCTTCATTTGGCCTTCAGCGTTTTTGTGTGTGTGCGTGTGTGTGTGTATGTATTTTCTTAGTAGTGAGTGACTGAAAACATGTGCAAGCCAGCCATGTGCTGATGTTGCACTGACTCCAACTCTCACCCACCCGCCCACTTTCCTTCCTTCCTTCCTTGGAGAGCTGGCAAACAAATTACAGCCTCAACGTGTGTGCTGCTCAGGCAACGGCCCGCTGGGGAAATGCAGGGGGAGAACATTTGGATGCCAGATCAGTGTCTCATTAGGCATTTCTTAGTGTATTTTACAAGTCTGCAGACAAACAGTAGTTAAGGCTCAGATGGAGAAAAATTTATATGCTCCCTGCAGAAAAGGAGGGAGGCTGGGGAGTCTGCTGGGGATTGCAGGGCAGTTGCTGCTGCACCCAGGCAAGTCCCACATGGCCATGCAAAGATTCAATAATGTGCCCTAAAAGCTGATGGGTGGGAGGGGATTGGTGGCCCTCCTGATGACTTTGAAACATCAGATTGATTCATTGCGTTCTGCTTTGAGATAAGGTTTACAGATCCTGCACAAAATGTTGGGGTTCATGTGTGGTACAAGTGTGAAACTGGGCTGAATCCAGTCCAGACCTGCTCAATGAAAGGTAATTTGCAAAGTCATGTGGCCGAATCAGATGACTTCAGATGTGTTTTTAAGTGAGGGTTAAAGGAAACATTAAGCTTATGTTTCCTTGTTGCCGTCATTGCTGTTTTACCGTATTAGAGTCTTAATGGTAATGTTTTCCTTTCTTTTTCACAAACAAGATGACCTTGGCAGTTAATGACCTGCTTACAGTCTTTGGCATGGCTCTGCTGGGGAGGGAGCATTCATCATATTTATTCAGTAATTTCACATTACAGAAGATGCTCGACACTGGCTGTGAGGAGGCAGTGAGTGCAGCAGTATAAAGGGACACAGCATGTAGGAGGAGGAGGAGGAGGGTGGCCCCTTTTCAGGAGAGGGATTCCCCCCTCAGTATGGATGCAGAAAGATCCAGGCCGCAGGAAAGCGAATGCAGGAGCTGGGGGTGTGGGCTGCTGTGGGGTGGGCCTGCCTGTGGACAGCAACAGCCCAGCTGCCTGGCACTGTGGAGGCAGGGAAGAGCAGCTGCTCCCTCCCTGCACACTTGGGTGCATTTGCTGGACAGCTGGGAGCTGAATGGCTTTGCTTCAGCAGAGCAAAACTGGTCCCTCAGCACCTGCATAATTGGGCTGTGCAGACCCCAGCACAGCAGTGGGGCCTGATGGTAGGGAGGGCACATGAGCCATCAGCCCTGCTGCTGCCTCATCTGCCCTTCAGCTGAGAAATGTTTAAATGGGGCTGTATGCCATCGATATATATTTAAAAAGCCATAAATAAATGGTAGCAGGCCTTCCTGACCCACATTGCACTTACTGGCTGGAGAAATGCTGGGTGTGTTTGGTCTCCACATATTTGGTGCTGTGCTCTGGCCCTGTGTATTGCAGCCACACTGCTGTAGTTGGAAACTCAATGAATAAAAATAAAGCTCAAAACTCGTGGGTCTAAGTTTTGTGGAGTTGTTTTGTTTGTTTTTGTGAGGAGAGAGGGATAAAAAGTTGTCCTTTTTTTGCTTGTTTTGTTTTTAAATCTAGATTAACCATACAAAGAAGTGTTACCTATGAACTGCTGCACTGGCAAGAGTAAGCTGGTGCTTTGGAAACAATTTCTGACTTGGGAGCAAATAATTTGCTTTTTAAGTTGCTCTGTTTTTTCCTCTGAGAGAGGCCTGGGTGGTGAAGAGCTCTGGTTATGGGTGCAGCAGCCACTGAGGGGACAGTGGGGAGGCTGCCATCATGTGAGCAGTAATTTTATTTATGTTGTTATCCTTTCATACTGTCACAGTAAGTCTATATTTCTTGTCATTTTGTAAATGATTATATAGGATTAGGCCTTTTACCAGCATTTAAAAATTCTGCAGTCATTTTAAAGGCTCTCTCCCTTCCTGGCTCAGCCAAGCGATTCCTATTCTTGCTGGTATTCCTCGCTATTTAAATAATGCCGGGCCTGATTAGGAGGAAATGGTCTCTGGAAGGCAACCGACATTTTCAAAAGCGCTGTTCCACAAAGGAGACTTTGAACTGTGCTAAGGCTTTAAAAGTTAAATAATATTTTGAATGTTAGAGTTCTAATGTTTTCCTATTGTCATGGGAGACTTGGATCGAGTCCCAGGATTGTGGTTAACTTTGCCTCCAAGCTTAGGCCTTATTTATTACCACTGAGGAGATGAACTTAAGCTACTTCACCTCTTTTTTTTTTCTCTTTTTTTTTTCCTCTTAAAATTGAGACATCTTTTAAATTTTATTTATGTTTATTTCCAAAGAGGCTCTAAGTTTGATTATTTTTTTAATGGAGGCCTGAGGAGGATGAGTGGTGTCTTGGGCATGCCGAGGACTGTGGCAGAGCTGCTGGTGCCCTGAGCACCCCATGTCCGGAGGGGCGTGGGACGTGGGGCACAGCTCTGTGGAGGGGCTCTGAGGCTCCCTGCAGCCGCTCTGGAGTGAGGGCAGTTAAAAGAGGAGGCAATTAAAAGAGGAAGATCCTGAGGGGAGAGAGCCATGAGGGGCAGGCAGCAGGGGCTGGGCGCAGTCTGGCTGAGGCCGGGCACGGTGCCCGTGGGGAGCAGGCCCCATGGCCGTGCCCGTGGGGAGCGGGCCCCATGGCTGTGCTGAGGGGCAGGGGGGCTTGAGCCCCTGGCTGCAAGAGGCCCTGCACTCCCATCTTGCAGGGAAAGGTGGAAAGGCCCCTTCCCACCCAAACCATCCCGTTCTGGTGTGGAGCTCGGCGAGCGCGGCCCAGGGGCCTCTGGTGGGATGCAGCTCAGGTTTGTGGCTTTCACAAATGAGTTTATTTTCACACAGCAACCTACTGGAGCCACAGTTTAAGGTGTGGTTATGATGGAACAAGGTTGTTTTAGGAAATAAAGTTAATACTTTAAGGACATTTATGCATTTACTAAGCCCTCAGAAAGCTGCATGAACTGTGATAATAAAATTTGCTGTGCGGGTCAAATCGTGGCCTTCATTGTTAGGCATGGATTTTCCTGTCGTCATTCTCCCCTGGGGATTTATTTGGCATGAGGTATAATTTATTTGGCATCACGTAATCTGTGCACAGTAGTCATGAACCCTTGCTTTGAGGATGTGGGGTTCAGGGCTGCTGTTGGTCGGTGCAGTCTCCCAGGGCCCATCTTCCATTGCTGTGTACTTCCTGCCCGTTCCCAGGAGCCTAATTATTAATATAATAGTATGTAATAATGGCTTATCAGAACAGATTACGTTAGTGTGACTTGCTTTTGCCATAAGTCAGTGTACATTAAAATAAGTTGAAAGCTGGGTATGTTTTCTGCCGAGTAAATGTTCCTTTCCAGCTTCCAAAAGGAAAGAAATCCCTTTCTATTTAGCAACATTGAGTGTCTGCTAAAAGCAAAAGAATGGTGGTTTTGTAGTTGCATTTTTTTGGCCCAGGTGAAAAGTGTAATAAGTGAAGCACAAGGCAGAGGAGAGGGAAGAACCTAACCAGATACTAGAGATTTTATGAATATTAAGCGTTTTCCACTTAAGCAGTCATTTTAATAATCTGAAACTTTAATAGTAGTATGACTGCCTGCATCTGCACCAGCTGTATAAGACAGATAAAAGTCTCAGTTTAACATGATTTTTATCAGCTTACTCATGCTGGTGTTCAACCTACAGAAGTTTCACTTTGCATGGTGAAAAGCAGCTTTCTAACAACAGGAGTGGTTGTATGCAGGAATAAACAGTGTAAGTTTGGTTCTTTATCTAGGAAATCATGGGTAACTGATGGTAGTTTAAATACTTCAGGGTTTTTGTTCCCTTCCCCCCTCCAAGGTATTCAACCTTAGTGCCTAGAGTTGTACTTCATGATTCAAGAATAAACCTGTAAATGCATGCTGAATATTTTCTGGTAGCTAATTATAAGAACTGTTTGTTCCCAAGTTAATGAACTCCATTAGTTTTCTGCATTCAGTTTGTTACATGTGTTATAAAATAATTGCAATGTTTTGGAGTTTTCTTAATGTGTGTGTTTAAATGTAAATTGTCCCAGTAAAGTAAAAAGACTTGGTTGGGACTGTTCTCTAAACTGTCTGTGGATATTTAAACCTATGCTTGTTCCACTCAGGAAGATACTTTAGAAGTTCTGCATTCTCAAACTAATTCTGTCTTCCTGAATGGTTTGCTTCTTTTTTTTGATACCTCAAAAGGTAATTCTAAGAAAGTGTCTGCTGCACTTGATGCCAGATACAAGTATTGGAGTAAGTTTTATACATATGTAAGTGGGTAATTAGGTAGAACTTAAAAACCCAAAACAACCAACCCCCCTCCCCCTCCCCCCCCCCCAAAAAAAAAAGTCAAACCAAAAGCTAAACAATAAAACAACCAATGCACACTAAATCTGCTGCTTTGGACTTGTCTGTTCGATTTCCTGCTCAGAAGGGCTGGCCTACACTGCCCCTTCCTCCGACATTTCAGCTTCTGTCTGGGAGCTGCTGAGCTGTTTGTACTGAAGTGAACGAGGGCCCATTTCATTTGCCCTTGGCTTTGCAGGCTCTGATCAGTAAGGTGTTAATCACAGCCCAACTGTCCCTCTGGCAGGTGCCAGGTGGGCAGTGTGGAGCATGGCTCTGCACCTGAATTTGTCAATCTGAGCTCAGTTAAGACTGGGATCCATTTTAGGTGATCCCATCATTAATACAGGTAATGCCTGTGTCCAGATATGTTTGCTCTTTGCCTGGGCAGCAGAGCCTGGGGGAAGGATGCAGGCTGACTTTGTGTCTGTTCCTCTCAGATGAATACGTTGCATATCCCTTAAAGAGTGGACCGCAAGAAAACAAGAAAGAAAAATGGAACAAGCATTTTGTACCACTTATTTGTGTAAGGTCTGGGTTGTGTTGCACATCTGGAAGCAGCTTGCTACTCTCTGTGCATTTGCTAGTGATTAGCTTTTTTTTCCTCTAGTGCTTCTAATTTGAGATCCTGCTACGGAGTTAGGGAGGAGTTTCTATAGAAGCAGATATAGTACTTTCTTTTGTAGCAGGTTTTTTAAAGCACTAGTATTGATTCGTTTGAAGGTCTATCTCCTCTAATAACTCAAATTCATTTCTTACAAAACTCACCATCACTGGATTGTCAAGTTAAAAAAGGTAAATGTGAAAGGATCTCATTCTGCTTCGGCAGCAGTTCTTGTTTGTTCCATCTGATGTATTTCTCTTGTCACTGTGCTGCAGACCTTGTCTATCCAAGGAAGTGAGTAAGCCACTGTTAATACAAGTGCTTAAAAATATTTTGTTCGTGACCTTTGGAAAAGTTGAACTTAGGAGATCAAAAATAGAGAAGGAAAACTGTATTTCTGTCTTGCTAACTCCCCCCTTCCCCAGAGATACAGAACCTTGAAACTGTGACAGCGTTTATGTCTCTTTCAAACTTAACAAGTGACAGGAAACATTCCCTGCTAGGTTGTAGCCAAGCTTGTAAAAAAACCAAACAAAAAGACCCGGTAACTTTGGGAACTGCTGGAAACAAATGCTGTATATTTCACAGAGATCCTTTCCTAACTGATTCTGGAAATTTCAAGTTATGTATATATTAAAAATATTTGGTCATGATTGAAAAAAGCCTTTATAAGCTTGATTTCTTGTATTGCATCTTTTTATTACCTGTGATTGTTATTTGTTTAAGTGAAGAGACCTTTCTAGGATGAAAAGGACAGACTAAAGTGGGCTATTTGCTGCAAATGAAATGTGTTCTCTTTATGGCACCTGTGGAAACAATTTCAGTCTGGATGGAAATACCTTGAAAGTTCTCTCTGCCTGCCTGCCACAGCCCCGGGGAAATTTTTTTGAATGGGATTTAGAAGACTTTGAGAGAACTGCCTTTTTTGGGAGCTGATGACATCATGTGTCTGTTTGTAGCTTTCTTGGGCAAATCAGTGAATATTAGTGCTGCACTGTTTATTGCCCTGTAATGTGTAAGCCCTTTTAGCTATGGACCAATAACTCATGGGTTACACAGTGGTGTCTGAGTGATTTGGAGCTCTCCTGGAGGGAGAATGGAGTGGCATGAAGCTGTGGTAACCATCTTTCGCCCCAGCATTTTGTGCATCAGCTGTGTAGCATTTTTAGTTATTGCTAAAATTTGTGGTAGGAAGCTGCCTGAAA
This sequence comes from Melospiza melodia melodia, assembly GCF_035770615.1. NCBI lineage: Eukaryota > Metazoa > Chordata > Aves > Passeriformes > Passerellidae > Melospiza > Melospiza melodia. Next base: position 23,690,549 of record NC_086202.1, read on the forward strand.
TGAAATGTGAGGAACTCTGTATAATAATAAAATCAATTGGACTGTTTCCCCAGTAATTCTGGAGACTGATGCATCATTAATGTTGGTAATACAGTAGCTGTCAGATCACAAACTTCTCAATAAATGTGCAGCTGGCAGGCTTTGATGGAAATTGGAGGCAAGCAGAGAATGAGATTTAGGGCTTTGATATATGGGGTGTCAGCCATGTGATGAAGTTTTTATCAATTTCTGTCACTTCTGTCTCTTATGTTCACTACATATGTGGTCTTCCTTGCAGTTTCTGGTGGTGACTGAAATGATAGCTGCACCTTTTTAATGTTTAGTAATAGAAATAGAGGTTAAAAGAAGAGGCAAGTTTGCTTTTAAATATGTTGTTTTGTATATGGTGGCATCACATTAGAAATGTAAGGCAGTGATTGCCTGATATACACTTGGTGATTTATTAGTCATTATAATAACTTCAGATGGAAGCTGGATGCAGAACTAATCATCAAGGAACTTGTCTGAATGCAATAGGAAGGCAGTTGTTCAGTATCTTGATTAACTACCTGTACCAGGGAGGTATCAGGGGAACTGGATGAGTGGCTTTTCCAGTCCTTCTGACTCTTTTTTGTCATGTTTTTGTTTTAAACTGCTTAGTAAATCAGAAACTCTCTACATCTTCAGAATAACTAATTTGAAAGACTTCCTAGAACAGTTACTTGAAAAAATCAAATGGGGATGTTGCAAATTGCCATCAACCCTGATTTAGATCAGAATTACATAAACAGCTGGAAAGTGACACAAATATCTGCAACATAAAGGACAAATAAACCAAAGAGTTTGCTAAGAGTAAATACTGATAAGGACATTTGCATCTGAACACTTTGCACTTATGAGCTGTGAGGAACAAGTTTTCATTATGGGCTACACTGATTTATATGTTCACAAAGTTGGGATGTGAGTTTTTCTCTACACTCCTAAAACAAAATGAGATTCTAGGAGCACAAAACAAATCCTTGCTCATCATAAGAATAAGTTTCTGACTGCATCACATTAGCAATAGCTTTGGGTGGCTCTGGGCCAAAGTTGGCTGAGAGAGCTGAAGCAGGTTGCAAGCAGTGTAGGACCAGGGTGTGCACTTTGAGCTGCTCTTGCAGGAGAGGCCATCACTCCTTGTACAGAGTTGTTGTTAACTTGTGATCTCAGCAAACTTTGGGGGAAACTGCTTTTCTTGTTTGGATTTTTGACATGAAAAATGTGAGTGTGCAGATGCTTTATACATAAAACTTGAAAGCATAATGATTTGTCCCTTGTTCTGCCTCCACAGATTTTTACAGGGAGGATGTAATTGGTACTTCTATGTGAAATCCCATGGAAATTATTAGTAATGTAACTCTGCATAAAATATATTACAGGAGTTTAGTTAAAGGAAATGCCCTTTAAAAATTTGATAGGCTGATTCTCTGTGGGCAGATATCAGAGGAATTTTTTTCAGCATAACCCAGTGCTTTTTCAGTAGTTTGCCTTTTGCTAATGCCTTATCCACACTCCTATATTTGCTGCCATTTTAGCTACAATTCTGTGAGTTATGGTCAACTAACAAAAGTTTTAGCAAAATATTTTGGCCCATTTTGCCCCCTTGGGATTTTTTGTGTCGGTACAAAACCGTTTTTCATATTGAATATCTGCAGAGAAGTGTCAAGTGCTAAAGAATTGGAGCAAAATATTTTAATTCTTGTTTCTTCTGTATTTTGAAATGAGTAATATGCAGAGTAAATAATTCTGAGAAAGTATTTCAAGGGAAAATTGTAATTCCCACTGTAAGTAGTTTACTCAATGTGTCTATAATTCCTCCTAAGGTCTGCAACTTACATGTTGTCTGTTCCCACTTTCTTTGGAGCCTTAGAACTGGAAGCCGTTCACAAGGCAAGCTGCAATGCTTGCAAATACATGCATGTGGCTGATGTGCTGCTACTCTTTTAAACACTATTGCTGGTTCACATGTAGGTGCCTCCCCTTGTTCTCCTCATTGATAACGACCTATTTCCTTAGGTCATGATAACTGTATGCATGTATAGAGATGTCTGTGTGTATGGGATTTCTATATATGTGTATTCTATATACTATGTATTGTTCTATATATTAGGTACTTGATTTTCTTAAAATGATGCTGTCAGAGGCTTTTTGCTATGGCATGATTTTTTTTTCCATGTGTGAATTTTCAGGAATTAAAGTTGAAGGGGCTTTTTGGTGTTGAATGCCAAGCTTGCCTTTTGTGGGTTAGACAATGTTGTTTGTGTATGGATAGACAGTATTCATTTTAGCAAAAAGGCTCTGCATCTGGCTTGTAGTCTCATAGGCAGATGAAATCATGAGGAATAGCTGGTAATGTCAAGTGGAATACATGATAAAATTATTAAATTATGTAGCATTGTCTAATCTGCTCACACAGCTTTGCCTGTTACAAGTGACAAACTAATATGCCATCAGACTTGACAGCCCTCTTAGTTTATTGTAGACACTCGACACAAACTGTCGTTCATGTGCTCTAGAAGTGATGTGTTTCAGATAACAGGAAATACATTCCTCTGGCACCTTATAAAACCCTACACTTGGCTGAGTGTTAGGTGAAAGAAAGCACTGGGGCCAGTTCATAATAACAAATTCAGCTTAGACTGAGTACATGTGCAAGTCCACTTGTTTTCCTTTTGTAGGAGTTTGTGAAACCATTCTTTTAAAGTTAGTGATTTTGTTAGCAGATAAACAGAAAGACGTTGCACGCAGTCTGCTGCAGAGGTGTGGAGCCAGAGTATGTGAAGTTATACCTCAGCATGGCATGAAAATTTCAGTGGATTTAAAATCTGTCAGTCAAATTTGAACAATACTTCAAGTGGATGTTTTCATGGAGTTCAGGGCATGCCAGAGCAGCAAACACAGGAGCTCAGTTTTCAGCCCCCTGTAATGGTTATAGGTTTCAGTTTCTCACTGCATGATATGGAGGAAAATGTGCAGATGACCCCAAGCTAGTGGGGGTGTGTTGATCTTCAGGAGGGCTCTGCAGAGTGGCCTGAACAGACTGGAAAGATGGGCTGAATACAATGATGTGAGGTTTAACAAGACCAGGTGCTGGGTCTTGCACTTTGACTACAGCCCCCTGCAGTGCTACAGGCTGGGGCAGAGCAGCTGGACCATGGCCAGGAAGAAAGCACCTGGGGTTCTGATTAATGGCTGGCTGACTGTGAGCCAGCAGGGTCCCTGCTTGACCACTGGCCAATGCCATCCTGGCCTGGATCAGCAAAGTGTGGCCAGCAGGACCAGGGATCATCCTCCTGTACTTGGCACCAGTGAGGTCACACCTCGAGTCCAGTTCGGGGCCCCTCAATTTGGGAAGGATTCTGAGCTGCTGGAATGTGTCCAGTGAAGGGCAGCAAGGCTGCTGAGGGGTCTAGAACACAAGCACTGTGAGGAGCAGCTGAGGGAGCTGGGGTTGTTTAGCCTGAGGGCGAGGAGATTGAGGGGAGACCTTATCAATCTCTACACCCACCTGAAAGGAGGTTGCATCCAGCTGGGAATTGGTCTCTTCTCCCAGGCAACCACTGGCTGGAAAAGAGGACACAGTTTTAAGCTGCACCAGGGGAGGTTTAGGTTGGACATGAGGAAGAATTTTTTCACTGAAAGGGTGGTTAGACATTAGAATATGGGCTGTCTAGGGAGGTGGTGGAGTTACCATCCCTGGTGGTGTTCAAGACAAGACTGGATATTGTAGGCACACAGTTTGTGGTAATTGGGGTAGGGCTGGGCCAAGCCTCATCCCCAGTTGGCTGCAGCTGTGAGCAGCAGGTGAGCAGCACTGACAGCAATGAGCCATGGAGTGCCCAGGGGCACTGAGCAACCACCAAAGGGAGCAGAGGGCACACAGGTGCAGTGCATCAGCAGGAGGGGATAAAAGGCTGGGCTAAATAACGAGAGGAGCAGATGCTTGCAGTCTTCTGGAGTGGAATGATGTTACTCTGTGGGCAGGTGCCTGAAGCCTTCTAATGAGGTATGGTGTTACTCTGGGCAAATACTTAAAGCTTTCTGAAATTGTGTGGTGAAATTGTGTGGTGATACTCTCTGTATTGTGGCTGTCTTGACTGTGGCATATGTTGTGATGGGATGTGGCACTCAGTGCCGCAGTCTGGTTCACAAGGTGGTATTCAGTCACAGGTTGGACTTGAAGATCTCAGAGGTCTTTTCCAACCTAACTGACTCTGTGATTCTTTGAGCTAAGCATCATCCCTTTGAGGCAGGTCTAATGAGGGGTGATGTCGAACATATATCTCTACTGCCTTGACCTGTGTTCATTTGTCTGGATTCCTCCATCCTTATTAATATACATCTGGCTTCCTTTCTGGAAATACTGAATGTGGTGCCAAGCCTTGTGGTGTTTTTGGACTGATTACCATGTGCCAGATCAGCTGGCTTGCACCAGTCACATTTTGGAAAGAACCTTCTCTTGAGAGGCAAAGGGGTGTGTGACCGTGCTCACCCACTGCTACACTGAGGTAGTATCAATCAGTTGAGAACATCTTCACATCTTAAAATGTGCCCAAGTCTAATGGCTCTGACTAGAGTGAATTTGCAGCTGCTTTTAAAGTAGTTGCTGTTGGTGGAAGATGAGAGTATATAATGGGAGTATGAAATTCTGCTTCTCCTTGGGTTCAGTGCATTCGCTATCACTGAGACAGCCCCAACAAACAGACCCATCGTGTCAAAAAAACCAAACTTGCTCCAGTAGGACATGTATTTCATCCTCTTTCCATCTGACTGTGCTGTTCTGTAGACTGCAATTGATTCAAAACCAGGTTTAAGAATAAAGAGCATCTCTGTTCTATTTTACTTGTAGTGGTCAAGTGCAGCGCCTAAGAAAAGTGGCTAGAGTGAACAGTTTTGAATTTATATATATTTCTTACCCTTTCTTAAGGTCAAAGGACAACTTGATGTAGAACTGTGGAAGGGGATTGTCTTCTCTAATTCTCTTTTGGGAAGAAGACTTCTCTCCCTTGAATCGACTAAGCTGCTTTATTTTCATGTTTGCTTTCTGGTGCACTTTCACAAGATCTGATATTTGAAATTTCTCCATAGTATTCTACTCATAACAAAATTTTGCCAAAAGTGCTGATCCAGATTAGCAAGAACATGACACATCCGTGAAGTATCAGACATGATAAAAATTAGTTTTAACACATAGGATCAGAGACTTTAAGATTCTAAACTAATTAGAGACTGAATTAGCCTTGAATTACAACTGGTTTTCATATCTAGAGATGGAAAGACAAATTAATAACAAGCAAAGAGATGGAGCTTTTAAAAGATCATATTTCTCCTAGAAAGAGAATGGTTAGAATAAGATGAAGTTGCCTTTGTCTTGTTTCTCTTTGAAAATATGTCATGTAATTTTTGGTCTTGAAACATAGCTTTAGTTTTCCCTATGTGTTACAGGAATAAAAAATACTGTTAAATTATCATTGTTGATGAGCAGAAGATGACACTTATTTGTCTAAATTGTTTCACTGAGCTTGCTGACACTGCACAACAATGCTGTTGTCCTCAAGCTGCTGTGTGCCACTGTACACTATATTTACAAAAAAAAAGTGTGTAGATACTGTATTTTTAGATGTCTTGAGGCATGCATTCAAGGTGTTTCAGTTACAGGCTTCAGAATTGGGCAAAAGTTTATTAGTTATACCTTTAATAAGATTGCTGTGATAGGAAATGAGTAAAGCTTATCCTAAAACTGCTTAGAATAATTTAGTTGTTTTATTGGATTTGTTTCTTCTGGAAGAAACTTCTCACAGATTGCAGTCTTTGTGCTGGGCAGGAAGAGTAAATTGAGTATTGTCTTAGAGCCATTTGCTTTGAGGTAAATCCTCAAAATCACATCATCAGGGGGAGTGTGTTCTCTTCCAAAGTATTTATGTGTTAAATCAGTAGGGGCAATTGGTGACTATGGATGGTACCCTCTAAAAAGAGAGGACAGAGTGTTTCATGCTCTAAAAACTAAGTGTGTAGAAAGAGCCAGAGTATATTGATGTCTGTTTTGTGTGACTGTTAATTCAGCCAGTTTTGAGTTAAATTTTAAATCTGTTTGAGCTCAAGTTCAGTCAAGCACGTGTGAAGTTTGTCCTTACTCAGGGAAGTGCTTACATTGACCATATGCTTAAATATCATCAGCTGCTGAATTAAACTCTGAAAACCCTCAGGTGCTCTGCTGGCTTGCTTTTATTGTAGCCTCTGTGCCTCCTGGCAGGAGGTGGGTATAGGAATATCTTTGATGCCATAAGAATTTTAGGAGTAGAGCAGGAATTTGAAAATACATCATACTGTTTCATTTTGGGTTTGAGGAAACCAGTGAACTTGGTCTGTGGCTCTACATTCTTCATGTGGTGACATAACTGCTGGTGAAAATATCAGAGCACTGGACAATTTAATATTGAAGTTTTGAGAAGCCCTATAAAAATCTGTCCTTTCTTTCTAAAGGTATCACTTGCTGTAGTTTTTCCCAAATATTTGCCCAGGTGTATTTTTGGAAGATCCAAAGGTTTACGTTGCAATTGGAAGTTCTTTCTGAATTTGGTACATTTTTAAAAACATCCAGTGCATTTTACACTGCAATTGCTTTGTTTTCCTCCGATCTGTGCAAGTTCTATATGTTACTAATAATTTATTATTCATATTTTTAACTTGACACAGTTTTACCTTGAAGCTTAAGAGAAAAGAAGCTAGAACATTAATTTTGTAATGTAGCCAAATATAAGATTAAAGTAGAGATAGCTAAGTGCAAACAGCTGCTCTCTATTTCAAGGGGTACTTGGTGTGTGTTTTTGTATTGATGTTAAAGTTAGAAAATATGTTGATGAATGTCTTGACTAAGATTAATTTATATAACTTGTAACTTGGAAGAGGGCTTGAGATTTATGTCAAATAAACATTGACGGTTTGTAACTGAATTTGTTGTGCAGATAAATGGCATCTGACTATTATTGTCAAGCTTGTTTTAACCTTCAGAGTTACGGGGTTTTTTGAGAGAAACATACTGCAAAAGCTCTCTGGCAAAAAGTCAAGAATTGAAATCTGGTAGTCTATTTACAAATGGTACTTGCAGTGAAAAAGATGGACAGTATAGGGTGGGAGGTTTTTATTGGAGTTGGAGTTTTTTGTTTTTTATTTAATATACATAATTATTTAGCTGTTGTTGCACACAGCAAAGCTTATCAGAATGAAATGAATGCTTTATTCTTCAGCTGTCCCTTAATTTGGGCGTATACCATTGCAACAAAACACTTTTTTGGGTTCTTTATCTAGAGTCCTCCTCATACACAGTCATTCTGTTTGAATAAGCTGACTTTGCTTTGGGACTCACAACCTGCTCACTGGCGCTTGGAATGCTGTACCATGAAATTCATAGATGTTTCTGTGAGAGCTTAAAAATCTTCTGAAAAGTATGCTTTAATATTTTACAATGCTCACATAAATTTAGGCCAGGGACACAGGCCTGTATTAAACAGAGTGCAGGGATCACACTCAGGCCTGTATTAAACAGAGTGCAGGGACAAACAAGGGAGTTTATTCTGAAGCACCCTCTTTGTCCTGCAAGATCTGCTGCTCCTGTTTCCTGCCCTCCTTTGCCCTGATGCAGTTGGAGCATTTTGAGGATCTGCTTTCAGGAAAATCTAAAAAGCAGTGGAGGTTACCTGTGCCATGGGTTAGTGCATCAAGATGCATGATTTACATCGAGGGGGCTCTTGCACTGTGTCTGGGAGGGTACACGAGGGGGCAGGGGTTCTGTGCTGTGTTGTGCCGGTAGCAGCGCGAGCAAAGCTGTGAGCGGGACAAGAAGGCCTCTTGCAAATTGCCATGCTTTAGTCTCTGCTCCTCTTCTGTGTCTCTCTTTCAAAAGGTTGAAATCTCTTCAAGAAAAGTGTAGTTGCTTGATAGGTTATGGAATACTGTGAATCAAGGCCTTTATAAAATGAACATGTAAACTGTTTTCATTCAGTGGTAACTCACCTTTTTCAGAAAGTGTTTTTAGCTTTGACCATTAGATGAACGTTTAAGTGTCTGTGTAGTCAACCATGTCACCAGAGTTTCCTTATGTGGAAGAGAAAGCTCATTTGCACCACGAGGTACTAAACTGCTTTTAATAAAAGCAGTTCTCAAGAACATGAAGGTTTTTGTCATTTGAATGCAAAATGCTTTAGACTACCAGTGAGGAGATACTAGGATTGGGGAAGCATGATAAAGGTTCCAAGTACTTATTTATTATTAGGTTTAGATTTTCAAAATTAGAAATTTTAAAATCAGTGTTTCAAGTTGCTAGTCCAGTTACCTTTTGACTTTGCTCATTTTTTTTCGGTTGTCCTGTGGAGAAGCTGAGCTTTGTCTTTTTAGCATTCTTGAAGTTAAGATGCTGATAGTGTTATGAGCTTGGCTTTTCTATGTGAGGATCTTAGATTAAAAGGAGTAAACAACTGATCTACATGTCAATTTTTTAATGTTTTCTTTTAGTGGAAGGGAAGGACTAGGAGTTGCAAGAAATAATCAATTTCCTTTATTCTAACTGACCTAATGTTTGCAGAACCTGGTTAGGAACTCTTGATTACTATAATTACATACAATAACAAAACTGAAGTCCTTTGGAGAAACCCAGGGCAATTTCCAGTGGTGTTTGTGGATGGATTAATTATTTTAATACCTTTGGAGTAATGCCTCATAGCTCTTTTTTTTTTTCCCCTCCTTCAGCATTACAGTAAACAGCAAACTTTCTTTGCAAAGGACTTAATTGGTAGTAATTTGTTGGCTAGATAGAAGCTGTCAGGAAATGGACAACACAGCTCTGTTGGATACACGTTCTATGTGGTTTTGATTTATTTAGGCATTCTGGCCTTTCTCCCAGGGTGTTGCTGAAGTTTCAACTTCTGAAAATTGGATCAAGGACCATCTTGTGTCTGACTTCAGAATAATATTAGTAATAAAAAGGGTGCAGCAAGACCACTGTTCCTAGGGGATTGAAAACAGTTTTAGCGATGTGATCCTTCAGAGAGCTCCTGTGCTTCCTCTCTGCACAGCTGGAGTTGCAGGGAGGAGAGGTAGTGTATGGGGCCTCAAAACTGATGTTAATGAACAGCTGTTAGCATCTGGGGGGCTGGGAGTTGGCATGAATTAAAAATGCTGTTGACTTTCTATTACTAGGTTATTACTTACAGGCATTTCTCCTGCAAGTTCCTCTTTTTCTTGTTTCTCCATTCCAGAACAAAAACTTAGAATGCTGATAACTAATTTACTGAAAACAGCAATTTTTACAGGCTGACAGTGGTGTTGTTAGAATAACTGAAAAGACCTCTTTCCTCCCCCCCCCCCCCCCCCCCCCCTTCTTTTTATTTCAACCATTGCAGCCAACATACTGGAATATGCATACACCCAGGATCACTGTATTCATAAAATGATGACACCTGTTACCTCTTATTAAATCAATACATTTCAGTGCTTTTCACCGCTGTTTGGGTTTTTGTTGTCCTATAGTCTTTGAACCTTGGCTTTTGTGCTTGAAGTCCTCAAAAAATGTCCAAAACCAAAGCTAAAATACAAAAAAATAACAGCTGTGTGATAATAAAAATGCACTGATGGAAACAGGAGGGAGGATGCCAGCTTGAAGCAGTGTGTCTTGTCAGCAATTTGAATACTCTCCTAAATAAGGTCATTTTAAGGTACAAGTAACATGTTCTGCTAGAACTGCAGGCTGTGAGGACCTGTGGGAGATTTAAAAGAAAAGTTAAAGCCTAGGTATCAGCAAAATTTGTCTTGTGTGTGTTAACATAGAAACAAAATTGTTGACTTTATTAACCGTAGTATTAGTGTATCGCCATAAAGCAGATTGGCAATGTCATGTCAGTCTGGAAGAAGAAGCTGTCTGAGTTTGGTAGTCTCCAGTTTAACCTCCCATCCATTTTAGTCATCTGCAAGTGTACTTGTTTGAACCCCCCCCAAGCAAAACTATATCCACATTTGCCAGAATGTTCTTGTGCTATTCAGGCAAGTCCCTACAAGTCCCTGCAACTCTGTATTTTTAAAGAGTTTTGGTAGTAGTTCAGGTAATTGCACAGTAAACTCAAAAAGAAACTTGAATGTGTGAACCCCTTTGTACCTTCAAAAAAAAAAAAAAAAAAAAAAAAAAAAGAAGCTGGTGTTACCCAAATTTGGCACAACTCCAGTTTAACCTGTGTGGAGCAGCTCCTTTCTTTCCTTCCCATGAGGTTAAACTTGTATCATCAGGGGAATGCGTTGGCATTGGCGATCAGAAGGCTTCCCTTCCAGAGATTCCTTCGGCAGAGCTGCTGGTGTGAAAAGGCTCGTGGCCTGTGTCTAGAGGACAGCCAGTTTAAATGTGGGTACAGGGATTGAAACTGCTTTGTTTGCATTCTTTTTCCATCATTGCTGATCTAGAAGTTATTTGGTGATCTGGGAAGATAAAAGCTGATGGGAGAATGGGCTCTGTGCAGATGAGGGTCGTGAAAACGCTGAGGACGTGCGTGGATGGCATTGACAAAAGGACCAAAGTGTAGACAAGTACTGTCGTGAGACAGCAGCAGTTGCACTTGCGGAAGCAGACACAGCCTTCCCAGCACCGGTGAGTGGTGAATAAAGCTGAAGAGCTGGAGATTGGGGCTGCCTTCTGAGAAATGATTGGCAGGGCTGGAAGATAACTCATTACAGAATCAGCAGAAGACTGGGAAACATTCATTTATGCCAATTCAAATTGCTCTGTCTCTGGAGACTTGGCAGTGTGATTCACTACTATGAAATATTCAGGTTTTAATCATCATTGCCTAGTGCAAAAACTGTAACTTGGTCACTTCTAAAATGTTGAGCTTTTATTTTGCATAAACAAGTGTGAATTTATATAGCAAATGCATGTAAATAGGTACAAAGTATAGCCATATATTAAGCTTCTAAAAACATGAATGTATCTATAATGTATATACATTCAAATTTACTTGTCTGCAATCTTAAAAGGGCTGTGGAAGAAATTAGTTATCTACTGGGAACAATTTGTGTATGTTTTGGTGAATGAACAGTAGGGCACAGAACTGAGCATTGGGTGCTGGCAGATTAGCAGAGGCTCAGCACAGAGCATTTAACATCTGGTCATATTTTTTTCACAGTAACTTAAATACATGTCTGAGTTGTTCTTAAAGATTTACTTCAAGTACAAAAATCCAGGTTTTGCTGGTGGGTCAGACTCTGCTGAGTCTAAAGGTGAATTTCTGGGAAAGCTGGCATTTTTGTTTCAGATTTGCCCAGCTGTTCCTCAGTGCCAGACTTATTGCTACAAAGCAGTCCCTAGCTACAAGACTGTAGCTCCTTTTCTTCAGCTGTTTTCTAGGAATCCCAAACCCAACTACTTTGCCTTCTGATTCTGGCAGCTCTTACAGCTTGAAGTCATCATGCTTCCTGTTATTATCCAAGCAAGCTGTCCCCTGATAAACCCAGACAAGTCATTCTGTTCTACCAGATCATTGCATTGTCCGGTTTCTGCCCTAGTGTCCAAGTGTGTGGCACTCCTGGAAACAATGTGTTCCCAACTCCTCCCCTCCACCTATTCCCCAAGGCCTGCCTGCCAAGAGAGTAACTTACTCTCTTTGAATGTAGCTTTGGTCATTTTCATACAGCTATGCCAAGGATTACTGAGTAATTGCAGTGGGATTTGGAGCGACCGTATAATGGAAGGGAAAACAGATTTGTGTACTTTCTGCTTTTTAAAGACAGATGAGCAAGGGCTCACAGGTTTGTTTGTTAAAACACAGCTCAAATACTGGGCCTTAACAGCTGCCAAAGGCCCTCTGGTTTGCTTGATGATATGAAGGCTTCTGTTTTAATATGCTATCAATGGAAATAGAAGTGCAGGAAACATGGGCTTTAACTGAACTGAAGGGGCATTTGAAAACCGAGCTGAAATCCCTTTTGTGAGGGTTTTTTTGTTTGTTTTGTTTTCCTAAGGACCCAAAGATGCTGGGGTTTTGTTAAAGCTCTTATTAAAGTTTTGACACTAAGTTTTCCCCATGCATACTGTCATAGCTATGTAATTCATATCTCTTAATAATTCCTCCTGAAATATATGAATAATAGGAAAAAGCAAAATTTCTGATGTTCTTAATGGAGAAATTGTGAGTGTGAAAATGGCCTGTGTTTTGCTCTAAAATGTATTGCTTTTATTCCCTGGTCCCCTGTGCTCATTTTAATAAGTGTTTCCTGCACAGCCAAAGTGCAATGTAATAAATATACAATATTAGACCCTAGTTGTATGTATGTATTTTTCTTCTCAGAATTTCATTGAAAAGGTGAGCTTTTGTGCTTTGGCATTTGGAAGTAAGCATGGGGTGTATTTGGAACCCCAGGTAAAATTCATTTTTCAGAATTGCAGTGGCTGAGGTGTCTGTGTTGGACCATAAGGCTTTAGAGCCCTGCGTGCTGCAGCAGGAAGGATTCTGATTTTTCTTACAAGGCTTTAGCTTGCTGATTAGTATTGATTGCTGAAGGAATTGGCTACTTGAACTAGATGCTGAATCAAATAATCCCCTCAGTTGTTGCTTTGCAAATCCATTGTCGTGGAACAAGTTGCTGAGAAGCTTTGCATATGTACCACAGTGTGATGGGAAATTCTCTCACAGTCCAAGTGGTAAAAATTGCACCTATTCTCTACTTCTTAACATCCTATTGACAAGTGATATTTGTGCATAAATTTTAGAATGATAGTTTGTAGTTATATCTAACAGAATAACAAGAAAAGGCCAGAAGTAGCTTTTCAATTCATCCAAGTGATCCACAGTGAAATTGAGCCTTGTAAATCAGTTAGGTAGTGTTGAAAAATTCCCCATCTCTTTCTATCTAAACATTCTCTTCTGACTCAGCTCTTGACACAGAGCATAAACAGAGGACCTGTAGCTAATGAAGCTTTTAAATGTGTTCTGAACTGATGTTTGTTGGTAACAAACCCATCAGCTGTCCCTGTCCCACCTGCTCAAGGCGCTTGCAGTAGTGTGGGATGCTGCATGACCAGTACATGGGGCCACTGGCTGGGGAAGCAGGGAGCAGGTGGTACCATTGAAAATAGCCAGGGATTTGGTGTGCAAGTTTCAGGGCAGTGCAGTGGTTCTGGTCTGTTACCCGAAATTGTTGGAATATAAACTGCAGCTGATATTTCTAAGACACTGCTGCTGACATGTGAAAGAGATCGAACAAATGTGAGCTGCAGGATCAGCCACGTACACCTTGGTTTTGCTAACTGGCTTGGACAAAGCCCAGGGAAGTCAAGTGATTCCTACTGTGGTGCTCTTTGCAGACTTGGAGCCTCTGGCTGAAAGACAGTTGGTTGCCTGTTGGTTGTTTTGGCTGCTCTGTCAGTTACCTCTTTCCCCAATCCTGAATATCCTCTCTAGTCTACTGCATTTTTGTATTGCTCACAGAAGACATTCAGCTGAAGCCTTCTTACAGGAATTCTAGTTCCACATTTCCCATTAGCTATAATTGCAATTATTATGAAAATTCTTGCTTTACTTGATAACTTCAGATAACCAGCTAACTTCTTGCTCAACTTACTTCTATTCTGTTTGAAAGTATTTCAGATTATTTAATGAGAGGAGGAAATAATTCACATGAGAAGTATGAGCTATGGAAAAGCCTCTGATCTTGGAGCATGAGTAATATATAGTATTAAGTCATGAATTGTATCATATTGTATCAGGCATTCATATACTGCAGCTATACTTTTGTTTTAGGAGCATCAGAATTGTCAGTAATAAGAGTTTCATTCAGGAGATTATCCACGTAAAGAGTCCCTTGGAGACAGTTGTTTTGCCCCTTTGCTTTGGTTGCTGATTAAATTCCTGAGGTTGAATTTCTTGTAATGAGAAATTAGCTCTTGGATGAATTTCCAGAGGAAAAGTATTGACTAAGGGCTATCTGAGTTTCAGGACAAGGAAATGGGCTAGAGGTGGAAAATACAGCCTGCTATATATGCACAGCCAGATCATGGTTCACTGATTTATTTTTTTTCCTCCTCTGGGAGACTAATACTAGGTCTTGTCCATTGACCACTGATAGCAGAAGTCTGTGACAAAGGAGAGAAACATCAGAACTTGTGAACAGAATAAGGGAATTAATTTATTAAGAGGTAAAGAAAGTAGGAGAAGTAGTTTAAATGGAAGTTATTGTTACAAAATGATAGGATGTATTAATGTAATAAATACCTGAAAATGTGTGTAGTGTACATTATAATAATAATGATGTTCTTAGCATGGTCTTGAACAGGAAACATGGAAAAGGTTTCAACTAGCAGAGAAATGTCTTCCATATTTGAGATCTCTGAACTTTTGGGTTCATTATCTGAACCCTTGGGGTCATTAGCAAATCTCTTGAAAATTATTCACATTACTTTCCTGGCAAGGGTGGCAAGTTAGTACCCTCCACTAATGCTCTTTACCTTCCTCATGCCCACCATGTGCTGGTTCAGGGAGGAGTGGATGACCAAGCACCTGAAGCAGAACTGGTTGTCTTGATGATTTTGCAAGCCTGGAGCTAATGCATTTGTTTTAAGGAGCTTTTCTGTCCTGCATATGCAATGCATGGAAAGCATGGTGCCACTGCACAGGTCTTTACTAGCAGTGACATGGTTGCCAAATGATCTCTGCATATTGATAGTGAATTTTCTCTGTTATGTGTGTAACTTTCCCTGGGGTGGTGTGAAACTAGATCACCAAAATGATTTATGAAATGGAAACTTGTTTGAAGGCTCATATTAGTGGTAGTTTGACAGTTGTTTGGCTTTGTTATTTTAAATGGCTTTTATCATGGAATCAGTTTATTAAAACAAAGAGGGGCAGGTGGTGAGTATGCACAGAGACTGCTGTACCGAACCCAAGTGTCCAACAGAAAGGCCCTGCCTCTGAAACTATTGCAACTCAAGTAGTTCAGCCTGGAGTGTGAATCTGTGATGGTTCAGTTAAACATGCAGTTCTGTACTAAAGGTGCATCTCTCTCCACTGATAACGTATTCCTTCCAAACAGTAAGGAGATTTTGAAAGGCTTTAACTACTGGTTCAGAGTTGCTCTTCATTAGACTTAGCTGCAGTTGTCATGAGGCTTCTGTTTGGGGATTTGAGTTTGTTTTGTAGCCTTCGCTTATGCTGTCATATACAAGTCTCACATTTGTTAGGAAGGGGAAATGCTAGGGAATTAATTCTGTGCTTCCACCACTTCTCTTAGCTAGAGATCCAGATTGTGGCTTCAAAATAAAAATTCCAGATACTTCATTGGAAGACTAATGTGCTTTACAGGCCAGACAAAATTAAATAGCACTGGCAGCTGCTTGAGATGAACATTCTCAGTGGGGTGTAGGGAGGAGATAGGAACTTGAGTGACCTAAAAAAATTATTTATTTTAAAAAAATAGAAAAGGTTTGGCAAGAAGCATGCATTACAAGCAGTGAATACTTTTGCATGCACACAAACACCCACCTAAACCAGACCTTTTCCTTGCCTCACCTCAGAGGCTGTGGCAGTGGGCAGGGGCAGCAGCCCTGGCAAAGCTGGGTGCTCAGGCTGTGCTCCCTCTGCTGCAGCAGCAGCTTCAGGCAGGCAGCTGTGGAGCTGCCCAGGCACCTCCTGCCAGTGATTTCCATTGTCCTTATCTTGGCAGGTAGCACAGTGGAACACTGCTCATGGCCTGAAGGATAAGTGGGCATCTCTCTGAGCTTGGTACTGGTTCCTGGACCAGTGTGAAGGCTGCTTGTGGTTGTGTGCTGCATTAATAATACTAATGGGCTATTACTCTTACAGTTTTCTGTATAGATAAGGATTAATATTATATTGAAATTTATTGTGAATTACTTAGTTTGTTGATATATGATGAAATCAATTCAGTGGTGTAATAGCTTTCATAGTATTTCTTTAAACACTGTACTGCCTTTCCTGGGACTCGGTGTAATGGGATGTGTGTCTTAATTGACTGGGTTTTTTTAACATGTTGTAGATTTGCACTAATGATGGTTGGAAGTGAATATTTTTGTATTTTATTACATAGCTGCCTGTAAACAATCAGGCTAGAAAATGTTTTCCAGTGACTGCAGCTTTTCCTGGCTGCTTTTGTATCAACATTTGGCATTATCTAGTTGCTCGACTCAGTGCATTCTTGAATCGTTTTCAGGAAAAAATACTAACCTCTGTAGGACTTAGATTTTGGTAACAGACAATGATTTTTTTTTTTTTTGTACTTTTTCCTAATCTCTAACATCCTTTTTTTTTTCTCTATGGACAGAAATGGTTTTTTGAAGGGACTGAAGCCATTGTTGGGAGTGGAACACTTGGATTATGACAAGTTTTTCCTGCTAGTAGTTTCTAAGTGGGATCTGGGTGTGGGCTCGCATTTCTTGAGCAGTCCTCAGCATTGTGTTTAGCTTTTGGATGTGTCTGCACTTTGCTTCAGAGCTATTATTAAAGCTCATTTAAACAGACACAAGGTAGTTTAAAACAAATTAATTTGGGTTGCAGTAGCAGGCCTGCTGCAGGGCTAAGGTTTCACTGTCTAAATATCCAGCCAGAGCTGGGGATTGTGTGTTTTGCATTGATGTTTTTATGGCTATGGCTCACCTACAGTTGCTGCTGTAGAGGTACATCAGGTGGGGCCTTGCATGCTGCTCTCATACCTGACTTGTTGGCTGTGGATTGTGTTCTCTCTTTGTTACATTGTAAAGTAGTGAATTTCAATAAATTGCCAGGGATGAAAGGTAAGAGAGCAGCTCTTGTAAGACAGGTTTTCATTCCATGCATAAAATGGACAAAAAATGGGATGTTGGTGAAGATGATCTCTTCACTGATAGTCAGCCTATTGCAGCCAGGCAAGGTGCCTCAAACTGGCATCTATCTCCAGATTCCCCATGTTGACATGAGTCATTCAGACCTGCTGAAAGCATTAGGTCTAGTTATAACTTGCCCCAGTAAAGGTTCATATTAGCTTCAAGAGACTATCCGAGTCTCTGCCATTTTTCTGAGCTCAGGCTGTCAGTGTGACAAGTTGGGATTTTCTGTACATCATCAGTCTTAGTGGCTCACGAGCTGGTGAGCAGCTTGGGGTGAAATCTTCATCTCGCTCAAGTTTCTGGATGCTTTGCTATTCACCTCAATGCTCCTTGTTTTCCCCATACAGCCTTGAATTAACGTGTATTTCAAATAGGGATCAAATTTGTAAACACTGTCGGGCTGGCTGTAACTGCTGCCAGGTGTTGGAGGTGATTGATGACGTTGTTACTGGCCCTTACAGCAGAAGTGGATGGGCTTGGTGCCTCAAATTGCTGCTCCCTGGTATTGCTACCTGTTTACTGCAAAAGACAGAAGCCTCCTTTCAACCATTCTGCTTCATGTTTTAGCCTCTCTCCTGCTGCCAAGAATATTTTTACTCTGCATCAAGAGAAAACGAATTCATGCCTTCAGGATTTGTACTCTTTGCTCTGTGCTATATGATAGCAACCCAGTGAGATGTGCAAGTGGAAACTGCATAAATGATTGATAAAAGCTGAAAGCTGTTTAAATTTTTTTCCTGTTTAATGACTATCAATAATTTAATGCATTTACTGTATGTTTTTAAGAAATAACACCCATATTACAGGCTTGGGTTTAACAGGCTAAATGATTGAAACTTCAAAAAATACCTATTTTCAGCATGAAGTGTAGCTTCTTTTTAATTAAGAATAAGATGGGAAAACACAAAATCAGGCTTGTAAGACAGAGGTAGTTGCTGCAAAATAATGTTTTTGCATGCCCCCTTCCTACCCCCCTTATCCTTGGGGCTGTTGCTGAGTCAGCACCAGCCCACTGACAGCAGCACACAGGTTACCACCTGGCAGCAGGGAGCAGCAGTGGGAGCCCCAGCAGGATGCTGCTTTCCAGATGTGCCCAAGCACCTGTCTCTTCTGTCCCTTACGTCCTGGCTCCTGGGCCCCACTCCACCAGTTAGTTTAGCTGGTTTGTCAGCATCCTGTCACCCAGGGGAAGGTTGAGGGGCAAGGCTTTTAGACAAAGATATTGCTTCCTTCTAGATCTAGCTTAAAAGGGAGAAATAAATGCTTGGCAAAATTATTCCCACCCTGTTTTCTTGGGAAGAGACTAAATTTTTCAAGTGACTAGTATCTCTCGTTATGCTTCAGCGCATTGAGTTTGGTCCTCGAGACTTTGCATACAAAATGTGAGGTATAAATCTTACTTGTGCTTCGTAGGTACCTTTTCAGGTGATTAAGAGAAAATAAAATATTTTTTTTCCTTCTTGGTGGGGTCATTGCAGTTAGACTGGAAGGTAAATGTCATACAGAGGTTGGTATGCTTTAATAGGCATGTTACCTAAATGCATCCATGTGAATAGTGCTTCAGAAAGCACAGATTTTTTGCATGGACAAATGTCATTTTGGGAAGCGCTTTCCAGGATCCAAGGAAAGCAGGTGGGAAAATACAGATAGCTGTACCATTAAAGCCATAGGGAACCATTGTGTGAATACCTCTATTCAAAGATATAGAAATGAAGTTAGGCATTTGAATTAAAGTTTGTTCAAATTAATAAAAATTTCACTGCTTGTTTAAGAAATATATTTCATGTAAGTAAAGTCTAATCTTTTACTTAGACATCTGGTGGTGGTGGATCCCATGAGCTCACTAAGGCAGATGAAAATACAATTTATTTAGGAGACCTGTGTTTTCATTGTCTCTTACCATGTTTTTGTGCTTTGTCTGTGCTTCTGCAACAATGTTTTGGTTACTTTTTCTTGGCTTTTTGTAATAGATGCAATGATAATAGATTGAGAAGAGCTTTGAGTAGAGCTTCCCGTCTTTGTGCAGATACAGTTCTGGGAAAATAGTATTTATGTTTGAAGAAGTTTCTTTTTTTCACAAATGTCTCCAGTACAGGTGTTTGTGGTGGAAGGCTTACCCTGGTGTATGTGTGAGACGTGCACACACACATATGCATGAATAATAGGGATATGCTTTTAATTCATACTAAAATAAATGAGAACTTGCTCATTTCCAGCTTGTTCTCATGTTGCTGTAGGTAAACATTATATTGTCTTTTCATGAAATGAAACATGTGAGTTCTATTTAATCTGATTCAGTGCCAGCTGTAGATAGTAGAAAATAGCTTGGAGAAAGAAGCTGATTCAGAAGCAGGAGAGGTTCCTGGCTTCATAACCCAAGGCTGAGAGTTTTGTTCAGTTTCATCATGCTATTTTAGAGTAGGTATTTTAATCTTTTTTTCTTAGCTTGCATGTTTGTTTTTTTCAGTAAGAAATGGAGACTGCTACTTCCCTCAATAGATGTTAAGGAAACAGTTGTTGTATTACCTCTCCCAGATCAAAAGGTTGAAAATCAACAGAAAAAGAAAGAAAATAACTTTTTGCTGTGATACAAACTTGACCGATATTAGTATGCTCTGAGTGTACTTAAAATTCACCTGAAGAATAGCTGTTAAATGTAGATTGGAGAACCTTGAGAACACTTCTTGATTTTCTCTGTAAATTTTAAGAGGTGTTGGTGATGCCCACTTAGATTTAAACCTTGAGTTGCGTCATGTTATGTACAAAGTTTGGGGAGGGTTCTGTTGCATACAGCAGTTCCCTGATCTAATTCCTCAGTGTAATGCAATTAGTAGCCATCATGGAGCTAGAAAATGCAATAAACCAGAAAATCATCCAGGTTGGTTGTGTACCATGGGAGCTTCTGTTGACACAGGAATTGCTCTAAGGACTGATGGGGGCTCCTTGTAGGGGTCAGACAGGATAAGGTCAACAAGCTCTTCACCAGTCATGTTGTGCAGATTGGAAGTGAGGGGCATTACTTTCCCAAAATTTTATTTTCTGAATGTATAAATTGTCTGGATCATTAAAGACCTAGAACCTGCAAATGTCCTATAGGATTTTTGCATTTTCCATAGGAAGTGGGCTACATTTGGGTAATGCCTGGAAAAAACACCACCTTTGTTGTGCAGCACTAAGAATAAATCTGGTATCATCATTTAGAAAAGATTAGTCAAAATTGCCTTGTGGTCTCCCTGCTCCAGCTCAGGTACTGTCCAGAATGGGCACGCATCATGTGAGATTTAATGAGAACCCAGACCTAGCTGGAATCATTGAGGATTATTTTTATTAAGCTTGATGTAGGAAAGCAGCTCTGCTAAATTCATTGCAGGAGTTGACTCACACACCATCTTGAGGGTGTTTGACTCAACATATGCCTAGTCATTTATCTAATGTTGATGTCAACGATTTGTTGGGTTTTGATACAGTGTTTCCCAGTTTTCTGTTTGTTTCCTTCCTGCAGTGGCTGTATATCCAAAACATTTTGACATTTTTGTCATACGAATTATCTCTGGCCCTGCCAGAAATTTAGTCAAGTCTTTTGGTTTTGTAAATCATTTTATGAGGTTTCTCCACTTAGGATTTGACTTTCGGCTAATGCATTATTTCACTTTATATTTTTTTTCTTGCCTGAGGATTTGAGAACAGACCAATCTCACTTTCTTTGGAGCAAGTCAAACCTGTGTCTTCAAATGGTACTTGAGACAGATTTCTGTCTGCCTGAGAATGTTGTTTAAAAACTTTGGTTTTTTGCACTAAGACTACCTTTTTGCCACCTCTTGTTTTTATGTTCAATTTGAAAATATGCTTTCTTCACATCTTCTGTGTGTACTCTAAATTATTCCTCTTACTGGTAATAGAATGCAAGTGCAAAATTTTTAAGCACTTTAAGTAAAACCAGTACTTGAATTCTTAACAGACTTTACTGGAGATCTGCGAGGGGGGGGGGAGGGGGGTTCGTTGCAAAAATACTGTCAAAAGCATTCTTTTGATTTGATAATGAAAAAGAAAAGCAAATTATTCATTTGATTTAGGGATACAAAAATAATGTATGTTTGAGGGGGTGATACAATTTCTTTTTTTTCTTGCGTTTTGCAACCTGATCTGTGCTGAGCTGCTCAGTAAGTATTGATTTGCACATAGCCTCGGGATGTACACGTGTCAGGAGCAATTCACTAAGGGTCATTTCTTCTCCCATCCCCACAGTTAGGGTTGTAGCACTGTTTCCTTTTTTTTTTTTTTAAAAAAAACAAGCAACAACAAAAAAACTGATTTGAGTTCTCCAGGTTTTGGCTTAAGTTGCTTTGCATCAATTAGTACAAGTTGGTGAAAGCTGACAGAAAGCAGAAATGCAACTGATGAGGGGTAAGACATTGAGAAAGTGAAATTAAACACTGTGGGAAGGTTTGCCTTTAGGCAGAGGGTTGAGGAGGCAGGTTTTTGAGTAGCTACATTTTTGTGTCAGGATCCATTCTTTCACATTGTCAAATTATTGCTGCGCCTATTTATGGGTGCCCATAACAAGGCAGAAGAGGTTTTGAATCACTGAGCTTGTTCTTTCTCTCCTTAGTGCACATTTTCTGTGTGTTGTCTTCTGTGATCTTTATTTAGTTTTTCATTGTTTATTTACACTGCCACTTCATGAATTCTTTAAATCATTGCCTATCTAGAGGGGAATCTGGACAGAATTACTCTTGCAGCTTTAAGTCTTGCTGACAGGAGGAGAGAAAAAGAGAGCTTTTGTCCCCTAGAGAAATGCAGGAACTGTGGCCATTTAGAATTGGACAGACGTGGTGGCTTTGAGGGAGATGCTGTGATAGAAGTGCTGCCTTTTATGTTGTATCCTATCTGTTGGGGCTCCCTAATTCAAATGTTTTCCATGAGACTAGGATCTGTATGCTGTTAGCAGATGGGTTAATTGTTTTTTTTTTTTGAGGGGTGGCAGAAATGTGTGTGGAAATGTAAGGTAGCATAGACTTTTTTCCTTATTTTGAGAACTTGTTCATATTTTCCATAGGAGAGAAAAGGGTAGAGTTTTTCTGTAGTAATATAAGCCAACAAAGTGTGATGGAGAACAGACTGGATATGTTTCCCTTTGCTCATTCCCTGTGGAAAACCTTGATTGCCATTTCCTCAAAGATGTTAATGTCTTGCATTCATGCTTTAAAATAATTTTCCACTTGATTTTCCTGCCTTTCATCAGAGGCAGGTACTGGAGGTAGGGAGGGGCCCATTAAATCTCTGTGTCTCTAAGCTTCTTTAAAGTCATGTTAGGAGTAGGGCAGAGAGAGGGAGATGGTCTGAGGTGAGGAACTGTGGTTTTATGGGAGTGAAGCTCAATTTCGAAGTGGTACCTTTAGTCAAAAGGGTTTTTAGATCCTTTCCCTTTCATTCTGTTTTAGAAAAACCCCACACAAATGCTTACTCTTGCTGTTATTGAAAGATTTGATGTAGTTGGAATAGATTGTTTTAAGAAAGAGAAGTTGTCTTAAAAAGAAACAGAACTTATGATTAATTGCAAATACCTCATAATTGTAGGTATGATCCTCTCAGAGCAGAGTACATAAGCACTTGAATGTTGGTATATACCTGTATGTTCAGTATGCATGTTGGAATTTGCCTTTTGCCAACTATTTTGATAGTAAATGTGGCTCATTTGAATTTTTACAGAAGTGGGTGTGAGCTTGGCTGAAGCTTGTTTACTTAATAGAATAAGTGCTCCAGAACATTTTTGAATTGGACTTTAACCCATTCTAGTATGGGGCTTTTTCCCATTCTGACAGGAATCGCTCTGCTTTTCTTAGTCGTGGTTGACATTCATAGTCCCTGTTTTGGTAAGGTGACAATAGGGAAAATAGATGACACCCTAAAGTGGTGTTTTGGAAGTGCAGAAGTAGTGGCACAGTAGCTCTGTCAAGCAAGAGTTGTAATCAGTAGCCTCTTTGAAAATCATGGAAGCTAATGCTTATTTCCTTTTTTCTACTTTTTTTCTTCTCTCCTCAGGAAATACTGTTGTGCTGAGGAAGAAAACAGCTCTCTCCTCCCCCCCTTTTTTTTTTCCCACCCTCCCCTCCTTTCTTCTTGCCTGATTCAGAAGCTCCAGGAATGTGCTAATTGGCGGCGGCCTCTTCAGAAAGGTAAGGGGTAATTGTTATCTGCTTTTCAAGGTGTCTTGCCTGCTCTGCTCCTTCTGGAAGGACAGGTGATGGCAGAAGAAGTTTGTCTTCATGGAGTTTAGCCAAGCTTCTGGTTCATGTGGGTTGCCCTTCTAGCTCTGGAATGCAAACAGGAGCTTTGTGCACTTCTTGCTCTACAACTAAGTGTAGGATACTGTCCCTTGAGAAAATCTAGAAGATGAGATATATTTTAAATACTTGTAGAGGAAAAAAAGTAAAACTGTTGTATTGCAGACTGATTAACTAAATCTTTGCCTGAATATCAGCTTGGATGGAAAGACAGAGTGTTAGGTCTGGAGAAGGCAAGTTGAAGAATCTCAAAGTGCTTCTTTTGTTATTATCACACATGTACTTCTGATTGGGCAAATACGGGTTGGTTTAGTTGTTGTTCTGGTTAGTTTTTTTAAACCTGATGTCTTCTCTGGTGTCTGTCATGGTTTTGTGGCTGGTTGTATCCCTGACAGATAAGACAGGAGCTATCTGGAAGCCCAACTCTAGTTCTGAATGGTGAAATGCATGGCAAGTCTTTAACTATCTGGACTTCTTTCAGTTTTGGACAGAAGTGCAAAATGTGGTGTGTGAGAGGAATTTAATTTTGTAGCTATGTGGTGATCGGAAAATCCATGTCCATCTTTTCACTGCAAGGCATTCAGTTTGTGTTGGGGATATATCAAGTCCAAAAAATTAGTGCTGATTCATAGAGCATCATGAGCTGCAGGAGTAGCCTCAAGTTTGTTGTTAGACAAATTGCATATGTATTTTAATATTAAAGATTTGTATATGCTTAGGAGCTGTAGTGCTTTGAGATGTCATTTCCTCTTCCATCTTTGTGATAGATGTTAATGCTCTTTGTAGTGGAGGAAATATCTTCTGTCTAGACCTCAGCCACTCTGGTTAGAATTGACATCTTAACTTAATCCAGCACTGAGAAGGGATTTATGCTAACTTGCTAGGCTCTGAATCGGAGAGGCCAGTGCATGATGGAAGTTTTCCTGCTGGATTGCTTGATGGTGCTAACATTTGTGAAGGGTTTTGAAAGACAGTGCGATGCAATAGTGTCTTAAATTGCCCCAGCAAGATTTGTCAGAGTTCATTTGTCAGACCCTCACGCTGACTAAGTACACTAATGTATCAAGGATAAGCTCCAGACAGGTAATGTGCCTTGGGATGTTCTTTTTCTTATTCTCCATCTCATTCTTGCTGCTGCAGAGGCAAGCTAAGTCTTTATTGAACAGCCACTACCAGCTGTCTGGCTACTTTCTGCAATAAAGCTAATGATCTAATGGGCAAGTGTTTCTTGGGGACCTTCAGCTGAAGCAGAGACAAGGAGAAACATACAGACCAGCTAAAGGGTTCTCAAGGAGTTTGCAATTTCCCCAGGGCTCCTTCTATGTAATTACCTGTCTCTCTCTTTGTCTCCTATCTTTTAATGCAGCAGGAGTGTCAGACTCAAGGCCGCTAATCTTCGTTACTATGGAAAAGCTGGTTACACTCCTCTTCGTGCACTTCAGAAATGGCAATCATTGGTCCCCAGCTGGTTCTCTGAATCTAACTTAGAAATGGATGATAGCTTTCCTCCTTGGTGCCAGACTAAAGAATGCAGCTGCCTGTTGCAGGCAGGCATTGCCTTTACCACTGATGCTGTGGCATGCTGAGAGGAACCTGCAGGAGCTGCCTTGTGGCTTCTGAACGTGTTTTCTCCCAAACAAGCAAAGGCTCTAAAATTCCTTTGAAACACAAAATTTTGGGGCACACTGAGATGTGGGAGGCTTGGCTGAGCTGCACATGTGGAGGAAGGATTCTATAAGGATTCATAGCTCCAGCTGAGTTTTTGTACTGTTTCTGAATGCCTTCAAACTCCCTGGGCTGGGGGCTGAGGGAAGCTTTAGATCTCTTTTGCAGGATTGTGAGCATCGCTTCTTGTTATCGTCTCCCTCCCAGCATATGCCACTGCTCAGTTCAGTAGGATCAGCTGAGGGGCTGTGCACAGCTATTTCTCTCTGGCTGGATACATCTGTTTGTCCCTCTTGCACAGCACTGGAAATTTGGAGGGGAATCCCTGCCTGCTGCTCCCCTCCTCCTTTTCCTGTACATGCTTCCTGAGTTGCAACATGTCAGACAGATCATTGCTCTGAAGCTGTGGCTTGGGAAGGGCTCCAGCACAAAGGCCTTGTCGCTGCGTGCTCCTTTTCATCCTAGTGAGGAGAGGGAAACAGTCCTGTGTTGGACAGGGTCCCTTTCCAGCTGCTGCAGGCTTGCACGCCCAGGAAGTGTGTGGTGCTGAGCCCCTTTATGGTACCTTTGTAAAACATGTCTAACTGTCTGCAAATGCACGGTATTTAAGCAGCAGAGTCTGTATTATCAAATGCAGTCATGCAGACTGTAGTCCTCGGGTGAAAAGCTCTGGGGCGAGAGGCTGGATGTGACAGTGAAATTTGAGAACCAAAGCAAGGGGAAATTCTTGCCCATGTGTTGGACTAGAGCAGGTTCAGTAGAGGTGGAGGATGGGGAACAAATTTCCTCAGTTTGGAAATGATGAAGGAGGCAGTCAGAAAGGAGAGGGAGAGGCAGGGCTGGGAAAAGGCAACAAAAGATCAGGCTGTCCAATGCGCCATAGTTTGCTGTGTTTTGTTTTTTGCCTTTAATGCCGTGCTTTTCTCTGCCTGTTCTTCTTAAATAAATTTGGGCAAAGATAATTTTCAAGTTTTTTGTTTGTTAAAAGAGGAATCCTACCTCCATTCAATTATTTTCAGAAGTTATGTTTTGTATCACTGCATCTAGAATGACTATTTCACACTGGTTTTTTTTTTTTTTTGAGAACTTTTATTTCCCTCAGCATTTCCCAATTTTCCATTTTTATTTGTATCAACCTGAGCCATCTCCAAAGGAAAGGTGATACAGCTACTAGTTAACATTTTGGGTGGGTGACACTGTATGTTAAACACCATGTCTGTAATAACTTAGCTGTCAGTTGGAAGTTTGCCCTAATTGTATTTTTCTTTTCATTTATAAGTCAAGTTCACAGTTCTTGGGCTTTTGTAGAGCATTTCAATACTGTGTTTGTTTCAGGTCTTAGATTTTTTTCTCTCTCAAATCCTTTGAGATCTCTGAGGTTAGTATTTCTCATTCAATAACTGTATTCAGTAAAATGATGTGCCTGTCAAAGCTGTATTGCACCTTAGGAGAGGATGACAGGTTCTTCCAGAGTTCTCAATTTGCAAAGCCTTAACCATGTCCCACTTTAAATCAGGACTTTGCCACTGCTTAAGGTCTTTAAGTACTTCATTAACTTAACAATAAGCCTGCCCTCTCTTGCTTTTTATGACAACCTTTGATTTTTTTTTGGAGTTTCATTTCATGAATGTCACAGGTATTAATTCTTTACTCTGATATGGAGAAAACTTAAATCTTAAACTTTAGTGAAGAAGGAAAAATAACTTCAATCATGAGCTGATATTTCAAAATCACGTTTTTCAGGGGTTTTTGTTTTTTCTCCTCTGTTTGGCATACACATGGTTTTATGTGGTGCTGCCTAGGGTATTGTGAGGGCTGGGTACTACTTGCAGCCCAGGCTGTGGTAGCAGAAATTGTTCATCCTGTCTCATCCCTTTTTGGCTTAGCCCACGGGAAGACTCCTGTTCAGTTAGCCCAGTCATTACAGTAGAGAGCTGCACTAATATCTTGCCAGCTGCAGGACAGAACATATTTCATCTTGGAAGCTTTGCCATGAATAAATTTTCCTAGAGAATTCTGTGCGGATTTGAACTGCCAGGCAAACTTATACTGCAAAGTGCTTTGTAAAATGTGTCCTAAAACATCTTTATCTGGTGCTGATGGCCTTAAAAGCCAGATGAAGTGCATCAGTGACTCATGGTCAGTTACTGCCCTGCTGTGTGATGTAAACCAGAGCTTGCTTTGGTGCCTTCTTGCATACAGCCTTTCAGGCTGGATGGTGAATTTCAAGCTTGTGCTTGTAGTCTGCCGTTCATACCCTAACCAAGCTCTTCTCTTGAAAGAGATCTCTTAAATTGCTTGTAACATAAATAGAAAGTTTCCAGTCACTTCCTTACTATTCTAGTTACTATTCTTGATTAAACAGATTAGATCTAAATGTTAGAATGGCCCAGGAAGTTTTATTTCCCCTTCTCCTCACCTTCTTTCCTTCCATTCCTCTATCAAAATACAGATTTGTTACAGTTTGAAGCCTTATGATTTTTCAGTCTTCTGGTGGGCATTGTTGTGCAAGAGTGGAAGCTTAACATTTTAAAGAAGGAAAAGGGAAGGTGTGTGGCTTTGGGTTTTCTTTATTGTTTAAAGTTTCCCAAATACATTTGGGTATTTCTAACAGTTATAATAAATCAGTTGATTAGGCAAGTTAGTTAGGTATATGAAGCAAAGCACTGTTTTCCAGCAAAATGAGCAGCTAGGATGTATTTCAGTCTTCAGATGCTTGGCTAAATAATGGTGACATACGTTTTTTGCTGCTAGAAGTTGAGATTTTGGCGGTCATATGCAACTGTGAAATCTGTAGGCATATACTGTAGCAGAAGCTGTCTTTATGCATATACAGCACATGGTATTTGGCTTGGGAGAAAGTTCTTCGCTCTCTAAGAAAGTCAGGTTTTTGATGGAACTGACTGCTGTTTGTGCTTCATAGTTAAAATTTTTATTCTGGAAGGACAAATAAGTTGTATGTACTCAAGATATTGTTGCTTTGCCCCTGTTCCCAGCAACACAATCTATTTCCCTGTCTCTTTCTTTTTTCCAAGTGTTTCTTTCCAAGCTTGTGATCATAATTACAGTGAGAAGTAGATGACATACATCTGTATATTCCAGCAGGAAAACTGAGCCTTGGAAGAATTTTGGACTGTGGGACATCTCCGTACTCACCTCTGTCTTAAAAGTGTTTTGGTATTCCCAAAGGGCTCTGGAAGTGTCAATCTGATAAGACACTGGGTGTGGGGACGATAGAGAGTAAAAGGAAAAGGATGGAAGAAGCATGTGAGTGGTGGTTCACCAGTGTCACATTAATAGAATCCTCGAATCAAGTGCTCATTCATTTTAACTAGAGGCTAATTAATCAGAGTGAGTAGATAAAATGATAAGCTGCTTTTAATGAAGTGAAGCAGCTTTATTAGCAGTAAGCAAAACGCAAAATATTTGGTCTCTGGCACATGTGGTTTTCATGGGGGCTGTGGTTTGCCACCAGCTCTGGATTGTGCTAGCCTTTTTCTTGTGGCACTCTGCAGGCTGTGCTGTCTGTGTGTTTCAGCATGTGGCCAATTCAGAATTCAGGAAATAGAGTCTAATCAGAAGCAGGTGTAACATTTTAAAACCAGAAGGAATGTTCCTCACAGATCTTTTTCTGTGCCAGATTAGCATTTGCCAATTTTCAAACTTCGGATGCTGTTATTTTTCTTTGGAGATAGCAGGCTTTGTGCTTCCAAGCAGACAAACAAAAAGCTGTGTGGCTTTACCAGAGTGCCGCTGTTTGAAAGGCAGCAATATGATCCTGCTTGCTAACTGCTAACATAGCCTGAAACCGATGAGTAATTATCCACCCATTTGCAACTTAAGAACAGAAATTACCAGGCTGGTGCTGCTTGTGTGTATGGTTAAGTAGAGGGCCAAAGCCAGCGTGCCACTGTTAAACTGGAGCAGGCTTGCACGCTCCTGTTTGAGATGGCTTTCTGCAGTGCATCTGTGCCATTGTGCTGTTCCCCGGTGTCTCTCTGGAAAAGCTGTAGAAGCCATTCGATGGACTATGATGTGCATGGCAGTGCAAGACTATAATAGGAAATACATAAATGAGTCATAGATTAAGATAATGACGTAATTTACATTGGACTGAATTACATTAAGTGCCCACATTTAGGCTCGAAATGAACTTCACTTAAGGCTATGTATATCTTTGTTGAAATAAGCTAAAATTAACAAATTATTCATTAAAGTCACCTCGAAGTAAACTTAGAAACTATCAGTTGGTTAAGGTTCCGGTAGTTATGTGAACTGGAGAAGCTGAGCTGGTAGGTGAATGTGATTTGCGAATAGGATGCTGGCAAGGAAATTGTCTTCTCCCCACCAGCCTTTCCTTAAAAGACTGCCTCTCAGCGCCATTCAAGTGTAAATCCTTGTGCAACAAAGGGGAGGCTGGCAGCTCCACCGGTTCAGCAGTATAAGCGATCTCTCATGCTTCAGTTGAAAGGTTGAATCCCTGAAACGAGAATGCTGCTATAGAAGGAAGCTCTCAAAAGGCAGCTGAGAATGGCAGGATGGGGGGGAGCACAGGGTTGGAAAGCTGTTGAGGTCCTTGAAAGTGCAGTGACAGTTTTTGTCTTTACTGTAAAATGACCTGGAGGCAGCTGGACAAAAGAAAAGGCTGCTGTTCAGGTGAAGTTGCCATCACCACTCTAGGAGCTGGATTTTATTTGTTCTCTCCCTTAGGAACACAGCATGCTGCTCTATTTGCCAGCACTGTATGTGGTGCCAATATTTTGTCTACAGTGTGCATTGAGTCCCTCTTAGTTTTCCTGTTTGGATTATTCTTTCTAACGACTTTGTGTTGCAAGTCTCGAAGCTTTGGAATTGCGACTTCTTGCTTTGCAAAACAGAGTATGAAATCATGGACATTGGGTTTTACACTGAAAGGATGAGGTTAATCTTGCACCTTCTGAAACCCTTGTAAATATTTGACTGGCTACTCGGCAACACAGCTGAACGGCCTGAGTTAATGCTTAATGTGAGAGTGGTCCTGAAGTGCATGGCTTTGGTGATGGGCCAAGGGTCACAGAGTGAGCAGTATTTCCCCATGAAGACATCTGTGCTCTCTGTTCCTTATCTTCCAGGATTCCTCCCTTTCCCCCTCCACTGCCCCAGATCTGCAGGCAGGAGGAGGTGAGATAGCTGAGTCCACTCCAGGCAGAGTCAGCTGGGTGTGTTCAGGTGGCAGTAAAATTGATTTGGGCTGTCCTGCTGACTTTCTCTGCCCTGGTGCTTTTGCTGGTCCAGCAGCAATGTGGTAATCCTTGATGTCCAAGTGAGGGTGAGTCTATCAGGCTCTTCACAACTACATCTGGGTTTGGAAGAAAGTTTTTGTGCACGTATAAATGGCACCAGTGGGCAGTTGGTAGTAACTGGTCACTGGGAAGGAGCAGCCTAGAGACCTGTGACAAATCTGATCCTGTTAGAATTTAAATTGCAGGTTCTGATACCTGCCATGCCTTGATAATGTAAAAATACCCTCCTCTTGTGTTCTGAATGAAATGCTTTGTAATGTCGGAAAGTTAGTACCCAGACTATATGGGAAAATGTTTTCAGCTTTATGTCCCGGATGAGTGTAAATCCCCTTCTTGTTTTACAGGAACTAACCAGTGAAAGACAGCCTTTGCTTTTCTGATGTAAAGATTGATCATTCATAATGTTGTGCTATATCAGTCCTTCCAAGTGGCAAGAACCTTAAATGTCAGTGCAAATGGAAGAAGATTCTTCAATATCATAACAGAGCCATAGCACTGTTTAAAAATAAATGCATTTTTAAACTGATTGTTTAGGTGTGATGACTGTTGCTTGAGAATACCAGCTATCAGAGACCATCCCAGAGACATGTATAATGTATTCCAGTAACTGTATGAAGAAGTAGCACTGCCCTACCTACTGCACCACGAGATGGAAATAAGCAAAACTTTGAGTATTGAAAATGAACTTGTTATATGCTGTTCAAAAAAACTGTAGCACTTTCTACAGCTGTGTTTTTTTAATTATTGCTGCTATAAAAAGAAATTTGTTAATTTCTGGCAATAGTTTATTGTTTTGATATTTGGGAGGGGTTGTTGTTTTGTTTGGTGTTTTTTTCTTTGTTTTGGGTTTTTTGTTGGTATTGTTGTTGTCTGGGTTTTAATATGCTGAGTAGTTTTTATGCCCACTTAGCGTTTGGTAGTCTCTATTTTCTAGTCTGCATTTCTGTGGTGGAAACTTTGATTCCTGAAGATCAATTTGGGAAATACCCTATCTGACAAAAATGTCTCAGGAGAAAATGAGCATCTAAGAAAGAAGGCAGCAGTGTTGGAAAAAGTCTGTTCATGGTGGTAAGGAATTTTGACCTCAGACCAGGGACTCACTTGGGAAAGGTTCAATATATTTGACTCCAATGCTCCTAATCCAAACAAGCCACATGGAAGAAGTTAGAAAAGATAAGGTTTGGGAAAACCTTTTGCTATGTGGCTTGTGATCAGAACACCTCAATCATAGTTCCTACACCTTCTTTTAAGATCTACTAGTGGGCAGACACCTGTGTGAGCCCTGAGCATGGCCTCAGCTGGCAGGTGTTAGTTTAGGTGTTTTTATAGCAGAATGCAGTGCTGAAAAATAATATCATTCTTTACAACCCATTATCAGATGGGGAATTGAGATCTAGGCAGTAGTTCTTCTGAAGGACCGCAGCTTATCATGAGCTCAGCCTAGATTCAAGTGAAGTCCAGCATTAGCTTCCTGGAAGTGTTCAGCAGGTGCCTCTGTAAAATAAGAGTCTGTTGGGCCACTACAAATGCCAACCCTGCATTTCTAACTGAACACATGGATGCACAGAAAAGCAAAGTTATTTTCCTTCAGTTCCTTGGCAAGGGAACTACATAGCTTGGAATAGAATGGAGATTTCCTGATGTCCATTTCCCTCTTATAATTATAAAACAGCGCTGCTTTCTTCTTCATTGTAAACATGAATCGAGCCAAATGGCATGCACAATTAGCTTTTTTTTTTTCTGCAAAGCTGGGGGGGGGAAGGAGAGAAGGAGGAGGAGACTGGAGATATAAAGGGGGAGGGGAGAGTCATTCAGGGACACTGTACCTGCTGGGGCACAATGTAATAACCACTGGGGCAGCCTGGCTGCAGATGCATTGTTATCTGCAGTCCCCAATCTGGGAGAGCTGCAAAAGATTTAATGCAAATCTGAGACCTCTGCCATTGTGTGAGACAGCTTAGGGCTCATTTGCATTCCTTCTCCTATAATAATTACCTAGCAAGGAGTGCCTGTTACCATTAGCGTCATTCTGTTTGCCTGTGATAACGCCATCAGCAATCTCTTCTCCACGGATTGTGGACACTGTGAGGGAGGGCAGTGGGCCAAAAAAATTATAATAAACGAAATCTGTTGGGAAAGTAGTAGAAAAATGTGAATGCTGAAAAATTAAAATGCAGGTAATTTTAGTAATAGCCACTAAATACAGCTGGAGAAATACTGTGAGCTGAAGAGTAAAAGTCAATATTAATCCATAATATTGATGAGTGGTATGGTTTCAAATATCAGTTGAGAAAAGCTAGCACAGGATTTTAACTGAGCTTTATCAATGCTGCTTTCAGTAGTTTTGTTCAGTTTTCAGCATTGATTTAGATGGTTCTAAAATTAGTGCAGCTAGAGATCAGTGTTACTGAGAGACAAATGTTAACTGTCTAAAACTGATGTGATGCATCAGAAAGTCAGGTAAAATTCTGCAAACTTAATGTAGCTTTGGGTCCTGGAACTGAAGCAAAAAAGGATTCCTGACTTAGAAATTAGGGCAGATATTTGGGGTTCTTTTACTATGGGGTTTGTTTGTTTGTTTTTGAGATGGGAGGAGTGAACTAGCAGAAAAGGAATGCAACTAAACCTGGGAGAGTGAAGGTGCTAAAATCAGCTTGTTCTTTCTACACGTTTATTGCATATAGAAGGAACATGAAATACTTTTGAGCAACATTTGCTGTTCTTGCCACTCACTCTCCTTCCCTTGGTTTTTACCCTTTGCCACTCTGATGAAGAAGCTGCTGGAATGAACCCACCAGAGGCAGAGAGCCCTGAAATTCCCTGTTCAGCTTTGGCTTCTGCCTTGAATCCCCAGCTGTGCATGCACACAGCAGGAGCAGAGAGCAGCTGCTGGGAGTGGAGCCCAGCACCCATCTCAGGGCCTGGTTCTGTGTCACCACAGAAGATCTTTGGATGCTCCTAGTGCAGGGTGTAGGGGGAACTCTGGAAGAAGGTAACATGCCAGATATTCTACATGCCAATCAACATCAGGGAGCGAGCGGGGCTGCCTCTGGTTTGCTACCGATTTCCCTGTTTTGGTGTGAGCTTTCACCTGCCAGTGTTTTCAGTGAAGTAATTCCATCTTTCACAGTGGAGGCGTGGTGAAGCAGGAAGACAAATCAAAGCAGCTCTGACTTTAATCTGCCAAACAGCCACCTTACATATATTTAAATAGATGTAGGCTGATTTCTGATCTGCAGCATGCTATCAAAATGATGAGTCTCATAGTTGGGTTGTTTTGCGTGCCTTTATTTTTTTAAGTGATATTCTGAGGGCGTGCTGCCACATTCACCTTATCATCAGTGTGGAAGCAGTAGAATGCCCAGGATACTGCCTGAAGAGTTGGCTGTGGTTCTGAGGGGAGACAGGAGTGGGGAGTTGCAAGGAGCTTTTCTGTAGATGACCTGTTGGGCAGTGAGTGAGCTCCCAGGGGGAAACCTCTGTTCCTGTGACTGGCATCATTTCTGGCTGTTAGGGATTTGGGTGGATACTCTATTCACATAGCTCTGAATTCAGAGTTTAGAGATCCTTGTGTGTGAACATCCTTAGTTTTCCAAAATTTTCCTCTTGCCATCAGCTGAATTTTCTTAAACTGTGGTAGCAAGGAAAGCGTTTTGACAACACTTAATATCAAGGTACATGGATAGGGCTAAGTGCTGCCTTCCATGATAGCACTAGATATTTAGCATTAACCACAAGTTATATTGATGTGTAAAGGATTGGAGGGAATGGCAGAGGACTGGAAATGGTCCTATTTCTTAAGTCTATTTTTTTTTCCTCTTCATGTATTTACTGCTATAATAATGTTGAAAATCACAAACTTGACAGTTACACAAACATAAAAGGAAACTTTAAAAGAGAAGTTTAAAAAATAGTTTTAAAGCACATGTTTCTTAAACCAAATGAGTGTTTTTAATTCTAAATAAAAACTAAAGGCTACAACTGTATTTTATAGAAGAGCAGCAGCATAAATCTTTTGTTCCTCTTCAGACCTTTTTCTAGGAAGAAGTAGTAAAATTTGGTGCATAGCTTGTTTTATATACATATATATAATGTACAAGTTGTGCCATCATTATATTGGAATAAAACTGCAGTTGATATAATTGGAAAGGTCTAGTGTATGTAGTGTGTGGGGAAGGACAAGGAAGTTTTGAAGTGTATGGAGAATAATGATTATGTACATCTAAATGTAAGCTAAAGCAGCAACATATGTTACTTTGTGAGTAATTGGAGATAATAAAAAAATCTGACTACTTAGATACTGCAGTATGATATGTGAAGCTGTATGTTTATATGTATATACAAACATAGTTTGAAACTTAAAAAATAATATAAAGATAACATAGCTTCTTACAAGGCTTGTATTATTTCTGCAAATTATTCTTCTATGGCCCTTCTTTAATAATTATTTTAGTCCAGTCACCATATGTAATTTTAGATTTTTATTTTGATTCTGTTGCAGTGCATTCCAAGTAATTTGTGTACTTAGCAGTATATAGCTTTTCTTCTTTAACCCACCATGTGCATGGGCGTGTTACTCATCTAAAGGCCTCTGTGATCTGGAAGAGATGCATCAGAAATGAGTTTTTGAATCATTTTCCTTGTCTGAGAAGTTGAACTTGGTCTTTAAAGCCTGTTGTTAAAGACCTGTAAAGGCATGTGAACAGCTGAGGTTTTGTTGGAGGAAGTGTCACCGTAAGTGCAGAGGTGTGAAAGCTCTGTCCCAGCGCAGTGGCACTGGGACTGCTGTTGTTCATCCTGCCTAAAGGGAGGCAGTGGCCTGTCACACCCAGGAGCAAGGAGGTGTTCGTTTGCTCAGGCACACAACCTAAGCTACACAAGCTGGTCTGAGTTGTTTTTCAGTACTGCTGCACTTGAAGGTAAATTTAAGCTGATTGTGTTGTTTTGTTGAAATGCATCTCTGTCCCTCAACAGAAGTTCAAATACCTGTTTGGAGAAAGGCTAAAGTTGTAGGCAGATAAGCCACTCTGGGAAACAGACATCCCAGCTTGGCATTTGAGAGCAATGCATTTCCAAAAGAGTCACTGAAAAGATAAAAAAAGTAGGGGGGGCTTGTTTGTGCAGTTCAGTGCATTAGCAAGCGAAGGACCCACATGGTCAGTATGTTAAACTGACCATCGCACATAAATGAATCAAAGGAACAGCTGGTTATTTTCTGGTATCTTTAGGCTGTCTGAGAACAATCATCAGGCAATCCTTTCTGTTGTAACAGAGTCCAGATTTGGACTGCTTTACAGAAAATGAAAGGGAAATTACTTTTCTAGCTCAGCAGTAGCACGGGCACACAGCTCCCTGCTCCACTTTCATGTCTCACCATGCCTCCTTCCTCTCTCTCCCTCTCCCTCTCCAGCCGGTTTAATAGCAATGAGGTTACTAGCTGAAGAACTGGCTTTGCTGACTTTTACCTAACGAAAAGGTTTCACAAGCTTTACACTATATGGCATACATATACTTTTCTTAAATACTTGAAGGAAACATGCCCACAGAGAGCATAGATATCCATGAAAACATACTTAAACATATGTTTTATGAAGTAATGTGGATAACTAAACTTTTATATAAGCATAACCATATACCCACACAACTTACAAGACTAGACTTATTTTCAGCTGCCTTATTATCAAAATTATAATTTATATAACATAAATTATGTGAGCCAAAGGAGTTTATGAAGCAGAATTCTGGAATTGGTTTAACTCTCTTGATTCTGCAGAATGTTTCCATCTTAGTAACTGCAATAATTTTTTTTTTAAATTTGGGGGAGTGGAAGGGGAACAGGAGAGCTGGAATTAAAATGTTTTATGAAAAGGGCTGGATATTTGAAGCTTTGCAGAAAGCTATGTTTTAACATTTATTGGAAGGCTAATTGCAAATTATTTATTTTCGACCTACTACAGTACAATGTGAGTAGCGGTAGTCTACACACCAAGTTATGAAGAGAAAACAATGAATTTGCACACTGCTGTCCAGTGACACCCAAACTACTGCCCAGTGATAAAATCTGGGTACCCAAAGCAAAGCAGCAGTGTCCTAGGCACAGGGCTCAGCCCAAGGTAATCAGCTTTCCTGAGTTAAAAGAAGTTTAACTGTTTTCTGGGTGGAGCACCATGCAGATTTGCCCAAAGACTGCAAACATTAATCTCTTCATGTGGTTTTGTGAACTTAGGTTTATTTCTTAATTTGTGTACAACTCTGTTGGGTAAAAACATGGTGTTGCTGCAGAGAGCTAATGCATGTGGGTGTGTGTGCATGTTCTTGGCTCAGCCTCCTTGAGGAGGACTGACACACAGGAGCTGGGACTTGTGGGGTGCTTTTCTCAAACAGATCCTCATCCTCTTTGGACTAACTACAACAGAAGATTTTTCAATTTTTTTTTTTTTTTTTTTTTTATTTCTCTTCCCTGCTAACATGACGAAGAAATTTGTTTTCAGTCCTTGTGACTGGAGTGTGGCTTTGGTCACATGTCATGATCTTAAATTTGGATGGGTTACAACTGCAACTAAATAAAGTATGCCATCTTCCATTGTTCAGTACGAAGTTAGCTGGGCATTTGAGTAGAAAGGAGTTCACCATTATAGAAGCAGGCAGTCTGAGGAGAATGAGGAAGCTGAGCCCAAGCCTGCAAGCACAGCTTGTGTACATATTTGTTGAAAGCTAATTGGCAACGCAGTTGCCTTTCAGAGTTGTTCTTTCACCTATCAGTAGAGCACAACTCTGGTACTTAATGTACTGTAGATTACGTAAACGCTACCCTGAAATATTTGTACAGGCAATTAACTCTTGTTTTTATACTACTCTTGAGTTACAAATGGAAGCCTGCTGTAGAGCTTGGAATATTTATGCTATGAGATATATTCCATAATTAGATTAAATAACACTTTCAGCAAACTGGCTAGCATTAAGATGAGAAAAAAGGATATTGGCTATCCTGTAAGGAGCTGATGGACTTTTAAAATTCAGTATCCAAGAAATTCAGATGCTGTGTTTGTATCACATTGTTTAGGAGCAGCAGTATTTACAAGGGTTTTGTATTGAGCAGATGTATGTTTTTTGTTATTATATTTGAAGACTGTAAATGGTTGTATCACTAACACTGGTCTGCATTTTTTGTGGCAAAATGTTATTATTAATGGAGTGACTTGAAGCATGTGTACTAGTGTGGT
The DNA here is from genome assembly GCF_035770615.1 of Melospiza melodia melodia. Taxonomy (NCBI): domain Eukaryota; kingdom Metazoa; phylum Chordata; class Aves; order Passeriformes; family Passerellidae; genus Melospiza; species Melospiza melodia. Next base: position 23,727,876 of record NC_086202.1, read on the forward strand.
GTCACAGTTACCAGAACATCATCATCTTCTAATGTGTCTGGGTGGTTCTAAGAATACTTATGTAGATGCAAATTTATTTTTCTTCCTCTTGCTCTTTTCGAACTTATCTTACAAACATTTTGTCCCTGATGAAATTAAGTCACAGCTCTGCAATTTGAGCTGGATAATACATCTATTAAAATGAAACCAATTGGTAACAACGGTCTCAATGCCAGACCTCCGTCCTCTAGAGTTTATTCACAAGCACTTGACCTAATATGACCCTGAATATGAATAAAATGTTAAGGGATTTTATTGCAGTTCATAGTGTGACTTGCTGCTAGGATAATAAAACAACATTTAGAACCTCAATGGCTGCAGCATTCTCGTGCTCAACGTGTGCTTGTGCTAAAAGAAGTGTAGGTAATGTGTTCCCCAATGAAGTCAAGGGATTGCTTAAGTGAGTTCTTTAGTATTTTATATGGAATCAAATAGGCTAAAAGGGTGGAAAATAAAACTGATGGAATCAAAATCCTTCATACATTTGTTGTACTAAGACATCACAATACGATCAGGTTCTAGTTAATTTTAAAAACCAGCTTCTTTAGAAAGGAGAAAGTGTAATTTATTGTATATTAGTGCAAAAGTGTTATTACCAATAGTGACACACACACATTGGCTGTGTATTGAGGCTGGGTTTTTTGTGGATGAGAACAGCTAAACTTGACTGGCACTTCCATTATGAAGTCAGAAGCCCACTTACAGGTTTTGGATTTGTTATCTAAATGGTCCAAATCATCTGCTTCTGTGATCAGCTATTCATCTGTTTTCTCCTGCATTTCTTTTTCCTCTTCAAAACAACCTCTCCCAGTCAGAGCATTATTTATGCAGGAAATTTTAAGCAATTTAACTGAGACTTTTCTCAGTCATTTGTGAATTGTTATAATAGGTTTTACTTGCCCAGTTTAATAGCAAAACATTCTTGCTTAAGAGTTCCTCCAGCTTTTTCCATCTCTCTCACATGTATGGAGATGAGCTGTTTGCAGGGAAGAGCTAAGTGTATGAAATGATTCTTGAAATGTCTGATGTCATCCACAACCACTCTTCCCTATGTGACAGAAGATGTGAATGGTCAATATGGCTGAAACCAGAAGGCTGCTGCAATTATTGAGGATTTTCAGTAGCGTCTACAAGTTTCTCTTGGATTCCTTTGAAGTCCCCTGTGGCTATGGGAAATTAAAGATGTTTGAAGCATTACCTACTTGCCAGATGAAAAGAGATGGGAACTGTTGTAATGCCTCTATCCAGTTGCTGTCATCTTTCGGGGACTGTAGTTGTTCATTAAAGAAATCGTAGCAAAAATGAGAAATAAATCACCTTAAGAAACAATTTTGGTTTGATGTTTCTCTGCTTTAGAACTTTAAAACTAGTACTTAGTGTGAAAATGAAGAGACAGAGGGATTTCTGTTTAATTGTCAGGACAAGATTTGTAGGTAGAGGGGTTTTAATTAGGTCAGACAGTGCAGTTGGAAAAATAATTATTTGTGGATGTGAACATTTCTTCAGAGTTACATTTAATGTTTTGATGGAGCAATTAAGTGTCATTCATTTCAGGCTGACAATCTAACCTGCCTCAGATTTCTTAATCCAAGGTCAGGAGTCATTGGTTCTTAATGAGTGTTGCAATGTGTGAAAAGACCAGGTAGTTTGTAATCTGAACTTCATGACTAACTAGAAATGGGGTGTAACTTTGAAAGAAGTCGAAACCTCTTGAAAAAAACTATTTTTTATTAAACAAATGCGGTTGGACTGTAGTGGGAAATATGGCATGTTTTTATGTGTGTCTTAATTTGATGTATTATTTAATCATGGCTGCTTCTGAAGCTGATGGCTACTGCTGCAGCTCTGGTTATTCCTTTCTATAATATGCCTGTCCTTTACTGGAGAGTTGACACTGCCTACCCTAGTTTCAGGGTTTTTCCTAGTCTCTTTACTAGTCTGTGTTAGAGACTTGGTGAGCTACATTATTTGGATTCATAAGATAAATTATATAAATTCATGTGAATCTGCTGGAACTGTGGTAGTTTACAGTGAATCTGATCTGTGTTTTGATTTGTACTTTCCTTCAGTAGATTATACTGACTCAGAGTCTAGAGGCAGCTTTTGCTGGTTTTCATAATGACTGTCGGTAGGATTGAGTAAAATTTGGTGTGGTATTAATTCATGCACCAAGGCAAATTATGGCAGCAAACAATCTTGCAAACTTCTCACTGCCTGGCTTGCTCTGTTACCGGTGTCAGTGATTCTCATTCTCTCATTTCCTGTGCTTGTCACAAGCCATTGGAGCAGGTAGTGAAACCTGAGGAATACTGGCTGGGGAGGGAAAAAAAAGGGCAAATAATTCTCGGTGATGGGTTTGGACCCACACTTCTAACAATGTGGTTGCAATAGTCTAAACAGTGTCCATAGCAAGACCTGTGTGTTTTATGCCCATGTATTGCGCTATCACTGTGCTAAGGGACTTTATTGTAATAATTAGCAGACTTTAGGTCAGAGGCGATCTGTTAATTATTCTTCTAGCTCTTCACAGACTATAACTTCCACTAAGCCATAGGAGTTGGCTGAATTAATGTTTTTGGACCTGTGAATGCATGGTTGTTGTGCTGGCTTTCTTACTAATAATTTTGTTATACATACCTAGAAGTGAATTGTTAAAAGTTGTACCTGAAAATAAAAGTTTTTATTCATTTTTTTCTATGAGTATAAAATATCTAAGGCTTGGAAGTCTGTGTGTCTGACTTCAGGTATGGTGGATTTCAAAATCAGGTATGCTGTTGGGCTCTGTCACCCTTCCCTTTTCTCCACCCCCACATCCAGAGAAAGAAGTAACCTAGTATCTGAAGAATGCAAGTTATGCAGATGTTTAAAAGGCCAAATAAAACAAATAGATGGGCTGCAGCTGCTAGAGCAGCATAAAGCACAGAACACTCACTGCTGTGATGAGAATGCTGCATTTCAGCAGGCTTCTAGCTTTTGCTGTTTGAGGAAAACAGCATGTTATATTAATTTAACCAGTTTTTAATCTTATTTTGATTGTAAATTGTGATTGCTGTCATAATTGTTGAGATTTCAAACCTCCATACTGTCATAATTGTTGAGATTTCATGTTAATGAGGGAACAGAAGAATAAGTGGTAATGTCCTTTCATAGAAAGGAAAAAGGGAGTCCCGCAGTATTACAAGATTTGTTGTTAATCTTTTAGTGCGAAATGACAGACTTTCTTGAAAGTAGATTGGCCCCCCTGTACCATGTCCAAATATATCTTCCAATATTCTGAGATTACAGTCTGGGAGACCTGACACTCTTCTGTCCATTAAAAGTCAACTTTCCATCAGAAATTTTCATGTTGAGGGAGCTGAGGTGCCCTAACCATTGTACTCTTCCCACCTGAATGTCATCTGCAGATGTAAAAAAAGGGTCAAAACGTGATAGTAGACTTGTATGGGACCAAGACACTGAGTAAATCATTGACATGCAGATTAACAAAACTGTTCAGCAATTGATTGCTATTTTAGGGCATTCCTAAGCAACACAATGACATGCCATGGAGAGATGCCCAAGCAAATACTACCCTCCTCTGGTACGTTCACATAGCACAACCTTTTGCAGAAATATTTGTGTTGTTCTGGGAATAGCATGGGCATGTCAGAGCAGTGTAACCATACACCTGAGGTCTACAGAAGGAGATCTTGGCTCTTGCCAGCATTTGGTATTACTACTTCAGCTCTTACAGCATGGATAAGCACACTTCCTAAAGGGGTACCATGTATGGCTTACTCTTTGTTCTTATGTTTTAAGAATGGTATGTTAAACAGCAAGTAAAATGTGGTGTCTTTGTGTTCAGCCTTTCTAATCTGGTCCTACTGAACTGTTGGTTTTGACGGTGAAGTCACAAAGATTCTAGTCTAGAGGTCCTGCTCAGGGTTTTCCATTTCCTTTATGCTGCAAAATCCAGTCTGACAATAGTTTGACTTCTGAAATAAAGACAAGGTCATGATTTCAAGCATTTGAGGTAATATTTTGGGTTTGTTATATGCCCGTGTGGCTAGTGCCTCATCCAAAAGAATTCCAGCCACTTGGCATTTGGTTCTAGGACCAATCTAGATTGCTAGGTATTATCTTTTTGGTAGGGAACCAAGAGGACACTGAATTACTTGGAGCTCAGAGCTGGATGTGCCTAGACCTTTTCCAATGGTGAACTACTCTAAAAAAAACATAAAAGATTTTAATTTCTGAAAGCAAGAGTTTTATTAAAATAAGTACTGGTGTAATTGCTTTTTTAAATAGAAAAATACAAAGCATGCTGAATTGAAAAAGTGAAAATAAGAGTTTATGAGCAACTTGCTCTTTTCTGCTCTGTTTCTGAGGTGGGTCTTAACCTGAGAGCAGATTTTATCCAACTCAGTGGATTTCTGAGTTGCCTAAAACTGTTTGTAGTCTTTTCTGTCCCTGAGAAACTCCTTCCATTTTCTCTGAGGCTCAGTTTTGTTTGCACTCTGTTCCTCATTACAGTCTGTTCTTAAACTGAGGGCACCAAGCTGCTTGCTATAGCTTCTACCTGCTCCACACACAGTATTTAAACCTTCCTAAGTATGTTTAAAAGTTCTCCATGGGAATGAACTAGGGATCCACTAATCCAGTCACTTCCGAAAGAAATATAATGTGTAACACAGAAATTAAATACTATATTGCATGTCTGTAGCTTCTATTGTTCCTGAATATTGTGACCAAAAATTCTTATGATACATTTTGTGTGTTTATAAATACGTTTATATATTATATGCTTTTACCAATGACTGTGTATTCAGAGAACAGAAATTCCTCCATTGTTATGAAGAAATGTACCACAGCATGATTGTTTCAACAGGCCACTGATACCTGCTTGCAAATACATAATTCCTCTCACTAGAGTATAATTAATGTTTAAGAAGAAATTAGCAATGGGATGTAACAGAACACTTCTGCCCACTTAAAATGGTGTTGAGTCATACCATTAAGGCTTTTAACTTGCTTATTTGCATTGCAAACTTGTTATGAAGTCTATCATTTTCTCTTGTGGAAGTGTCTCTTGGGGAAATTGAACTCTCTCCTTCACTTGATGACATTTGCACAATATGTTCCTGATGTTTGAGGAGTGGTGGGCACGATCTTTGAGCTCCACTAGCGTGGTAATAGGAGGAAAAGAATTATGGTGAAGACATTTGTGCCATGGGATATCTACTCTTCTGGTTCTATTTTGTGCTTCTTCGCTAGGAATAAGTACAAATTGACCCAGAATGGAGGGCAGCTAAGCAGATTGAAAGCAAAGCAAACCATTATGGTGGGCTTGGTCACTTTGTTCCTGAAATGTGTTCCAAACCTCCTTAATTAATGGTAGTGGAGACAAACCTTGTCTGATAAAGCCCTTCAATCTAATGAAACTGGATGGGGTTTGTATGTTTTGGTCTTTTAAAAATATTTTATTGAGTAACTGATAATTGTCATTTAATTGCTGTACAGTATCTTATTATGTACTAAAGTTTCTACTGATTTGGGTTAGGATTTGCAGCAATTTAGTAATACAGCCTGTGGAAGAGTAAAATGGATATGTGATTCTTGTGTGATGTTGTGAGGGTTTTTGTACCTATAATCACGTGTCTGGACTTGTACTTGGTTGTTCTGTGAGTCAGGTAGATGCCATTCAGATGCACACTGTATCTGTTCATCAGGTGCAGCACTGTGATGTGTGTGCTGTCCTGCTCCCAAATGCTGGAATGTGTGTGTGGTCTTACTTGGTGTCTGCTGTTTGATGTCACTGCAGATACTGAACATGGAGTTCTGGTGCATATGTGCCACTTCCCCCAGAGAGCTGAGCACTTTCTGTAGGAAGAACAGGCTGTAGCTCCAAGTGCTTTAAAATGATGAGACCTTCTTGTAGTTCTTTCATTACCATTTGTATTACAGCAGGGACTAATCTTCAGTGGCGGGTGACCCCCATCTTGGTCATTCAAAGCAACAGGCAGTCTGTGCCCCAAAACTTCATCATTTGAGTCTGCAGCTGTGAGTCCCTGTTTTTCCTTCCACAAGAGACATAGTTTGTCACAAATCATGTTGAAAAGTGAAGAGTTAAAGACAGAAAACAGCTCTCAATTCCTGCTTCAGTGCTTCGTCTATTGTGTGGTGCACCTGCTGAACTGACCAAGGTGCTTGACTCAGAGTGGACTTATTTTGGTGCAAGATACTTAACTATTAGTTGTGGGTTAAAATGTCAGCCAGCTTTTTTGTTTCTCATTATGGCTTTCTCTTTTCCATATTCATGTTAGACTTTCCATATTTAGTGTTTGAGACTTTATGGAAATACAGATAGTCAAGTGCTACACTTGTGAGGAGGTGAAATGAGGACAAAACACAGGGGACAAATCAGAATCTTTAATCTTTGCTGCTGCATGTAATTTAGAAAATGTATGAGTCTGGTTTCATTCATTTACAGAACTACTTCTCACTCCCCATCTCTGCTGTTTTTCTTTCATTTAAACTGTTTCAAAGCTAATTTTCTTTAATAAGGAAGACTCAGCTTAGAAAGGTGCTTTAGCCCTCACACCTTGCTGTCTTAGTTCTTGAGTGTCTGCTCCCTAAAGTTGTGGGGGAGTTTAAGTAGTGGTATTAGAGTTACACAAATCAATATCATCGCAGAGCTTTCTCTGTCATAATGATCAGTTGGCAGCACAAATCTCATTGATTTTTCACAGCCTTGTGGAAAAAAACGTACCCCAGAGTTGAGTACAGCTGGGAGAGACTGCAGAGACACAAATTTTGTGCTTGGTGGGAGTAGCTGTGGTTGTTCCCACCTTCCTTTCTGGGTTCTGTAAACCTTTTCCTTAAGCCTGGCCTAGGAGAAGCCTGGGGATTTGGTGTGGTAGCCTGTGAGAGATGGTGACCTCCTGAGAGGACAGAGAAAGAGCAGCACTCACATCCCCGAGTGATGGAGGGAATAATTTTGCTGGGGTCAGTGGTGCCCCATCAGCCAGGGCTGTCTGCTCTCCTGCTCACAGCCTCATCCCACCACTCACTTTCTCTACACACACTCAGAATAATTGGTGCATGACATTGCCTTCTCTTTTTTTCCTTTTTCCTAATTTTTTTTCTTTTAATTTTTAAATCTCCTTTCTTCCCAGCTACAGATTTTTATAACTCTTTTCAGGGGCAGAAGGGTGGAAATGAACTAAAGATTTTTCAAAAAGACAAAAAAGGTGACATGGTGCTGAAAAAGTAAGAATTCTTTCCATAGTGGTGTGTAAATTGTACTTCATGTTCAAGCTGTCTGCTTTATTTTTATAAACTGAGTCTTGCAGAGTATTGTCCTAGTACTGACCCCTTTTCATCTGCTATTATGCAAGGTATATTTAAATAGCAGGGCTGTAAATCTCGTTCTGGAAAACTTCCCACCTCGCCTGCCATTCCCCTTGCTACTACTATTCCTGTTCAGCCAATGCGGAGAGCGGCAGCAGCAGTCGTGGGGCAGCCCTGTGCCTTCTGGCAGCAGCCTGGGCTGCTTTTGGCCATTGCTTTGTCTACTATCAATTATCTATGTACTTCAGACTTTTATCTGCTCGTGGGATTTTTATGCACTAGATTTTCTGAGCTTGACTATATCTTCGAAGCCTGGTGTACCCTTACTGGAAAGGTACAGGCAATCTGTCTCTGGCAACAACACATGTAATATTGTCTGTTGTACAAGGAGAAGCTGTAATTGTGGTAGCATAGGGGGATTAACAGTAAACTGTTGAAATTGTTCTCAAATAATTGTTGAAATACAGAATTTTTTAAATCATTGGATTGCCTGTTAGAATGCCACTTTTTATTATTCCAAATACTGGATTTTGAAATAATTGTTTTTCTACTGAGATTAAATGCGAAGAATTAGAAGAACAAGAGGGAAAATATTTTTCTGATTTTGTTCATCAGAAAGTTCAAATGCAAGAACATAAAAGCATAGTGAAGTTTACAGAAAATGTGATTTTTTTTCTGATTTTTGGTAATCTTTTTCTCCTGCCCTTGCTGTCCACATGGTGTTCCCATGAGTAGGAGCTCTAGGTACCCAGAGAAATCAGAATCTTGTACGACTTAACATGAAGATGTTGTAGGATACTTTTTTTCAGTCCCTCTTTTCAGTCTGTGTACTTAAGACTGTGTGGTAATCTGTAAGACATGTAAAAAGCAAGTTTCTGGGCAGTTTGGTTAGGTTGTTATTTGGGTAAAGAAAGCATCAAAGAAGATAAAAGCTGGGATGTCAGCCATTTCAGCCGAGGAAATGGGCAGAACATGACAGAGTTTAAGAACTCCAGGTCAAGAAATACTAGGTACAAAAAGGCTTTGGCTGTTCTAAGTGTATTGGTCTACAAGAGAGAGTTGAGAGGTTAACATAACTGTAGAATAATATATTAATGCTGGGAAAAGTGCTGTCTGCTTTACTGTCAGTCTTTTGTTTGTGACTAAAGATAGGGTACTATTGTGCAAGGAAATACATAAACACATTAGCTGATGTTCTAATAAAGGTCTGCACTTTGAGGAGAGCTGTAGGATGATAAAGGAGCAAACCTATGTAATTGTAATGCTTATTTATATTTTTGGTAGTGCAAGTATCTCAGGTCAGGTTAAAGGAAAGAGTTGTGGGATGATCGTGATCTAGCATATTCAGTGAAGCTCTGCAAGATAACTGAAGCCACCAACTAAGGGGAAGATGGCTCTCCTGCCCCTGTGTTTGCACTGCATCCCCTTGAGTAGGTCAGCCCTCCAGTTGTGCAAATATGTAGCTGCCCACCATTAAGTCTTCCTGATTTAGCTGAATCAGCTCACTAAACTGCCCAAAGACATCCACCCTTCCGAGTCTTTGCTGAGCTGAAGTGAATAGGTTTCTGTAGTCTGTCAAATGGCAGCAGCTGGCTGGCACAAGGCTGGCAGCAGAAGAGTGTGGCCAGGAGTGGAACCAGCTTTTAGGACAGCAGTGAGCCATTCGATTGTCTCATTAGCAAAAACCTCACTCTTTCAGCTTCATTTTACATGCAGTGTTAAGAACAGGAGCTGCTCAGTATGTGTTCTCCGTATTTCCCCATATGTGTGTTATAGTCTTCAGAGGCATGGTTGGCCATAGCACAAAGTGAAGACTTCATGAGAGTGAAACACAGATGAGGACATGGAGGAACTTACTTTGCACAGTACTCTTCCTTTTGCACATCACCTTCCCCACAGCCTGCATGAGGCAGGAGTCCTTTAAAAGCTGCCAGATTTTTTCCAGAGGCAAGCAAGTTATTGTAAGCTGCTAGTGGAGTTTGGGTAATTTGCCAGACTTTGCATGTCTGGCTCAGTACTTGCATTTTTTTGTTCCCACAGAAGAGTAGGGGTGAGTGCTGATCCCTGGGTGATGCCTTGTATTAACTGGGGCAGCAGCATGTCCAAGTAGCTGAGGATCGCAGTGTGAGCCCCAGGGGAGTCATGCACAGGGTTATTGGCACACACAGTCAAGGCAGCGTCCACTCAGGGATGTTAGATGTCGGCTGAGTGTCTGAAGAGTTCTGGCTTGATTCTTTTGCACCTGCAGACTGGAAACTGGTTTTGCCATCTGCCTGGGGCATGGTGAGACCTCCAGGAGCAGGATTACCCAGTCCAAGCATTTTGGAAGGCTCTTTCAGTTTCGCCCTGGCGCAGTTCAAGGGAGAAGCCAAGTCACGCGCAGTCCGATGTAACACCTCCTCACCCTGTGAAGGAAACCTCCCTGCCTGTTCACAGCTGCCACAGAGCTCCCCAGCAATGTGCTGGGGGGCTGTCTGTAAGAAAAGATAGATGCAGGGATCTGGGGGGGGTGGTATTCCTGCCTTGTGTGGCTTTGTGTTGGCAGCTTGGAAGGAGCACTGAGTGGCCGCATGCTGAGGCCAGTGGGCAGGATGAAAAGCCGCCCCATGCAGGGACCTTTTCTGTCCATCTGCTACAGGTCTGTGCTCTTCACTGCTGTATTTGGGAATGAGCCCCCATCACTGGAAGAGTTGATGTGCCGCCAGGTCCTAGACCAGCAGCTGCCCTTCCCTTTCTCTGGCACAGGAGTGGAGCTAGCCAGTGGTAAAAGACTACAGGTGTGTGCCCTTCATGTGCATGCATGTCAGGATATATTTAGAAGTGAACTCGATTTAGAAATGAAGGGCTCAGAGTACAGTGTCTGGTTTGGCAAGGAGAATGTGAAAATGTGGTATAGATGTCTTAGATTCTTGTAGGCTGGAACTAATTGCTGTACAAAACCCTCGCAGGGACTCAGTGCCTTTAAAGAAAGAGCAAACATGTTAATCCTTGTTATTCTCGCATCTCTTTGGTTGCTTTCTCCTGCTAAATGTAAAGGATTTGAAATATACCACGAGGTACGGCTTTTGGAGACCTAAAAAATGTAAGCATTTGTGATGACTCTCTTTCGTAATTCAAGTATGCATTTCAAAGGATTATAAAAATCTCAGTCGATAATGCATTTCAGCAATTTTGCCTTGTCAAAACCCCTTCCAGTTCCTTGGTAACTATTAATTGTTGGATTTCAGATGGCAGGGATGTTTGAGCACCATATGTGATTGCATGTGTTAAGCTCTATTGCTGCTGGGGTGGGAGGATGTCAACCACTTCTGAAAAGAAATTCATACTTGGGAATGACTTTGCCACTTGAAAAGTTAAGAGAGGAGATTATGAATGTTCAGAATCAAATTTCTGGTCCCATTAAGTTGCTGTAGGAATTTTGCCACTGGCTTCAGTCCATCAGTGATTTCACTAGCAAATGTAACATCCAAAAGAAGATCCAGGCAGTGCCTCTGAGGAGTTGACAGGAGAGGTGCAAAAGATTGCTTAGTAAATGAGAAGAAGCAGGTATTCCAGTTGTGTATGTATTTCACTTTGCTATAGCAAAGAGAAGAACACTTTATCTAAATTCAGTCTGTGATTTCTTTCTTTCACAATTTTCAGATTTTACATGCCTTTTGGGGAACCCTACAGTTTTAACATCGTAATGGTAATAAAATGAAAATATTAAGAAATATGCTATGACATGAAATGCTGTTGCAAAAATTCTTGAATTTTAAATTGTTCTTTCCAGTCTATTATAATCTGGCAACATTGTTGTACAATTTGTAATTGTACAATGGTATTAAATAGAAATTACTTCCATTGAGGAATATTATAATAAAATGTTAATGAATTTTATTTCTTCTGATCACCTGTGTGTATATTCAGATATCACACATAATTCTAAAATAGAATTCTAATATCATAACTAAGCGTGTATTTTTTTGCTGACAGATTTGGATTTTTTTAAGTGGCTATTAATACAACATTTGTGATAAAGAGGAACAGCAAAAATGTAGCAATTTGTAATAAAATTTGTATTATTCTGTTTCAGGTCATTAACACCATGATTAATACTGTGATTTGAAATTCAGGTCTGAATTTGTGTTTAATTTATAGATTAACTATATTACATTAAGTAAAATATGTTTACTTTATGTATTACTTTTTTCCAAATTGCTTCCAGTTAGAAACACACATTTTAGTCAGTACCTCTGGCATTTTTGATGATAGTAATCCTAGGTTTGCCACTGTAGTTTATATTCCAGCAGCTTCGATATTTCTTTATCTTTTTAACAGCTATAGTAGTATAGGAACAGGCTGCTTTTGCCTGGAGTATTTACCATCAAAATAAGTTGGGAAGAAGAATATCCCAGAATATCCTTTATTGTGGATAAATGCTGCAGGTGCAGAAGTGGACTATAATTTGTGTAATAATATATGGCAGAGCTAGAGCCTGACATCCCCATTTCCTGCATCCAGACCGTTCATTGACTTAGCTTTAAAATTTAGAAAAACATCATTGAACCCTGAACATTTCAGTTGCATTGATCCTCATACCAAAACTGTTCTTCTTCTGCTTCAGCCCAGCACTTGTACACAGCTCTGCAATCCACAAATCAGCATGAGCCACTTGAGAAAAAATGTATATATCTTACTTAGCACATATATCAGTACCTTTAGAATGCAGTGCACGGCTGTAGTGTGTAAAGTTGTGTCAGTTATTGTTTTATGTCCCTAGATTAGTTTCAAAAATGCACTGGATTTTTGTACAAGAAATTGTGTGGAGAAAATCTAATTTGAAATCTATAAGCAATCTGCTTTTACTTGATGAGAATTGAATCATTATTTCTTCAGGCATAAATTTACCAAGAATGTTACTATATCCTCTAGTTGATACCTAAGGTATTATGTTACTCAAGTTTTAAAGTAAGATTATAATCTATCCTTAGTTGGGCTAGACAGTCAGCTCCATGTATTGCATTTTGTAAATACGTATTGTCTAAAGTGTTTGTGGCATGTCTTTTCTGTAAATATTGATGAAAACCCATACTTACTACGTCAGTGTTTTGTCTTTCTGATCACATTCACTCAGTGTTAAATAAGTGGTAGATGCCAATCATTTCAGCTAATATTGCATATTTAAATTTGCATCTAAGTGCTTTCTGTGTCAAGTGGAGGCAAAGAAGTTGGTTTTTATGAATAGCATGCTGCTTTTTTCCATTTTTTAATCAAGTTCAGAATTAGTGCTTTTCAGTACTCTCAGTATTCACATACAAAAGGGTGTCAGTTGATTTTAGTCCCTATCAGTGTGAAACTGTTTCCAGGAACTGTATTAACTATGGAGCAGTTAATTGCTGCTTTAAATAGTGTTCTCTCCATAGTCCACTAGGATGCATTCATGCTTACACTCAGCTTTATGCACTGTTTGGCAGATCCTCCTCAGAGAGTTACGCTGAGTTGCACCTTTTCTGGTGCATCAAGTTAGAGTTGTGTAATGCGTGCTGTTCTTCATGGGATTCTCTCTTCATAATAAATAATTTTTCCACTCCTCAAATAACACCATCCCCTCACCTTGGTTATTCACTTAGGAAGAAGTCTGCCAAGGTAACTGATTTGTTTTGTCTCTGTTATGTGTTGAAGCACATAATTTAGTGCATCATAATGAAAATTTTGATTGGGACAGAAGGTTATGCCTTCAAAAGTAGTACAGGATTGCATGTTGTGAATCAGTACTGGTCAGGGCAAACAGCAGGGTTACTGTTTGACCATAGTCTGGTTTGGTCCTCTGTCCTGCAGCAAGTGCAAACGGTGATAGCCATGTTTTGGGAACAGTGTGCATGTGCTGGGTCCAGGATGCACTCTCCTGGTCACTTGCTGGGAACAGGCTGTACATGCCTTCCCTGGGATGGGAATTGCTTTCAGCAATGGCAAGAGAAGCACCTCAGGAAATACCCAATTCTCTCTTTTGTCCAGTTTATGAAAAAAGCAGATGACCATGTAGCTCTGTAGCTGAAATAAATTCTCCTTCTTACCTCCTCTCCTATTTGAGAATGCTACAAACTTTGGTCAAAAAATGAATATTTAGAAGTCATTCCTCACCTGTTACCAAAAGTGAATATGACTATGCTGGCTTTTCCTCTTTTGCTTTTGAGATATGTAGCTACAAAAATCCAAGGTGCCATAATAGTCTTAAATGCCTGTCCCTGCCTGTGGAAGTAATTTGCCTATCCTGCGGTCACCTGCAGGGAGTGGAGGGTTTGGGAGTGGTAATGTCTCTAATTAATACTCTAATAGGAAATTTATGGAGAGCTGAACAGCACTTGCCTACCAGATTAATGTTGGTGCTGTTACCCTTGCTCATTCTTGCTTTAACAGCTGCTTGTACTGTATGTACCCCTGGAACCAGGACAAAGTTGGCAACAGCTATGCATGGAAATTGGTGAAAATTCATGAAAATTGCACAGGCTAAAGGTGCATTTCTCAAGTTATTTGATTTCCCAATTAAACATAATTGGGTTATGAGGAAAACCAAAAGCTGCTCCTTGTAGGGCTGTTCTGCATCGCCTCTTGAGCGCTGCAGTTCACCCTGGAGGTCTCAGTAGCCGGCAGGGATGCGGTTTTGTTGGGCTCTGCTCTCAGCAGGGCACGTGCACCTGGAGGGATCAGGTGGTACCTGAGGCTGTTCTTCCTCTGCTTCCAAGTGCTGGCCAGGCAGATCTCTAAATGCTGACAGCTGTTCTTTGAAAGTGAAAGATTTTGGTGTTAGCAGGGGTCTAAGCAGAGGGGATGCTGCTGCAGTCTGCATTATATTGAGCTTCAGGCAGGAGGGTGAGGGCAGAGGGAACGCACTGAAGTTAATTTCCCAGCTTGCTGCTGAGGGTCTTGCAAGGCTGCATAACCACACTGAACTTTTGTGCTGTGTAGTGCCCCTGACAGATTTTTTATGGCCACCAGGTCTCTGGTCTCCCACTGGGTCATTTAGTCCCTGTCTGAGCACTCCCAGAAGCTAAGGGAGTTTGTAAAGGACTGAGGACCTGTCCTTTGCAGCCAGCAGGATCAGCAGAGCCTGTGTGCACAGCCTGTGCCAAGGCTGCCACCCTTGCTGCCCATCTCAGACAAGTGTGAGGGACAGCAGGTAAGGGTTGACAGACTTTGCTTGGTCTTTGCTGGTGGCTCTGGGTGCTGGTCTTTACAGAGTGACAGCTATAAAATTAGATAATCAGTTAATCACTGGTAAATTAGGCTTGTGTCTTTGTGGAGAACAAATACAGTATTTATGTAAAAGTTGTTAGGAGTTTTTTTAATTAGCAGAAATAGATGCAAAATGAATGATGATTAGGCAGCTGATGAATTCAGTAGTACAATTATGCCTAAAGCTATGCCCCAGTACTTAATGATGGATGCTCTGAGCAATCAAAGAGACCTATTTATATAATTTATTTATTTAAAAAGTTAGATATTAAGCAAGATGTCTGTGTATATTACAAGTAAATGAACTTCAGCATCTGAGAAAACCTTTCTAAAATTTGGTAATATAAGTATTTTTAAAGTTCTTTCTGTAATTATTTATTATAAATTAACTGTTACTGTAGTTGCTAGTAATTTTTGGGTTTATATGAAAGGCTGTTCTTTAATCAATAGCTAGTGAAATCCTAAGCATTCCCTGGAAATGAGAACCACACAGGAATTGTACAGATGAATGTATTTTTCTTTGTCCTTTTGGGTAGTCTGAGACCGAGGAGTGGAGGAAATAACAGAGCCCTGGGTGTCTGCTCTGAGAAGCTTTAAGAAAATGCAAGTCATGATGAGCAGCTGCCTCGTATGCAGCCAGTTGGGAAGGCTAAACTGATTAGTCTGTAAACACTAGGAGATGGCAAGTGTTGGTGTCAAAGGGACTGTGACAGTCATCAGATTGTGGTTTATCTCAGGCTGTCATTTGAATGATGGCTCTCCCCCACAGAAGCAGTTTTATGGCTTTGCAGAGGTATAATCTGAGCCCAGCCTGATGGATCCAGAGCTGCTCAAAGCAGCCTCCCAGTTCTCTGTTTTGTACCACCAACCCTGGGCTTTTCACGGGCAAGACTGTTATTTTCTTTTCACCAACCAGGAATTACAAACATAAAATTTACTAGGCCTGACAGAGTGGAAATTGGCACTTGCCCGTTTGCAGAAGGGTATTAGACAGCAGCAGAGAGTTCCCTGAGGACAGAGCAAGGGGGCTGCTCACAGGAGCAGGTGCTTCCTCTCCTGTGTCTGCCAGGGGCACTAGCAAGGTTGCATTTTGCACTTTGTGCTCAGAGATGGTCACAGGAAAAGGCATCTCTGTAAATAGATGGACTTCTAACCTGCTGCAGAGCTGGGCAAGAGCATGAGGTGATCCTTTCTGCTCTAGCTGGGTGATGCCCTCGGGAGGGGTGGACCATGGGCAGTGAGCATGGCAGTGCTTGGTGGGTACAGTCACCTCTGTGCTGGGCTTGTGGCAGATGTTCTTCAGTGAAGCAGCTGAGGATACACGGCTGTGCATGCAGGAACTGGAGCTCATTTCTGATACAGGTCCAGTAGCTGCACTACCTACAGAAGTTGTATATAAAACCCAGTCTTTGTTTGTTTCTTCAGTGACATAGACAGGAAAGAAGCTCCGATTTGCACTACTTGTGGACTTCTTGGCTATTTTAAGTTTTAGGGTTATTTAGCACCCAGTCATAGGAACTTCTGCTAAAATATAGTCCATGTCAATGGGAAGAAAAAAGGATTTACTTGCTCACATAGAGCAGAGAACCTCCTGCAGTCTCGCATGTCCCAGTAAAGGCTGGTGTTTTTCAAAGAAGGTATCCTCTATTCTGGGTGATGAGCAAGCCCTTCTTCCTAAAGATTTTCTGGAAGACCCTGAGGCACCATCACCTGGACAATGAATTTCTATTTCAATAAGGGTCAGAGGGCGCAGTCAGAAGCTCTGAAAGCCAGCCACAGTGGAGCTTCTCCATACAACCCCCACAGCTGCAGATGTGTTGGGAGGGGGTCAGAAGAGCTGTTTCACAGATGCTGCCTGCTGGGAGATACATAATAGGAGGATAAACAGTAAATGGAGATAAGTAGGAGAAGGTGAAAAGACAGCTATTATCCCCTTTACAGCAGAGAAAAGTTTTAAACCAAGCAAAGGCAAAATTAAGAAGAATATGGAGGCTAGGGGCATATATATATATATATGTTACCTTAAAACATTATTCCTGCTTTGGGAGGTTCTGTAGGAAAGAAGAAAAGGATTACAAGGAAAAACAAGCAACAATCCAGAAGAAGAAATTCTAGGAAACTTGCCCTGAACTTTGGAGCAAAGGTTGGAGACTGGAATCTGGTTACTCAGCAGAGGGCTGATAGAGGAAGAAAGGAATTTGTGGAGATAGCAATGAGATATGTGGAGTATCATGAATCTTTTTTTTTAATGTTTAAATTCCATGTATTGCATTTAATTATGTCTCTTCTGCTTTTCTTTTTTTTCTCATGAGAGTTAAAAGTTTGTTGTATTTAAATATGTTAAAAAAAATGTGCAGCACCTTTCACATTTGATCCTTTCTATATTACTTACATTTAGAATAGTAATTTTTACTACTGTCCTATGAATTGTGTAAGAGCATCTTCCCCATCCTGCTAATTCTCTTGGGAGTAAACCATCCCCAGCACATCCTGATGTGGCAATTCAAAATGCTGATATTCCTGGTAGGAACTGTTTCTTTAATGGGGGCCTGTAATGGTACCTCTGTACTTGCGCAACGGAAAAGCGTAGTTTAAGACACAGGCTTTGATTTAAAAGCTGTTGGCAGCTGCCTTGCAGTAGGTGTATTTCTCTGCTTTCCTAGCTGAAGATTTGTATGAAGTGTGGCAATTAAGAAAGCAGGTTTCCTGCTCTGGATGCAGTGGACAATGCTAGTTGATCTGCAAGCTGGAAAGATGGTGACATTGGTTACTGGTTCGCAAGGATAAGAGACTATTGATTTCTGGCATATAGATTATGGTAGGGCAAACATTCATAAAAGCCATGCAGAGAGCATAATAATGTTCAGCAGTGGAAATAAGAAATGCAATTGATTTAGCATGCTGCCATAAAGCAGCACTCTCCTCTCCCTACCCCAGTTACAGGCTCTTCCCTGCTGCTGTGCCTCTGCCTGGGCACCCACCAGGGAGCCGAGGGCGCCACTGGCTCTAATTGCCTGGAATTTGGCAGCTGGAGGGGATGCCACTCGCCTTGGCCTGCCTCAGCATTTAGAAATTGCAGCTTCACTGTCCAGACCTGGCTCAGTGTGGTAAACCCATCTGGCTGAGGAGAGCCAAGTTCTTGCCCATTCCCGAGTGCCCTCTGCCATCCCACCCTCCCACACCCGCTCAGCCCCATCCCCACGCACATGTTCTGTGCCCTCCATTGCACACATGCATCTTCTGCTGGGGCTGGTGCTTCCTTCTGTCCAGCTGTTGTACACCTGGGAAACGTGAAATCAGGATTATTTGTTTTAGTTATTATTGTCCTGCATGAAAATTAAACCACTGGTAGCAGCTGTTTGGTGTATCATGGTTTTCTTAAAATTCAGTTCCATGACAGCTTTGAAAGGCAGAGGTGTGGCAGCATTGTGCCAGTGGGATGCTGTTTCAGGTTGCTGTTTGTATACCGGACTTTCTCTTCCACTTCCAGAATGTTAGGATCAATGTTGCCTAGTTTTGTAGATTTCGAATGCATTTTTCAATATTTTATTTTAAATATTTAAGTGCTAGGCCCAGTAGCAGGAAAGTGATGGGGTTTTTTTCAGCCTGTCAATAAAAACACTGAAATGAATGAATCTGGGTGTGATTTTGTGAGCTCAGAGGGTCAAAGCTTGAAATGCTTGCACAGGAGAATCAGAAGCAATAGGTTTTTCCCATTTGTGCTTTAAAGTAAACTTACATCCTTGCATCTCGCAGTATTCCACTACCTTTTAGTAGTACAGGCTTTTTGTGAGTATAAGCAATGATGCCAACATATTCTTCCCCTTTTCATAGGCTAGCCAACCTTTCTGGGTCTACTCTGTAGTAGTCCCCCAACCTGCTTCATCTCATGTGGCATTTCTGTCAGTTCTGGTTTGTCAGCCTGGCCTGCAGATTAGAGGTGGGGAAGCCAGGAACATTATGGGATAAATATCCCCTTCTTCTGTCACAGCCATACTGAAACTTGAGGACATCTGACTACATCATGGCAGTGCACTGTTGAGGTACAACTGTTTAGTAATGCCTCTTAAGGAGTCTTTGGCTCAGCCTTGGTTTTTATGCAAACTGCCTGTTGTGGTGTTGCTCTAGGCTGGCTGTGTCACTGCTTTTCAACCTCAGGTACAGTTATTACTTCCTCTTCTCTCATAACTGGAAATTATTCAGCTTTTCAACTAAATTGCCTTTTTTTTTACTTACAGTACTAAAAGAAATTATTAGGTTTAGAATTCAGGTTTGGGTTTTGTTTTTTTGTTTTTTAATAATGTGGTCCAAAAATGGCTGAAGCGTGTGTGCGCTAGCTGAAATACTGAATAGCTTCCAATACACCCTGCTAAAATCTGTGCAGTGTTCCTGTTTGCAGGTAATTAATGTTGTGGTGTTATTTCTTATGTTCAGTAAATTATTGCTGAAGTTTTAATCTGTTGAAATACAAAACTGTAGAGAATTTAATGCTGACCTTTGTATATGAAATTAAGTATAATTATTAGATTTGTAGAAGGCCTTTTGAATTAGCTAACATGTACTAACTCATACTTTCACTTGCCATGGACTGCTGAATTGATGTTATTTCCAGTAAGCTTGCTGAAAGTGGGAAGAGAGCATTTACCAGAGGTTTCTATCTTGCCATTAACACATATTTTTATTTTATTTTAAAGTGTTGTGTAATATCACACAATACGTATGCACTCATGTGCATAGATGCACAAAGAATATTGGTTAAGAAAGATTTCACAGCTAATTCATGGTAAGTAAAGAACCTAATGGCAGGTCAGAGTGTACTTTTGGAGGTGGCTATAGGCACGAGATGATTGCAAGGCTGAGCCATGGAGCAAGACGGCAAAAGCATTTTGTACAGTCAGCTGAAAATACTGTTTTTTCTCTTTCCTGCAACATCCAGCAGCTTCAAAGATGGCAGATTACTTTTTGATTTTCTTATATAAAATCTAGCAAGTGAGTTTTCCCATAGTTAGTAAAAAATTTTTACCTGTACAACACATCAAATGAGGATACAGATTGTCTTTGCATAAGGATTGTGTTGTGTTAGGTTTTGTTTACTTCTTCTAACCCATAATTCAGGTTATTTTAATAAAAAATTTTACACAAATTTGCTATACTAGATCAGTTTGCCCTCAGCTTGCTTGTTTTGCCAACAGTGTCCAGCAAGTGATTCTAAACCAACAACTAGTGTATTTCTAAGTGCTGTGTCTCTGAAAGCTAAAGCCTTCTTCCTTCTCTTATGAAAAAATTGCAGATTCCCTTGGTTTGCACCTCATGCATGTTCTGGTTTTTCACCTAAATTGTCTCAGTGGCTGCCATGGCTGCTGTCTTGAAGCAGCATTGCTGAGCTCTTGGATTAGAAGGCAGAAGGAAGCATTTGCTCCGTTCCAGGATGCCATGCTGAGCTGCACCATGTCCCAGGGCAGTCCCTCTGTCCCACAATGTAGTTCAGGAGCTCCTTAGTCTGGACATCTGACACTTTTGGAAGGCCTGCCTTTGCTTTGCCACCTTGCACATGCAGAGTTAGTCGCAGGTTGCTGTCTGCAGAGACCTTGGACTGCATGAAGAGCTGCCTGCAGGGATGAGAAGAGTGGTGTGAGTCATGGGCAAGGTAAAGCAGGGACAGATGGGCACTGACACTGCTCAGGCTGGGCTCTGCAGACACCTGAGCAGTTCTGAGGTCCTGTGGAAATGGATGCTGAGAGGACTTTGCACGTGGCTGGAGATGCTCACTGTTTTGAGCTGAACTGAGTAAGAGAACAGCAGCAATGTTCAGACTCAGGAAGAGCAAATTACTTGGCTTCTGAGTTCTTCCCAGTTTGCTGGATGAGCTGTTTGTTCATATTGCTTCCTCTCTATTCTGCTATTTTCTCTAAGGGTTTGCTGTAGTGGCTATTGCTGTATGAAGCAGGTCAGGCTACACTGGGGCCTCCTACAGAAGTTGTGCTGCTATCCCTGTCCCCATTTCAGATAGGACAGATTAAAAAAAAACAAAAAAAGCATATGCTAAGTCTTCTCAGAAGTCATAAATTTCCCAGTGTGCCCAGGTTTCTTCTGCCACGTGGCCTCCTCATGTATAATGTGGGTTGCAGATAGTTTCAGGTTGTCAAATGAGCAGGGAGATGTTAGTGGCAGAAGGGAGGTGGCAGTTGTAGGACCTAGCCCATCTTGTCCTTTGTTCATTTGCTTCAGCAAGCAATTTCATAATTATTGCCACTTCTTAATCAATTCCACTTGGTGAGGATTTAGGTACCAAGTGCTTAGTGTTGGTTGGTCAAATCTGGAAAGAAAGATTTTAAAATAGGGCTCTCTTGAACATTTGATGTGTGGGAAGACAGTGCTTCGGATTTTCCGTGTCTTTGCAGATACAGCTGAGCTGGTTTGGTGTGAACAATTTGAGCTTTAGAAATAAAATGTACCATGATACAGACACAGCTGTCTTGGTGCTCTCCAAGCTCGAGGCAGGAGGCAGTGTTGCTGTACACCACAGCATCCTGTTCTCAGGCCTGAGCAATGGCTGTACTGCAGTTACCTGCTGGCCAGCACAGCACACCCTGGGAAGAGGGAGCAGAGAATGGAATTTCTTTGTGGACAGGGAGGTGGTACAGCTCTTAGAGGCTTTGGGAAGTTTGCCTGCCTTGTCAGTTACTTATAATCAGTAATCAACATATTGGAATATCCTGTTTCCTGCTCATCACAGGCTCTGTTTTTCCCAATATCCCTTTTCCCAACATATGTACATAGAGTTACAGCTTTTTCCAGTTTCTCAAAGCAAATAAAAATAATTGATTAGATAGTTTTCTTCTAAATAAAAATATAAAGCTTGCAACAACTTTACAAAAACCCATTTCTTGGTATATTTCTGGGCATTTGCATTTTTGTAAGTGGCCTTAAAAATACTATGGATTGTCTCTCTTTATTCATTGAATTACAAGCCTTTTGAAATACCTTTTTGTGTTCATGGCTTCGCACAGTGCATAACACAATGGACTTGCAGTCTTGGCTGGACCTGTGGTTTTTACTGCAACATTTTTTTATATTTTTCATTCCCACTGCAAGCTTTAGTTAAGTCATTCTGCCCCGAAATCCAGCATCCCCTTTAGACTGCATATTGTCCTCAGGGTACACAATAAGGCTAGCATAGAAAAAGCTTTTAGAAGCATGTGCCTTCTCTCTATGTCCTCTATGGTGAAAGTGCAGTCTCCCCAACCTGGGTCGATACTGCATGTGAGCTGCATTCTCTTGTGTATAAATACACTGTGTTAAAAAAGGAAAAGCTGAGTGCAGCCTGCTTTCTAGTGTGTCCATGCTCTTCTCGGAACTGATGGGGCAATTCCTTTCTCCTGAGCTCACTGCTCCTGGGTGAGCCCGGGGACAATGTGCCTCCTCCTGCCCTTCTCTGCCAGTTGGACAAATCCAGCCTTGGCACAACAAGTTGGGAGGATCTGCTCCACCAGGAAGGAGATTCTGGTGAGATTTGTCATGTTACTGTGCATCTTTCCTGACTTGCCATCTACTTAGATTTGTAAGCTGGCTATCTCCTTTCTTCTCCAAGAAAACCCATTTGTGGAGATGACACTGGTATTCATATGCTTAAGCGAGGTCTGGTTTATTTTGCTTTTTGGTTTGTTTGTTTTTTTTTTTTTTTTAACAAATATGCATGTTTTAGAGAAATAATTCTGAAATTTTGGGGAGAGGGGCTGGACAGGAAAAGTGAAACTGGCATGGTACACAAGTGTTTAACAAATATTATCAATGAAACTTTAAACAAATGTGAGGAAATTAATCTCTATGTATATATTTTTTAATGCAGTTCAGCAGCCAAAACAGGATGAAGCACCATTTGCTTGTTTTATTTTTTACTGACAAAAACCCCAAAATAAACTCAATTTGCTAAGAAAACGTGTCTCAAACACTTATATTGTTTATGATTTGTCTGTTTAATGGCATAAAAATTAAAATATTGTTTCCCAAAACAAACCTAGGGGTGTGAGTGTAGACAGTCTCTCAGTGAGCGCAGTAGTCCAACAAAAATCAGAAAACTTGCAATCCATTCCCATGTCTCAGAAGAGCTCCTTATTCTACAGGCTTCTGGTTAGTTTGCAGAGCATCTCCCTTGAGTTTTGCCCTTAGGGCTTATGTTTGGGATTATTGGGAAATCAAACTTGGCTTACAGCCATTTCACTTAAGTCCTTTTGTTTAGATGAGAAACACATCAAACAAAGGAATCAAGTCTTATTCTGAATATTCTGGAGTGCATTTGAAGGTAGCATCCATTTCAGCATTATAGTTTCATAGGATCCAGTGCCCCTGTTCACCTGCAGCTCTCTGATGTTTGTCGGGCCAAGAGACAGAACAAATCTTGCTTTTGTAGGTTTTACTTTGTTTTACTAGATTCTACTTTATAGTGTCAGAACACACAACATTTATTTATGGGAAAGGCACAAAAATAGTTGAGACAGGTCAAAAAGTGCCAGGAGAAGCTGTTATGTTTCATTCTTGTTAACAGAGATTTTGATTAATTTTTTTCTCTCGGTTGATTATTTTTGCTCCAGAGTTACTCTTGCCTGGGTTGGATTTCCCTGAAGTGTTTTCAGTAGAGAAAGGCAGCAAGCTGCCTCTAAGTGTCAAAATCCCAACTCTAGTCAGAAGCTGTCAGGAGTATCTATACCTGTACCTGAAGGCAGCTAAATAATTTTTTTGAAATTTTAGACTTTGCCACTAGATGTAAAAAGTAAAAATCTGGAAACACTATTGATGTGAACTACCCCATTAGTTTTGTGGGTCTAAGATTGTGGTTGGGTGACCTGAGGAGACAGCTGGATTAAAAAAAGGTGACCGAGCAGAGTTGTTGCCACAAGCCTGTTAAACTTCCAGCAGAATTTGTGAAGAATCTGTGGCTTGAAAAATACCAAAACACGTTTGACTGATACAAGGAAGAAGTGAGAAATTGTTCAGGGAATGAGATCTTTCTGGCTTCCTTCTGAAGTCTGGGATGAACTGTATTTCTGTTTTCCATCATGGATTGTAGGAAGTTTCCATCTTGGGATTTTAGTAGTTCATTTCTTCTGTCTGTGTTTTGTCATTAGCATTTGGAGTGAATGATATACCTCTAGGTAGTTTCTATTTAATGTGCTTAGTACTATTTTCATTATTACTATTTTACCAGTAATTTAGTATTATGTGACTTAGTTAATGATTGCAATGTGCTTCTTATCACTATCACAAATAGTTTGTGTCTCTGAAGGAATGGGAATGAAATGTCATAGCAACAGATGTGTAGTTCTGAAAATGTAACATATTTTTAAGAAGGAAAACGTAAAGAAAAGCAGAGATCCGGGTTCTGCTAAAATTGGGCTGTGCCTTCACCAAGGTCAGGAGGCCCAGTATGAATGGGTAGCCCAGGGCTGTGTACCAGTGTTTTAAGGCAGTTAATTTATAACAAGAAGCTGTAAAGCACCAACCTGTGCTGGGGTCTCAGGACTACAATCCACACATGGTGTTGCCTAAGATTGTTTATGTGCAGAGATCTCCATGATAGCAGTGTCTCCTGGCAGCCATTGGAAACTGCTGTTATTAAAAACCCTACATTTCTCATTAGAACAACTCTATTGTACATATTGTTTAAATATAGATTACTAATGAAATGCCTTTTTATTGCTTTCCCAGTGAATACTTTCAGCATAAAGTTAATTTGTAGTGTTATGTAAATTCTGTTTAACTTCAATCAAGTTTTTAATTATGTTTTTACCACAGTAATTCCCATTTGATTTGTCATCTCCTGTTAGGTATTTAACATTGCACAGGGTGGTTTTTTCTTATTTTCCTTTTTATTTTCCCCTCCTGTTTTAGTCTTTGATGTCACCTGGAATAGC
Source organism: Melospiza melodia melodia (assembly GCF_035770615.1). Classification (NCBI taxonomy): domain Eukaryota; kingdom Metazoa; phylum Chordata; class Aves; order Passeriformes; family Passerellidae; genus Melospiza; species Melospiza melodia. Next base: position 23,752,370 of record NC_086202.1, read on the forward strand.
GCCTCACTCTAAAGCTGTGTAAGTTTGATTTCCTTTCACACAAGTATGATTTAATGACGAATTACTACAGAAAACCAATATTGGAAATACTTTATTGTTTTGGTACTGATTAGCAAAAATAAGATTAGATGGAGGTACCACTGAGAAGACATCCAGCTGTTTCATTTGCTCCCTTCCCTTTACCTTTCTTTGCTTTACCTTTCTTCCAGTTGCTCGGTTCAGTGAACCTTTGATGCTGGCAGCCCTTGGATTCCATTTAAAATGTCAGTTGCTACTTAACACCTGATGACCACTCAGTCTGGGGCTGCCTTGCATAGATACCAATTGTTCTCACAAATGTTTGCTTGCCCACTGAGCAGATAAATGGACCCTCTTTTGGCAAACTGGCAGCACATTAATCACGTCTGAGATAGGGCTTGTCAGGCAGCATCTCAGGTCTAGATAGTTATTTTCTATTGTAGATATGTTTTTTTTACTATTTTTTTCTGATGAAATTAAGTGGAAATAGTTGAAGGTAATCTGTCTTCAGAGGTCATGGCAGAAAAACTTCAAGAAAGAGGTATGATATTTCATGTATTTATATAGAAATTTTCTCATATGCATGTGAAAAGATGTGGATTAGTTTTGTACAACAGTAGGGGGTCTTTTAATTAAAATATGCAGCCCTTTTTTTTTTCTGAAATCAGGGCTTCCTTCAACTCAGTAGTGATTTTTGCTCAAAAATTGTTCATGCTGAAGAAAAAACTGTAAAGGACTTATGATACATTCTGAATTTTGGTACACTTGAAGTAGCTCAGTTGGATACTCAAAATTAGCAGCAGAATATGAAATATTTGCTGTGGGAACATAGTATTAAATATAAATTAATTGCTATCTTAAATTACTTTAAGGACATTTGCATACTTGCAGGTTTATTTCTAGAAGATTGGGATTACAAAGACCTTAACAATATGCTAACTGTCCTGCTTGAAAAACGAGTGCCTGTAATGCCTAACCACAGCCTTTATTTAAAAGTACACTTCTGAGTTATTTGCAGAATACTCTTCATTGTGTGCTTGTACACTTCACATCCTCAGTGTGTTCTGGTATTCCAGCATTGACTGATAATACCATCAATTCACAGATCTCCTGCAGAAATGGAAGATGGAGAAATAATCTACTCTCCCTCTTGAAAAATCACATTTCATATGTCACTATTACAATGTATTTGATTGAGATGGGAATTGTGTTACTTTCTCATGGGAGTTGTTTGAATTTCCACTGTTTAAAAATCAATTCAGCTTGATGAGTGGTGGATTCAAGCAGTGGAACCCATTAGGATGATTTCATATCACCAGTTACACCCTATTTAATCTTTCTGTTGGGAGATAATTAAGTTGAACTCATTAATTTGCACAGATGTTGAATGTTTCCATCAAACTTGGCTTTCCCCACCCTCACCTGTCCTTCCTGCCCAGGTGCCAGCAGTGCCAGCAGTGGGCAATGCCCCATGGCACTGAGTGGGGCCATGCACAGGTAACTGTGCTCTCCTGGCATGGGATATAAACTTTTCCTGCAGCTGGGGCTGAGTAGCAATCTTGGGCTCTGAGTTTTGTATTAGGCTAGCAGACATCAAGATTGCTTTTCTTTTTTCTCCAACTGCCTGAGACAGGATGGCTCAATCTTTAATGGTATATTTATATATGCAGTTCCCTTTTAAGCCACATCTATATATGCAGCCCCTTTAAGCTACAAGGTAGTTTGGTTTGTATTGTTGGGGTTTTTTTTAAACAAGAATGTATAAATCTTCAGCCCGCTGCATTTCTATGGGCTCTGAATGCGTTTGGTGCTTTGTCAATATGCTGGCAAAGAAATACTTGTTTTTGGGAAGTGATTTTCTGCATTGCTTTTGACATCTAGGTTTAATTTCCTTTGGAGCAATGGTATTTTCTTAAGAGAATTTAGAGCTGGTAAAAAGCCCTCATATACAAGAGCAGATCATCTCTATTTTCTTTCATGTCTACCAAAGCTGACTGGAGTAATGCCTCCCTGCACCCAAAATGATACTGGTTGGGAGCAGATGCTTTCTGTTGGCCATGCAGACATTTCAGGAGAAGGCACAGCAGTGCCTGGTTTGCTCTTTGGTGCCTGATTGCCCTGTCTGATCACTGGTGCCTGTGGTGGGAGCTCTTCTGTTTATTGTGCACTGCAGAGTCCATCTGGCAGGTGACAGACCCAGAAAAGCTTTGTATTCCACTAGAAATGTTTTATGCTAGGAAGGTAGATTGATTTCTGGTTTAGCATCTTGCTCGTTGGCTACTAAAAAAGCTGTGTGTATTTTACTGTATTAAGCTGGTTTCTAATACTCTGGTACCACAATCCAATTGCAAATAAGCTTCTGGGTTTTGTCTTGGTCTGTGTAAAATTTCTCTCCAGTTCAGAGTCTGAAATAGAAGTCTAGAGCCAAGTACCTGTGATGGCATCTAGAATTTACCAAACATGTATGCCCCCAAAACATCCTGAAATTATTTGACCTGGATTTTTCTGGCATGGAGTAATGTCTTTTGTAGGGACACATAACCACTTAGAGAAGAAAGGTGTTTTGACTGACATTTTTAGCTCTTGATATCTTATTTCATAGGTAGTATGAAGAAGAAACTGAAGTTGTAGTAGTGATGCATTCAACATTATTCTGGGATTACAATGCAATTAAAGTTGAAATTAATGTAAGATTTTAAAATTAAGAGACTTGACAGCACCATGGGCATACATGTGTTGGACTGATAATTTACTTGGGATATTTCTAACTCGTGTTCTTGTGCTTGAAATTGTTCTAAGACATTTCAGATGTACAAGTGCACAGAATGCACACAGTACTTCACTGCAAAGTAGTTTATCTAATAAAATATGTTCCTAAGGAGATGACAGGTAAACAAAAAGTCCTCTTTTGATATTTTAACAATATTTCATTGATTGTTAATGTATAGAAGATGTGAATTCTTTTATTTCCTACTACTTTTCCTTTGAAAAGGACCTCCATAAAGATGAATAAAAACCAAAAAATTGCCACCATTTCTTTAATGCACCCTAAATAAGAGATACTCATGTAAGTTTTTGCCATGTGCCCCAAGCTTTTTTTTTTTCACTCCTTTCCAAAGGAGTGATATTTTAATCAGTTGTGTGGCTATTTTTCCTATTTGCTGAAAGAAGTGTTTCAGTCTTGGTGGAGCTGGAAGGGCCTAAATTTTTAAGCTGTTGTGTAAAGTGGAGAGAGGAGGCCGAGCAGAAGGGAATGCCATTAGCAGGCAGTGACAGTGGCAGCAGAGCTGTTCAGACAGCTGCACGTGTCACCTCATGTACTCGGGTCCCAGTCATGCTGCTATTTCTGTCTCGTTAGCACAAATCACAGCATCTACTTCTGCCAGTCCCTCTTGCACCTTGGCTTATCTAGGGGCACTTCCTAATGTGAGTGAGTTTAAAAGGGATGATGAAAACTCACAGTCTGGTAACAAGCTGTTCATTTCCCTGCAGAGCACGAGGCAGTGCCACCAGGCCTGTGTCTGGCCAGGAATTGGGCACCTGGCCCCTCTGTAGGCATTTGGGAATGGTACCCCAGTGCTCCTCTAGACTCAGAGACAGCATTTCCTACCAGACAATATCACCAGCTAAGGTGCTTGTACAACAGAGCAAGTCAAGCTAATTCAAGGAAGGTATCTAGAGGAAAATCCTCTGCCTGCTGCTTGTTGCTGCTTCAGTGGCTACGTATTCTAGATACTGTCTTCTCAGATAAGCACCAAACTCCTGCAGATGGAAGCATTGCTTACAGTGGAGCTTATGGTGAAGTCATATATTCGGTATTCTAACTCAAAGCAACTATAAACCAGTATTATCAATTAAGGTATGAATTTAAAAAAAGTTAAAAACGGACTACTGGTGGTTGATATGGTATTTCTTTTTGTTACATTTTGGTGGTATTTTTGTAATATTTGCCCATGCCAAGACTCTTGTTTCTTGTACTTTTTTTATTCTCACTGACCTAGATCGGATTTTTCATTGTTTGCTGAAAAGTTCCTGTTTTCAGTACAGTAGGTGTGTGTTGTATTTCAGACAATCATTATGTAAAAGCATTAATACAATTTAGCTGTCGTTAACTCTCATTTTTAGAAGGCTTATAATCTTCTTAGCTGTCAATGTTGCGTTCTTTGTATGACACATTAATTTCAAGAATTCCTAAATTCTCACCATTGTTGCTGAGGCCACCCTGTGTGTTAGATCTCTAACTGCACCTGCAGTCATGTGTGTGTGTCCATATGGAGAAATTAGTCTTTTTCAAGTGAAAATTCATGTTAGATGCTCAGAAATATATCAACAGGGGTTTTTTGCTATTCACGAATGCAGTATATGTCTCAGTTTATGAGTTTGCAACATGTTTACTGTTTGAAGAATATGTCCATATTTACTTGCTTCAATAATAACACTTAATATCAACCTGCAAGTTTAACAAAGTATGAGGCTCATAAACAGGCATAAGCCAAACATAGTATATTGATTTAATACTTCTCCTCATATGGATTTTCTCAAAATCTTTCACCATGTTCAAAATGAGGGAAATTAGAGTTAAGTTTGTCTGTCTTTAACTGTCTGTCTTGTGTTCTGCAGGGACATATGTCCGGGCTTTTTGTGGTTTCATTGTTTTAGCAATAAGGATGAGAAACAGTTAGGTTTTTTTTTTTTGTTTTTTTGTTTTTTTTTTTTACTTTTTGAGTGAGACAAGATAGAGCATGCCAGTGAGTGCTAGGAGAAGCCTTCCCATGACAGCAGTTGATGTGCTATTGCAGGTCTCTGAGCTTCAGCTGTCTGTAACACTTGTGTGTGAGCAGTTGGCATAAGAGTGGCTCCTCTAAGTGCTGCCATGCTTTCAGGCTTCCTGGTTAATTGGTGCTGGAGACAGCTATCAGGCTGTAAATGCAAACAGTCCTGTGCTGGTCAGAGGTGGATGAGAGGGCGTGGAGCAGCAGTGTGGGAAGAAGCCTCTGAAAAGGAGGCACAGGAGTTCAGTTGTAGTGCATCTTGTACACGGTTGTGTAAGTGTACGTGTGTCCTGGCTAGTGAGTCACTGGCAGCTTCAGCAGAAAGGGCAGTGGCCAGACTATTGCTCTGCTTATTGCACTACTTGTTTAATGGGACTAAACAGGAATCCAGTTGCTGTCCTCCTACTCCTTCATCTGCAAATAACTGGCAACGGTATCCATGCCTCATCCACAGGAAGGGTAAGGGAAAGCCTCCTCCAAGCCTCCTGTGTAAGGGATGGAATAGACTAAACCCTCTTGGTTTAAATAATCTGTGGAAGAGCCCTTTCTTTGGGAATGGTTGTTTTCACATTTTTGTCTTGGAAACTGCTGAAGCATCCCACAGGGTTTGGGTTTCTGTCTTGGTACTTGCTGTGCACGCAGGCAGTGAGAGCAGGCTTAGCACTAATCAGCTGTGACTCATTGTGCCTTTACCCCGCAACATCTAATACTGAATAGATTTGAAACCTTTGATACATCTTCCTTTGTTGGTTTGTTTCCACAGTTCACTTACATTAATTTCCAGGGCCTTAGGGATCTTTGTTTTTGCGTTGCTGATGCTGGCCATGAGCACACAGGCAGCTGGTTCTGCCTCTGCCTGCCAGGCTTCGGGAGCCAATTCCTTCTGCACAAGCGCGCAGCTCGCTCAGCCCTCTCCCCGCTCCCGTCTGGATTATGGTTTCATTAAGGTCTCATACATATGTGATATTTTAACTCAAATGGGATATAATAAATTTCATCTGAATAAGCAGTGCCTTTTATGTGTCATAAATTTTGCCTTTTCCTGTCCCCACTAATACGTTTCCCCCCTTAACATTTCAGTTTTATACTGATAAACTCCTCGACATTTAAGTAGTGCTGTGGCAGGCTGGAGGTGCAGAAGTGGGTCACGCAGAGCTATCGGGAGAGCCGTGACTTTTACAACTGCCTGAATAGGAAGCTCCCGGCTACTCACATTTCTGCCAGCTTGACTGCCACTGCTGAAAGGAGACAAATAAAGTGTGCTTTCGTTCTAAAAGCTCTTTGCACACATGATTCACCCTTTTCAGGGCTCTGGTGTGAGGTGGGTAAATGTTGTTGCTTCAGGTGGAGAAACTGAGGCAGGAGGCTTGTGTGTGCCATTCTGAACAGCTGGCGTTGGGCGCTGACTGGCAGGCTGTGCTTGGGCTCACATCACAGCCACGCCCTTGCCTAATAAGGCCCTTTTCTGGCCCTTTTCTGCCATGCTGCCAGGTCTGGCACCTTAGTAGAATGAAACTTTCAGTGTTGTTACAAGGGTGGTTGGTTTGGCTTTTTAGCTGTTCTTCCTTTTCCCCCTCTTCCCTTCTCAGTTTCTCATCCAAAATAGTTCCACTTTTCTGCTTGAAAAAACAAACAAAGAAAACCAAACAAATGATTGATGAATTTCATTTACAGTCCTACAATCAGAAGTCAGAATTCTTTTTGCTATTAAAAGCAAAAAATTTTATGTTGTTAAAAAGAGCAAAAGTACTGTATTTTCTGACTTCATCTTAGTAGACTTCTAACGGCCTGTAGTATACGTATATTTGAATCTGTAACAAACTTTTCAATTGTCTTTATGTGCTGTATAATCCAGGAATGATCCAAGTGCACTGTGGCTCAGAGATCCCTGCAGTACTGAATAATTATTAGTGGGAGTGGATAGATCAGTTTAGGAGATTGCTGTTATAATTTCTGGGGGCCCTAAAATGTGTGGAAATATTTTATGTTTATGTACTTTGACTCTAGATTTTTTGGAGTGTGTCTTCTGATCTGTCTGTTGAGTGTCTTAGTGGTTTGTGCAAACTCAGCTTTATTTCTTTAAAAAGAATACATTCCCTCTGAAATAATGTTACTTAAAAAACACATTTGATTATTGCACGACTTTGTTGCTTAATTTTGCATGCTAAAGGAAAGCTATAAAGGTCATTTGGTGAGCAATTTTATCTGGGATTTTCTCCTAGTAGTTAAAACCACATGACGTTAATAACTATTTACATAATCCCTAAAAACTGGTAGGCAAATTGTGCATGTGGAAACATGAAAGGTAATGTAAACAGGCGAGGTGCTTTATCCCGAGATGTGTGTTCCGACTGTAAAGCTGTGTAACTGAAGACTGAAAAAAGGTACAATTCTGATCCATTTCTTTTGTTTTAAGGACTTCGTGAATTGTGAGTTCTATTCTAGGAAATGGATTTTTGATTTTCTGAATGAATCTATAAAAACCCCTTGAAATCGCTGTCTTTTGGCAGTTAGCCAGGTAGTTTGGTAAACAAGTTGGATTGATTATCTCAAAGTTACTTTATATTTATGTTAATGTTGGATTTCAGATACATAGTGTCACCTTCATGTCTTCTGAGTTCAGCTGTGTGAGATATATTCAATCCTGTATCTACTTCCAAAGCCAAATAATTTGGTTTTTAAATATAAGCAAAGAAATCTTACTTTACAGTAATGAATCCTGCTGGCATCCACAAACAGAAAATAAATCTCAGTGCCTTCCATGAAACCTAAGCTTCCTTCAGCACAGGTCCTGAAAATAAGCAACCAACAAGCAAGCATCATGCTTTTTTTGTTTTGTTTTGTGTTTTGTACTGGTGCCTGAGATGAACAGGTATTGAACTGTTTGGTCAGTGCTGAAAAGGGAAATGTGCTGTTCTAGCTTGTACTTTACCAGAGGAAAGCCTGGTTGGAGCAGCTGCCTCCTCAGCTTAGTTCTTGAGGTAAATCCTCTCCTTTCACCTCCTACCCAAGTCGAAGGTGTTTGGAGAGGATTCCTTTAAGGGTGATGAAAAATCACCTTTCTGGGTTTTGTTCAAGGAGAGAATTTTAAAAAAGAACATTAGCAAAGGATGGAAAAATTCTCAGCAGCATAAAGACAGAGTGGGGGGAACGTTATTCTAGTTAGCCACTGTGTTGATGTTTCTGTCTGTGCATCTGGCTAAAACTATCAATCTGTGTCTTAAAATGGCTTTGTGGATGTTTCCTGCTAATGAGAAGCAACTTCAGGGCAGGGTTGTAAGCTGTATACCTCCTAATTTGATGGGTGATGTACATTGAAAAGGGACTGAGCAATAGCAGTGGATCTGAAAATAATGTGTCAATTCCCCAACCTCGCTCTTGGCCTTGTGTTGGTAACTGTATTTAAAACCTTGCTTTTTGGAGTCAGATGATTGTTTAAACCAAGCTGATAGGATCATTTTCCAGTCCCAAAATTCCTAGCACTGCTAAATCCATAAGAGATGGAAACTGTAAATCAAGTGCTGCAAAAGAGTTTAAGGAACAACTAATGTTATTTCATGATTGTCATGGAAGTTTGGATGGTTGGTTGGTTATTATTGATCATGATTGGCCTTAAACACAGAAATAGCCATTTACACTTGTCCAGTTTTAATTTTGATACCTTAAAAATAATAAAAAAGGGCTATTGAAACTTTCTCCATCTACCAGGGCATTTGTGGCCTCATAACAAGAAAAAAGATACCATGCTGCTTTCTCATTTTATTATTTCCTGTATGTACATCATGTCATTTGTATATAGCTGCCCTCTTTTTTTTACACATTTCATTTATAAGTCACTTTGTCTCTTCTGGCAGTAGCTACCATTTTATTTTCTGGATGCTGCAGAAACTAAGTTATAATTGTACTTATTTTGGGTTGATAAAACTATGGATAGTTGCTCTTCTACTTGAGAAACTGTAGCCAAGTTTTTAGTTTATTTTTAATTAGAATACCTTATGGATTGGTTTACGAACAAACAAACCCCAAAAGGATGACAAATAATCTTTCAGCCCCCAAACTCCAGGGAAAAAAAAAAAAATCACAAATCTACCTGCCAAAGGTATTTACTGTGTCTGGTTTTTACAGTGGCCTGAGAACAAAGCACAATTCAGCACTGTAAGTTTTTGTCCTGTATCTCCCAATAACACCCTGTGGCTTTTGACAAATGGTTTGATCTCTGCTGGCCAAGTTGGCCACTGGTGAGCACGAGGCTGAATCCTCCCAGGCCTGTGAAGTGCATCAGGTTATTCCACACATTAACTGACTCCTGTAGGTAATATGTATTTTTATCCATTTGCAAAATGGAGATGGTGATACTTTCTGCCTGTGTCTCAGTGGGATCTGGGAGGATTAGTTCTGTCTCTTCAGCAGTGTGTAAGTGGTAAGGATGATTACAAAGAACAAGATGTGCAATTACACTGGAGGGGCAGCAAGCTGTGAGTGTCTCGTTACACTTCCACAGCAGAGCAGCTGGTTGATGAGCTGCCCTGACCTCCGCAGTCAAACCAGATTTCAGCACAGTTGGCTCATTTGTGGGCTACTCTGATTCCTCACTTCAGGACCTCTGTTTTCTAAAGGTACCATCAGACAGGGAAATACAGATGACAGCTACCCACTGGAGCTGTGCATTTGTGTTTGGCTTGCCAGAGCAATTCCAGGCTGTGGATGTGAGCACCTGTAGGTGACCATCTTTGACAGAAGGCTGTTCTTTCAGTAATGTGAGTCTTGATGCTCTGGCAACCTGCTTCTCCCATGCCAGTCTTCACTGCTTTGCTGGCATCACCTTCTGCACATGGGACATGCTTCCTTACAGGATTTTCCTTTCCCTGCTTGCTTGGCTCAAATTCCACCTAACTCCTCAATACTTCTGCAGTGTCAGCAAGAATTTGGTCAATAATAATATTTATTTTCTTTATGTCCTTTTAGGTACACCCTGTTTATCTGGTTTTGCCTAGAATGTGAGCTCTTGGGTAGACACCTTCCTGGGAATTTTCTCATGTGGGCTGCTGCTGTGTTGTCAGTGTTGTACAGGGTTAACCCCTGTTGGTACTGTGACAGCTCTGTCTTGGGACACTTGGGAATTCATTTTTTGAGTTTCCCTAAGCTCATTCAGTGAATTAAATAAAAGGTGTATCTGAAAGGCAAGTTCTTTCATTTGAGGTCTGTGTGCTTTAAAACCCTTTGAGCGGTTAAGTTATAGTGACTGCTGAAAGTAATGAGAATGAGTGATAAGAAAAAGGATTTACTTGTATTTTCATTAGGATCTGTTAAGACTAATGTAATCAAATGGGATGAAAATGCTGTCACCTTCTGAGGGTCATTGTCAGTAATTGTAACAATTAAGTGATTATTCTAGTGTCTTGCCTAAGGGAAAATTAAAGTGACTGAAATAAAAAAACAGGAGGTGTGATGAAATGCATTTAGGTGTGGAACACTCACTTATTTGAACTGGATGCCAAATAGTTTTAATCCACATCAAACAGCTGCATTTGGTTTTCACTTTGATGCATTGACAAGAAACTATGGTGCAAGTAAAGGGCTAATATTTTAGATAGCATTTATCAGAGCAAGAGAAAATAATAAAAAATAATAACATTTTCTATTGAACATACAAAAAATTAGGAACCTTCAGTTTTGGATTTGGGTGCTGATTTTTGAGTTTGCCAGTTTGTAGCTCTTAAAAAGCTTGACTTTCAAACAAGGTGCTGCAGACTTTCTGAAAGACAGACATGGATGGCATTTGAGGTATATAATCAGTACAGCCAGCATACTCTTTGGTGTAAATGGCCTCGTGGGATGTTTGTGGAATCCACCCTGCACATGCAAGCAGAGTGAAATGAATGGGAATCTAAACAGGTTCGTATCATGGCACAGTCAAAAGCAGTGGAATGAAGCATTCATTAAAATAACCTGCTTCAATAAAGGATCTCGGGTATGTTTTGTCCTTATTGTTGCTCTGTTTTGCCAGTGTCTCTCATAAGCAAAGCTATCAGTTAGTGCTGGCAGGATAAACCCCTAAGGCTATTAGAACAACATGCTTTTTATCTCAGCTGTGTCCTGTTTGATGGGAGCTACAGTCTGTGGCTAAAGTATTCTGCAACATTTTGACTTGATTCATGTTCCTCAAGTTTTGTGCTTAGCATCAGGTGCCTAAATATTCCTCAGACTGAACTGGGAATATACCCCATAGTTATGGAAAAATGGCATATTGGAAATTAGGGTGACAGATATTTATTTCCACTAATAAAGAGTAGACTTTTATTTCATCCATTTCAAATCTGTGAATTATGATGTATGTCTGTTAAGGGAGGGTTAAACTATTTGTCCTGCTTTTTGTGTGTGTGTGTGTGTACTTTAAATTGTCTTTTTCTTTGTTTTAAGCAATCTCCCATGTTTCAAGGAGTACTTTTTAGAGTGCAGATGTGCAAACATATCATTTCCCTTTCAGAACAATAGGAGATGTTTTGGAATACTCATTCCTACAGAACTTAAACACCTAAGTATTTTAAATGTGTAACTGACCCAATAAAATCAATGCAAGTTCTTAAATTAATGAACTACTTGGGAATTAGTGATAGAAGCATGTGATCTCTGTGGCTTTCTTACTTTAAGTATACAATTATGAAAAAGGACTTGAGCATGATGGACACAGGAGGAAGAAACTAGTCTGTAAAACTTTGAAAATATGGTAAGGTAAATGGTTCACGATCCAGTGCTTCTCTAGAGGAGGCACAGGTTGTGTGGGACTCTACAGTGTGTGGTGGGATTGTCTCTCATTTTGCAGAGTCCTTTCTGAGCCATCAGGAGCGTTGTGCTGGTGTCTGTGCAGAGCAGCCGGGCAGATGAAAGGTCGCACCTCGCTATTTTGGGATCGGCAGAGGCAGAGCTGACACACAAATAAGCTGAAAGGCACAGGGGAATTGTGTGGTGTGACCAGAGTACAACCATTGCTGGCTAAAGCCAATGGGAGTCTTTTCTGCAACCTTAATGGCTGTTAAATCAGACTCTGTTTTAGCTCAGACTTTTTCATTCCTTGATCTGCAGCCATTTGAGAATGTGCTGTTATATGTGTAATCTTTAAATAATGCTTCAGTCTGAAGACTCTCACTTGCCCACGAGTAGTTTTGGAAGATCTGTGCTGCCACATCATTTCTCTGCTAGATTTTTTCCAACTGTTGCTTGTGTGGTTTTAGATTTACCTGATTATTTGGATACACAGATTAGGGATATTTATTGTTCTTTATATGTTGAAAGGAAAAATTATATTTGAACTCTGACAATCCCAAATCATGATCAAGATACAGTCTATAACATTTTGTGCTCTGATTCTCATGAGGATTTCTTGGAACATGCAGTGATGGTGCTCCTGAGTTTGTCAAGCAAGTTTCTCTGTACATAAAATGGAAACTATTTTTGATGTTTTCCTAAAAACATTATGGTATGATTAAAATATGGGTTGCTTAGGACAGGACTAGTCTTTGTTTCTGTAAAGAATAGTGCCAGACGTCTCTGGTGTATCAGAGAAGGAGCGAGCAGTAGCTGCAGCCATTTTCATTAGGGTCCTTCCTTGTGTGCTGGCTTCACTGCTGCCTTCTGGCAACACGAGTTCTGGGCTGGCAGATCTGCAAGATCTTTCAGATCTCTCAGGAACCTAATCTAAAACATGTAAGTCGGTGTCTGATCCTTCCCATTTGCAAAGGGGTGTTCCTGAGTTCTGACTTTTTTTTTTTTAATTTAAATGTACTTTGTTTCGTAGGAGAGAATCAGGGTAGTTCCCAGTCCAGTTTTGAGACACAGGAAAGAGCATTTGCGTCTTTATCTTGATTGTGCTAAGCATGTGACCCCTGGAAAAATGGGCTGATTATGGAAAAGTCTTCTGTTTGTTCCTGATTTCATTTGGCCCTTGCTGTTCTTCTATTGATAGCTCAGGATACAGCTGTCTCAGCCTCACTTCATGGAGACTGCTACAGGTGTCACAGAAACTGGTTAGTTATTATAAAGCACTTTGTAAATAATAACCTGTAGTAAAAAAATAATTATAATATTGTTGAAGTACAATTAATTATTCCAGTAAAACTACAAAGAATTAATTCACAAATTAAGAACTTGAAACTGGGGTTTTCTGTCTCTAAGAATCAAAAGACATTTTTGTGGTCTCAGTTCATTTTCAGTTTATGAAATAACTTATTTTCATGGTGCAAAATTACCTAGTATGCAAACTCTAGACTGAGTACTTGAAAACAAACAGGGCTTTGTAGTAACTTGTTATTTTCCCTGAAGAATATGTGTGCCCTTTCTTGCACTCAGCATTGTACTGCTTCATGTGGTTTTGTCTTTGGTATTACAACCCACTGTGCTCCAGCTCCACACTTGATTAAATGGCATTATGAACTCTCTAATTATAATACCTTCACTTTATTACGCTCGAAAGGATTGGCTCTGGTGGATGGTGGTGCAGACAATGTGCAACGTGAATGCACTAGTTGGAGTTTCCTGATTTGGGTTGTTGTATGCATTGTGAGCTTGCCTTGTGGTTGCCATCATGGAGGTAAATATGATTGTGGGACTATACATAACAAAGAGGTGATGTCTTTCATAAGTGCTCTACTATCCAACTAATAGTTTATGCTTTTATTACGGTAGCAAATATTGAATATCTCTCGCATCAATGCAGTCTTCAAAACAGAAAGAGGTTTTCGTGGGGTGCTTTTGGGTTTTTGAGGTTTTTTTGAATGGATGTAAAGCAAGTGTTAAGGCACAACTTTTCAAGGAAGGTTTTTCTAGGAAAGAAAAAGAGATAATGAGGTGTTGTTTGTGGTTTTTGTAGCTAATATGAAGTCTGAAACTATAATGACAAGGAAGTTCGGTATGATGTTGGAAGCCTGGTTTTCTTTCTCTACAACTTAATTAACCTCGTGAACAGTTCCAGAGTTGCTGCATGTCATTTGTATTTGTGGATTTGTGACTATATATAGTCTTTCTTCTACAAGAAATTGCTGAGGTCCTCAATGACATTTCATTGATGCTAATGTTAAAGTCTATAAAGTTGTTTATATGGTCTTATCTTCAGACAAGAACCATGTCATTTTAATAGTAAAATAGAAATAAGGGGAGTTAATGTCATTATTGACTAAAACTCAGTACGAAAAGTCCAGAGGATTTGATGGAAGAAGAGAGAGAACAGGAATCTGCAGGAGTAGTCTGGATGTAAGGGTTTAGTTTCCATCTTAACAGTGACAGAGGAAAAATAAGAGAAATAAAGTCCTCATTGTTGTGAGGACCTTACTGAAAAGGAATTAGAGTAATACTACAGATGCAATAGGATGTAGGGAAAAAAGAAAGAAAGCATTAGTGGAAATACGGGCATATTCTCAGAGGAGTCAGTGGACCAAAAAGAAAGCAACTACCAATCAAGGGTGCAGGAGAAGCATGGCCTTGTCCCCACTTGCTGGTGAGGGTCCTCTTCCCCTTCACTTCAGACTCAGCCCTTGCCTCCCTTGAACTCTGTCTGTGAGCAGCCCCATGCCAGGTTATATAATCCCCCCTAACACTGCTTTTAGCTTGTGGCCATGCAGCTCAGCTCTGCCAAGCCCCATTGCCCTCCCTCCTTCCCAGAGGTGGCAGTCAGCTGAAATGGGATGTGCATCCCAGGTGTGCTGAGGCTGAAGCAGAGTTCTGGAACAGCCAGTGTGAGGTCACTACCTGCATCCACATACTATGGCATGAAGGAAATGCTTTGGATTATCCTAAAATTGACACAGCATCACTGAGGCACTGTAAAAGAGGCATCGGTAACTATTTCTGAGTGTTGCAGGTTTTGTTTTACTTATGAATGTTGGGGAGTGGAGGGGTTTGCAAACAAAGCCTGGTACCCTTTAAAAAAAAATTAAACCCCCTCCCCCCATAAACAGAATCACAAAACAAAATTACAAAACCCAAGCCATTGAATTTATTTAGGGCCTTTTTAGCATGGTCCTGGGGACGTTATCTCTAAGGATATTTTGTGTTCTGCAAATCAGAACCGTAGGCTGCTGCTTTGTGTGTTTGCAGCAGTGATTTTGCAGAAGGCTGACAGAGTCTCTGGGCTGAGCCCAAGTGCTGTGGGCTGGCAGATGCGGCGGGCAGCGTCTGCGCGGTTGGGAATAAAGAGCCCTTGTGCCTGCTGAAAATGCAGGGGATTATAAACGCGAAACTGCTGAGACTGTCCCTTGCATTTGAGTTCAAAGAAATTCAATTTGTTTTAAAAATAGGTTCAATACGTAGGTTTCCTGCTTTAATGCAGCTTCATGTATTTAGGATCTTGTAGAAGATGCGGAGGGGGGAGTTTTGGAGCGAAGCAAATCACTGGCAGATTTAGCATCATGTACGTGTTTGCCAAGTTATTCTTAGCATGAGTGGAGCCCAGTCAAAAGACTTCTGGTTTGTGTGCTATTCTGTTGTATTTTAAACTGATGTTGTGTATAATTGGCATTCATTAAGGGGAAAATGTAGTGCTGTTTGCTTACATCATGCAAAGTAAAATTAGCGACCAAATTAATAAGAACTCATTTTTCAGGCATGGACTAGGAGCCGGTTGCATGGCAGTACTGTATGGGGAAGAATCAGCCAGCTCAGTTTTTATATTGTGCTTGTTAATACTTTCCTCCTCCTTCTATCCTTTATGTTGACATTAATGTTAATTACTTATTTGCAGCAACCAAAAAGTATTGATGAAAGCCCATGAACCCAATGTGCTTTTGTAAAATTAGTTTCCTGCTTAAGCAGATATTTCTGTAGTAATTGACACAAACCAGCCTCAGACAGAGAGGCAAAGGCAAGCTGGTGTATGATTGATTCACCATATTCTGTGGTTATTTCATGTTTATTGTAAAGAGAAGACTATAAGTATATGGCCAGATGCTCCACCTGGGTCCTTATCTGAAGATGTGGCCTGAATAATTTATTAAGGTGCTTTCCTTTACATTCTCTTCAGCTAGAAATCTTGCCGTAAAAAACTCCAGAATTTTAAAACCATTCTCTTGTTTTGCTTTGCCTTTGTTAAAACAGTGGGACACTATAGTCAATCCCAGCAATCCCAATACTGGTGCAGAATAAGAAGCTGTATGTGCAAATGCTACTGTGTGTGTACTGCAATATGGGAAAATTAACTGCCCATTTGTAACTGAATTCTCTCAATGCCTAGTAATTGTAGGTGTTAAAAGGAACTAGTTTAATGTTTTAAGGACATATTAAAGTGGTTGATTGGTTTGGGTTTTTTTTCCTTAAAAATTAATAAATAACTTATTTTGTTGGCCCACGTTACCAGGAGATAAGGAAATTGCATCGTATAAGATATGATCCCCAATACAATTTTCTCTTTGAAGGAATGAGTAGTTCCTTGGTGCCAACCTTGTGGCTTTAATGTGATCTCCCGAATAGCATAAAGCTTGTTAATTTAAATACTGACTTTCAAACAAGCAATATTCTCTTCTGTCTTGCAGCACAGCTAATTGTGCTGATTTCCCCTTGTTTTGTTCTCTGATTTTCCTTTTCAAGTAGAAAACTGTAAATATTATAAAAGGTCAGGTGGTTTCTGTCCAAGTAATGGATTGCTTCAGGCTTTAAAAATGATGCCTGTTTATGGTCCTGCCATCTGCAGGAGCAGCAGCCTATCATAAAGTTACTGTATTGATCTGTCACTAGTACTGTCTTGTCTGCCAAATGAAAAATGGCTTAAACTCATAACCTAGGCCAGCAGTTTTCTTATTGTAAGCCAGACAAAAAATACTATTGATCTTCTTTGCTGAAGTGTTCTTTTCACAGCTTGCCAGCATCAACATACTGTTGTCCTTAGTCAGGGCTAATTAGCTAATAATTTAATGCAACTGAGACAGCAATCTCAGTTTGGTTTAGTAGCAAGGGAATATGCTGTAACTTCACCAGTATGGCACCTTTTTAAAGCATGGTCATGACTGCAGTGCTTGTCTCAACTTTTACACTCTCACTTCAAGTTTGATTTGTTCCACACTAAAGAATAACAGTCCACTTAGGTTGAAGTGTGCTGTCACTTCAGGATTTATAGGAAGCAAAGCCCAGATGCAGTGTTGGTGTCTGTGTTCTTGTATGGTGCTCTTGGTTATGCACTTGCACTTCAGCTTTATGATCACTTCTTGAGTGAAACTAAATAGTTCATTGAATTAATCATGGGATCCCTGTGGTTTGGGAACTGCAGACCAGATGGATTCAGTCACCTCTGAGAAACAGCCAAATATACCTTTTTTGATTGACTCATTTGGTTTGTTGGGGTTTTTTGGTGAAACATCAACCAAATGAAAAATGCACTGCTAAATTGTTTTAAATCAGTTTGTAAGATGGATCTTTCTTCTAAGAAATAAGTTTCCTTAATCCTCTTACTGCTGTGGGGGCCAGGAAGTTGCAAGGAAACTCAGATTGGAAGCATGGGTAAGATCTCATCTGCTCACACATGCTGAAAATGCATAGTAATCTTCCACAAGTATTACTCTTTTTAATTCAAGTATTCAATTATGTGTATGGATGGAGTTTGCTTGCTTCCATTCCTTAGCTGTGTATAGGCAGCAATTGGTATAACTTCAGCTGGAGGATGGCTCAGTGTCTATCTGCCCATGTTTAATTTTGTGGGTGGTTCTCCTGGCTTGTCACATACTCTTGTAGTGGTGAAAGGTACAGCCTGTACAGCGTTCCTTTTAGCATAAACAGTAATAAAACCTTCTGAAATATAATTATATGCATTTTGCCAAAAAAAGAAACAGGCATCATCTCCCAGTTTTTATCTGTTAGAAAATTTGTAAAAGTTCTTGACCCAAAGCAGCTTCTTCTGTAGTCTTTGCCCAGACAGTGTAGGCCATGTCTTAGTTTATATTTCAGAATCATGCATGATTCAAGTTGTATTTTTGTTTTCTGTTCCATATTGCTGAGCACAGTGTGAGGCAATGCACAGGAGGCGGAAGAAAACAGATGATCCCTGAGGGAAGTTATTCTTTACATTTCATGCATTAGTTTCTCTGGAGTGTGGGTACATATGTTAATTTTGTACATGAAAAAGGAGTTTAATCTATAAGGACACTTAAAATTTGCTTGAAGTAAGGCAACTTTTAATCTCTGAAAGCATCCCCAAAGTGCAATTAACTATTCTGATGTCCTGATGACTCAACAGATGCTTCTGAAAACTAGAACACATCTGTCAGATTATAGAACTGATAGATTGCTATATGTGATTTAAAATGACTGCCCATAAATGGTTGTATTGGGATAAATATCAAATAGATGGCAGGGGTGTCCAGCTTTGCAGTAGTCCTTTAAAAAACATTTGACAATGCACTGTTCATTGTCACTCTCTGAAGCTAGCTACAGTCACATGAAATGCCTGACCCTTCCTATCTTTAAAACTTGTTTGGGATTTTCTGCATATTGCCAGCTCCTTTCTAATGCATGCAGGCTATTGAGTGATATTTTTAATAAAACAGTAGAACTAAAGATTTTTTATAAGACTTTCTGAAGATTACCAGTAGCCAATTCAACTGATTCTAGACTGTATTCCATCTGTCTAGCAAAGAAAGAAAATACATTAGCAGTCTACACATGAATGGCTTATTAGTTCATTTGCTGTGTGCTCTACAGTGATTCAAGACTGATCTAAAATATTCATCCACAATTACTGGTGCAGCACAGTTCAAAGTGCTTCAAATCTGTGGGTTTGACTGAGAAATTTAAGGAAAATAGCTGCAAATTGATTCTATATGTAATTAATGAAACATTTCATTCTTATGTAAATATTAAATGCTTGGCTATTTTTTCCTCTTATTTTTCCCTTTCCTCTTACTGAGCTCCCCGTCCCTGACCTCCATTATGTATTTGTTTGTTTTATAGGATGGTGGGTGGGCTGGTATGGGGGCATATTCTCTTGAGAGGAAGAATTAATAGCTGGGTCCTGTGACTCATTCACTGAACAAACAGCTGTTCTCCCTCTAATTCACCCTTGCTCGGATGTCCATCCCACCCCCGGAGAGGAGCTGCCAGAAGGCCCTGTTTGCCTCAGTTGTTGAAGCTCAGTCCCCTTTCTTGTACAAAATGCTTTTCCTTGGCCGCACCCTGTGCCAGTGCGAAGCAGAGGTGCAGAGTGAGCCCCTGGCCCGCGGGCTGCAGCCACCCCCTCTGTGCTGCAGGGACACACAGCATGGCCCCGCTGGCTGGGCAGGATTTCCCAGGGCTCCCCTCTTACAGAGTAGTGGCTTTGGCACAGCAGAGCCTGTTTGGACTGGGCTGGATGACAGTGGCTTCAGTACGGGTTAAAAGCTTTTGGTGTGTTGCAGAGAAAGGGCTTTCAAGGACAGCACGGGAATGAGTGGATATTTGTGCAGATAAAAGGAGTGAAGT
This sequence comes from Melospiza melodia melodia, assembly GCF_035770615.1. Classification (NCBI taxonomy): domain Eukaryota; kingdom Metazoa; phylum Chordata; class Aves; order Passeriformes; family Passerellidae; genus Melospiza; species Melospiza melodia. The sequence goes on from NC_086202.1 coordinate 23,771,593, forward strand.
CAGTGAGGCAGGACTGGGGTTTTGTTTGGGGTCTCTCCCTCCCTCTTTCAATGTCACAGAAAATTAATTCTAGTTTTACAAATGCTATCAGTGGAAGATTTTAAGAACAGCCTGCAGTAAAACTTGGGAGATCTTGAGGCAAACTGCATCTTGCTTTGAAATTACTGTCTTTCCAGCTCAGATGTCCATGCAGAGCATGAGTTGTGTAATGCTGCCTCTCTGATGTTGCGGATGACCTCGAGTTTTAACATGGGCAGCCTGGCAGGGCTTGGCATCAGGGAAGGCTCCTGCAGCCCTCCAGGGGACCAGAAAACCAGGATCCAGGGCTACCAGTTTGGGAGTACTTGTGTAATAGCTTGTGTGATAGACAGCAAGGAGCACTATCAGTTGAAACCAAATGACCTGAAGAGAAGATGGGGGGAAACTGCTTCTAGCTATGAAATCCCAAGATACAACTCTTCCTCTGAGACATCTGTGCAATTATTCCTTTTGGAGCTTTTATTGCTATGACATTAATTTGCATTAAAGGCTTGGATGTCTAAAATTGTGTTTGCCTGCATCTTATTTGGGTCATAGTGCTGCAGCTTTCCTGCCCTTCACTTCCCTGCCATGACAGCACCACTCAAGCAGGCAATGGCATCCTGTGCAGACATGGGGTTGGATATACACTGTGTTCAGTGTTACAGAAGAAGGTGGTTAGGGTATTCAGTGAGCTGATGTGAAGGCACTCAAGAAAATCGACTTGGCAGAGGATAGATTTAAACTTCTGTGAAATGCCTACCTTTGCATTTAGAGAAATGGAATTTCACCCATAAGTCTTGGCAGAACCTGCTAGGGGCAGTGGCTAAACCAAACAAAACAGATGTTCATAAATGAGTTGCCTGGCAGCAATATAGGATGTTAAATAACTTTTTTTCTCCTTCCACATACATGAGCTTTTTTCCCTTAATATGGGTCTTCACATTGCTTGAACTGCTTTCTGTTCAAATTGCTGTTCACTGGTGAGTTCCTTTATGATTTAACTAAAATCAGGGAAATAGCCTTCTCATCTCCACTCCCATGAGTGGAAGGTAAGGGCAGGAAAGGAAATGTGTATGTTGATCAATTTTAAGAGGTTATTAGGCAGAGATGGTAAAAAAACCTGCTCCTGATTTTACCTTGCTGATCTTTTAACTTTCACATTGGAGAACGTGGGAGAATGAAATGGTTTATATATGCTTTCTTTAGATATTTTTAGTAAGAGGTCTCAGATAGTGTTCTTTGGTTAAAAATGCACTTAATTTTTAACCTCCTCTGTTTTAAGAAGGTTAAACTGGAGGGGTTTTCACTTTGATCTGTTAAGGTCAGAGCTGTCTTATCACTGTTGTTTGAGGTAAGTGGGCAAAGGAAAATTTGGGGGATTTCAGCTGAGTTCTATAAAAGGATTTCCGTAAATGGGGGATCCATCTCAAAAATGCAGAAGTTGGGGTGTAACTTCTACAGGAAAACACCTGTTTAAGAAGTAATTTTTAGCTAAGAAAAAAATGAAGATTTTTTGCTTGTAAAACCTAGGCACAAAGCTCTAGAAGTGATCTAAGGCTACAAAGAGGTTTCTGTTTGTTAGTTTTTAAAGTTTTCTAAAAACCAGCTTTCCTCAATTTGGTCTCCGTTTTTGCACATATGTGTTGCTGTGTACACAACTCTCTTCCATACTGCATAGGGAAGAACATTTTGAGACCAAAACAGACCAAAACTTGTTTATTAACAGAAGATTAGTAAAAGATGATGTAGTGAAACAAAGTGAAAAAAATAAACCATTATACTTTTATTGGTGGTGTAAGTTTCCTTCACTCCAGTATTTTTTTGCTTCCTGCAGCTTTTGGGTTCCGCCCCTCCCCAGCAAAAAGAATGCACACATGTTGTGTGTAATTCTAAGCCCTTTGCTCTGCTACTGTCCTTAAGTAGTAATGCTGTAAAGATTTAGAAATTATTCTACTGCCAAATATAAGACATTTGTTACTCTCAGAGATGATGGCTTAATTTTTAGTATTCCTTGGTGGTTTATATCTTGACATTTCTTATGACCTACAGTTAAAATGACTTTAGCGAAGTCTCAACTTATATCCAGATTTCTAAGTGTGGCTGAGTGTCTCCAGGGAGAGCCTTGAACTGCTCACTAAATCAATTTGTTCTTTTCTCAAAACAGATTAAGTATGTTATACCACTTTATATTAAAAAATAAATAACCCCAGATGACATAACTGCTACATGTAAAATTAAAAAATGTGCTCTGCACATTTTGAAGGGTAGTAATTTTGATGCCAATGCTGTGCTGATAGTAATACACCAGAGAGAGCAAAGAATGGTTAAAAACAAGCATGTCTAATCCTGTCTCACTGCTCTGCTAGTCTCGTTTGAGAATTAGGTTGATGGCACTCTACTTGGGTGGGTACTAACTGCTAGATGTGGCAATAATCTTCTTTAACAGAGCCTGAGACACTTTGCTTCCACTGCCTTGTCTCCCTGGAGTTAGATTTTTTTTTTTTTTTAATTTGTCTTACTCATGCCTACTGCTTTCTTTTAAGGTCAGTCTTCTCCCTATTCCTTTAGCAAGATAGGCTGCAGAACTTGCTTGTGACTCACCTGCAGCCTTAGCTGATGCTGCAAGTATAATTTGAGCAGACTTCTCATGTTTACTGTTTGTTTTGTATCCAACACACAGGAGGAGCAGAGGGAAATCGGTAGCTGCTGGTGCCCTGCAAATCTGCGGAGGCTGTACAGGCAGCTGTATGCAGGGAGAGTCAGATGCACTGGCTATGCCAGAAGCAGCTTTTGTTCCTTCAAGCCACTTCCATGGTTGTGCTTGAGTGGATTATTGTTTAAGGCTCCGTAAGTACAATAGGACTTAAGGAAAAGGGAAGGGGGAATTTTTTTCTAAAACAGAACAAAGCACACTAAAAAAGTTTCTACGGAAATAGATGGCAAATGGTCTCTAATAATGGGATTTTACAAGAGATGTCCAATCTCCAGAACAATGGTTCCGTTTAAGCCAAGATTAATAGTGCTTGTTATCCTGTGCCTGTGAGTTGGCAGCTCAGTGCTCTGCCACAAACAGATGCAGTCTAATGTGCTGCTGCCCGCTGTGGCCAGGGAGGAGCTGTGACTGCCCCGGCCACTTGTGAAATGACAGTGAATTGCAAACTTTGGTTGGTTTGGGCCCTCCAGCCCCAGGCTGACTGACTGTAGCTGGCTGGGTGCTGTTGACCTGGAGCAGGCACTGGAGAAGGAGCTGCCTGGACTGCCTTGCAGAGGGCAGCCACACCAAATTTTCTTATTTCAGCTTGGGCCAAAGCCACCTCCATCAGATTATGACTTCACAAAGATGTGCTGAAATGCCTGTCCTGCTAGTCCTATTTCCTTGTTCCTGCTTAAACCCCTGATCTAGTCTACTGACTCATGTGCAGCCCCTTAAATCTGGGGTATGAGGCTGGGAGGGGAGGTAGGGTGCAGCACAGCTCAAGGGACTTCAGGGTACCAGGGCTGTGACTAGAGAGCAGAGACAGATTTACAGCAATCTTGGTCTACTCAGGCCCTGTTTATAGGTGCACTGGACCCATATTAGATGCAGCCTTAAGAACAGAGCAGGATTGGAAAAGTGGTTCTTTCAGTAATTAGATTTTTGGAGAACAACTTGGGGGAAGAAAAGGATTTTGTTGTTATTGGTGTTCTAAACTGGAGATCGTGATAGTGCAAACAGCTGCTGTTAAGCCTTAAATGCATAGTTTATGACAACAACCTGGACCTTTCGTTTCCGTCTCAAAATAAGGAAATTGCAAATTCTTGGCTCTCTGCAACTGAGAAAATGTATATTTCAGTTATGTTTTATTTTTTTGAAATAATGTGAAATACAATTTTGAGAAGGCTTTCTTTATGCTAAAGGTAGTTGTTTGGTTTTTTTAAACTGGGCAAACTAATTGAGGAAATTATGACTAAATAAACAAAACTTTTGCTTCTATACACTGGTGAGAAAGAAGATGAGAAAAAATACAAGCAAAATTTACATACTTATTCCTCTAATTCTTTCATACTTTGCTTTGCTGTGCCCTTGTACCATTCTGCCTAACAGGGTGAGCTTGAGAAATCTCCCAGGAGGACTGGTTGCAGTAATGATGTGATACAGGAGCCACCGGTTTGACTGAGTGTCTGAGTGGCTGCACTGCTCAATGCAGCAGCCCCCTGTGAGAACCTGCTTCTTCTATTTTGGGAACAAAAGGTGTCAGGAGGAAATGGGGTAGCACAGGAGTGCTGGCCCAGGCTTCTCCTGGGGCTCTGCAGGGCATGAGGAGCCCTGCTGGGGTGAAGGCAGGAGGCTGGCTCCAGGGCTCCCCAGGCAGGGAGGGGATGCGTTGGGTGGGGCCAGGTGAGGCACACGGCAGGTTCCAGTGCAGCCTGGCCTCTTCTGTGACTTTCTGCTACTTGTGTTTGGAAGGAGTGTGCATCCTGTCTGTTCATCAGATAAATGGCTGTATTTTACAGCCATGTGGCTGCTGCATTTTGGTGTGATGTATTTGAGTGGTTTTTGGTTCTTGTTTTAATAAGGATTACTGAGGACCAAGTGTAAGTGTAGGCAAAGTTGAAAGTTGTCTGAAGCTGCAGTCCTGCTTCCCTCCACACTGATCTTCCAGCTTTCCCTTCCTCCCTTGTTCTGTCTCTGCCGAGGAAGGAACACGCCAGCCTGCACGGATGTTAGTCTGTCTCTCATCTTTCCTCTTCATAACCTTTACCTATTTTGCGTTACTTAGTTTAGCAACAGTTTTTGCTTTTCTCTTATTGAACTAGCAGACTGTTTCTTGGTCAGTGTGGATGGCATCTGATGCTTCTCAGACATACACTCACTGTTGATTTTGAGTTACTTTAGAATTTCAAGAAAGCCCAAGTTTCTAAAATGTCCTGATACAGAGCTATGATACCTAATAAGGACTGCATATAATGGTTAAACTCTCTGTAAAGTTTGTTAATGTTTTCACATAGTAGAAGTACTCTTGCTGACCAGTAAGCTTATTTTGGAAGAGTAGCACTTCGTGTTCTTCACTTATGACCCAGTTACAGCTGTGGATAAATGAGAAGTTGGGACTGCTGACATGCTGTGGTTTTATAGGAATTTTGAGTTTGAACATGTTCTACAGTTCAAGGTGAATAATGCTGGAACTTCAAAATAATTTGTGAAAGTAGGAAAATACTCTAAAATGCACCTGCCTTATGCATTTCTATAGGAAGGTTGTACAACATTCTTTAACTGTCCATCCTAGTAGTATTTTTGTTTTTCAATATTTTTTGTTTGGGTGTTTTCTATTTGCTATCTCTTCATTTTTGTCTGGGTATGTAGAGTCCATATGATATTTTGTGTATGGAAACTGAAGGGTTTACTCTTGGCTACTTGTAGAGATTGATTTATTTACAGTTATTTAAGTCCAGCAAAGGTAAGTGCTGAGGTATAGACAGTGAGATACCCTGGGCTCGCTCTTGCTTTCTGCAGGATCTGGTGGCCACCAGCTGGGACCAGGATATGATGAGAAAGCAGGGAAAGTCCATTGCAGTGATACAGCTGAGATTAGGAGACATAAAGATGAATTCCTTGATACTTCCCTATTGGACTTCCTCCAGTTCACTCTTACAGTATTTTTATATGCTTTAATTTTAAGACTTGTAATGCACATGTTGCTCTGGGTGTTTCCCTTCAATATGTATAGACCACTTCCATTAATTTTAACAAAATTGCTGGGAAACAGAGCACCATCTTATAAGAAAAGATGTTGAAACTATGTAGTATATTGGGCCTAAATTGATGGATTTAGTAGCTGGGGCTGCAGGGATGGGGACATTGTCTGGGCTGCCCTTCAGGAGGGTCCCTGAGGGATCATGCCTGCCCCAGAGTGCAGTGAGGGTCACCCAAAGCAAGGGCATCCCTGGAGAAGACTGGGACAGGGGAGATGGAACGAAGAGGCAAGGAGTAGCCCAAGGAGAAGTGAGAAGGAGGAGGAGCAGGCAGAGAAGGTGCTGCAGACACACTCCACGGCTGTCCGTGCTGGAGCCAGGCGCAGGGCTGAGGGTCAGGCATGGCACAGACCAGGGGATTTGGGCGAGGAAAGGTCTTCGGGTGATGCTCACCCTTGGGAAGCAGGAACAGAGTTCCCCTCAGTGGTTGCTGAACATAGTCTCCTTTTTTTCCTCCTCAGTTTCTGAAACAGTAACTAACAGTTTGTTGTTAACTGTAAATTAAGGAAAATTATGTGGAATTCCCATAGTTGAGATTCTTTTGTCCATGACGTACAGACAACAGATTTGAGGGATTCTTTTATCGCTTTTGCTGTTGTTTAAATCTTTGGGGTTTGTTTTTACAGCTTTGGTTTTGAACTTTGGAAGCCTAGAGATAAATATATCCCTTAAAAAAAACAAAGAGCTGAAAGCTGAAATTTTTATGTGGTGATGAGACTTTGGAGAGCTGGCTTTAGGAAAAATTCCTAGTGCTGCAGGGGACAGGATAAAATTGCTGGCGTTGGCAGCCCTGCTGTGCAGTCTCTCCTTCCTGCCTCCGGCTCCTGCAGCTTTCCCGGCCTGTCTGTGGCTCCTTCAGAGTTGATTTTTGCGGTGTGATCTGCCCGGAGCAGGAGTTCTGCCCGTGGTGCACTTGTCATGCACCACATACACATTACTGTAGGAGTAGCCTAACGCAGAGTGTCCAGCTTTGCGATACAGCCGTTCGTAGCCAAAAAATCTTTTATGGCCAAAAAAGCCGTGCGTTTTTGTGCTCCCCCTGCTGGATGTGGAGGAGCAGGAAGCGCTCCCGGCTGGAGCGCTGCTGGTTCCCCTCGTGGCGCGGCTGCCTGGCCGGGCACGGGCGGCTGCTTGCGGGGGGGCTCGGTGCTTCCCGAGTCCGCTCCTGCAGCGGCGGAACCGGCCGTGCCCCAGCTGTGGATGTGGGAAAGGCTGGAATTGTGCAGCACCGAGTTATTGTGCCACAGTAGGGCTTAGCACACACCTGGACAGGGTGGCCGAGGCAAGCCAGGTGTAAGGGCTTTCCAGCTGGCACTTCTTCTCTACCATCTAGTCTCATTCTCAGGTGTAGCCCGCTAAACCCTGGACCTTGCCAGTTAGACTGTTTTGGGATCTTTCTAGAAACAGGATGAGAGAAGGGGCCAGGCTTTAAGAAGCTAATTTTATTTTTAGAAGCTGATTGCTGTTCCCAGCAGGACCCTGTGAAGTGTGTTGGCAGAGCTGGGGCTGGCGTGGGGGCACAGAACAGGCTCCACAGGAGTGGAGGGGGGGACATTGTACAACCCCTGAGCAGGCTGTGCGGGGAAGCCAGGGAGCAGATGCTGGTGGGGACAGTGCCAGTGTCCTTAGAACCAGCTTGGACCTGGTTTATGAAAGGGGTGGGTGGTCAGTACTGTGAATTCACAGAAATGTTAATGGCTAGCCCTTTCATTTTAAGAGGTGCTTTATAAAACAAAGTAGGAATTGTGGTGCTGGTTTTACAGATGGGCAGAATAAAGCAGAAAGGAGGGGAGCAAAGCTTTGGGTTTGTGTTGTGCAGCAGGGCAGCTCAAGCTGCCTTAAACAGCCTCTGTTTCTACCCTCTGCCATGATGGCTGATCACTCCTGTCTTGGCCCTGCTCCCTGTGTTGTGTTGGCAGAGCTGTTTGAGACAACATGCTGAAGGAAATTAGTTACTCCATTCCAGCTAACCATGCAGCTGCACAAATGCAGTGTTGAAAGTAAGAGTCCAGGAGAGAGGAGTGAGAGGCAAAATTCAAGTGTCCAGGTAAATGCTGTAGCCTGATCTGACAAAAGTCCAATCCAGTTACACCTGGAATGGTACCCAGATCTTAGGGGAGGCAGAAAAAAAAGCTTTTCCTTTGGAGAAATAAACTAAAATAACTAATTGCAACTTCATTAAAGGCCGGGTCTGCATTGGCTGAGAAAGTCACGTTAACAAATACTAAATTTGAATCAATTAAAGTGTTGTTCCTACCTTGCATCAGCAGAAGAAAAGCACTGGAGAAAACTTCTGGAAGAGCATAAACGTATTCTGGGCGAAAACATTCACAGTTCAGTGAGGCCTTAAAGCCAAACGTACACCCATGGTGCTTGTCAATATGTAATTTCTCTAAAACTGCCCTTTGTGAGACAAGAAAACCAGCAGTGTCCCTGTAGGAAGCAGACAGTCCCTTGGTGGCACTGGGTGTGTTGGGGTGGGATGACTGTTTCTAAGAAGGTTTTCAGTCATGTTTTTATTCTTGGTGAATTACTAGTGAAAGGGATAAATATGACTGCAGAACAAATACTGAATGCAACTAACAAGTTATTTGTAATAACTTGAAACTTTTCTTAAAGTCACCTGTGACTTTTACATAATTTGAGTTTTTATGAAAGTGTCTGCTCTCACAGCTGGTAGTTGGGGAGGAACCTGGAGTGGTTGCAAATTGTGTGGGGTTTGCTGTGTTGTTTTTTGCTTGGTTTTTTTGTTGTTATTTTCCAATAGTATGTGCTTTTTCATGTTTAATGGGATTTTTTTTTTTTTGCACAGAAGTTATTTGGAAGTCAGTCAAAAGAGAGGCAAAATGTAGTCACTGTGTTCCTTTTCTCAATATTTGCTGAGTTTTGGAGCTTGGTAGTATAATGCTGTAAGGACACCTTGTCTGCCTGCTGAAACAGCATGTAACAAAATACAGACTACCCGTAAACATTCCCCCGTCTCCCTTTGCAATCTTTCTTTATAATTAAAAAAAACATTTCCTAGAAGTTGCAGTGCTGTGCCAGTGTAATCCATAAACTTGTTTTGTTTTGCTGCAGAGAGGATGGTGGTTCTGAGGTATTTTGGTGTATTTTTTTAAGTAGTGTTTGGGGGTTGGTTTATCTTTTTTAATGGCACTTAGCTCACAGTAGTCAGTGAGTACCCTTTATAAAGAGAATAAAAGAGACTTCAGCATGACCTTTAACTGAAAAAAAATTACCATTTGGCTCTGGAAATTTTGATATAAACCTCAACAGAATTCTCATTATCTTTTCCTTATTTCATTGTTACAGGCATGAAAAGCTGTAATACTTAAACTACTGAGTGAGTCTCAGAAGCTTGGGGGTGGCAAGGACCCCAACCCAGCCTCAGGTCTGGTCCTCCTGGCTTGGTTGTTGGACTCCTAAATGCTCTTAATTCATTTCAGGTCTTTTCACTGAGCTGATTCAAATGCTGCTGTGTTCTGCAGGAGAATGGAAGCATGATGTGTCTGTATTTTTATTGCAGGAAAATGGATCTTGTTATGTGAGGGCATTGAGGAAACAGTCCCCAGCTACTGAGAGGAAGAAAGGCCGGTGGGAAATACTCAGGTAGGAAAGCTGTGTATGTCATCCAGCAGTAAAAACACTTGTGGGCCTTCATTCCTTTTCCAGACACTGTGTCGTGTTTGATGCTTGAATGGCTGATCTGGTCACTATCATAGTTTATTTGTTGTTTTAAGAAGCAGCCCTGTTTGGTCAATTGATTGCAACAACAAAACACTGCAAGCAAAGCCCTCAGCATAAACATTCCGCAGGCTATCCGTGGTACAGTATTGATCCTGATACGGAATACAAACAAATTACTCTGTGTGTGCACCATTCCAGCTATAAAACAGAGCAATAATATGTTCTACTTGCTGCCAATAAATGTGCATTTATAATAAACTAAGCAGAAATCCCTGAGTAGAAGTGAGCAGTAGTTTCAATAATATGTTCAATATCTTATGTCTAGCTGGTGTACAGAATTTTTTAAAAAGTACAGAGTGGGCACTTCAGGGTATCTGTTTCCTTCTTCACTTAAGAAAAATAATCTTTGCAGACTTATTCTGTTGCTGCTTTTCCTTTGCTTGTGGGGGTTTTTTAAAGATATTTTTAAATAGTTTATAAAGCCATAGGTAAGCTCATCTCTGCATTATTTTCAGTGTAGTTCAGTGCTTCTCTAGAATTTGGCCTGCATCATCATTTTCTTGTGGACCAGCTGCCTCTCCTTACACTGCTGTGTGAGTCTTCTCCATTTTTGATCCTTGTCATATCCCAGTGGGATTTCCATATGTTGGGAAATAGCACTAAAGTCACTTCCGTGCATCTGTAGTTGTTTTGAATGCACCTGAAATTAGGGGGGAAGTCAGTGCCCTGTGACCATCACCACTGGGGGTACATAACTGAACCCATTTCCAAACAGAAAAAATGTTACTGATCATCAGAACATAGTTTTGTTGTTTTTTTTTTTAATCTGCTTTACCATGCTCATATAATCCACCATCCATATTTTCAGTGCTGCACTTGGATGAGTTTCAGACAGTTGACCTCAAGGCATTTCTTGATGAACATTTCTATCTGCTCTCAGCCTTGAAAAACTCAACCTTCTCAAGAGCTGTGTGGGAGAAAAATGTGTAAGACTAATATTTATAGGCTGAAAAAGAAGGGAGAGGAAAGACTAAAGTGTAAAACTTGCTTCCAGCAGAAATGCCATCCCTCTTTTACCTCTGATAATTAGAAGCATTTCTGACATGGTTACAAAGTGAGTTAGTGGTGAGTGCCTGCCATTTGCTGTGCATTTCGACTGCAGGACTGTTTGCCTTCCCCATGCTTTCTTCTATGTTGTTTTCAGACAACCACAAAATTCTGATACTCACCTATTACATTATGATTCATCAATGCTCCTACATTTCAGTTATTTCCAAGTATGTACATGTGATTGTTTGTAAAAATGCAAGGTTGTGATTCAGGTTCAGATTTTGAGTATTTTAAAAATCATGTTTAGCAAAGCTTATTTGCATAAATCCTTTCATTAGTAGTGCTAGCTGAAATAATCCTGAAAGACAAGAAGGGGGAGAGGTTTTAAGTGCCATAATTTTTGCCAGGAAAAGATCATGTCTGTGTTAATAAATACAGCAGTACTGATTTTAACTCTAATAGAAGATTTAGAGAACAAGTAGTTACAAGTAATTTTTACTTAAAAGATTACAAGTAGTTTTTAGAGGTGACTTAAATGGTATACTGTATTTAATGGTCCCTGAATATGGTCTAATGGTATAAGATGCTCATCTTGGATAATACCAGTAATATGTGCAGGCAAAGAAGTGCAGCAAATAAATGACAAAACACAACACCAAACCCCACCACATCAAGAAACACTCTGTTTTTAAAACTGTACTTTTGAAAATTTCCTGGAGATTTCCCTAGACTTGGGCCCTTGTTTTCAAAAATAAAATAAAGATCACTTTTCTTTACCGTAAGGGAACTTGGGAGAGAAGTTCCCTGCTGTGCCTTTGGATCATGTGACCTCGCTGCTGTAGAGCTGGAATGTTTGCCACGGTATTTCCGGAGGCTTCATAAACACACAGAAAAAACACTGGGGGTTAGGAGGATTTTCAAAAAATTGCTGTATTTCCCCCCACCTCCCCCAACCCTTTTTTTTTTTCTGACAGCCTAAATTCTTTGTGCTTGAAATGCGGGGTTCTTTTAGGAATTCGGGAATTTATTTGATTAGTCCTGTGAATTTTAAGAACTAAGTTAAAATATTTGATAATTTTGTAATTGCTGAACTTGTCTAGAATGATTTCTTACCAGATGTAATACCTGGCAACCTACATATTAAGCCAGGCTCTTATTTAGATGGTCTTAATGGTTTACTTTTGGCATGTGTCACTGTGAGTGGCATTCAGTAATCTGACTTGATAGCTGTCATCTTGCAAGGCAGAGTAATGCAAACAAAAGATGAGCGCTCAGACAAGGTTACAGTGAAGAGCCATTTCCTAAGTCCTGCTGTGGTGGCATAGAATCCCCAAGTCAAATCAGAAAAGCACAGAATTAGTTCTGGCTCCTGGGATGTGAGGGACAAGATTATGCAAACCTCTTCCATCTAACTGTAGGAATAGTACGTGCTCCTTCTCAGACTTGGCAAACACCAGCTTAAACTGGGATTATGAGGACCTCTGTGTGTCTGTAATGCCATGGATATGTGATGTCTTAGTGGCAAGGTGGGCTGAAGGGGCTCTCCAGTCCCTCTTGCAGCCTGGACTGGCAGAGCTGCAGCATCTCCTCCTCCCTTCCCCTTCTTGCCAAGCTGCCTGTTGAACAAGAGCAGATAATGTATCTGTTTTAAAAATAACCTGGCAAAAATGGGGAGGGAGAGGGAGGATGAATGGACTATTTTTAACTTCACCAAGTCCCTCTGTGCAGCACCATGTAGTTGTCCCGGGAGGGGTGGGGTGAAGGCAGTGCAACAGGAGCTGGTAACAAGTGGCCAGAGATAGGAACTGCTTGTTCCAGATTGCCTTTGTGAAAAATCCCCCAGCAATGAGCCTGTGTATTCCATGAGGCTGCTCAGACTGTGGTCAGTGGGAGGTGTATAACCCTATCAAGAGAGGCTTGTTGCTGAATCAGACTATTTATTGCATCAGAAGTTACAGAAAGGCATCATAGTTTGTCTTTTGAGCTTCCCTTTAAAGTATGAAGCAGTAGAGTTGTTTTTTTCCCAACTTCAGGCCCCAAACTGGCACTCTGAGGAGGAGCAGAGGTGGATCTGGAATTGAGCAAGGGCTTGAATTCTACACTTTGAAAGGGCTTCTTCACTCCTTTGTCCTGTCCCCTACTGAACTTTCTGAATTCTCTAAGTGTGACTAATTCTTGAATTATATTCTTAGTGTTGAAATGTCTAAAATCATTTACACTAATAAAGTACATCTTACATTTTGTTTCCCTAAGTTTTGTCATGTCTGATTGCTACAGATTGTCACACTGTCTGACTTCTGCTCTACTGGTCTCTAGCTAGAGCAGTTGAATGAGAAGGGAATAGGATGAAGCTAAGAAGTTGTTCAGAAACTCTTGTACTGTGATTTGTAGGGAAAAACATAGTTTAAAATATTGGCTTAAATATAAATGCTCTTGTATATATAAGTCATCTTTTTTAAAAGTAAGCCATGACTCCAAAGGCAAGCTGTGTTTTAATTTGAGTTTATCTGCTTGTATATGTGTTGTTTTTTGTTTTTCCCAGGTGGACACATAAAAATATGTATAGCTGAGTGACATGTTGGTAACTTCTTGCTTAAGTTGTCTTCAGTATTGTACTTTTTAATAAAATGCTGTAGCACCCCAAGTTTCAGGTTAAAAGTTCCAAAGTTCTGTCTTGTTCCTTAGGTTATTTCACTGGTTTGTCACTTTGCCTGTATGAGACAGTGCAAAGGTTTTTTGTAATTTTGTAATGATACTATGTATATCCAAATAATATTTTTCATGCCCTTTGGCTTTGCCCCTTCCCATCAAAGGATTCCCAAGCCTTCCTAAGGAAACTTTTGTTAGGGAGGCCAGTGGGTGTCATGGTTGAAACTTGTTCTCAAAAGCTCTGTGTTCCTAATGGCCTTTGACAGCGTTTGGGAAAGATGTCACTTCAACACAGTGGAAAGGAACCAAAGTAAATTATATTTTTAATGAAGGATTTTCTATCTGGATGAATTGATACTGGCAGGACAGTATTGGTTAAAAATAGAAGAACCTTCTGCAGACACATTGCATTCTCTCCTGGTTTTACTTTGTCTAAACAAAAAGCAATGTACACATAGTCAGTGTAGACAGATTTGAGTCTGAGGTACTTCCTTTGCAGATGGCTTCTGATTCTTTTCCTATTTTATTTTTTTAATAAGTATTGCTTTAAAGGGAGACCAAATCAGCATTTAAGGATTCTGTTTATCATGTCACTGCATGGGAGATTGCTGTATTCTGTACTAGACCTACTTTATGGTGGTATGAACCAGATTCTTATGGCCTTATAAAGGATGCTAACTTGCATTCCTCTCTGCAAAGAAGTACTTCCAAAAGAAATAACAAGCAGATTGAGTATTTATTTTTGTTCAATACAAAAGTATTCAGAGCTAACTGGCAAATGTTTTAATTCTCTACCCTCCCTTTTCCCTTAATCATGTTTATCTCCTTGCCATTTTCTTCTATTAGAAGTGTGTTCTTTTAGAGTATTTTAGTTCAGCTGATTTATAAGCCAAGATTTTATCTTTTCACTGGAAGTATGTGTAAGTAAAGGGACTGAATGGTTATTTGACTTTTATATGCTGTACGTATGTATACTGTATATTTTAGATATATTAGATGTGTGTGTAAATTGAGATCCTGTTTCAGAACAGTTGTCACTGTCTGAACAATGGATGATGATTATATATGTATTTTTCAATTACTGAAAAATCTAAATAAGGCTAAATTAACCTGCAGTAATCATACTGTTGTATTATTGCTAAGTGTTTCATACCGAATAGTATTTAAATACATTTCTCTATTTCACCTTCTTGAAGTTAGTAAGTTCAAGGTATGACTGGTTTTTGACACATTTCATTAGGCCTTGATATTTCTGACAGCATAGCTTTCTTTTTCAGGCCTTCAAGTGGGAAAACAGAGAGAAAATTATTTCCTTCTCAAGACAAAAGAACCGTGCAAGTGTAATTTCAGCTCTTAGTTTTTCTTTTGTCTGTGTCTCTTAGCCTGGTGTGATTAATTTGGTTTGATTTGGTCATGTTTTTAGAAGCTTATGAAAGGATAGGGAAAAGGGAAGAAAAACACTCCTTTGAAGCAGATATCCATGATTCAAATGCTGCCTTGGATCATAAAGATATATCTGCCTGAGATCTGTGTTACTAGAGTGTGAGAAATTCTGTGTGAAATTCCAGCAGGTGTTTAGCCCAAACTGATGATCAGGCAAGGGTCAGGGACAAGTATATAAACTGCTTGTAGTCAGCTGAGGATGTGTAGTCTTCACCCCAGATCAAACTAAGCCTTTTCAAAGAAAATATTTTAAGCTAGCAAATCATGGAAAACCTCCATATACACAATGTAATCTAAAAATCTCAGAAGTCAAAATGAACATAGTAAATCTGCAGAATCTGAATGTGTGGAGGAGTGTGTCTGCCACACCTTGTGGGGTCCTTTCTCTCTCTTGCTTATACCTGTCCCATACATCAGAAAGCTCAAACTGAAAGCTAAAAATACTCCTTTACAGTAGAGTGGGAGGGAAAACAAAACAGGCATGAACACCACCTTCCAAAGATCCTGAGTGTTTGCTGCAGAATAGTCTGTTGACACAGAATGCAACAAAATAATTGTGTTGAATTAGGTGTTTTCTTTGTTGCCTTTGATTGGGGCACTTCAATGGAATTTCTGCTTGCCCATGTGCTCTCTAATGGGTGGGCAGAAGCTCACTCGTATAGGTTGGTTTCTGCTATAGTTTAGCAACGACCATTTTATTACTGCCCTTTTAAATGTAAACATACCCAGTCTCTTCAGACTTTCTTCTTAAAATATGCCTTTTATCTCCCCCCCCTCCCCGATGATTTTCATTGCTACCCTTTGATTTTTGTCTCATTTTGCTCTGAATTTATCAGTTTCTCAGACTACTACTGCCAACCACTAGACTGTCACTACTCCTTTAATAAAATCCATGGCACCAGGGGAGCATTGGTTTCTTGGGTCCCAGTTTGTTAACAGATTTCCTTCTCTGAGCACATTCCTCTTTTGGACTGTTCAAATGTCGGCCAAAATAGTGAATTCTTTGTTTGTTGGTAGGAGCACCTGTGCAGAGCCCATTTAACATCTACAGTATGGTAATGGTTTTTGGTCATTATTACTCTGGACCTGATAGAATCCAGAAGTGGAGTGCTCTTTATCAGTTTGTAGAGTCTTGCACTGCTTTGCTCTGCCTTTCCCTCACTTTTCCCTTTGGCCTTTTTGGTGCCTCGTGCCTAAACACCTCCCTGGTGGCTTATTGCTCAGAAGTTCTCACTTGGAGATCCCTGTTCCCTCCATCTGCTCACAGCACTCAGAGTGTTTTGGGAATTGATGCAGAGGGGAATGATGGTCCTTGCAGCAGAGGGTATGCTCCAAGAGAGATGTACTTCCAGCATGTCTTGTGGGCAGATAGGAGCTTGATGTGCTTCAGCTGCCCATGTTCTGTGTGGAGCCAAAGCAGAAGCCCCATATCCATCGTGTGCATTGTGTTGGGCTCAAGCTAATAAGCTCGGTCTCTTGGCAGGATGTGTTAGATCAGGCTTACTGCTGTGCTAATTGTGCTTACACAGCTTCCAGTTTGGAGCTGGCTCATTTACAGCTGGCTTGGATGGTGACCAAGAAGGCTTGCCTCTGCCTGCAGTATGCCATGTAGACATACACACATCCAGCACTTGAACATGTCTGTCAATAGCAGGAAATTATATTTGGAGGGAGGGGAAAATCTTTGGCCTGGCTGCAAGTGTAAACAACGACAATATTAACGAATGAGGAAGTAGGTAACAGTTTAATAAGGAGAAAGTTTGATTATTTTAGCCTAATTTAGACTCTCTGCCACAAGTTGTTTTCAGCCTGCTTGGCCCTGTGCTGTTCCTCATTTACCACTGGTTTTGTGGGGGTTTTGGTTTGGGGTTTTTTTCCAATATAGCTTGGGAACGCTTCCCGGATTTAAGAAACCTCATTGTAGAAGTGAGCAGCCTGGTATTTTAACTGAGAAACAGAAATGAATCTAAACACAATGTTAAAAAATGGGCAAACATTCAGAGAATGGAAACTTTCTTTTATGATTAGCCCATCCACTGTTTTTCATCTTCCCTTACTTTATATGTTAGCAAGTTGTTGTGTACACTGGCTCCGGTGCAGTGTCAAGGATTGGCCCATCTTAGTGTTGAAGTGCTGTAGTTACCTAAAAGTACAGGATACTCACTAGTAACAGGAATTATTCAGGAAGAAGAAACCCAGAGCTGTAAAAAGTTCAAGTTTGTTTATTTAGGTTTGAAAAGCTAGAGCTCAGAATGACTTGAAAGCCACATCCTCCACTGGCAAAGATCAGTTTCATCAGTTACCAGCAGCTGTGTCATTTACTTCATCAAAAATAAGTCCCCTCAATTATCATGAAATCTTCTGTCTGTGGAGGAGGGTGGTGGTGGATGGGAGCATGGGAGTATGTGTGTGTGTGTATATATAGAGAGAGAAAACTGGGCTAAGTATCTTAATTTATTGTTAAATAATAAAATTATTCATGAGCCACATTGCTATGAGCTCTCTTAATATTTGAGCCCATTTTTTGCTCAAATTATTTTTTTAGTTGCAAACATCCACGCATCACTGCATTAACTTGCTTGACAGTTTCGAGGCTACTTCTCCTTTTAAACAAGCCTTGAAGAGACGGTAACAACCTTCTAGTTCTACAATCACTGTTATTAAAGCAACCAGGGGAATGTATCTCTGCAAAGGCAGAGTTGAATAATGATTTAGCTTCCAGAATTAATTTGAAATTTCATCAGCACTAAGTAATATTTTAGTGGCAGTATAATCCTGACCATTACATATTAAGTCTGCAGACTGCACTGCCAGAGGAAGAACCCTGCAGTATTTAAGTGACACTGTAACACCATGGTATTATATTCAGGTCATTAGGGGGCATTTTACAGGATTGAAGTGATCTGGCGGAATGTCAAGGGTGAATCGTGTATTCTCTGTTTCTTTTCCTCTCCAAATATGTAGATTAGGGGTTTAAAAAAATAAATGATGCTTTGGTCACCAGTGTTCCTCCCCTGTCTCAGCCCAGTGTACCACCTGTGCATCACTTGCACAGTCAACAAACCCTGGGGGAAGGGAAGGGGAATAATAGATACAGATGGCTCAAATGCTGAGAGAGCACTGTACCGAAGGTTGGGGGGTTTTCTGTATGAATCACAGCAACTGATAGATAAGCATGAATTCAAGTATTTGCCTTTTGTGTCAGGTGTCAGCAGGTGTCCAGAATGATGGGAAGTTCTGAGCTCCAAGGTGGGTGTTTCCAGAGCAGATCCCTAACACTACAAGGCAGGGGAACTCTTGTGGTTGAATATAGTAAGGGAGATGAATGCCTCTCTCCCCTTTGTGCGTTAGAAATTCCTTCTAAATTCATGTGTGTGGCCCATCATAATGATTTTGATACCTCTTTCAAATGTAGTCATCATTCAGACAGCTCTGGTTGAATTTAGGGGAGAGTATTAGGCTGTGAAAAGCATGTGTTCCCAGCAGCTCATTGCTGCCTCTGGCAGAAGTTGCTGCCATTCAGATCTGCTATCTAGATAATTCACATGATTATTCTGTGCACCATTGGAGACAAACTGGGCTGGATTAGTTTAAACATGTAAATAGTAGCTTTGGATCATTCTTTCTGCAAGAAACAGATAATCATGACACAAGTAGCCTAGCTGTCTAACAGCAAATTTCACCACATCAGTCTTCCCTCGTCTTTCCTTCACTTTGTTTAAACTATAGCTTTTGGGCTGGTGGGAACATTTGTTAAAAATCAAAACAGTCATTAGAAAGGATCACTGACAATGAGTGAAGCTGAAATGATGTTTATCTTCCAATGGTGGAAATGGCAAGGTAACATGCTGGTTGGTCAGGGGTTCACAGCCTTTCCAGATAACAGAGTGGCCATCATAGGAATGGGATGCATGGCTGTGATCTTTCTGTGCTCCAGGTAGTTGAGGGGGGAACCCCAACAATGGTTTGTCTGTTGGAAGAGTTTAGTTTTCTCTAATCTAGAAGATGGGCCAATCTGTTATAGGATAATACCTGTTTTCTTCTTGCTGCACTCCATGTGATGGGAAATTCTTAGAAAAGTCTCATGGGCAGGAGGTGTGCCTGGCTGCTGCAGAGCAGTACTGAAAAGGAGTGGTGAGGATACTGGACAGCTGGACATTATTTTTACAGGTCTTTCCTGTAAAAGATAGGTAAGATAACATTAAAGTCTTACTAGGGAGTGGTGGCAGGACTGGTATTTGTGGAGAAGTACTGGCTGTGCCAGTGGCAGAGTTGCCTTAGCTGGCTGTAGGGGGCTGGGAGGACAGATCAGCAGGTTAAACATGGCTGTGGCCAACAGCTCCGTGAGCACTCCTGAAGGTGAGCTCCTGTTCCTCCTGCTGCCCAACTGTGGGGTAAAGGCAGTGAGCTACAGACAGTAGCTGGGCTCCTGCACCCTGCCTACATAAGTGTCTTCTGCTCTGAATACCCACTTAGAGAGATGACTGGATCAACCCACAATAGCATGTTTTCTGTTCCTACTGCTTTCATATATGTCAAAATATTTCAAATATTATTCACTGTATTTTAAATTACTTCAGTACCTTCTGCTTCTTTTTTTTTCCCATTAGAAAAGACTAGACTTTTATTTTCATATATATAGACTGCTTTCACAGAGGGTAAAGTTTCAGTTTAGATTTTGAAGACTGTTCTCCCTTGATTTTGCTTTGGTTGTCACCTGCTTTTGTTTTAAAATATGTATCAGGAAGCCAGTTTTGTCCAACCATTTCTAGTGGGTATTTTTTCAAGTTAAAGGCAATGGGCTTTCCTGAAAAATGTCCATAGAAAAAGAACTCCCCAAAGTGTGTCTCTAGTGATCTGTGCAGTTAGCAGTTACTCTTGTGAGCTGTCATTTTACAGTAAAAATAGAAAATGTAAAATATTGATTACATATGCAAGTACAAGAAATGTACATCTGTATACTATCTCTCCAGGAGCTTGTAGATAAAAATAGGTTTCAGTCACATTTTTCCTTTTAATGTGCCACAACAAGTAAGTTTTGGTCTTGAGGAAGTATGTGTGAAGCCATAAGGCTATACACTTGTGAAGAGAACTTTATTCCAGCTATTTAGTTAAATAAATTAACATGGACATTTTCTGGGTCTTCTTTTCCTAAGTGAGAGACATGTACTACTTATCATGGTGCAGCACTGAGCAATTCCATAAAGTTCAGATCAGGAGAGATCTTTGTTATGCATATTGTATGCCAGGTATTGCAGTTTATGCATGCTAGAAATACGTAGCGGCCTGATGCCCATGTTACTGTTCCACTTGTACTGCTTTTTCAATGTATTTGCTGATGCTGCAACACTTTTTGCACTAAGTTTTAGACAATTCAACATCTGCTTTTCTCAATTGAATAATCCTGCTGCTCTCACTGGTGGTACACAGCTCAAGCCTGTTTTCCTTCCATCTCACGAAGGCAAACATCTGGAGGATAGGCTTCACTGTCCTTGGCCATTCAATCTGTTGTGACTTCTTTTGATTGCTATCACTTTGAAGCATTGTCAGATACTGTTTTGATCCAGAAACTCTCCAAGCAAGCCTGATCATCTAGCTTCTTGTAAAGATTGGTCATGAAACTAGGAAGATTGTAGGACAAGCCACATTATCTTATGAGGTGATGTGTATGTGATAAGTTCTGAGTAATTACACAATAAAGTAATCAGCCAGCAACTTGTTAAGTTCCTCAGTAGGGAAGCTCAATAATAGGTCTGGCAAAAATAGAATTTTCCTTTTAATAGCCATTGTCAAAGTATTTTTGATATAATATAATAATAAACTTGTCAAAGTTTATTTAAAGTTGAACTGATATCAGGTTTGCCTTCCAGTTCCTTGTAGAATGAATCATAATAATGAATTGAAGGTGTTTTAGAAATAGAGTTTATGGTGTAGTTTCATTTAAATTATTATTCCCTTCATCCAATGTGGTGTAGGACTGTAGATATTAATTTCAAATTATGTCTTATTAAACATTTTGAGTAATAACCACCTGGTTCTTTGATATTTTGGGTTTATACATGAAACCAGGGGATCAACTATATTTGCTCTTTTTGTTGCCAAAATGCAGCTTGAATTCTGAAAAGTTTAATGGAGTGGATTCAGTTTTGATAGTGGTGTAAGAATGTACCCATAGTAACATCCAGCGTTTTGGGAAGGTTTTGCCTTTGTTTTCTGTAGCTGGTAAATTGACTATATTGTATGTAAATACATCCAAACCCAATTTACTACTTGTAACATGAATATACTATACAAGCTACTAGAATATTTGTAGCTGTAATGCTCTCTGATGGAGAAGCAGTACTTAGCGTATGTCTGCTTTCTTCCTTTTGTAAGCTTGCAATTGATTCTTTTTTGGACAATGTGCATTCACACATACTCACACAAAGTGCATTATCTGCCTGAAGCTTCAGGCTAAATGTGTGAGCCCAGGTGTCATATTTCTAATGCCCTTTGCATGAAATGTGAGGTAATTGTCCAAGTGTAGAAGCTGTAGGTGTGTTTATGAAACGTGAACTACGGGCACAGTCTGCAATTTCAAGTGTCTTATGAAAATGTATGTGGTAAGGCTACGCTGTCTTCGAAACAAACTTCTTATGTTCTTGAACTTCAGACTTCTCAGTCCTGAAAAGTGAAGTGAATGACAGAGTACCTTAAATAGCTCCATGTGTGTTTATATTTATTAGGTCTAAAACCACTTAGACCTAACTTAACTTATTGCAAAGCAGAAACATCTGCTGAGTTAATTTTCATGAAGTAGATGGTTTTCTTAAGTTTTTGTGTTGTGAGGCCTCCCAGGCAAGAGGGGAAGAAAGATACAGGTATAGTGATCTGTTAAATAAATGAAACAAGTGGATTGTGGGTAAATAAATGAGTGACAAAGAGATGATGTAAGGAGAGCAAAAAGCATTCTTACACACAGAACAGTGGATAGTGCCTGCCTCTCCATCATGATCCCAAACGCGAGAAAAATCAAAGGTTTTTTCTTACTGGAGAGACTGAAAGAAGGTCAAGTTCAAAAATAGCTTTGGGTCAAAAAGGAGGGAGGAGAAGAGACAGTGTAGTCACTGACATGAGTAACTTCAGATCACATTTGAGTGTCTGGGATGTCACTGAGGGAGCTGCTGCTGAGGAAGAGGCCTGCCGTAGCTAATATTTTCTGTATAGAGCTGACACATGGTATCACTACCAGAAATGGGCTGCTTTGGGTGCAGGTTGTCATTGTACCCTGTTTATTGGTCTCTATTGATCCTCCATTTCCATGGGTGTGATGCTGGGACTTCTGAGGGAACATGCCTTGGTTTTCTTGTGGCAATATTCCAAGCCATTCTATAAATCCTTCCTCATGAATTATGGAGGGAAAAAACCTGCCCTGTTCCTTAAATGGTTAAGACTGGTAGGAATACAGTGAAGGCTTTTGTGTAATTTAACCCTTCTTGTCCTCAGCTGTTTACTCACACAGTTAGAAATTGACATAAATGGTGGACGTGTATTCTAATCCTTATCGTCACTGTAACATCTGGAAGTCATAATTTTTGAGGCATTTGTAGCAGCAGAAATAGTTAAATGTTGCTAAAACTTCTTTCCTATATGCGTGAAAAATTCATATGGTAGTGGATTTAATCTGAGACTTGTGTACAAGTACTTTACTAAATACTCTGGGTTTAGAAACAATGTAGGATCTAATATGCCATGGAGAAAGAATTTATTAATTTTATTCAAAAACTTGCAAACAGATTGAGTCCCTGATAATCTTAGCAGCTGATACCTGTAGTTAGATTTTGAGGAAGTGTCTTCTACTAGCATCTCAATATTTTAACTATAGTTTAAAAAAAAAAAAATTTAAAAAGTAAGGCATAATACTATTGAATGAGATAAGAGTCTGAAAACCCCTGCTCAATAAACTGATATGTTCTTCAGGAAATTGATGCTATATCAAAAGCTGCTTCTTCAAGTAGCAATCATTAGCTTAGCTTCCCAAAATGAATGTGAAATACCAACATTTAGAGAAGGCTGTGCCTGTTTATAATAGTACTGGTTTTGTGTACAGCATTCTTGGCTTATCTTGAGAGGGGTTCTGACACACAACAAAACCAATGCAAACAGTACTTCTTCTGACCTTAGGTGTTTCTTGGCTTATGTGCGTGAGATCAATTAGAAGAAATTTAGATATTTTCTTTTCTCTTGTTTGGGTTTTTTTCCCCTCTTTGTTTTAATGACCAAATATACGGGATACAAAGAGGTCCTCCATATAAAATATAAGTAATATATTTAAAATTAAACATATTCCCACATACAGGAATTAAACTATAAATGTATGTCTTTTGAATTAGTCTTTCTAAACAAGGCATGGAAAGCTACATCTGTTGCGATGGCAGTGGTGATTGCTTCCTTTTTTCTTTTGGAATAGCTGAATGTTTTCTTCAAATAATCTCTTTTATATATATAAATATATATTATATAATCATCTGGAAATCTGCCACTGCTGTGAAAATGAAGCAGTGTCCACTGGACCAAGTAGTACCTTGCATTGAAGTCCCTTAGCAGAAGGAGCAGTGAGATGTGCATGCCTGGCCCCTGTGTGATTTGTGTGTAATAGATTATCTCTCTTGAAAATGAGCATTCACAGCTCTCTTGGAAGTCACTGTTCTGAAGGGTGTTCTTCATTCACAGGGAGTGAGGCATGTTGCTGTCCCACTCAGTGGGACCCCAGAGGTCAGCCTGAGCCCTGGAGATCCACTGGGAAACATGAAAGCTTTGGGGTGACCTTCAGATTTTTAGATGTGTGTAGGTGTGGTTTGGTCAGTCAGTGTATTTGTCTTTTTCAACCTTGTTGAGATGAGCTTTAGTGTGCTGAGTAGCATAGATGGGCATTACTTGCTTGTACTGAGCTGCTATTTAGGTGACCAAATACATAAGCAAGCAGATTTTTGCACTGAGCAGTTTTTTTTTAAAAAATAGGCACAATTCCCACTAGTTCCACTTTCAAATCTGTCTAAAAATGAATGATTGTTAGTGTTTTCACACTGATGATATCTTGGAGTCATGAATTATTTATCTTCACGACTACATGTGTGTGAGAAAGGATTTGGTTACCCCTGTTTTACAGAAGACAGGGCATAAACTTGACTTGTAGGCTGTGCCTGTGCTAATGTAGAGTGCTCCATGGAATGACTCTGTTGGGAAGCTGCAAGGAAGGGTGTTGCTCATTGTACTGTGCTTTATTTTTAGAGGATTCAAGAGCAAACCGCTGCAGGCATCAGACTGGAAGGAATATTGCCTTTTCTCACTCTTTCTTAATTCTGTGAAAGTCCTTATCAAAAACTGGTAGTGTTTTCAAGTCTCATAATGGCTTAAGAGTCTTGTGTCTCCTGAAGGAAGCCCAAAGCAGCTCAATTGTTTCTTTTGAGGGCAAGGTGCAGCGCGTCGTTTGTGCCGCCAGCCTTGGCAACGCCTTCCCCTCCCCAACTTCTTTGTCCCCCTTCTTCCCTTCCCCCGCCTCCCCAATTATTTTTCCAGAGACCTTGGCTTGCTGCTTCTGGGGCAGCAGCAGCAGCTGCTAGTGCTGTCCTGTAATTCTTCCCTCTCAGTCACAGGGGACTGGAAGGGGAAAGACGGTCTGTCTCAGCAGCAGTCCACCAGCTGCTGCTACAATCTATAATGCGTAAATTTGCAAAATATAGCTTTTAATTTTGCTTTGCAGTCAGAATGAAAAACTAGAGTGCACCACCACTGCCATCATTGATTGATTAATAGAAATAAATGCTCCCTGCTCCCTGGTTCAGACTTGGACAAAAAGAACTTGCAAGTGGCTAAAAATGTAAGAAACCTGACAGACTTTCCCACCAACAGAGTAATTAAGAACACATTGTTGTGTGTGTGTGCTTGAGAATGTGCTCTGGCTAGGAAAAAGCTGTTGAGTAATGCAAAAATATTAACTAAATCAGAGTATAAAATCAGGCTTAGGGTCATGATACTCTCTGAAGTACATGGATAAGCAGGGCTTCTTTGTTACAGTGCTAATGACTGAGGGAGTCCCACAGATTCTAGCCTAAGAGGTTTTGAAATTGTGCATCGAGACATTTTTGATTTTGAGATTTTTGATAAAGGAGAAAAGGGGAATTAAAGAAGAATGGCAGTGTTCTTTCTCTGCCAGCAATGTAGTAGCCATAGTAAGTGCTTGTTTTGTGTCCAGTCATACACCTTGGGTAAGGAAATGGCCCATAGAAAAGGTAAGCAGCCCCCAAATTTCCATTACAAATGGATTTGTAACCTCTTCAGTGTGCATTTATGAATGATGAATCTTTTAGTTGGAGCACTCAAGAAGAACCAGCCATAACATGGCCAAAATTTGTGAAAGAACTTGTTCGAACTGAATAGTTTAACTCAGTGGGCTGTTCAGAAGACTTGAACTATAAAACACCATATATAAAAGAATTCATGTTGTTGTGGCACAGATGATTGACCAAAGAAAAATTGTTGTGTGTATAGCTGGGAGAAGTAATTTTATCGCAAGTCAGTTTTGTAGTTGATTTGTCAGAATTTGGGAGAGAGCAGATCTAAACCTTACCTTTGTGGACAGCCTGACTGCCAATAAATTCCAGTGTAGCCTAGTACCTATCCCCAGAATTACCAGTCCTGATTTCTGTACATCATACTAATGTCAGCAGTTTTAAGTAAAAGCGTAAGCAGCCCCTCATCTCACAAGACACACTACTTTGAGTAGCTGTGTTGTACAGACATGTTGGCAGAAGTAAACTAAATCTAGATATGTCTTTGGAACTCCAAAGAAAACCAATTAAAACGGTTGAAGGAATAAACAAAGCATACTTTGTGCATGTGTGTGCACATATTATCTTTAATTGGTTGGAGTTTTTTAGCATGTGGAAAATTAGTGTATACCATGCCTCCCATCTCCTGGGAAAAGAGAGTAAGAGGAAATTATGTAGCTGACCCATTACTCAGGCACTTGGGAATTAAGAGAATGGAAGAGCAGTTTGTTTCTCTGAAGTCCTTCCTGCTTATATACATATATTTTAAATAAACATGGTATGCTCAAATATTTATATGAAAGCAGTGTTCTGTGGTATCAATTGGGCAAAGAAGTAAAGTTTAGTGAAGTGCACACACTTTGTGTCAGTTGCCGTGTTTTGGGTGGCTACCTGCTCGCTTTCAGGGAGAAGAGGATAAAAATTAACTCCGAGAGGCTTTTCACAGGTGAAAACCAGCTGAACTCTTGGAAATACTGCTTTAGCCAGACTTGACCATGTTCCACATTATTAGTCTTGTCAAAGTGTCAGAAATTGCCTATTGAAAATTGTTTGTGTTTAACCTTTAACGAAAGACTGCTGGAGTGTGCTTTAAAACTGAAATGGTATCAAGCTGGATTGAAGCTTGCTCAGTTCTGACTCGGTGTCAACAAAGGCCTCTGGAACTCACAGTAAAGTTTCCAAGAAAGCAAGGTCCCCTTTCCAATATGTATTTTCATTTGTCCTCCTGCTGTGGTAAAGGCATCTGTCTTCTGCCAGTGTTTTCTGAGCTATGCACTGAAGTCTTTTGAAGATGATTTAATTTGTTTTTTACTGACTTTTTCTTCCCTTCAAAATTAATACCTTTATTTTAACATTCAAGGTCCCAAGCACAGCTTCTGTCATACAGAGATTGTTACCTTGGCAGTAAGAAAAGGACCCTTACTCAATACTGATATTTGCAGCACAGGCTGTTTTCCATCCATTCTGCAGGGTCTAATTCTTAATGCAAAGAATAGCATTAAAGTGTCAGTGAGAGCAAACCTTTCCTCACTTCTGCCCCTGTGGGGATTTGAGCAGTCTCTGCAGCCTCCTGCATAGACACTGTATGCAGGGGATGCCACTTCTGGGGCAAAGCTAACCTGGGAATAGTTAAGAGTGGAGTTCTGAGGGTGTACACTGAAATTTTTCTGTAGCTGCATTCTCAGTGGGTACCTACTATCTAACTCTCTTCATGGAAGTGGGAAGGTGGCTGTTACTGTTGTGTCTTGTCCATGAGCTTTGGTTGTGGGTGGGAAGCCCATAGTCTGATCTGTAGACCCATTCTGGTTTTTAGGATAAAGCATTTTGAGATAAGAATAGTCAGAAATAGATGTTAAAAGATCAGAAAACAGACCTAAAAGCACACTGCAGTCTCCCTGAAAAAAATATGGTATCTAGACAATGGGCAACTTAATTTCTAAATTCCTCAGCCACAAAATTCCTTGGTAGTCTTAAAAATCCACGTTCCCCAAAACCTTCTCAAGGGAGTGAAAAAGAAAGAGGGAGAACAAAATCTAAGTTCTAAGCTTGCCTAACATGTCACTTGGGATAATAACACTTCTCTGTGTCCTTAGTAAAAACAATGCCAGATCAGGAGCCAGAGGATAATCTTTTGCTTTAAATTGTTTTCCTATACTACCTGAAGCTGCACAGTGTAAAATCAGGAGTGGAGAAAGGCTATCCCGAGTCTGTCTCTTTGCTGCTGGTAGAAGCATGATTTCATTAGACAAACATTTGCTCCATTAATTGTCATTATTCCTAATCCTCCATTTTGCTTAATGGCAAAACATTTCACTGCAGGGGAAAAAAAATTAGATTAAAGTAAAGACTTTCAGACAATAAAGACTACTAATTGAAACCTGCAAGGGATACCCCCATCATGGAAATTCAAAATTACAAAAGTTATTGTGATGTAACTGGAGAAGTGATACTTGAAAATCCTCATAACACTGTGCATTAAGTGTTTGTATGTTTTATATCAGGATTGGTTGATTTTTTTTCTTCCTCTGTAAATGTAAGAATGTAGTAAATGGGTGCACGGAGTGCTACATGTGTGTTTGTGCAACATGCATTTTGTCTGCTGATGGAAAGTAGAGGTTTTGACTGTGCATTTGTGTCCATGTGGACCTCTAAAATGAGATATATTGCAGGTGGGGATGCTAGAATGTTTTGATTTTGTTTCTCCCTGCTTCTTTCATGTGAGGTTTTTTTAGCACCTGTCTTCCCCTGCAGTAGTATTGCATTGAGAACTTGGGATAAAATACTTTTCCCTGTGCAAAGCTCACAGGTGTGTTTGTTTTTCTCCTTTGCAGTCTGTGGTATACAGCCATGTAGAGGTCTTATTTCTCTTCTCTAGAGGTTGCTAATACTTTACCAAAAGGAAGAGTGAGGCATAGGAAGCTCCTGCAGGAAGGGGAGAGCAGTGAGCTCCTCCTGGAGCTCCTTCCCCATATGACAAACCTCCAGCTTGCAGGCACACAGACGGGGTTGCTTTGAATGTAGAAAAATACAAATGCTGATACTTATGTAACATCATGTGCCTTCACTGAGGGTACAGTGGTAGGACAGCACTTATAAATGGGTTTTGAGATTGCACAGCATTTGTTAAGGAAAGGAATAAAAAGATTACTTCCTTTGAAAGGAAGAAAGTAATATTATAATAAGACATTCCTCAAATATTTCTTAAAAATTTGTGTTGTTTTGAAGTTTAAACCTACATAGTTCTGGAATACTGGGTTACTTTTTGGTTTCCTGATTTGGCACATTTTTGGTTGTGTGTGTGTCATGAAGGAACTTCAGTAAAATGTAAATTCATGGGTTTAAAATTACTTTTCCTGAGGTGATCTGTTCTCTGTGTGTTTTGTGCTCTGCATCTCCCTCCATTCCCCCACCCTCAGGTCCATTAGGTATAAGTTGGATTAGCTCAGTGACTCTTATCAGGCCTCTTTTTTTTCCTGCTACCCCCTGAAAAATTTATGTGACCTAAAGAGTGAACTCCAGGCGCAACCTTATTCCTGCTGGGGACAGGAGCTGCATTTGCTGAAGCCCTGTGTTGGTGAATAGTACCCCACTGTGCTCTATATGGGAAAGTGTGTGGGTGGCAATTTACATGGTAAACAAAGGCAGGCAGGGAAGGAGGATAGTTAAGCTTATGTTTTTAATGCTTCTCCTTAAAAAAAATTTGTTGAAAACTAGCAGCAACAAATATAACAAAAAGAAGATTGGTGTAGATTTTTCCATTTTTAACAATCAAAATCTTTAAATAAAAGTATTTTTGACATACTTTTGTAGATACATTTATTGATACGACTTGTACTTGATTTTTGTGGTAAAGGCAAATAAAAACTGTACCTGTGACTATTAAATTTAAGGATAAATGGAAACCTTTTATTTAATCAGCAAAATGGTTCATACTCATCTGAAGGATCACACACATCCCCTTCCTGCCACGCTAAATAGGTTGTTTGCTTGTTTGTCATAAAAGGTGTAGAAAGGCAATGTGCATTAGACAGCAAAAGGCTAGAGAGAGGGTCAGGAAGCATTGACATTCTTATTTGTGGCGTGTATCTACTATGTGACCTTGGACAAGTCTCTTCACCTATGCCATATCCTGTTATTAGATTATAAATCTCTGCTGGGAGGATGCTTGTCACAGTTTGCTTTTGTATCTGGCAGAGGGGGTCTTTTAGATATCATTGTAAAACAAATAATAGAAATAAGGATAAAAGGGTTTTTTCTGGAACACTAGCCATTGATGGAGATAGGGATTTCTTTTTAAGCTTGCTCTGGTGCTCACTTATCTACAAAAAAGTTTATTCACTGTGTCACCTTCCAAGCAGTAAAAACCTTATAACATGAAAGTTGCTATTCATTCAACTAAATAAATGTGAGTGACTGTGCTGTCCTTGAGAAGTTTTCCAAATGCATTCTAAACTGCAAAAAACCTAACACATGAATATTTGCAGTATTTTAATTAACGTAGAGGCTTTCTGTGGCGTTGTTGTATAAGCTGCATTTTAGTTGTGGTCGCAGTCTGTTTGCTGTGGCTCAGAGCGGCTGATGAGCGCGATCGCCGTTAACCCCCGGACATGCTGAGGAGCTCAGCTCAGGCTGCTCAGGGAGAGGAGCTGCCTTATTCCATGTGATGGACCCTGTTCCAGTCTGCCTGTCACTTTGCTGCGATGCCCTTCCTGCTGGGAAGGAGGCTGGCACGGGAGGCTCTCCCTTCCAGCTCACTGAGGTGCAGCCAGGCCCTCACAGCCACTGCTGGGCAGGAGAGCTCCTGGTGTGACCCTGGTGTCTGGGGGCTCTGCACGGAGCTCCTTCCCTGCGCTGTGCTGGATGAGTGGCCTGGTTCAGCTGTGGGAATTCAGCTCTGGCTTTTTGCAGGGTTTAATAGCTAAAACATCATGGATTTGCACGTCACTGGGAGGAAAACCCTACCTGCTTCCAGTTGCAATAGTAGAGGATCAAATATATATTTTTTAAAGTTCTTGGGTGGTTTTGTTTTGTTGTTTTTGAGGTTATTTCTTCTATGCCATTCAGGACACAGCAAGTCTGTTTTTCAAGAATTTTGCTGCTGACGCACTACCAAATTTTTAAAAGAGAGAGAAATTAGAATTTACAGGTGACAGTCACTTAATTCTAGAACTTGACTCTTTAATTACAAAATAACACTTTGATTTGAAGTAACATAAGAAAGATTGCTTTTTAATTGTTTTATGTTGTCAGGATAAATATGTAAGTCTAATCTGTGCTCCTGCATACAGCCTAGAGTCTCCTCTCCAATAATATTTCTGTCAAGGTGTTTAATTTGTTGTAGCTTTTAAAAGATGTCAGGTGATGTAGTAATTTAAAAAGTAAAAAATGAAGGTGGTACAAAGAGAACATACCTGACCTGAATACAATATAATGTACATGTGGTTCAACTTACTCTGGATAATATTACTGTGCTGTTCCTGTTTGATTCTTGGGCATGACTTTGCTAATGGCACAGAGGGTATTGACTGAGGTCTTTGCTGATAATTACATACTAAATAGAATTAAATATGGAAGTGGTGCTAGCAAGGTGCTAATTGGCTTACAAGCAGTTTTGAGATTTTTCACTTTGCCAGCACTAGATTAGAGCGTGTGATGCAATAGTTCTTGGACAGAGAGGACTGCTGGTGGAGTCGCCGAAGCCAACAGAGCAGGATGTCCTGTGGTGTCACATTGGGGACGGGTGCTTTGTGCTTAAGGCACAGACAAAATACTTCTTGGATAGCTGTGAGACTTTAGGGAAGCCATTTAGTCCCACTGTCTAAAAGAGAGCGATACTTTGCCACTTGTCATTCTGGAATTTAAGCTTGGGGGGTGGTATATATTTATAAATAAAAGGTTTGTCATTAGCTTACAACATCACTCGAATACAGGCAGGTTTAAAATCTGTTTGTCATCATGGAATCAAAACCATGGTGAGTTTTCTGCATTAGTGTGGATATGCCATATTGCAGCTACACTGACTTTCAGCTATCATCAGCTGTTTGGAAAGGCCCCAAATGTTGCTTAGACAACACACCTTATTCTTCCAAAAGCCGAGGCTTTCGAGGAAGCAGTAAGTGTGATTTTCCAAAGCAGGCTGGTGTGGGAGTGCTGGGGGCTGTGGGAGACAAAAGGAGCAGCCGGGGCTGTAATGAGCACCTTGGTAGCAGTTGGGTGCAGCTGTGCCAGGCGGTGCCGTGGCTGTGGCTGAGCGTGACTCACGCCGGGGATCCGTGAGCAGTGCCCGAGCTGCTTTCACCTCCTGCTCCTTTCTCAGAACCCTGCTCTGCTCCTGTGGGCTTGGCAGAGCTGCTCACCAAGCAGCTGCTGACCTGCTGTGAGTGATAGCTTGCCATAGGAAGGTAAACCAGAAGCAGGGCTGCTGGCAGCGAGGGCTTTGTGGCATTGGTCTGTCTGTGATACTTCTTATGTTAAGCCTTGAATGATGATGCATTGATAGTTTTCAGTGGGAACATATTTCAGCAAAGGCTGAAACAATTACAGTCTGACATGAAGTTTTTGTGGGCAGTTAAGGAAAAAAGTAATTCTGTGAGTCACTGGCAGCAAAAACCTCTGTGTTGTTTTTGGTTGGTTGGGGGTTTCTTTTGTTTTTCTTTTTTAAGGCAGCTTGTTTTTGCTGAAATTTCATCTCTGTAAAATAGAGTTCTTGAATTATTGCTGGTTTTTTAGGAGGTCAGCAAAAGTTTGGGTTATCCCCTGATTTCACAAATACAAAGGGTCTGTAGTTGAGGCCAAGTATGGGGCCATGCATCCACTGAAATTAGTCATGATACAGTGATATTTTTTGGCTTTGGTAGATATTGTATCGATGTGGCTCTAAACCTATTTGTTGCCTCGCTTAGACCTTTGAGTTTATCCTGTAACTGCTCTAAAGACCTGATTTTTATCAAAGTTTTATTATATAAATCTTTTTCAGTCTTGGAAAGATAATGCATCCTTGTGTAAACACTGCTTCTTGCTGGAATCGATGCAGAGCAAGGCTCAGTTCCTTGCAGGGCAGTGTCATTGTTGTGAGGTTATCAGAAGGATAAAGGTACAAATCAGCTGTTGGCTCCAGTAACTTCTATGAGGGAAATATGGAAAAATATATGTCTTTTTTGTAAATGAGATAGCACAGTGTGTGAAATTCTGACCTTTGCTGTAAGAGGTGCAAGTGCAACAAGATTTTGTGTCTCCAAGAAGACAAGATTTAGATGTTCCCACTTGGGCTGTAAAAGGAGGTGAACTTTTGCAGAGAGCATTAATAATGCTTGTCATGGGTTACTGTTGTGTATCCTGCTTCAAAAAAACAAACCTTTATCCAAGACTTTGATCCTTTTTAAGTGGTTAAGGAAGGCACAAGAGGCATTTTACTGCATTGTCATATGCCTCTGAACTGATGTTTGGGTTTTCTTGGAAGAGGAAGGAGTAATACCCCAGCAAAGGCAATTCTTGAAATATTTATAGCCATTTTGAAATTAGGACAAATTGAAACTTTCCCAGGATTTCTAGGCCAAAGAGATGCTAGTAAGGGTGTCAACTTCTGGCCTAAAACTTCTGGAAGTTTGGAGGTTTGCATGATGCTAGTGGCAAGTAGTGCTGCCTGAAAAAAGATGCATGATTCAGGTTTTGAAAAAGGAGAACTTGCTGTGATAGATCAAGCATAATATATTTAAAAGCATTTTGAGAGGAAATATGATTTTGGTTTCTTCTACCCTGACTTACTCCTCCTCCCCATTTATATTTTTCAATAAATCTGCAGCACTGGAGTTATGAAAGTGATTTAGGAAGACAAGACTGTGTGACAAGCTACCTAGGCAATGGCAGACATATTAAGCATTCTAAACAGTATTCTACTATCTTATTTGAAGAAGCATTTCTCTTTAACATTTAACCCCATTAGAATATTGTAAATGATAAGATGTTTAAAATACATTTTGGTTTTTCTCATTTATGTTGTCATCCTGTGCTTACAGTGGAACATGCTGTAAGTTTAAGACTTTGGAAATTCTTCATTTTGGAATTGAGAAATGTATGAAAAATATGATTTTCCAGGTGGTCTGAATTTCTATCTCAAATTAACTGTAAAATCCATGTCTTCCAAATTTTCTGTTAAAAATAGCTTACGAAAAATTGCTTTGAAATGGCTCTCTCTTACATGATGCAGAATGCTGTCATCTTCCAGTGTCTTTCATCAGCTTTGAGTGCATCAGCATTCTCATTCTGTTAACAAAAATATTCATGTACTACTTGCATTGCAGCTTGAGCTGTGAGGAGATGTAGTGGCTGGGCAGTCCTGACCAAGACCCAGCTTGTTTTAATGACTGACTCAAGAGCAAGTCCCAGTGCTAATAATTATTGGACATTTCATGTTTAACCAGCATTTTGTAAAAAAAACTTTATTTCATCATGAAAGCCAGTGTAACTCATTAACCCTGGGTCTGCATCCATCAAGGAGCTGCATGCAAGCAGGAGCCCCTGTGTGGCATTTTCATGAAGGCTTGGTGCCTCTGATGAGTTTCTCAGAAAGTATCTCCACAAGGGTAGAGCTAAAGCCATTGACTTTAGGGTCCCACAGGACTTTTTGAAGCATTCTGGAAACCTCAGCATTGTTTGACAGGATGTTGCTGTGGAAGGGCTGTCCATACAGGGGTGCTGCAGATCCCAGCAGGCAGGAGGAAAACAGGAACTCCCACCCCTTACCATGCTTTGCTTCTGAGGGGTTTCATAGACTGGCAAGCTTGTTTGCTTGGCAAAACTTGTAACTGATGAGCAATTTTTGATATAAATTTTGCTAGTAACTTACCAAAAGAAATGTTCTTACTGTTACGTCGGGTTTTACAGTCACTTTTTGTTTGTTTATATTTAAACTCAAACCGTTGTGAAGTTGTATGTTTCTGCAAATTAGGTTGTTATTCTGAGCAGTTTGCATTTGAAAACAGGCAATTCCCCAAAACATTACAGTACAGGGAGAACAGGTGTATCTTCCCTTTTGTTCTGTCAGCATTTGTTCTTGTTTTAAGGGAGAAAATAAACTGCAATTTCGGGAAATACAGTTGTATATTACTCTGTGATAAAATGTGTGCAGGTTCTGGTCCCTTGTGCATTACCTACAGTTGCAAAAATGGAAACATGCTCATATTTTTATAATAACAGCAAAACCAGTATTCTCTGGTTTTTTAAAAAAAATGCATTTAGGTAATAATGCCTACAACAGTAGGGATTAAAAGAGCTGGTAAAAGTTTTGAGATTTTTGAGCTATAAAAATATTTACTTTTATGTCACGTTTAAGACCAGAGCTTAGCAAAGAACATGAACGTGTGTTTAACTTAAATATGATGTTATTTTGTGGAGTACTTAGTGTGAATCTAATTATATATGGTAGTCCTGACTTGGAGCTGTAATGTAGATCATGTAACCAAAAAAGAACTAGTCATGACATGGAGATTAATCCATTTTCAGAACTCCAGATTTTAGAGACTTCTAAGTCAGAGAATCTTGGCAAAACTCTCTCTCATGACAAGAGTTAGAGGTAGGTATTTTTGTGATTGATTGGCCTGTTCTGACCAGGATGCGTTATATTCAGTTTTGGCTCAGTCAGACTCTCCTGTGTGGTTTTAGGGGAATAAGTGGAACTTTCTGTGACTTATTGTTTGTCCTACCAACAAGAGGTAAAACTGTTTTTCTTCTGCCAGCTGACAGTCTTGAAAATAAAGCTGAGGCCTGTAAAGAGTTCAGCAGCAGATGGCCTTGGATCTTTTACATATAAATCAGAACATTATTCATGTGTGGTCTTCCAGCATTGTGTAATATAAGGAAGACTGTGTGTATTCTTTTTGGTATTTCAAAAAATGTTAGTTGCACTTGAAATGTTCAGAAACAGAACTGGTTCCCCTGATTCCACCTATCAGGTTGTTGGTTCTGATGCTGTTTTGTCACAGCAGAAGAGCTGCTTGTGTTAGTGCCAGTCCCACAGGCTAGTGCTGCACACCTTTTCTCTCCTAGCAGAAGATATTTCCTAACCATTGGTATATTTTTAATTAAAAGGTTTCTTGATGTTTCCCTAAAAATGAAAACAAAACCACTGGGATATCTGGGCTGGAAAAGCTACATTTTGTGGCACTGTTTTGTGTGCTTCTTAATCACATTGGGCAGCATCCCAGGGGTGCCACTTTGCTATTGCAACCAGCCACTGACTTCATCTTAAGTAGGATTTTAATGAAGATCCTGGTGAGGATGTAATAAAACATCCAATAAGGCTACGAAGTTTTACATCACTTTCAGTTCTTGTAAGGTAGGCAGTCCTTTTCCCAAATGCCATTTGGACAGCTAAGAATCACAACTCCTAAGGATGTTTCTTTCCATTTGTCCCTACCATTTTTTCTTAGGCTTAAGCTGAAACTTGTTTTTGTTCCTCTGCTATTCCAAACCCCCTTCTCACTCTGAGAACAGTTGCAGATGCTATCCATTAAGGTCAACTTCATTCACTTAGCCTTGGAAATGAAAAACTCCTACCCTTCCTCCCTCCACCAGGGATTACCTTCTGTAAATGTGCTTCAAAAATTACTTGTGGTGAAGAACATTGTGTGGGATGGAGGAGGGATGGGAGAAAAAAGGCACTGGGGAGTGTACCAGGGGAAATGACTCTGATCCAGTGCCTGGTTACAGATACATTTCTCTAGATACTCCACGAAGCTTTAGGTCTTTACAAGATTCCTCCCAACTGCCTTTGTTCTTTGTGTAGCTCACTTTCAAACTTGGCATGTGGAATTGTTTTATTCAAACTTTACTAAATGACAGGATGTACCTTAGAATTAGAAATATGATGGGCTGTCAGCTGCTTGCCCAAATTCCATCAGATCTCTATAGTTCTTAATAAATGAACTGACAGCTTATTAACCAGGCGGTGCAACAGGAGCTTCATTCTGTTGTAAAATTTTAAATCATGTTTTTCTAACAGGCATGCAGTTTTTCACCACCTCTTTTCTTTGGGAATGAGAAATAAATAAGGATAAGTCAATCTCCCCTACCACCCTGGTTTCTGGCAATATTAATAAAGATTTTGAGCTAACTGTAAAGAGTAGATATCCTGCAGAAATACTGTCAGGCACTGAGAAATTAAGTTAATTTGGTGTCTCAGTGTTAAGTGAAAACTTGGAGCATTTTAGAAGTCTAATGCTTTTTTGTTTAGTTTTGTGATTCCTGGTAAACAAACATTTTATCTAGCAGCCAAAGAAAAAGATCTTAGAATTTAGTTAGGTAAGCTACTGGCTTTTCATTTAAGTCTTAGCCAGATAGAGGTTTTAGACTTCTTCATTGTTACATGATTCACTTGGTAAAATCAGTCTGAGGATAAGTCAGTAATGAGTGAATGCTGTTGCTGACTGCATGTTGTTGCGTAGTTATGCAAGATCATGGCTTTCTTCCTCAAGTTGTGCAACACTGTTAACATTGTGGAAATACTACCAAGAATGACTCCTTTATTTAGCTTTTCACTTGGAAGGCCAGATACAAGTCAAGAGAATTAGAGACTCCAGTGCTTTATCAGGTCTGTAAGCAGCTCCTGTACAGTAATTAAATAACACAGTGCAAGAAATGGTGCTTACAGCTGAAAAGTCCCCACGTGATTTTCTGAGAATCAGATTGGAACAAACTGAGCTGGACTGAAAAGTGTATTAACTGCAACATTTCACTGAAGGTACTAATCTGTGTGACAGTCTGGGCACATCAAGGGGGAAATGAATCTCCTAAATACTGTTATTATTCTCTGTGAGAAGCCATGGAATACTTCACGAGTGAGATTTGAGCTCTGTTATGCCTGGTGGCCGCCAAACAAGGTTTCTGTCAGCAGGAGATAAGGACGTGCAGCCTGGCCAGGCTCAGGGCAGTGCTGAGGGGGGTGCTGGCACAGGGCTGTGCCAGGGCTGGGCACTCCCTGCCCTCGGGTACAGCCAGGCCAGGGAGGTTCCTGGCAGCCTCCCTGTGCCCTGTGGTGAGTGAAGCTGCCATGTGCTCCCCATCCTGGCCCTCTGCAGAGGCCAGGCTGAGCTTTAGTACCCATATCCATCCACTGCAGTCTGAGTGGCTGTCATCTCAGACTCCACTGAATCTTACACTGAGCTTTCTTTGAGTGCTGTTAATATGTATGCCAAAATCTTCCCTGGCTAGTACACTTGTGGCAAATTTTCTACCTTGCTGCTTTTAAAGTAAGAACATCCTTTTCCTGGGTACTGCCTTTATCACAGGCTGGCTACTGCTGAGAGCTCAGGTAACTTGCTTTGCTCTTTGCATGAGAAGCTGTCAGCTCCCTTCCAGCCATAGCTGGCTCTAGCTGAGAAAGAAGCCATGCAAGAGCCAAAGTGCTCTAAGAGTATGTAAGAATGACAAAACCCAGAGGTTTTGTCTGGCTTTATTCTCTGGAGGTGGGTGCTGTAGTGTTGTTGTTCGTTCCAAAAAGCGAGAGATGGAAAATGCATTGTGCACTTCCATCAAGTAATTTTGCAAATCAGGTTTTTCTTACCTTAGTGTTTTAGCCTCACAATTAGATTTATATCAGAAGGAAGATGTTTTTAGGCACTTGCAATTTTTAAATGCCAAAGACTCATGCACATGCTCAGATGTTGTGTCCATGAGTTTGCTCTTGGTGAATGAGATGGCTGTGCTGCCATTTGTCATTCCATCATCCTGCCCTGGAGAGCCCCTGGTTGTCCATAGTGGCCATGCTGCCAACCAACTACCAAATGCACTTTGATAGATGGAGCTTGAGTTGGCTCAGAGAGAACCAGAAAGCTGCAAAATTGGATGTGATGCCTTCCTTGAAATTTGCTTCTATTTTTCCTTTGTAGAGGACTGTTCACTATGTGTCAGTTTCCTTGTGGGTGCCATGCTGGAAAGTAATTACAACTGAGCTTGGGCAAATAGTATTGAACTAGATAAGTGATTTTTTTTTTTTTAATTTAGCTTTATGTTTTTACTTCCTTTTTTAAGGCAGCTATCTCCTTGTACAGTTGTTGGTAAAGCTGGGTGCTAAGCAGGTTACTTTTGGGTTGGGAGTCACAACTGGTGGGAATCTCTGGATGCTGAGGTGGAGGGGTTTTTGCTGTGGAGGAGTTCAAGTTAAGAATTTGAGACAGAGGAAAAACAAGACTGGTTTACCAGAATCAACTGATGCAGAGTGTTTCAGATTTCCTCTGCACAAAAATGTTATTTTCAAGAGAAATTTTGAGACTGTTTTGCCTTTAGAAAGTAAGTGGGGTTTTTAGCCTAAGCAAAGCTCTCTCCCTTCACTCCCTTCAGAAATTTATCATTAAGATATGAATTACTTCAGCATGTGGAATAATAAATAGTTCTTGAGCCTCACCTTGTGCTAACTCTGTGTCTCACTAAACATGGTAGTATGCTTTGCTGTTTCATCCTTAGGAAGTATCCTGCTTAAGTGCTGCTCGCTTCAAGTAATGAATTCAGTGCATAGGAATTTCTTCAAGAATCTGTGTCATGTTCTAATGAAATGCAAAATCCTTATTAAACAAGCTCACTTTCTAAAACTGCAATGTTATATTTTTAATATAATAGTAGAAATAGTATTTTTAAAGCAATTTCTCCAATCAGATCTTTGGGCTGCATCCAGCATCCTGGTTCTTTCATATGGTTCATGCATTTCTTAGAAAAAGTAGGGAAATTCAATGGGGTGATTTTTACTCCTCTGTGTGTGATTTTACTCCTCTGTTAGTGATTCCATTTATTATATATGGACACTCACAGATACCAAAATTTATATTTATGATGTAGATTCAGGATGGAAGGTGGTTGGAGTAGGCAAATGGGGAGCACAAGAGAGAACACACAGTAGTCATTGTGTGTGGTGGGAAAAACTATTACAAATTTAAATATTTCATTAGCATACCTTTGAAAATGGAAATTAAAAGCTAATATACCTTTACCTTTTTAACCAGAGGGCAGTTGTTTTCTGTGTGTAATAAGAATGTCTTAATTGTGTTTAATATGAATTTGCTGGCCTAGAAATTTTGTAGAAATTGTTCCTACAATAAAAATTTTTTTGTCCCTCTCTCCCTCATCATCATGTTGAGGGAGGTATGTCCTGCTCATGAAGTATAACTGTAGGCTGGTGGTTTTAATCAACACATACCTTCCTGATGCATTCTGCCAATGCTAAAAGATAAATGGTACAACAGTTAGAGAAACATGCAGCCTTCCTTTGAA
This sequence comes from Melospiza melodia melodia, assembly GCF_035770615.1. Taxonomy (NCBI): domain Eukaryota; kingdom Metazoa; phylum Chordata; class Aves; order Passeriformes; family Passerellidae; genus Melospiza; species Melospiza melodia. The sequence continues at coordinate 23,810,745 of NC_086202.1, forward strand.
TTAGTCTTTTGTAACATAAGTAAATTATCTGGAAGGTACTCAACCACAGCACTTTGATAATACAGGTGTTTAAATGGTAATAGCTGTTGGAATTGGAATGGGAGTGAAACAATAAAGTCATTAGGGTGTTACAACATGAAATTAAGCTATCACTATTACTGAGCAATATTATTATCCTAAAGTCTGCAACTTGCAGAGCAAATGAAAACAATGTAATACCCCTCTAACAGTAGTTTACATTAGGATTTAGTTTAGCCATGATGTTTGCTCATGTTATGGTATCTTTATTAGACAGAAGTTGTGAGCTGGTGCACAGTATTGTAACCCAAAAGGAATAGTACAGAGCTGCTGACCACCTACCAAAGTAAATCCTGCTCTCTACAAAAAAATTATCTTTTGCTCAAAATTCTTGTAGTGGTGACTCACATATTACAGTTAGCAAGAATGTAGAGTATTAATAACTTTATGTCTAATATTTAAATTACTCAATTATCTAATGTAGACTTAGATCCTGTTGACTTCTGTATGTATCTGTATAATTTTGATGAAAATTTTTGTTTGCTTGAAAATCTCAGCTTTCAATTTGGTCAGTAATTGTTCCTGAGATGAGGAAGAATGTGTGAGTGAGAATGACATCTGTATTTATGCATACGATGGGGGGGAAAAAAGTGCTAATGAATTTTACTGGAACATGTTATATTCTGAGTAGATGTTCAGTAGGACAGACTTCTGTATGCAGCAGCTCACTCTAACAAAACCAAGCCCAGTCAGTGAAGGGCTGAGCAGCTTGCTTACAGATAATTGAAACTTTGGAAATTAAAACATTTTTCCTTGTCTGAATTTAAAAGTTTCCTGGAAATTTTTTCAAACTACATAACTTTGTAAACTTTGAATCATCAAATTGCTGCTGCTGCTTCTGTTCTTATTGTTGTAGCTATTTATTAGTGCATTAGTGAAAAGAACAAATTTATTTCCCCTGTTCAAACTGGTTTTGCTGAAACAATTCTTTCAATTGTTTATAACATTACTAGCACCTTCCCTATGACCTGACTGCAGTTTGCTAGATAGTATGCATACCTAGATGATACAAGGAAGAAAAAAAATTAAAATATGAAGGAAATGTTTTGTTTTTCAAGAACCTGCAGTATTTCAGTACAAATTAGTATCTTGGGAAAGATCCTAAATTGATATATATAAATCACATTGTCATAGAAGTAGATTAAATGAGGGCAATAAACATTAGCTAACACATTACTTCCTCTTGTTTCAAAAAATAAGATTTTTCCAGTTTTAGTATTTTCTACACCAGGAATTCCTAGTGTATCTTTGAGGTGATTACTGCCACCTTTCCTTCTAAGCAGCCACCCATCTTCCATGTTTTGCTGTGTGCTGGCCTCTGCTCTAAGGACCTTCGCCTTGTGCTTATTCAGATTGTATTTCTGTCTCTTGGTCCCCCAGAGCCAGCCTGTGACTGGCGTGTTTCCCTCCCTGCTCCCTCAGTCCAGGCACCCATGCTGGCCCTTTTACAGCTGCAGGTTCACTGCAGAGTAAAAAAAATAAGGAGTCTGAAATACGTCATAGAGCAGCCACTCTACTGTGCCCCATCTTCCAGTGATTCCCCCTGCTGTGCAGGTCATAAGCTGATGAGCCCAGAAGATGTTACTGGCATTTGTTCCCCTTCCCTCATGTGCTGCCAGCACAGCGCAGGGAGCTCTGGCTGCCACAGAAGCCTGACCTGCCAACTTTGGCTCAGCAGCTGTGCTGCTCACCACGGGGTCCCTGGCTGCCAGAGGGAGGGTGCTCTGCACACAAGGATGATGTGTGCATTCATTCAGGCAGCTGGCACCTCGGCTCAGTCCAGTGGGGAATAGTCCTGGCTGGAGGCTGGTGTCACCCCTGTGCTGTGAGGCTGGATGGGCACAGGGATGGATGGGCACAGGCTGCGTTACAGGGATGTGTACATGCTGCATTCAGGCTGCATTACAGGGATGTGTACATGCTGCATTCAGGCTGCATTACAGGGATGTGTACATGCTGCATTCAGGCTGCATTACAGGGATGTGTACATGCTGCATTCAGGCTGCATTACAGGGATGTGTACATGCAGCATTACGGGGATGGGCACAGGCTGCATTCAGAGCCGCCCTGTCCTCTCCCCCACCTTGCGTGCAAAGACTGAGATGGCTGAACCGTGCAGAATAATCCCTTGATGCTTGTGGGATTATTCACATTTACAGTCAGGCCCCTGCAGCACCTCCTGTGCTGGTGTGTGCCAAGAGCCTTGAGACACCCGTGTGGTACAAACACTGACAAGTGATACTGAAGTACAGGGCAGATTCATTGCTGAATCTTGTTGAAATTGCCTTTGTTTCTGAGGCAGTAGTGCTTACTGCTGCTTTCTTGTCTGTTTGGGTTAACCAGGACATTTGGATCTAGGAAATCCAGCAAAATTGTTTTCTTTCTGAGCCCTCTGCTCTTGCACACTCTGCTCTTTTGGTTTGTGTTGGGCTCTTTTACAGCTCTGCCCTACTCACATTGTTTCTGCAGTACTTTGTCTACAGAAGAGAGATGAGGAGAGGAAAATATTTGATCTTGTACCAAAAAGTTTGACCTGAATGTTGTTGTGGTATTTTATTCTTTAAAAACTTCAACGTAACTTCATTTGCCAGTACAGGTACTCTGCAAACTCTGCAGTACAATTCTTCATGCAGACTTTGTGCCTGTTAAAAAGCAGGTTGTGGTTTTGTATCTTGTAGGTAATACAGAGATTTCTGTAAGAAATGATGTTAATTCTTACAATATTGTTAGGAAACTTGGTGCTACTGGATTTAAACAAAACCACCCTTTGGTTGGGCTGATACTACAAAATGGGTAGTTTGTTTGATCTGGGGAATCATAACCTTGAATCTTGACTTAGCTGACAGGAGCCAAAGAGCTATGTCTCAAGGTCTGGAGTGACAATGAATCTACATTCAAGTACCCTCGACTTGTCTTGATTTATATTGCTGTCTTCCTTGCATAAATGATGGCTGGTTTTTGGTATGCTGGCAATAAGTGAGATTAGTGCAATAGCTGGTGTTCAGAATTCAGGGTTGGTTGTTTGAATTCAGAGGAAAGCATGAGTGCATGTACAACGTGTTTGTAGTTGTGCCTTAAAATCTGGTCTCTCCATGGAGCCTGGTCAGGCTTGGTGACTGTGTGCTTTTGATTGAGACAAAAACGAGTTAGAAATAATGATGGGGGTGTGAAAGGGGGGAGATAAGGGGTGGAGGGGAGGAATGAGAAAGGGCATGCCAGCTAGTGCAGCTGCAGGTTTTGAGCTTTGTAGGAACTGAAGCAAGGCTGTAAGCTGTCAGCACAAGTGAAGGGCCAGAAAAGATCTGACAGACATAAACATGACTGCTTTCTTCAGCTGTAGAAGTGCAAAGGAACAAACACAGATCTTGACATACATCATCCTCCTCCTTAGATAGTGTTACAAAATGTATGGGTAGTCACCAAGTTTTATATAACCCATCAAAGCCCAGCACGCTTGAATGACAGAGAAATATTATTTAGCTCCCCCTTATCTAAGGGGAAACCTTATGTTTGAGAGAAAATTAGAAATTTTACTGTGGCCATTTATATGGAGAATATTGTTTTGTTTTCAGAAATTTTAAGCAATGTGGTGGCACAGATATTTGAAATTCTGGGGTGGTTGGCATGTTGCAGTGAGTGTCTGTGATTTCACAGACTGCTGACCCAGGGTTTCTTGACTTTGATTGCACAAGCCTTTCATGTATGAACAGAATGTCCTGTGTATTAAAACAGGCCATTTCCTTACTCCTGGAAATCTTAACTTCAGCAATGAGAAAAAAAACCTCCAAAAGCTACTATCTTGTAGGCAGAGAAATGTAGATCCTGTATCTTTACTCCTGTATCTTGATAAAAGGATTTTTTTCACTTTGCCATTTAAAAAAATAGTGACATAAATGTGATTCTTTAAAGAAAAGAGGTAAGTTCGAAGCTCACTCACCTCCTTAGAGTAAAATAAAGAGGAGATAACCTGATTAGATGAATGACATGTCAGTTGAAAACATAATGTTTCCCGTTTGAAGAATTTTAAAACATTGGACTTCATTTGAGTATGGAAAACTGGCTTTCCCTTCAGGAAGTGTTAGCTCCCTGCTGCTCTGCAAAAACAGTGGAAAAGAGAAATCTTTTCAAGTCAATGTTTCCACTGTAAATAGAAAAAGAAGTAGTTTCCATTTTTTTCTTGGTTGTTATTGCTGGGGATCTTAAGAATCCCTATTTTCTTTTCCTGAGTGAAGCCCGCAAGGTAACCAGATAAAAAGTTAGAAAAGGCTTGCGGGGAGAGCAAGAGAAACGGAAGGAGAGGGGGGAGAGAAAATGTCTGGACTTCATTAATTGAAGGAGTAAATAAGTTTCTGTGCTATGTTTTTTGGAAATGTTCATATTTGTAAGAATATCTTTAAAACACCCTCTTCAGTAATGATACATGGAGCACGGTGAGCCCCAGAGGGTGATGAGCAGCCCTTCCCTGTGATCAGGAGCCCTTTCTGCTTCCTCTCTCCTACCACACACTTAATTACACCTGGTTTTGACATAACTGAAGTAGGTAGAAAAATGTGGGGCATAGATGTGAAAAGTGAATGCTCTCTCTATTTAAGGAGCCATTTCTTTGGTAACTGTGTTCCTTGTTTCTGTTTTGCTGTAGCCTGCGTGGCCAGGACCTGGCAGATGAGAGGAGGCAGAGAAAGTTGTTGCATTAGTAATTCTGCCTGTCAGTGTTCATGAAAACTTGTTCTGAAAACAAGCACTTAGCCACACATCTTGTGCTTTCAAAGTGCCCCTTTGGTTAAGGAAGCAATGGAGGAGAGAGAAGGTTTTCAGTGTCATATTAGCATGGCAGTAGTGTCCAAATTGCCACTCTGCTAGGAAAAAGTACAAGCAAAACATCTATTTCTGAATTATTCTTGGTGGAGAAGGTCTTAAAGAGTAAAGAAGTGAAGTCACACTGTTGATTAATTTGCCCAGAGTGTAATTATTGTGAAATAGCAATGTAACTTTCTTTCTTTCTTTCCTTCCCTCTTTTAGCTGCACATGGTGGTTTTACTGGTACTACAGAAACCCTGATTATATTACCCTGGCATTCTCGGGGACTGTTAAGCAGGAGTCTTCTCTCTTTTGCTCTAAAACTCATCTAAATGGAAAACACATTGTCTTCATTATATGCCAGTGTTGAATGAACAGAGTTGCCATAGCAACAGCCATCTGAGGCCTTGCTGATTTCAGGCCAGTGAATGGGGTAGACAAACAAAGTACCTTCAAAACCAGAAGGGAACAATTGCTATTCATTCAAGCCAGGTTTAAGATCAGCAAATGTCTTTAGCAAAAGAAATGCAGATAAGGAAGTATCAGACATGGCCAGAGAAGAATAACAGAAAATTATCATAATCTTAAACTTTGCTGCCTGGTGGTATAGCATGAAAGATGATTCTTCAGGAAGAAGAAATAATTAGAGCTGAAGAGCCAAACCACAGTCTGTCCTCAGCCTGGGGTAGCAGTGTCAGTCTCAGGAGTTGATGTGTGCTGTGTTTGCAGCAGCAGCAGTGGTGGGAGCCTGCAGGATGGGGCAGCTGGGCCAGGGCTGGTATGGCAGGGTGCCCATGGGCAGCTCACGCCCAGGGGGACTCGGAGCCTTGTGTGTCCAAGGTTGATACTGAAGAGCTACATGACTTTGGTCATGAGCCTCCACTGATTACTCAGCAGCACCTGAAAGTAGTCAGGAGCCCCAATATGTTTGTTTCACCATTTTGTTGCTCCTGAAAGACTGTCATAGACAGCTTTATGTATGACATAGTTGACATGTTCAACATAAAGCCTGGTTAGACTTAATATGTATTCACATAAAATGCCAAAAAACTGACTGTGAAACGTTTGCCTTGAATAGAGATGAAGGGTGTGTGTGTCTGGTATGTGTAATTGTATTTTCTTTCTCCTTAGTCCTACAAAAAAATTTAAGTCATAATTTTCTGACTGAAGTGCCATTGCTAATCTCAATGTTGTCTAATGTGTAGAGACATAAAGAAGCAAAGGTAAGAAGAGGAGCACACACAGGTTGCATTTTGTGTGGGCAGTTGGGCTTAGAAGGTGTCTGCTGAGAGGGATGGTGTGACAAAGCTCTCTCCTGGCCCCCACATTGGATTTGACAACAGCCACCACAAATCCAATCCATGGGCTGTGTCACAAAACAGCCCACGAAGCAATGGGAGGAGAAGCGCAGGAGCGGGTTCAGGACTGGGATTGCTTGTGGGAGGCTGTGTTGTGCTTTACTTCAGTGAGCACCCTGGGTTGGAGGCTCAAGTCATCAGCTGGATACCAGAATCTCTCTCTGGCAGGTCCTGGAGACTGGAAAGATTCTGTGTGCTTGGTTTTGTGTGGTAGGTAGCTTAAAAAAAACAAAAATTAAGAATTTAATTCCAACATAAGACCCACAACATGCTACTGTCTCAGCACATTAGTGGTGTGATAATGTAAACTGTGTGCTGCACCAGCTGGGGAGTTGGTGCCCTTGTGAGAGAGAAAGCAAACCCCTCTCTAATAATAGGAAAATTGTTATCGTGGGAAGCTGGTTGTGAAGATGGAGTCTGTCAAACTTCACCTGTTTTCCTTACTATGTTTTATATACCCTGTGTATGTGAAGGAAGGGTTATAATAATTAGTGATCAGTTGCGAATGTCAAGGAAACTCTTTACCAGTGGTGTAATGGTGGCAATATGTATCACAGATAATACAGTGTATTTTCAGGCTCTTTACACAGGCATGTTCCTATGTTAATCATCCTCACAAAACTAGAATGGCATGACAAGGTGAATTTCTCATCAATAAAGTTCTGTAAGTACAATCAATTTAGGGGTTATTTTTTATTTTCAAAATGAAAAGTACAAGGCTGTTTCATGTAGAACTTACATAAATTTGGACTGAGGTAATATTTGAAGTATAGTATTGAAATACCCAAAGATGAAACACAGGCCACCTCACCTTGAATAAAAACTTATTTTCTGTCTGGTTATGAATAGACAGGGTAGACAAGATTTAAATACTGGCAACAAAAGTATTACTCAAGAGGAAGAAGAAAATTAAAGATTGACATATTGAGTTTAGAAGACAACTAAATGGCAGGGGGGAGAGTGGGAAGAACATGAAGTAGAGAATAGTATGGAGGCCAATCATACATCTTTTAGTCTCTTTCCATAGTATGAGAACAAAGATAGATTGGTTGAAACTGTAAGGCAAAAGGCAAACACAAATCACGAACATAAAGAATGCTGTTTTTGCAAGGCCCAAGTGGTAGACAGACTCAGAAAATAGCAGTTAATTTTATTTATGTGTGTATATGTATGCCTGTGTCCCTTATATATACTCACCAATTTAAGCTTTCACACTAGTTCTATTAGATTTGTCTTCTTATTAGTAAAATGTGACATAATGAAGTTGTGCTTAAAGTAAATAGCAAAAACTTTCGTAGATAGCAAAAAATCACTTTTATCATGGAGGCTATTGCCAGGCTGTCAGCTATGGCCTTCAATAGGTGTGGCTCCGATTGCTCTGAAGATAGAATGCTGTAAGACCTTCCTTTCTGAATTTGTTTGTCAAAGTTTTCAAGAGACACTCATAAATGAAGGGTTTTGTTTTCTTGTTGGTGTTATTGTTTTTATTCTGTGAAAGCACAATGTGTTCTAAGGCCTTGCATCCCCTTTTATCTAATGTCACAGAGAGCAATCCACAGCTATCTGTGCAGCCTAACAAACAGACCAGGATTTGCTCTCTCTTTAAAATGCTCTCAATTAGCAGTCTGCTGAGCACTGGGCCTTGGGAGATCTCTGGAGGACTGTCATGTACTTCCACTTACATTTTCTGAGAACTTTAAATGGATTGGATGTGTTTATCAAAAACCATAGCTGTGAAACAGACATCTGTACATTTATCTTAGACTGTGATTAATAACATGTTTCTCTTGTGTTTTTGTGGAATTAAAAGTGATTCTAAAAGAGCTGATTTTTTGTGTTACTAGCAGATTCTAGAGGCAAGGTATGTAATACAAGCTGGTGCATACAGGATTGTGGTTCAGGCTGTTTTGATTACTAGATTGAGGTTGTAGCTTTCAGATATTTCAGCACAACTGAGGAGTTTGTCTTGGGCCTCTCGCTGCACCTTTTATAAAAATATTACTCTTATCACAAAGCCATACTAAGATCCTGCACATCTCATCCCTTTCACCATCATTTGCACATCCTGGAAGCACTTGCACATTTAGTCATGGAAGATAGGTGAGACCCATGGATGGCTGTCCTGTGTTCTAGACCACACCATTGCTTGTGATGAGAACTTGCAAACTGCAGCGTTGGAGGCACCTCAGCGCTGCTGCTTACACAGCACAGTTAGTACCTGCTTTTTCCAAAGCTTTTCTCTCATTCTTCTGTACAACTGGTAAACAGGGTTGAGCACGTGGTTCCTGTGTCTTCAGCAATTCATGCTTCCTACTTGCATTTTCTGCTGTTAGTACTTCAGTGAGATTAAGCGTCATGTAATACAAAGGCAGAGTGCAAAGCAATAGTGCTGTAGGTTGAGCAGCTGGATAAGATGATGGATGTGTGCCTGGGAAGCAGTCGTTAGACAGATACTTCATTTTCCTGTGAGGCATCTTAGATGTGGAGCTTGTTATTCAGTAGCTTCACTGAAAAATTACTTCACTAGATATATTAGTTATGGGCAGCTTTAGAGTGCTCTCCTTTTTTCAGTTTTTAACAGGGTATTAGTTAACAGATTTTAGAATGCTTAGAATATTTTAATACTGTAGGTAAAGATTAGCAAGAATAGCAAAACAAATAGTTAACTTGGAGCAGTTTAAATGGTAAATATGACCTGGAAAATGAATTAAATTATTCTTTTTAGCAAAGCATGCAGAGTATATTTCAAGAGGCACAGCAGGGGAAATGATCCAAACCATGGCAGTAAGATCACTTCTATTTCCTTACTGCAGTGGCATCATCTTGTTCAGTTGCTTTGCTGTCTCAGTAGGTTTCAGTAGTTTCCATGTTGCATTCCAGTGCACTCAACCCTGCAGGAAGAGTATCCAGAGAGAAGCCCTTTCTGAGGAAGGGGGGCCCTGCTAAAGCACCATCTTCAAACTTTAGTTGAAATAGGAGAAAATTGCTCCTAACTCTTTAAAACAGGCTGCTGTGTAGAGTTCCCAGGAACTGTGTAATAGGAAGGCATAATCAGAATTATTGAACCTAACCCTTAGCAGATACAGGATTTATTTTCCTATAGCCATTAGTAGAGAACTTGAGGATAAATTTTCTGTGTAGAGCATAAAATTTGTGACCAGATTGTATCTGATAGTCTTGAAATACTGGATTGTTTTGGTCCCAAAGGGGCAGTATGAATAACCAATGCATAGGAGTAACAGAAAAGTATTTTCCCAGGATTGTATTGTAGCCAGAAGAAGAAGCTAAAAGTATAATATATCCATTCTACCGTGGTGAATGAGAATAACTTGGAGGCCATTATTTGTTAAGAGCCTACTAGACAGGTGGATTGTAGGAGAGAAGGTGAAGGTAAAAGGATGGAAATTCCTTTCTTGTGGAAAGGAAGCCTTCCAATAAGGAAAAATAATGTTGTGTGGTGGCCTAGGTGTAAATAGCCATATGGTGTTGCTCCACTGTTGAATTGGTGGTTAATTGCACAAGCAATGATTGAAATTATCCATTTCCTTGGAATGGCCCATTTCATCCTGGAGACTGTTTTACACTGTCACAATCAAGTTGTTGCCCATTGCTGCTATTTCCAAGTCTTTGGAATGTAAATAGTATTTGGAGATAAATACTTTATAAAACTATTTTATTTACTGAGATCTCTTCTAACTTATTGTATTAAGTCATACCTTCACCCCTTCCAATGCATTTTTGCAGGTTAGTGCCTTGCCAAGCCCAGGTATAATCTGTGAAGGACAGTTACTTTCCATCAATTGTGTTACTGCCTTCAAGTCTGATGAAAGAAAAAAGTTGGAGTAGGAGTTGTTTTATTTCTATCTTAAGAAACTATAGTTTACTGGGAGGTGTGTCAGTGCAGAGTGAGAATTACATAAACTGCAATTTTATTGTGACTTTGTACAGAGACTAACAACGTTCCCATGTCCTTGTTGGTTTTTTTTTTCTCTTTCAAACAGCTTTGTGAATAAGAATTTTTGCTTTGTTTCCTTGTTTGAAATATTCGTGGTAAATATTGTTTGTATTTGTGATTTGTGGAAAGCATCCAAAAAATATGCTCCAAGTAAGATACCAGTGAGAAACAGTGGGAGTTGCAGGGTAGAAAAGAGCACTCCTGTGTTTCCCAAAGTGATGTTGAAAGGTGTTGTTGTGTACAAGGACAAGGAGAAAGATCTGATTTGAGAAAATATCTGATTCACAGCACGTAATATGGGAATTGTTGGGCAATCAGACTTAGCTCCTCCTCCTTGGACAAACTTCATGCTCCTGTTAATGTTCCCAAAGGTCCATATGCATATACATGCTTTAAATTGCATGGAGCCCAGATTATCTCTCCTGGCAGGGAGGAGAGCAGAGTTACTATCTGTACAGAATTTTTCAAAGCTGATGCTTCAAGCTATCTTCTCTGCACATCTCACATATTCCTGCTTCATTGTTTACTCTAGTACAACACTTACTGTGAGAATCAAAACAAAGTAATTATCATCAGATTTCAGTGGATCTAAGTAGAAGGGAAAAATACATGTATGTGTAGAGGAAAGAAAAACATTTTGACCTCAGTGTATAAAGCCCCTTAGCTTTTTGAGACACTGTTAGAACTACAATTGTACATAGAGGAATTAAAAATAAACAGCAGAGTAAAAACTAACTCGAGTTTCTTAGCAGTATCAATTGAAAGAGTTTAGTGAAGGCAGCTCTGCCATCACTTTTTATTTGCAAATGCCACGTTCTGCAAGAGAAAAGAATACAGATTCCTGTTTGTGTGTGATATCAGTAAAGCCTAGTGCATCCTTCCAGTCACTACAAATCTCAGCACTTAAAGCCCAGATGGGTTTCCGAGTGTGCTGCATGAAACCCACTTGCACTGTGTGAAATAGCCCTGGCTGTAGCCATGTCTGCTACCTGTCAAGCTGGAGGATGTGAAATCCTTGGAACAGTCAGGATGCTGATATTTAGCAGTGCTGTTGCATAAGCCTCAGATGTGCATATGTTCTGTGTAGCTCCAGCTGATGCTGAAGAAAATGGAAACCAGTCTAATAGCTAAATTTAAATCAAATTATAAATCATTTTATTCAATTCAATTTCCATTTAAAAATAATTTGGTTCAGGGATAGGCATGTGACTGCAAGCCCTGAAGACTGAAATGCTCTTTATCTAGACACACAACTGCCTTGACCCTTATCTAGAGGGACTCTCTAATCTGCTAATTTAGTTTTTATGCCCATTCAGTTCTTGACCTCTCTGACTCAAGTTCCAGTCAGTAACATTCGTGATGGTTGTTGCTGTGATGGAGACACCTGCCCATTAACAATGGGACTGAGCTGAACAACCTTTCTCTTCTTGTCTAGGCCTCTAAACAGGCAGATGGTAACAACATTTGGTCACCACTGATGGGGCTTGCATTTGAACTCTTGACCTAAAGGTGAAGGACACTGTATCCTATTAGGAATATGAGCCATCAAATTTAGTTTTAGTTTTGATACTTAACCTGGGATGTGTGTGAAGTCAAACATCTCACAGATATGTGAAGGAAAAGAAGATGTTTCTCCTCCATCTGTTCTTTCCTTCATTGTTCTGTGTTATAGTGAACTCTGTCAGCTCTTCATGTTAGCAGCCTCTTCTTTGAAGATTCTCATGTTAATAAAAATTAACAAAACCACATTCCAAGCTCCTGTCTCAGGAACAATTCCTGGCTTTTTCTGTTGTAAAATGCAATTTTCCCCCTTCTCTCTCTTTCTCTGGTGTGTGCCCTTCATACTTGTTGCTGTCATTTTTTTCTTACAGAATTAGCAAACAGTTTTCCTGAGAGACCCTTTTCTGATTAAACAGTGATCCCTGTAATTCTCTTGTTGTGTACTGTTTGACTTGCACACCTAAAGTACATAACTTTTTCTCTTGTGGTGTTAAACCTATTTATCTCTTCAAATTTTGTGTGTGTGTGTAATTATCCATATTCAGTACTGTGACACTACTTTTATTAATCTGTGGCCTCTAGTACATACTTTTCTTTGACCCTTTTCTCTTTATTTGTAAAACCCTGTATTTTTTGAAGGCAAAAAGTTTGTTTTACACTTCTTTGTTGAAAACATCAGTCAGACATGTGGGGGGAAGTGGAAAGTAGTGGTGCTTCTGATTCACGACTTCTAAAGCAGGACTATATTTCTATTTAGATGTAACAAATATGGATATGCAAGTTATTTATCCCTACAAAGAACTGCCATCATGAGCTGACAAAAAGAGGCCTGTAATAAGTTAGAAGTTACCCTGGGGCTTAGACTGCAAGCACTGCTGCCAGGCACACTGCAGGATTCCCAGTTGCTTTGAGCTGCTGATGGATCAGCAGTTCTAGAGTATGAAACACCAGGATGCAGAGTTTCTCAGACTGCCTGTTTGATCATGTATACTTCATTTTATCTGCTCCAGTGGTGTCTGGATCTCTTCATTTAGGTATCATTTCCAGTTTAGTAATTTTAATATTCTAAAGGTGAACAAAAGAATAAAGCAGGTTGTAAGATGAGAGGCAAGCATTTCAAAGCATGTAATAAGAGGGCAGATACTGTTAGATGAGTTAGTGTTTGATGTGTGTTCACTAAGGCTGTGTTTGAGGTGAGCAGAGCCTTCAGCAGTGGGGCCAGGCTGGGCCTTGCAGCATTTCCCAGGCAGCCCCTCCGTGCCAGCCCTGCCCCATGGGGCTGCACAAACCCACACAGTCTGCTCCTGCTGTCCCAGGCTGGACCTGGCAGTAGGGAGGTATTTTGCAGTGATTATGCTCCTGACTGATTAGACCGCCTAGCAAGATGAAGTGCTTCCTGACAAATGTCTCACCAGGGGACGGTACTGGCTTTTAGCATTAAAAACTTCTCCTACTAACTTCATTTTCTGTGCTGGTAGTGGGGCAAGCTGCTTGAGGGGCTTTGGATGCTCCACCATGAGTATGGAGATTGGTAAACCTTTGAAAGATTGTCTCACAAACAAAGAGGTCTTGGAAGATGCTTTCATAGGAAGAAGAGAATTGAACCTTAAAATATTCTAAGTATAGAGACATCTTGAGATGCAGGACTCAGATATGTTATTTTGGGGTCCAATGAAAACAAAACACTTGAGATCTGAAATTACTAGCTGTATTTGTGATAGAGAAGCCTATAGCAGAAGTGGTGAGAAGGAAATTTTTGATGACTTTGGACACTGAGCATGCTGTCTGAACTGTTACATCTGTACTGAGCAAGGACTCAGCATTCTTACTTCCTTGATAATTATTGCAGTTGAATGATTACAAGAGTTACCAAAACTTGGTCTTAGTGGGCAGAAATTACTTTTCATGAGGAATTTATTGCAAGAATGAGACCAAGTTGCTGAATTCTGTGGTGAACAGACCCAGGTTTGTAGCTCATCTTAGAACGTGACTAAGGAAAAACAGGTTTAAAGTGCCATTAGTGGATATATACTTTTTTTCAGAAACAAATTTTGAGCTTTCAGAGTAACTAGAACTGCTGAACTCTGGAGTACTTTTTGTTTAATAACACAGCTTGACCAGGTGTCAGTAATGAGGTAAAGCTGTGTGCTGGGTGATGATGCTTTGGGATGATCACTGCTTTGGGAGCAGCCTTTGTGTGCTGCCCCTCCCTTGGTGGGAGCCATCAGAGGAGCGAAGGTGTGCAAGGACAGCCAGCAGCAAATGAGAAATGCAAGCCTTGTGTTAACAAAGGTGAGCCAAGGTGGCGGCCTGTGCTGTTCTGGGGATTCATTACATGCCTGCATGTCCTGAGAAGGCTGATAAGGAAGATATGTGCAAGAGATTTGCAGTCCTGTTTACTTTCAAAGTTGTAAATCAGTAGCACTCTCTTCTTTCAAGGCTGTACCAGGACAAACAAGAATGTGCTAATGGTCTTACCTAAAGTGTGGTGGTTTTAGGCTCTATTTTAAATTTGCTCTAAAATAAATTTGTTGATAAAGGCAAAGAGCCTAAGTAATCTCAGAGTTTTGTAATTTTTATTATTTCTTAATCATTAAAGGTGATTATCCATCATGTTGAACTCTAGGCTTGTTTTCTTTCAGGATATTTGTCTTAGGGAGCTTTTGTAATTTAGCTTCATTGCATGGCTGAGAGAGATGTATTTAATTTGAAGAAAACACTTGTATTGCAATATACTTCATCTAGATGCTTTAATGTTACCTGTGTGATTGGGCTAATTGAGTAGATCATAATTTTTATGGATCTATTCCCATAACACCCTGGGAAAGTGTATTATTCCACTGCTGTTAAACAACTGCATAGATGAACCTATGACTTTGCCAGACTTCCATGGGAGGAGTGATGGGGAAGTGAATGCACCTTCCCAGGTCCCTTGTCTAGGACTCCAAATAATGGAAAATATTCTCCCTTTTTATTATGTATGAAACATATGTGCAGCTACACGTTAGTGTAGATAATGAGACTTATATAAATTACTGATTATTTTACATAAATTATCCATGTTCTACAAAAGTCAAGCCTCAAGAAAGGTCTCTTCATATTTATTTTTAAAGATTTTTGGAAGAGAATGTGCTTACATTTTACAAATGGACAACTAGAATATACATATTTACAATTTGCAATTAGATGTAGGTCTTATTAATTATGTAAGAAACACTTGCTATATTTTTGTAATGAGAAACCAAGTATCATGTAACAATTAAGAATTCTAATATCAGATACTATTAATTCTGCCCAAATTAAAATTAATGTATTTTGTAATATTGGTACACAATTTCAGAAATGTCTAGGAAATAAGTTTTATTTTCAAAAATGAGGTTGGGATTAAAGAGTCTTCATCATCCTCGAAGTCAGTGAAGAGTCAGGCTTCTTAAGGAATTATCTAGCCTTGCTCTATAATCACTGTAATCAGAAATAGGTATCTCCAGGGTGCAATTTGTGCCACCCATTTTTGACATCTGTCTTAGTGAAGGACAAAGTGTCCTTGGAAAGTACTGCTCTGTTGACTGTTGATGGAACCTGGATGGTTAGCTAAGGCTAAAACCTCTCTTTGAAATGGATAATATTGAGAATCCAGGCCAAAGTTATTGGTCCTTTTGCTAAAGTAGGAGAAAAATCACTAACCAGAAGTTTTGGTTTGTTTCTTTGTTTTCTGTGCAGAAATCACCAAGAAAGCTAAAAGGATGAGTCAACCATATAACCATATTCTATTTAAATTAAATAAAATTAATTTTCTTAATATTTTTTCAAAGCTTTACTTGCTCTTAAAAGTTTTTTTTATACCACCATATAGAACTCGAAGGCTAATACTTCCTGCCATGAGCTAAATGTCGAAGAGAATTTGAGCTATGTTTGGGGTTTGGTTGTTTTTTTTGGTTTTTTGGGGGTTTTTTTGGGGTTTTTTTGGTTTTTTTTTTTGGTTTTTTTTTTTTTTTTTTTTTTTTTTTTTTTTTTTTTTTTTTTTTTTAATTTTGGATTTCATCATACATTCACAAAAAACAGCATTGTTCTGGATTCTGTAAAACCAGTGCAGGGGATCTGTCCATACCATACGCATTTTAACAATGCATGTTAGATACCTGCTCTGAAATAGAAGCCAGAGCTGGTTGGAGATCTGTGTGTTGTGTAACCCAGTCCCTACAGAACTAAATTAATTACACAGCTCAGCAAGTCCAAGCTTTACTGACCGAGGGAGATGTCTTGTGCCTCTTTCTAAAGGGGGAGTAAATGCTTTTGAGTTTTGGATTTTTTTTTATTGTTGTGGTACTTGTATGCAGGTTTGCAAGTAAAATTGCTTTTCTGCTGATTAGGAATCCTAAAAATTCTTTTTGTATTAGACAGAATATGTATTGTTTTTTCTAGAAGTGCTTGAGATTAATTTTTCAGCTCCATTTCTTAGGAAATCAAGAACCATATTGCTCAAAGCAAGAGAACTATTTATTGTTATCCGACACGACAGAGCACACCAAGATTTTACACAGATTTCAGGTTTGTTTTTACAAAGACACTGGCACATGTGCATTTCCTTTCACTGATGTTTAAAAAAGTTCAAGTAACCATCTCCAGCCCACAAATTTATATATGTAGTGTACAAATTGCAATAGCATAAAACAGCATGCTCTTTTGCTGTATTTAAATTTTTGGTAGTACTGTATCATTAATTCCTTTTTTTCCCACTGGAACTTCAGTTACTCTTTGTGCATTTTGTTTATATTTTGAGGTCCCTATGATGTTTTCTAAACAACAGTTTTAGAATTTTAAGAAGTGAAAAGGTCTTAATAGTTTTACTGTCATAATTTGTCTGTAAAAATATGGATTCTTTTTTTCCCCAAATGACTTCAAGGAGAAACTTGTTCAGCCCATGAGACAGAATTGTGGAGGTGCTGCAAACGCAGTCACGGATTTGCTGATCTCTTGATGTTTATTTGGATATTTAGGGCTTCCTTTCATTGATGCAATATGCCTGATAATAAAGATTGTGTAGTTAAAACACTGCACAGAAGTTGACTACCCTGTTCATGGCATGTCTCGATTTTCTGCAGATATACCAATAGCTAAAGTAGCCTTGCTTTTGTTTTAGGAAGTGAATATGGCTGCAACGTAGATATGAAGTGTATGTGCTGAAAAACATAGATCCTTTGCATTGTCTGTCTCTAATTGTAAGTGATAGAACTGCTGTTTATCATGGGTTTTAAAGAGCTTTTTTATCGTGGGTTTTATGAGGAGAAACTCCAATTCTTGGACATTTAGAAGGAGAAACTCCTACCTCTGATTTTTAAATATCAGACAAAGAGCATAATTTTACATCTCAGTGATAGCTAATGGAAGGAGAAAAACTATAACTTCTCAAGATCTGGTGTTTAAAAACCAATGTTGATTGAGGAAGACCAGTAAATGCTGGAATACTTTTGGAGGGGTGCCCTTAGAAGAGGAATTCTTCATGACTAAGAGCATCTTTGTAAAAATGAGGTCTTGTATTTCTATTGATCAGAATAAGATGAATAGTTCCAGGGATAATTAAACCAGGGACAGAGACACAGCTTTATGGTATCATGCCCAGTTCATTTTTCACCAAAAATCATTATATTAAAAATAAATATTTACATTTGTGTTCAGTACTTCTGTTGGGAAACATAGATCTGTAGCAACAGAGTTATTTTGAGACCAGTGCAAACAGCAATTGCATTTCCCTGCAGATTTTGGGCAGAAACCAGTAGTAAATTACCTGGCTATAAGTACTTCATGCAAAGGGTCAGTAATGAAGAATCATAAAAGCCTGCAGCCAATATCTTCACCTGCGATTTATACTACTGGATACATCAGCGTTCAGGTTTTTAAGCTGAAACATCTTTAAAACACTGATTTGAGAAGGCAGAGAGCACATCTTTTGACAATGAGTCATGTTAAGTATGAAATTAGGATTCTTGTACTTGTCCAATATTTCTGATTTTTTGCCCTGGTCTTAGAAACTATGTACTTGGTTTTAGAGAAGATACTTTACCCCACTTGAATTGCTGCAACTGTTTTAAGGAGGAAAGGTTCTAACACAATTGCTGCTAGAATAACGATGAGCTGGTTTATAAGCTTCTTTAAGTGCAGACAATGTTTTCTGGTTAATATTTTGAATATTTGATGCAAAAAATGTAAATTACTAAAATACTCTGCATCAGGTCTTCCATTTAGCATTATCCTTTCACACTGTGGAGTAAACTAATGAATTACAGCATGATTACATAGCACATAATTAACTTTGTAATTAATATGCAACTGCCACTTAAACTAAAGTACTGCTTATAAAGATGTACGGCAACAGTAAATCACAGGTCAGAAGTAGCACTTTGGAATTTTCAAAAGAATGAGAGTAAATGCAGAATCACTTACAGCAGCAAAGTAAGTTAATTAAAAAGCAGATTAATTGTGAATGTCCTGTTTAATTTTAAATACCTTTGCTATTTCTTTTCCCTGAAGAAAGAACAAATTTAAAGCCTAACTCATTCATTGTTTTCTTAGATGACATATTTAAAAATGAGCGTTAAACTGTCCTGGTTGAGATTAGAATTTGGTTAATATTCCTTTCTCGTCTTGGTGCATGAAAGGGTAGCATGAAACCAGCAACCTTTTACTTGAATGAATTCCAGCTTTCTGCCATGGTCTTCTTTTTTGGCTTGATTTTCTACATCAAGGTAGTGAAACAAAGTTAGTCAAACCAAGTCCATCCTTTGTTTTGCTGATTTTTTTTTTAATGGAGAATGAGGGTTTGTTCTGTGCTGTTGTAACCAGTGAAGAATGACAAAAGGTCTGAGTTCATTTACTTCAGACAAACTGGTTTTTTGCCACTGTCCCCATTTGCTGGTACCCCCAGCAGTGGTGCTAATGCTGGATGCCCTGGTGCAGACAGATCGCATGCTTCACAGGCATGCAGGACGGCGTAGCAGTAAAATTGCATCTCTTGCTGCAGATTTCCAAAGTATTAGCTGTCCTTTCCTATAGCCTTTTCTTTTCCATCCATCTCTATGTGAAATACTATTGATAATGGCAGGGAATTGAAATCCCTGATGTAGGTGTGGCCATACTGCCTTGGTTCAGACGGTGCTTGGCCAATGGAATGCTCTATTGAAAATGGTACCAAACAGAGTATGCTGAAGTTTTAGGGTTTTTTTTTTCAAATAGAAATAGCACATTTTGGAGAGCTCTGTAGCCAGAGGCCGTGGGAATCTAAGTGTTACAGCTCTTTAGCACCTTTCTGACCTTCTGAAGGTGATGCAGTATGGGAACTAGACCCTGTAGGTGTATGGGATGCTGTTCATGTTGTCAGTACTTCAGTATGGGCTCCTTGATCTACAGGTTGTACTTGATCTCCTCTTATATCCTGCTTACTGTCTGGTTAAAAGAAATTAACAGGACAGATGTCACAATCAGTAGAAAATGGCTACCCTAAGCATATAATGTATCTTTTAAAAGATTTAGTGGGTTTTGTTAATGTTTCTTTTGTGAACCAAACTAATTTTTCATGTTGAGCAATACATGACAAACAGCTCTAACTTTTGAGCTGAACCCCTTTGATTTCTGTGTTCAGTATTCATGGTGCTCACTATATTGTTGGTTGCTTCATCGACATGATGCTATTTTTTTTCTCTTCAAATGGCTATCTGAAACTTCTGACCTGGAACAAAGAGTGATAGATGCTTCACAGTTGCTCTTCATTCTAGATAAATAATCATTCAGGCATAATTACATGCATCTCTCAGAATTCATGAATATCTGCTGCCTGCTTGAATAGCTGGGAGGGAATATACATTGCCCTTACAAATCCTTCAGAATAGGCTGCTGCTTGTATTGTATTTAGGAGAGGGAAAAAACAGGAAACAAACAACACCACACACTAAACAAAAGGGGAAAAAACCTAAAAGCCAACCAGAAAACCACCCAAACAAAAAATCAGAAACCACAAATTCTTCATTTTCTGTTTGCTGGCTGTGTTTTTCTTCATTGATTGCCATACTCAACAGGCTGATTGCCATGAAAATTGACATGTAAGAATAATCCTAAAATGTAAGAGTAATCCTGACTTACTCTTCAAAAATAAAAAAAAAAATACTGGAAGTAGGGTGTGCACCATAAGTAGAATCTAACCTGATGGAACTTGGAAGGAGGCATGTCATTTGGGTTTCATGTGTCACTTAGTGGGTCATAATGTGATAAACAGGTCAGTTT
Organism: Melospiza melodia melodia; assembly: GCF_035770615.1. Lineage (NCBI taxonomy): Eukaryota > Metazoa > Chordata > Aves > Passeriformes > Passerellidae > Melospiza > Melospiza melodia. Next base: position 23,830,707 of record NC_086202.1, read on the forward strand.
TATAATCATCAGATTTTTGCCTTAGTGGCTCAAAAGGGAAATGAAGCTTCAGGGGAGGTATGTTTTTTCTGAAAATGATGTGCGGTTAATTCTTGGAGGTTCAGTTCTCGGCATTATGAACAGATGTTTCTGAACTAATCTCAAATGTCACATTTCATGCATAAACCCTGGGGGATTAGCAATATCAGGGTTCCCTGAGAGTATTCTTGGAGGTTTAACTTAATACTCTCTCTCAGGGAAGTGTCCCACCTACTAACTTGATGAACGCTTCCAGGCCTTTCCGAAGGCCTTCTCTCTAATGCCAATCCAAATAAGGCCAGGGCAGAGGGGACACAAGCAAGATTCTCCAAAGCAGCGGGGCTTTGAGGCAGCCAGTAAAAGTCATGTGGTGTAGAAAAGTCTGAGATCTCATCAGAAGAGATACCATGATTTGATTTTACATTAAAATGGAAAGTCATCAACATCTGGAAAAATCACAGCTCCATAATTATGATTGAGTTAGTCGTAATAGTTGGGAGAAACGCAGACAATTTAAAATATGAAAAAGTTAATCTCCTGTCTAGCAAATGCCCACTTTTCTATTTTAAATATTTCAGTGACTGTTCAGAAAAGCTTTTATTTTAAAGTAGTGATAAGTAAAAAACTCACTGTTGTCTGGAAATAGAGGTGCTTGTGATGGATGCTTTGATAAACTCTCTAGCTGTAGAGGAATTGACAGCTATGTTTTTAGCATATTAGCCAGCTTTTTTTACCTTGTAATATATATTCGATATGTTAGGTTTAGATTAAAAAAAAACCCTAAACCCAGAGAAATTCTTCCTTAAGCCTCTGTTAGAATGAGTTCCTGTCTAAACAGAAGATAAGAGAGGGGGTTTAGCTGCAGTTCTCCTCCATCTACGTGGATGTTTTTGTGATGAGGTTATAATATATGTTAACATTATGCTGACACGGACAGCTCTAGCCAATAGGTTAAAATTGTTAGGTAGTTTGTCTTTTTGACAGATCTCGTCTCCATGTCTAGCAATTTATATGACCTTCCAACTCTGATATTTTCCTTGCCAGTGTGTGTCCTAACCAGCTCCCTTCTACCTATTGGCCCTGCCTCATTCTCAGAGGCAGCCTGTGCTTCACTGAACCTGTGAGGAGGCTGCTGGGTCACCCTCAGGGTTAAATGCTGCTTTATTCCATTGAGTGTTAAATTGCTTGTTCAATTCTTGGACATGTTTTCTTAAATGGATGTTTTAAACTAATTTAGAAATTCAATTTCTCGCAGGTAGAGCCATGGCAATATGATGCATCAAACAAAATGTATCACATGTATGATGTATCACATTTCCGTGTTTTCCCCTTACAATTTAGTACATGGGATGATTCATAAAAGCCTAGGCTGAAGCTAGGCATGCTCTGCATCATAGATGAATTAAGCTGCAGAATAAAATCCTTGTTTCTGGGACAAGCTTGCTGAGTATCAGTTGTGTGAGCTTTTCTCCTAGGTTCTGTAACACTCAGGATTTGTTGTTTGATCTTGCAACCAAGCGTTTACCTGAGTTTGTAATATGAATTCTTTCTTCCCCAGCATTTCATCCCTTTCTGTGTGCACATGTATGCTTATGTCTGTATTTGCATGTGTTAGTTCAGTCAATAGCAGATCTGTTGACTTTCACAAGGAAGGAGGCTTATTGAAAAATTCTGTGCTGGTGAGGTGCTTTTCACAGGCTAGTCAGAAAGCTCTTGAGAACTTTGCTGCTAACACCCATCAGAGGTTTTCTTCCCATAGCTGCACAACAGCACTGCAGTTGCTATGCAGCTCATTAGTGAGTCTTGACTCTGTGACAGGTGTGATGTATTAAAAGCACTTGTATTACATAACCATGTTTAAAAAAACTTGAATTGCAGGTAATATAAACCAATCTTTTCTAGAGATCTGAACAAGTCCTGAAGGAGAAGCTAAGGCAAGGGGGGAGCGGAGGTGGCAGCAATAGACTAACTTCGGTCCTCAGCAGTACTTGAGAGACTTGAATAAATTAGAGTCATCCCAGGAAACAGGTACCTAAATGGGTTTCAAACCATTTCAGAGAATGAATCTGTATTCCTAACGTCAGCTGGAAGTAGAATAGGACAATCTATTAACATTGAGCTTCTTGTGACAGACAGGGAAGGAAGGATGGACTTAGTTGTTAGGACACTGTCTGGGGCTTAAGTGAAAGATTCAAAATTGCCTGTGTTGACACCTTGGACAAATCACCTAGAGAGCATGCAACTGAGCTCCTCCAATGTACCTCTGCTGTAGAAGAGACCAGAGTAACAAAACTCTAGTAGAGAGCAAGTTTGGCTCCCTAAAATAAGGTCAACATTTGAGCAAAATACCTTTCCACTTAGCATTTTTGAAAAGTGTATGATTTTGTTGCTCAGCAGTAGAAGTCACAGTGTTGCATTATAATGTCATACACATCCCTCTACATGTTTTCAGGCTTATTGACGACAGTTAAAAAAGAAATTTATGTGGAAACTGGATCCATTCTCATGGAAAGTAAAATGGGAAGAAGCTTGAAAATAGGCAGTTTGTCCAATGGATTTATAACACTTGCTGGTGGTAGCATGTCATTCTGTGGAACCAAGATCCACTGACTTTTGACTTGTTATCATGGGATATTTTCAGGGACTGAATTGACCTTACAGTCAATTACTGATCTTACAGTACCCTAACGGGTTTCCATTTATTTGTTTCTTTCTTTTATTAACAAGTATATGATTGAATTCATATAAGTGCTTAATAAACACTGATATTTCATTGAAAATCTTAGAATCATTGTAATGCTTTAATGATTGCAGAGGAAAGTGATTAATGTTGCTTAACTTACACTCTACAGACTTTGATGCAGAGTTGTTTAGTTTTGGGGTTTTTTTGATTGGTTGCTAATACAAATTACTTTCAATACATGTATTTTTGTGTCTTTCTGGGCAGACATAGGTCTCCAGTTCTTCAAGTTAGGGTTCTGTTTAGTATCGCTTTCTTCTTCTTTGGCTTACAGCCTCCTTTCTGAACACAATCTTGTGCAGTCAAGAAAGGTTCAAGCTCTGATCTTGTCCTGTTGTTCAGATGGTCATAATGCCTAGTATTATAGTAATACCTCTGTATTCAAGCTGGTAAGAAAAAGTTGTCAAATAATTCTTATTTTTCTAAAGAGAAGTGATTGTTGAAAAGGACTGGGAAATCATACTTTGTCCTGTGGTTTTTCATAAAAATATTTTGTTGTGTATTCTATTATAGCAATCCTGTTTGTCTGTACCTCTCCAGTATTTGTGCCAACCTGTATAAAGGTTGGTGAATTTTGTTCCGTTAAACTTTTATTTTAAAATCATTATTTTCTGCATCTGACTGAAGGACTTGTTTAATTGTTGCTGCTTTGCTGTTTGCCAAAAGCCTAGAAGTCTGCTGTTGGAGGAAGACAGTGTTTATGCCAGTGTTTTCTTGCTTCTTAGGCTTTGTACGGTTGAAACAGTGAAATTAGAAGCTGAGAAGTGTATAGACAAAAGAAAGAGCTCTGCATTGTTTAGTTGTTTACTGTCTGCCATTTTGAATACCACCATCACCTTAGGAGGAAAAGCTACAAGTGCCTAGGTCTTAACCACCTGGTAGACAGCATAGAAAGATAAGAGAGTAGAAATTTCCTTATTCAGGACTGGTGAGTATCTAAATGTATTACAAGGGACAGTGGGGTCAGGCTCAATATCTTACCTATGGGAAAGGTAGGAAAGTGTGGGGCAAAGAAGTCCTTAATCTGAAGTAGTTCAAGTTTGTGACATGGCTTTTTGATTGGGAAGGAAGAACTGCTGTTTACTAAATAACTCCTTCTTCATGAATTGGGGTATGTCAAGTGAAACAAAATCAGAAAAAATAACTCTCACATCTGATACTGTTTGAATTTCTTCCCTTGTCTCAAATGGGACAGGAGCAAATGGACTGCTCCTGGAACATGACTTGTTTCAACATGACATGCCAACCTGTCCTTTCTTTTTATATCCCTGCCTGGATCAGTCATGCAATAAGCAGGAACCTTTTTAATCCTATAATATAATGTATTGGGCAGCTAGGCTTTTTAAGCAATGAACCATCTTTCAAAATATATCCCTCCAAATTTCAGATCTAATGCACTTCAGTTATTCTGGAAAAGAAAAAGTGCCAAGATGTAACCACTCAAGGATCACAAAAATCAAGAACGAAAAACAAGGAGCTGTAGGTACAGCTGTAGCTGTACTCTCTGCAAGGTTTGATATTGTCACAATAACATCTCTCTCCTTGAGTTCATCAGAACCTTTTTAGAGGGGATACTTGTTTCCTTTTCAGGGTAGCCAAGTGTTGTTTCCAAGAGTCATTACACTGACTCCTGCCTGCTGAAGGCTTTGCAGTGTGCCTGCTCTGCCAGCTTTGTATGCGTGTCACCAGCACATCACATTTTGATCACAATGAAAGCCACTCCAGAGTATGTCTAATCAGGCAGGGCTTCAGAAAAACTTGAAGGCTCTAAAGCTGACCTCTGGAGTCTATAGTGTTGCTGTTGGGAGCAAAGAAGAAAAGTGTGCAGCTTTTTGAGATCTGTTCCACTGTGCTATAATAACCATTTAAACAAAAAAAATATATAAGAAAGGAAGGATATGGGTAGAAGAAAATACCGTCTGGACTTTAACTGCTTTTATCCATCTGTCACCTGGATGTACAGTCAAAGTTTATCAAGTTAATTCTGTATTTGGAAATCTGGCTGAATGCTGGAAATTTTGTCTTGAAATTGCAGGAAGGGTAACATCAGATGTTTTATCCTTAACTTCGAGTAATGCATTCATTAATGATTTTGCACTGTCACTTCACTGTTGACATTAAACTAGCTTGTGCCAACCCTAGCCTGAACTGTGATTCATGTTAGGCACTGTGTGTGTTTGGTGGAGATGGCATCCACCCAGAGCAGCACTGGGTGTAATTGGAAAGCCAGAGAAGCTGAAGAAGTGAAGCCTTTGGGGTTGAGAGGAGCTCAGGTCTCTGTTCACAGGGCTGGCTTTGTCCTGCAGTTACGGGAAAGAGCTTCTGGGCATATACTTTGTAGTAATGATGGTGGTATGAAAAATGCAAGGCAGTCTAAGTGTCTTAGTTTATGGACCACACTATAAATAATTCATTATCAATAGTGTTCCCATTTACATTGTCTGTAATAAAAATGGGAAGTCTGCCTGCTTCAGTTTGTGCGACAGTTGTCACTCATAAGTTGTCAGGCTCGCTCCTGGTCTGTTCCAGCCGAAACAGCAGTGGGGATGGTGGGAACTGTGCTCTCCTCTTCTTAACACATTGCTTCCTAGTCTTTGCAGGTAGCTTTTGTTCTGGCCAAGGTAACTTTTCTTCTGGCCAAGTTTAGCATTTTTATAGTTGCTGCTTTCAAATACTTGAGAGGATTTTCAAAAACCTGCTGGAGATCTGTGTTGTGCTCTGCCAAATGCCATTTCAGCTTTGGTTGTGCTATCACCTGAGGGTGAGAGACCTAGTGGAGGTACAGCCAACAGAGATCTGTGCTCTCAGAAGAAATTCTACTGAAATCTGTTCCTGATTATCGCAAGAGGTTTGATAGGGAACTGAGCACATGACAGATCTTTACCCATGGAATTCATAAACCTTTGAAAACTAAATTAAGATTCTTGATAAAAGGAAACTTACCTCATGGTAAGTGTAAAGTTCTCTTTATTTGCCTCTAAAGGAGGTGTGGGACACTGGTAATTATTAGAGGCCAGTTTGTAGATAAAAGGTTCCTCTCCATTGATCAGGTGGTGAGAAAATGGGGCAGAGGATCATGGATATTTCAGTTAAAATCTTTCTTGAAGGCAGCAGGCTTTGTTGTGTAAAGCTCCTGCAGTATTTTGTAATCTAGGTGTCTGGAAGAATTTCTACCTTACTGGAATTCTGGGCACTTGGAAAGCACAAATAGCAATGACTACACTACAGATAGGCAAGTAGCAGGGATGTGTGCAGATTTGACTTTATTGGAATTGAAAGCATTGCAGTTGGAACTAGTTTTAAAATATGTTGTGTTCAAAATCAATTCTAGGGTGTCCAAAGTATTTCTGGGCTTTGTGATAAAGTTTCAGTAGCAACGCATCTGTCCCTTTGGGTGTGTTTCAGGTCCTTGAATACTAGCTGTTGAGACTAACATAAACAGCAGTCACATTTCAACTCTTCCAGGATATTGTGTTCACACAATGTTTGATTATGTATGTACAGAAGAGTTTTACACGAGGGATACACAGTTATTTGATTTGCTTGTCCAATCCTGGCTCAATTTACCCAGACTCTCAGTACAGTTTCTTAAAATTTAGGATTTGTTGGCGACTTGAAACACTGAATGTTTATCCAATTGTATTGACAATTCAGTAAAACCAAATACTTTGGTTTTTAATGTATATTCTGCAGGTCCAGAAGTATTCATATAGATGGCTATCCAGCCAGTTGCCTTAAAATGAAGATGATAAAAAAGATTATAGACATTACTAAACCTGTAGTTTTGTTTTGTCTAGATGTCCAATATTTCTAGTTTAAGTTACTTAAATGAAAGTAACCCTCTAGCAGTAAATTGTCATAACTCAAAGTAAGTGGAGAGTTTGTGAGAAGCCCCATTTGGATAGCACCTAAAAGCAGTGCAGGCAATGTAATTTGGATGCCAGCAACTGCTCTGTTTCTCCAGTTATAGAAGTTAACAGCCATCCAACATCTACTTTACTTTTTCAGGTATATTTAGTTTTTACAGATTTTGCTGGTCCTCCTGAAATTTATATTGCTTCTATTCTGGGGAGCTTGGTAAATATTTAAATTTCATCAGAACAGGCCAGAATAATGGCTGATGTCAAAATTGTTGGAGCATGTGTCTCAAAGCAGATATTCAGCTGCTCTGTTCTCCAGAGACTTTGCTGACTGAGCTAATGTTTTTTCTCCTATCCTTCCCTCTCCCTGAGTGGTCTTCTGCAAAGCAGTGATGCTCTCCCTAGTGGCTTATGAGAAATCATTGGTTTTAGGAAGACTTTCTTATCTCATAAAATGAAAGAAAATATTAATAGATCTTAGTTTATAGACAATAAGAAATTATCATTTACTTTGACTATTTGTCTTCTTTATGTTGCTAAACTTAGTGGGGGAAAAAAAAAGTACTCCAAATCTATCCTCACTGCTTTACTAGGTGCGGTATAGTTTGGGGATAGGGGATTGTTATATTCTTTGTGTTGCCACTCAGGAATGAGGAATAGAAGTTGTGATGGTGCAGTATCATGAGAAGAAATCAGCAATTTCCTTCAAATGCTACAGTTCAACTTCCAAAACATGCCTGGTTTCATCTGATAAGTAAGAGGGCCTTCAGTGTCAGAATGCAAATCCTTCTCACTTCTAATTCACAGTGGGCTTGAGATAGTTCTTGCTAGGAGCATTTCTTTGGGTTGACCCAGGAGATTTTGACCTCTCTTTGTTATATAGCAGGCTATCTGCTGCAAGAGAGTTGTTATCAGAGCATAGCAAACACAGAGTAACATCTTCAATTTTTGACAGGTAATTGTTAAAAATATTTGCTGCTAGTGCCATCTCTCCTCTGTCCTTTTCTCCTCCTGAGACTGTCTTTCACAGTTTGGCTAGGTCATTACTGTTTCCTCTAGACCTTTAGAAAATGCTGGTATTAGGTTGTCTTCTGTAGCTCATCTCTCAGATTTTAAGCAAATAACTTAGGTGCTCATGTCTGGTGCTCATGTAGCTGGTTTCCTTTAGTAGCTAATAAATGTCTAGCAAAAGTAGGAAAAAGTTTCCAGTTCATAGATGTTCTTTGTTGCAGCTCTCCAGGCTCAGCCCCCAGAAGGTGTAAAGCCAGGTGATGTTAGCTATGCCTCATGCCTGTTTGCAGGATTTGGTCGGCAGACACAATGAATTCTCAGCAAATACTTTGCATCTTACCACAGAACCTCTGAAAGAAGCAGCTTTCATTAGGTAAATAAGCAAGCCTTGCATGCCAGAATGCAAGCCTTTTTCTGTTCTGTGCTCACCTGACTTCTGCAATCCTCCCACTGAGCCCAGAAGGTGGGAAGAGGTGCTTGATTCTGCTTCAGTTTGGAGACTGGCAATTTATCAGGGAGAGATTTTTTACATCATTGTTGTGTGAGTGATCAGGGACACTGGTTATGAAATCATTTGAGCACAACCTAGCAAGCTTTTAGGGATGGCTCATTTGCTTGTAGCTGTCCCAATGAGGATTAGTATTTCTTACCTGCAAGCTACAGTACATACAGTAAACCTCTGGATCAGTGGGTTCTGCTGTGAACTGTCAATGTTCGTTCTAGCAGATCTGTCTATATTGGAGTGTGCAAAGCCTCTGAGAGCACTATAGCAGGGCTCTGAGCCCTGGCTCCCCAGTAGCACACTTCTACACACTTTTGCCTTTAATTTTGTGTTATTATCTCTTGCTGTTTTAAACTGCAGTGTCCTTTTACCTCCTTGCTCTCCCTAAAGATAACAAGCTGACAGAGCTGATGACACTAGGAGCTGGATGGAATGCAGGGAAACCAACCTTATAATACAAGCTTGCAGCAGGGCAATTACCTGTGATCTGCAGATGCTGCTCTGGGTCTGAGGAAACCACTCATTTCAGCCAGCAGGCTGGAGGTGAGGGCTGCCGGTGCAAAAGGCAGTTCATGTGCTTAATGGTTAGTGCTGGCTGGTGACCAGCTTGCCCAGGCTCAAGGGAGCTCTCTCCTTAGCTCTCTCTTACACAGTGTGTGAGGTATTTTATATTTCTATGCCTATACTTTAAGTATAGGTCATATCCCAGTGCTGTGTGTGTGCTTCCAGCTAGCCCGACCACCTTTGCTTTTGTAATCAGGGTGCAGATGTGCTCCATGATTGAACAACTTGTGCACACCGCCGCTCCTCCTCCCAGAGGAGTCGGGCAGGCTTGCTTATGCAAGCTGTCATGCTGTCTTTTTTTCAAAAGCATGTGTGGGTTTGCTTTTGTGTGTATCCGGCTGGCTGTTGGTGCCTGCATATAATGGGCTCTGTGTATAAAAACGTTCCCAAGCACACGGCTGCGGAAACAGCTTCCTTAAACCCGACAAAATTGCCAGCCCTTGCAGCTCAAGCCACCATAAATTACAAAAACCTGCTCCCACCTCCCTGAAGCTGTGCCTGCCGGGCGCTGTGTGCGCATACACACTCGCTTTCCTGCTCTCGCAGTCAAAGATGATAGAAAGTCTTCTGGGGATTACTGCACATTTGTAGAGCAACAATGGAAAGCAGCACAGCACAAATATCTATTCTCCTCACCCAGCATAACAAACGCTGCTTTGTCTCACATCTGGCCCTTTTTAATAGCTCAAAGCCAACAGCAGTAGGTATTTAACAGCTTATGGTAAATAAAGCTTTATTAAAACAACTTCCTTTTTAAGTGTTTAATGATGAAAACAGCTTTTCACCTGACATTTTATACTTTTTGTACCATATCTAGTAGAAGAAATAAATTAGTTCTCATGGATAGATATTAAACTTTTTCCAGCAGATGATCCTTGAAAGCATCTTTGAAAATTCTCGTACTGAAAAGCGGGCTGGGAGCCCTTTGAATGCTGAGTGAGCCATGTGTCTGGGTGCAGACGTGCGGAGCTGCATTGTGCCCGCGCTATGCGGGCTGCCGGGGCTGCGCCTCGGGGCTGGGCTGTGCCGCGGGCGGGCACGGCTGGGGCGGAGGATCCCTGCAATTACACGCAATTAGCAGCGTTAAACCTGGCTGTACACACGGAGGTGCGGCCTGATAGTACAAGAAACAACTTCTTACAATATGTTTAATGGCAAGGGAAATGTCAAGTGGAACTAGATGGTTTTTGTCTCCGGACCGACAAATTTTACCACCAGGACAGGGCGCTAAGAGAAATAATGATTCTTTCTTCCATCCCGGGAGCTGCGGCGCTGGTTCCGACCCGGCTCCTCGGGGGTCCGTGCTTCAGGCGACGGAACGCGGCTGTCCCGCCTCGTGTCCTCCGCAGGACTACTGCCCCGGGCCCTGCGACCCCCGCGGGCTGTCCCGGTCCCCCCCGCGGGCTGTCCCGGTCCCCCCCGCGGGCTGTCCCTGTCCCCCCCAGGCTGTCCCGGTCCCCCCCGCGGGCTGTCCCGGTCCCCCCCGCGGGCTGTCCCTGTCCCCCCCAGGCTGTCCCGGTCCCCCCCGCGGGCTGTCCCGGTCCCCCCCGCGGGCTGTCCCTGTCCCCCCCGCGGGCTGTCCCTGTCCCCCCCCGCGGGCTGTCCCTGTCCCCCCCAGGCTGTCCCTGTCCCCCCCGCGGGCTGTCCCTGTCCCCCCCAGGCTGTCCCGGTCCCCCCCGCGGGCTGTCCCTGTCCCCCCCCAGGCTGTCCCGGTCCCCGCGGCGGGCGGTGGCGCGGCCCGGCGGCGCCCCCTGGCGGATCGCGGCGGTTCCTGCCCTCGCCCGGCCCCGGCCCCGCTCCGCCGCAGCCGCTCCCGCCCTCGCTCCTGCCTGGCTTGTTGCTTCATCAAAGTCACTTGGTAGATACAGATTGCTTGCCCTCTGGTAGGACCCTCAGCATGCCGGAGACTTGAAGGAAATTATTAGTTTTTAGCTGATTGAATAAACAGCGTTAACCAACTTGTGTGCTGGGGCGGCAGGGGGCAGGGATGGTTAGAGCTGCTGTGCTGAATCCCTGCTTAAGGAACTGATCTTCATTCTCCCTTCTCACCTACTGTTAAAATTTCTTGACCGATAAAGCTATTTCCCGTGTCTTATAATTTATGGCCTTCCTGCCTTGAGTGGTCCGAAGTGCCTCCCGATTAGATCTTGTGTGGTGCAGCCCCCGCAGGGTGGCTGGTCCCCTGTGGAAATGGAGACCTGGCGTGAGGCTGTGCTGCTGGCCTCGAGTGCTGCTCACAGCGGCATCCCCTGCTGCCGGGCAAGGGCTGCCTTTCCTCCCCTGCCCCCAGAATGGTTTTGTGGTGGGAAGATTATTTGCTATAAACCTGGTTTCTGGAGGAATGGCGCCCTGTTGCAGGGCAGGGGGTGGGTGGCAGTGCTTGGGGCTGGGCAGCAGCTGATGTTCCAGTGAGCACCACTCCAGCTCCATCTCTGCCCGGCAGTGAGGGTGGGCAGCCTGGGGGAGCAAGAGCACACGGCACCATGTGAAGTCTCTCTAGACTCGGGGACAAGGCTGGGCCTGTTCCAGTGATGGCTCAGGTCTCCCTTGGCCGCAGAGCAGCAGATTTCCCTGGTCCATTGGTCCCACGGGGACAGAGTTCTCACTGTGGATGGCAGATCTGGCCATGAGGAGAGCTCAGCCCAGAGCAGAATCCACGCTAACTAACTAAATCCACACTAACTTTCCAAACGCTGAAGGATTTTAGAATGTTTGAAGTAGTGATGAAATGTTTGGCTTAATTTTTTTCTCCTTCTCTAGGAGGCTGTTCAGGCTGCCTTAGGAACTGGTGGGGACCATGTTTTACTGAATTGTTTTCTTAATTGTGTTGCTTGGAAGTTCCATTTCTGATATAATAATTGCAGTCTTCTAACCTGAGCTGTCACCCAACACAGAGTGTAGTAGAATCTCGTGAAATTCTCTTTCACGGAGCCAGTGAAAAATTTCATTTGCTTTTCAATGTGGAAGAGGGTTTTGTAGTAATGGTTTAAAAGATTCAGTATGTTTAGGGTTAAAAAAAAAAAAAAGGCTAACAGGTCGATACATCTGTTCCTTTAAAAAAATGCATTCTCCATTTTTGAGACATCATAAATATGTAGATGAGGCCTCTTTAATTACTGCCTAGGGCTATAAACTCTCAATGCTAGAGGGAGGAAAAAATGAAGAAGCATTCACCTTTTTTTTTTTTTTTTTTTTAAGAGAGAGAGAGACTGGGTCTTTGCCTCAGAAAAGAAAGAAGAATGGGGCTTTTTATTGTTGAATTACCAGAAGGTGCTGGGAACACTACTTCTTTTTTTGTTTATCCTTTTGGATGGGGTTAGCATGTAAAGCAGTAGTGTACAACCTTTCTGGCTAATGTGTGCGCCAAACAGAAGGGATTTGTTACAAAGCACCAGGAAAATTTCCCTTCTCTGTCCTCCTCTGCCAGTACCCTTAATCCTGATCAGCAACATCCCCTGCTGTCTCTTGAGCTGCTCGCAGGCCCGGATCTCAGCGTGCTGTCCAATGCAGGGCCACTGCAGGCCAGCCAGGGACCCCGCAAAGTCCTTTTCACTTGTGACCTGATAAGTGCACAGCTCTCAACCGAATAGAAGTCTGTTCTTATTCAGCCCTGACGGCCTTTCTGTATCTTAAGTACTGTTATTTTCGACTAAGGTGATCTTGCTGCTGCTTTTAAAATAGGATGAGATCGACAGAAAGGGTATTTTTTTAAATTTCAGGACGTGGATGTGGGGAACGAGGCCAGAGTACAGCAATACCCATGTTGTAGGTATAGTTACTGGAAATTTAATTCTGCTGTTATTTTTCTTCCAGCCAAAATGGTCTGGTGTCAAAATGCTTATTCTGCTGTGGTGAAATTTCTGATCTCTATGATAATTTTCACTTCCCATGTTTAATCTTTTAATTCTTGCTGAGGCCCATGAAAGAGTAATTTCCAGATAATAATGGTTTCCCACTAATAAGCTCTGCGTTTTTTATAGCAGAAATTACTTAGAGCCAGTATGCTCACTGAAAAAAATTACTCTATTTGATGCTCTTATGATGTGTCTGAGAGCAAGATAAAGAAGAGTCTTGCAGCGGTGAGGCAGGGCACTTCAAATACCAAGTGTTGTGTCATTGTGTGTGATGGGGCTCCATGTGTACAATTCTGGCTGCTTGGTTCATGCAGCAAATGTTTGCTGTGCAGGGGAGTAGTGGGCTGAGGGTCTTCTCTTGACCAGGAGAGAATAAATGAGATTGGGCTGTGAAAGTAGCACACTGTCAGCTGGAAGGACTGGTGGGTGATTGTCCATCCCTGCTGGGAGGGAGAAGAGGCAGAGGGAGCCTGGCAGGGCAAAGACTCGGCCGTAGAGCTAATGTCATGAGAACAAGTGGAATTGAGCATGGAGGTGCAAATTCTTCTACCCACTAGGGGAAGGGTGAAAGTTAGAGAGAGCTTTTCTATTGGAACCATTGGTTTTTTTAAACCAGAACTGTTTGGAGACTGAAATTGATCAGATTGTTACAGAATTTGTGTGCCCTGTCTCTGTAGGAGAGTAGGGGATTGCACTCCCAGTCCTGCCTCCAAGGGCCTCGTTGGGCTTTGAGAAGAAGCCCCATTGCTATGTGGGAGAAATGGCAATTTGGACAAGTACTATAGAAAGTGGTGGCTCAGGTAGCTGATGGCATGATAGCAAACTCTGTTGGTTAACTGTCTGTATGGTTAACTGTAAGGCAGTGAACTGGAGTGGCATTACATGTGTACACATGAAATTGTGTATTTCAAAAATGTCATGACTTTCTTGAAAAATAAAAGGTGTCTCAGTTTGCATGTCTTCAAATTTTTCAACAAACGTCTGTGTACTATATGTATTTGTTTTCAGTGTACCCTTCTCCATCTGTGCTGATGTTCAATTAAAATGCAGATAATGTGTCCTGGCTTGTAAGATGGATCACTGGTGAAGTACTGTCATGTCTAGGCTAGCTTATCTCTTGATAAATACCTCTGCTGTCCACTGAGAGATTAAACTTGATGACTGCTGAGGTCTGCTTGGGGGTCCTACAGGCAGATAAGACTGCGTAACTGGCTTTTAATAAAGTACATCAATTTACATTTGCTAGAGGACCATTGGATGGCACTTGCTATTGAGAAGGTAGTGGCATAATCAGAAGATAATACTTGCATACTTGGCTCTTCTGTTTCATAAGTATTATAATTTATTGACAGGAATGCTTTATTGAGCCCTCTTGTGTCTACAGCTTGGAGGTGGGGAGCTTGAGCTGCTGTTCTAAGACCTCATTTAGTTGTCTAGCAGGAAAGATTTCTTCCCCTGAGTCTAATCCAGCAGGAGCCATGAAAGAACATTATCAGCTAGGTACAGAAATCTCCAGCAGTTTGGGTGTGTGGGATGCCTGCAGATCTGTGGTCTGGGGTCTGTCTCATTGTGAGAGCTCTGTAATCAAGGTTCCCACCACGGGGAACCCTCTTCCCCTCAAGGGGGTTGAGTATGGACAGTGCTGGAATTGTTTAACTGAAGAGATGTTGAGTTGTGCACCAGAAGTGGTGAACAGTCAGCTTCTCTAACCAGACAAGTATCTGAAAAATTTGCTCTCTCTTATGTGTGTGGAGGGAGTGGAAAAAGTTTTGTCATGAACAGTGCTCCAAATTAACGAACCACTCAGTGCCACTGAAGAGGTTCATGAGGGAGAGGTTTCTATACAAGACTGGGACCTTGCTTGTGCTACCATAAAGTTTGGTGTAAATAGTTTGGTGGTGGCATTTGGGTATATACTTCTGTGCCCACTCATTGCTCATGAACTCCAAACACTACTCTGAGCCTTAATTTTTATTTTCTCGGTTTGCTTTAATGTTACAGGAAGGTTTAATTTGCCTTAAATTGCACTGATTGTTAAGAGATGGACCTAAAGACCACAGGCCATGTTTTTCCAGAAGTAACAAGTAGTTTGTTCAGCTATAGATACATGAATGAACACAGTTTTTCTAGAAGGCAGGAACTGTGCAGCCCTTTGCTCTGAAGATTAGGCCTATTCCATAGATTTATTCTAGGTTGTGCATCTGGACATTTGTCTTTCTTAAAGTCTGGGCTGTGTTGTGGATCCCAGTCCTTCCTGCCCTGTGATCTTGGCCATTTCAAGGGCTCATGAAATAGATTTGCTGGTCGGAAGAGAGTCCAAAATGTACCTGTTGCTTTTACTTTCCATGCAGAAATCCAGATTCTTCAGGACACACATTTTGTGCTATTTTTGGCCATGTAATACTCTGCTGTGTCTGATTGATTTAATATTTATGGGAGGTATTTTCTCTTAGAGGAAGATTAGGAAGAATCCCCATGCCCTTGTCCTTGCAAAAGCCAGGCTTTCATTGTTATTTGGATTATTATTATTTTATCTCACAATGTGCTCAGGGGTTTCTTGCAAGCATCTCTGTTCAATTGTTCAGGTGGCAGAAGCGTATGGACCATGTTCAGTGATCTTTATTGTCCTTTTTGTCTTGCAGATTGAGGGATTTTAATGGCTTTCAGGTAGAAGAAAGTGGAGACAATCAAAATGAATTCTATGGACAGGCACATACAGCAGACCAATGACCGGCTGCAGTGCATAAAACAGGTGAGTGAAGGTGGAGGCCACTGCTGCTGAATGAGGGCTGGGTGTGGTGTGCCAGCTGTTGTACATTGCAGTGTCCTGTTGCTGAAGGAGTGCCCTTCAGAGGGAAGGAATGAAGCACGCTAATCTCATTGAAGAGAGTATCTGCTGTGAGAGCTGGTGTATTAACGTCAAAAGCCAAACTTTCCTGTACACCTTTCTAAGAACTCTTTAGCCTGGAGACTCAACAAATCTGTCTCAGCTGGAAGCAGAGTGGTGCTCGTCCTGCCAGCTCAGCCCTGGAGGGTCACAGCGGGCAGCTGTCATTCTAGTGCTCTGAGCACAGTAATCCACAATTCCAATGGGCCAGTTTTGATTTTAATCCAGTGGCTGACCTGAGACCTGCACCGCCTGGAGACTCAGAACTTGGATGGTTGGCATGCCTCCAAGTGCTCAGAGTGCTGCTTAATCAGTTTGCATGGAGATTGCAAAAACTTCTGATTGCGAGGTGAAATTTTCAGAAGCATCTGTTTGTGAAGATGAAGGGCTCTTCACATGCCTCTGCCTTTCAGTGAATTATGGCTCATTTACAGATTTCCCCACTGTAACTGTGCCTGCAAATGCTTTTATAACTGAGCAATGGCAGGGAGGCAGAGACTGTCTTTCCCTGCTTTACTCTTCTCAGTGAACTTTGCTCTCTAGGGTTGCAGGCAGTGTGAATGTATGTTCTTATCCATATGCAACAATCCTAACAGAGTTTTCATAGCAATGGTCCTTTTAGAGGAGGTGAGCAAGAAAATGTTTTTTCACGTTGATGTTTCCTATATTTATCACAAAATAATGCATGCATGCAGCAAACAGGTGCATAAATGCAAGTTGCACACAGATATTTTCAAGATCCCATCTGGATCCAGGAGATGAGCTCCAAAGTTCATCTCTTCAGACTGGTTGAAATTTTCTGAATTACACTGGAAAAACAGAAACCTGTTATTCCATGAAATAATGTTCCTAAATATTTTTCGCTGTTGTCTGGGCAGTTTTGTTTGTCAGATTGGGTCACAGCAGAGTCCTGCTGCTTTAGTTTTTTATTTGTGTTAGCTAAGTTAAAAACCTGCCTGCCTACTTGTGCCCTAGGACATATGCATATTGCTTCTTGAGGTAGCACAGCATTTCTCTGTTCATAGATTTGTGTTGTAGACACAAGCACCCTAAATCAAAGGAACTGATAAAAGATAAGCGTGGGGGTGGTACTGGATGAGTAGCTCTGGATTTTTAAATTTATTTCTTTAAGGACAACTTTCTCAAGAGAAGCAGCCAAGGGCAAGTGCTGATCTCTCTGTGGTGAGCAGCAACAGGACACAGGAAAACGCAGTGACACTGTGTCAGGGGAAGTTCAGCCTGGGCATTAGGAAAAGGCTCTTCGCTGAGAGGATGGACACTCACTGGAACAGGCTACCTATGGAAGGGGTCACAGCACCAAGCCTGTCAGAGTTCAAGGAACATCCAGATGATGCCCTTAGTCACATGATTTAATTTTAGGTAGTCCTCTAAGGAGCAGGAAGTTTGCCTTATTATTACTTAGAGGTCCATTCCAATTTGATATATTCTTTGATTCTATAAGAATATGTCCATCTTCTTATTTCATCAAGCTCCATCATTATATTATTATAGCTTTTCCTAGATATTAATGGAAGTTTACATTTTCTAAAATGTGTTGTAATGCAGGAATATGTGGGGTTTTGCAGGTGATACTTTGGGTGATACAGAAAAAGATTATAGCTCACACCTAAACCAGATGACTTTTCTCTCCATATTTCCTTTATAAGAGAGGGTTTCAGAATGAATCAAACAAAGCTAGTTCATAGGTCAAGGAGCAGAAAACAGGAATCTTTTCCTGCAGAATTGCTGGTGGTAATCCATCCTCGCTCTGTGGTGTCTCTCTTTCATCACTCTGCAGTGAAAGTTAATGCATCTAATGGCCCTTCAGAGGCCTGAGGAAAATATGAATTTGAGGATTTCATCCCAGTTTCTTATGAACAACTATCTGGTTCAGAAAAAACATGCTCTTGACTGGTACAAATTGGTGTCCTTTTTGGCCATCCTAGCCCATAGGATGAAGAATGAAGGTTAAATTGCAGAACAATTTAACCTTCTAGCTGTAAGAACAGACCTTTACATCAAGTGGAGACAAATGGAGGATGCTGCTCAGCTCCTTTTTCTAGAGCTGTCAGTTTCTGTGCATAATTTATATTATTTTAATTAGATAAGAGAATATCAAATTACACTTCTTAAAGTTTTAAAGACATAATTTTGCCTATGTAATGGGTACTCTGTCAGTTAAACCACTAACTTCATTTATACATAGTGCTGTTTTGCATATGCAGCTTGGATATTTCTTCAGTGATGAAGGCCGGGGGAAGGGAGGAAGGTCAGGCTGCCCAGAATTTGTGAAGCACTCTCTGTTTTCTTTGATCCTGGAAGAAAGCTTGGGGTAGACCAGGAGCATGCTTGTGTCAGAGGTCAAAGGATGCCTGTAAAGGAGCTGTCCTGCTTGGGAATGCTTGTGAATTCATGGTTCCCCCATTCTGTTTATGCTCAAAAAAAAAAAAAAAAAAAAAAAAAAAGAGAAGGAGAAAGCTCTTGTTTTCAACTCATGACAATCTGTAGTTAATTAAGACAGTGGCTGAACACTGAAAGTATGTCTCAGAAAGCTTTTTTTTTTTTTGTGCAAGTGGCACTACTGGTAGTTTTGTTGGAGAGGCATGACTGGTTTTTTTTAAAAAATAATTTGTTTTGTTGATGAAAGTAGCATCAAAACTGCTGTTTGCTTTTTCATAGCTCCAGAATTTTGTGCTGTTATCTTTGCTGTAGTGGAGAAAGGCAGTTAGTTTCTGTCTCTTTTTGGAAGACAGCTCTCTGTCACAGGGTCATAAATTTCCAGCTTGAGGACATTTACCTTGTTCTTTGAGAGAGGCCATTAGCTGGCTAATACTAGAAAGAGTCATTTCCAGTTCACCCATTGAGAGCTGGACGGCACACTGCCCTGTGCATGTTGAGTTTGGGAGCAAAGCCCTTCCTTGCATGGCCATAAAAATTATCTTCACCTATTCTGGGGATTAACTGCAGGGGCAGACAAAAATGTGTCTGCCTTTTCTTCTGGTCTCTCCCTTTTCCCAGACTGTGAACAAACAGTGCTGCTGTTCCCCTGAGCACTCATGTGCTTTTGGGGTGGTTGACACAGCCGTGGTGCGGAGGGTGCACTGCAGCAGGGGGAGGAGGAAAGCCACCCTTCCTTGGCGCCCAGCATCTGCAAGTTTTATAACCCTGCTGGCAGCCAGTGGCTCCTGCAGCCAGACTGAGAGCTGTCTGCAGCCCTCCTTGCCCCTCACTCCAGCCCCTGAGAAATGCTATAAATGGTAATCCATGTGCCTCTTTAACTAGATCAGGTTTCAGCACAGGGTCAGGACAGGCTTCTTTCTTCCCAGCTCTGTGACTTGTGAGACACCCACAATATCCTTGCTGACTTCTGTTCCAGGATCAAGGTTGTGTTTTACCTTCATCTTTTTTAGTGCTTTAAAGCTACAAACCCAAAACTTGTATATGATCAGCTAGTTAGGAAATGAAGTGTGTGTTAAGAAGTGTTTCAGAAAAGATGAAAGGGCAAACTGAAGAGGTGGCTGTGTATTTATGCTTAAAAAAACCCCAGACTTCTGTGCAAGGCTGGAACAGCTTGTGTGGTCTCTTTGTGGCTGATTCCCTTAGTATTTGTAAGTGTGTGTGCTTTAAAATCAAACATAGCTTTTTTGATGTACAGTGGAAAAAGCCAAAGTAACAGGCTTTCCTTAATACATGCAATTAGTTTGCCATGACACAGGAGACTCTTCAGGGTACACTGGAGGAAGCTGGATCTTCAGGCTTTTTTCTTTAAGTCTTTGTCCATGCAAACAAAACCACAGAATTACTTTTGTGCAGAGCAAAGGTCTGATGGCCCCTGAGAATTCCCTGCCGTATTTGAGGCTGCAGTAATAATCTGTTTATCTGCTCATGGCTCAGGTGGCTCTGGCACAATGTCCATGAAGCTGTGGGGCAGCAGGAGCTGGTTCAGGCAGGCATGGAGCTGAATTTGAGAGCTGCCTTGCTGTCCAGGCACAGCCCTCTGAAGGAGCCAGCTTGGCTCCTGCTGCATAGAAAATCCCAGTAAAGAATTGACTGGGTTTCTCAAAGCATTCTTCAGAGCAGTCCAGATGTGTGTCTTTAACCAGATGCTGCCCATTGCATTTGTTAGGTGATAGAAGCAAATACCAGGCAAAATCAGTGGGTTGGGTAACATCTCTCTACTCTTACTCTAATGGGTCTACTTGAAAAACTTGGAGCTATAATGAATCTAGAGACTTCTACCCTTTGTGTCTCTGTTTGCTGTCAGTCAGTTTTGTAAGGTTTCTGTATGTTTCTTCTGAAATTCTTGCAAAGAAGTAGATGAAAAAACCCCTTTCTATATTGAAATTATGAGGAAGTCTCCCCTTTCAGAAAGGGTGTGTGATATCTTCCCACTGTGCTGGGTACAGCTGTTAGGCTCTGTTCTAAAGCCGTGCTGAAATGTTAGTAACAGGTTAAGGAGAAGTGTGAAAAGGCTCTCTGGTGTCAAAAGTATTAGATCATGGTGGGAACAGGGAAGGCTGGTTCTGCTGCTTGTGTCATGGTACATCAGGGCACACTGAGCTGTATCATCAAATGGTGCAGGAGCACCACGTAATTGCAGACACACGTCACACAGCTGATTTCCAGAAAGCCATTAGCATTTCTCCCCTCTTTCCTTCCAGAAGGCTTGTGAATTGCTGCCTAGCAATGCTTTTTTAGTGCCTACCCAGCCATTCAGAGAGATATGCTAAAAGTTGTAATTGCTGTGTGTTTGTGTTGATATTTTCTTGCTCAGATTGGAAACAAGCAAGCCCATTTCTTTCATCACTCAGCAGCTAGGTTTTTGGTAGCTTGCAATTCAGAGGAAAATAGAATTCTTTGTATATTTACATAACTGTTTTTAAGCGCTAAAGTGTTTGAACTAATTCTTCTGCTCTTCAATGTTGTTGTTGCAAACTCATGTAAATGCTAAGCAGTCCTAAACATGTCATTTTTAGTATATTTTGGACTGGTTACCAAGGACTGGTATGAAATTACAGCTGAAAAGATTTTAATAAAAGGAAAAATGCTTCCCATTTTTTTTCAATTGCATGTGCTTACAAAACTGCCCACAGTAGTTTCATGTAAATTTCATTCTTGAAGAACTTTGAAAATTAGAAGTATTCTTATGAAGAGTGCATTTATTTAGAATATACTGGTTTTTTGTATTCTATCTAAGTGTTACAGACATTTTAGCAGCTAAATGTGAAGTAACAAGGCTAAAGGGGAAAAAGACCTTTTCCTTAAAAAGACATTTGATGGGGCTCAAGTTTTACAGTTTATTGGTTGAATGGTCCATCAGTGTTATGTTAGTAGCTACATTTTTGGTATCTATTTTTCTGAGGCCTATAGCCACAAGTTCTTTGTCTGCTTTTGTGCTCAGTCTGTTGGAATATTCCTCTGCTAGACTAAAGTACGTTTAGGAAAAACTGACAGCAGACCAGCTTTCCTGGCTCCTCTAGTCCATTTAGAGACTTGTCAGTCAACATTCCTGCTCATTAGATCCTGCATCCTGGTAGGGAAGCTGCAAGGGAAGGAGCAAAGAGGCAATTTGCTGGGAGCACTTCTGGTGAGGAGGGGAAAGAGAGCACCTTCTTGTTTGCAGTATTTGGCTGGTTTGTTTTTCTGACAGGGTTCAGTGGGTGGAACATAACCCATCGTGTTGTGAGATGGATTGGTAAAATTGTGGCAGCTTCACTTTGCCCATTCCCAGTTCTGCTGCTTTACTGCAGCACCTGTCCTTGAGAGCTGGGGTGTTATTACTCTTAATGTTAGTTGTGTTAGTATCCTTAGGATTTCCATTTCAACATGGAAAGTGCACATTTTAAACTCAGGCAGAAAACCTCCAGTACCCATAGAATTTACTATAATTTAATTCTTTCCTGTGCAACAAATTATCTGGCCTGTGGTTTAAAATTCTTTGGACAAATAAGGATGAATTTTTGAAAATTCTGTAAGTGGAGTCCATGTCACCTTGGTGTCAGATGAGCATAGGAAGTCCTTTTTGTCAGCAGCTGGGTCAAGCTCTGCAGTGAAAGTGTGACACAGCTGATGGTATCTCTGACTTCTGTCTTGCCATTTCTGGATCTTCCTTCCAACATACACACTTGCTGTTTGAGTTGCTGCTATTGTGTGCAACAGCAAATCCATAGAGGTATGCCTTAGTTTGCAGGTAAGTTTTTTATCATTTATAAAGCAGGTGTTTTCCAATGAGTTATAGTGGCCAAAGTGCTGTTAATACCAAGAGCCTTCAGCTGTGCAGACCTCTGCCATCATCTCCTGAAGGAAAAGTCTTTTCTCTGGTGGTGTTCACTCCTTCTTGCCTCTGTGCAGTAACACATTGTACGTGGGCAGGTCACACAGCAGGTGCTGTGGGCAGTTTTGTAATTGAAAAACTGTCTGGGGAAGCATTTTTCCTTTTGATTTGCAAATATCTCAGTAATGCCTTGCTGGCTGGTAGGACCTGTGAGAATATGTCATGAGAATTTTACATCTTCCACATGGTAGCAGTTTGTGTAGTCATCATTTTAAGTAGTCACCTTGAGATTTTATCTCTGCATAGATTGAGATTAAAATAATAAAGATTAAATCAGTTGATTAAAAGTGCTATAAAAAGCTCTGTAAGTAAGTAAATTACTCAAATGAGTAAAAAAAATGAATTGCAAAGTATGTCCAACAAATGTGCTGCTGTTCAACAGGATATACTGAAGACAAGCAGATATTTTTCAAAATCAGTGAATTTATTCTTCTGAAATTTAGAAAATTAATAAATGTATCTATATAAATTAATTTTTAAAATTTGATTCAGTACATATATCAGAGGAGTTGGTGCTTTTTTTTCCCCCTTTGCCATCAACTCACTTTATACTTTTAGGTGGTGTTACTTGTTTTTAAAGAAGGCACTATTGACAATAATTTTCCAGTAAAGGGATGATGTAATACTTCTTTAATGTCCTTGTAACACCTTGGTAAGGTAAGAACTGCATGAAAGGAAACCACTGACCCAAACTTTTCATGAGGTGATATGTACCTAAAATTATTAGATGGTTTACAACTCAGAAGTATTTATGTAGACATCCCACATTGCCGAGTCCTTCACCTCATCTTCTCCTAAAACACATTATGAAAGTATATGTTTTTACCTTGTAGCAGGTAAGCAAGTCTAGAACAAATAAGCCTATTTTTATCAATAAAAGCCATTACAAATTTATGTAAATATTATTGTAATAATGAAACATTATTCTAATAGTGCAGTGGTATTGTAACAGAAAAAGTATGGCCACTGCTTGGCGAAAATTAGCTCTTTGATACTTTGAGATATTTATTTAGGACTGAAACTACTGACTGAAAATCACAAGGAAGTTTGAGAAGAAAGCTCTTGTATCATTGCAATGCCTGCTGGAGTGAAGTGGAATGCTGCTAAGGCTGCAGAAGCCTGAGGGTTGTTGCTGTAGTCACACAGAGAGACATCTCATGATGGCACGGTGTAATAGGGAGATACTAATGGAAAATGGGTTGTTTCATTTGCCAAGAAGAGCAAGTGAACTGGTTAAGCAAACTGATTTCATAATTCTGTTGAGCTGTAATTACAAATCTAAAAAGAGACTGGAGCCCTGCATGACTGAGCATGGCCTTGGAGAAAGAGCAAACAGTTGTACCTTTGTCTTGTGACTTTTATCCTATAAAATCAGTTTGTGAGTGCTTCAGGAAAATACTTCTGACCGCTCTGATGATGTGGAGTCTTTGTAAACCATACTATTTCCACTGCTGTCAGCTGACATGATAGTAGTGCAGGTGCTGGGGGTAAGGAAGGTGCAAAGCCGGCACCAGCAATCAGGAGATGAACATGAAGACATACTGCCATTAGTCTGCCCCATTTCCATCTTCAGTCACATCTGATCACAGCCTTTAGGCCCCCAAGAAACAGTTTCCTGCTGAGCAGGGGAGGGTGGGTGGAACAGTAGGTTGTGACTAAAGGAGTTTAATTTGCTGCATGTTCCCTTACTTAACATAAAGTTTTATCAAAGTATATCATAAATACAGTGCAGTTACATAGATTGAAAGGAAGACAGTGTTGCAGTTCTGATCAGCAGCTAAGGAATGATTCTTGTTTCAACTTTTCTGGCTTCTGTGTATAGTTCTTGAGGCTCAGATGTTAAATCCATTCCTTACCCTTGTGTAAAACTAATTGACAAGCCAAGGTTGCAGTATCCTTCCTTTGCTCCAGCACATGCATATAGGTGTGCAGTCATCCTCACAAAACTCATGGTACAGGAGATCCAGGCAGCAGAACAGGGCTGCTCAGTTACCAGGCATTCACCTTTTCTGCAATCAGTACTGAATTATACACACACTTTATACTAAGTGTATCAGAGAAGCATCAATTAAAATCTGCATTAATGTAGATTTTGTTTCCTTACAGTTCACAACTGAACAGCTTGGGGTTTTTTCAGTTCAGTGATGCTCATATTTTTTATTTCTTCATTTTCTCATTTTTTTAGCATGTGGTCTTGCAGAGTAATTTCTTGATGTTAAAACATCTGATAGAGGTGCTGGTCATTGCTCACTATGTGTTTAGTTTTGAAAAAGAAGCTGCAAAGGACAAAGGGGGCAAAGGTGACTCCGTTTGTTCTGTTTTTCATAAGTAGGAATGGCTAACATGGTCTTAATCTCTCTTAGTATATCTAGTGCCTCTCAAAATGTGAGCCTAATAAAATATTTATAAAGCCTCCAATGGAACGAGCCATGTAAGTGCAAGATAATTCTATTAATTAGGGATCTCTCAATCTCACAAACACAAAATTGGGAGGGGGGATTATCTGAATGCAAAGTGCACAGCTTGAGCCTTTTAATTTTTTGCTAAATAAAACAGTCTTTGGTATTGAAAAGGACTGTAGAGAATTGAACTATCTATACTCATATCCAGATAAACAAAAATCACACTCCCAAAAGACAGTGAAGAGCTCAATGCTCCCCTCTATCCTCATGAAAAAGACCATTTGTTTTGAATATTGATTGCAGATGAGTTTTTAATATATTGAGTATGGCTGCTTATGGATAGGGCAAGGTATGCATAATCACTATTGACAGTAAAAAAAACAAAGATGGAGAAACCACCTCTTTCAGGTCATGTCTTGGGTAGTGTTGTCCTGTGTCTGTACCTGAGCTTTCTGGCAGCCAGTGGTGGATGGGGATCTGAAGCAGAGGCCTTTGCATAGGAGGGGAGACAGGCTCATGGTTGGGCTCATTCACAGAGCTTGCTCAGGGTTTGGAGTAATAAAGGCTCAATCAATGTATTAAAGCAAATGGCTCTCACTGATTTGCAGGTCTCATGGCACTGAGTGAGCCATCAAATTCAGGTCTGGCAGCAGTTACCTGTGCACTGAGTAACAGAGAGACCAACTCTGTGTCCCTGTGGTTGTGCTCTGTCGAGGGTGTCTGACCAGGAATCCTATTTACAGTCCTAAGAGAGGTGATTGGTTTTCCTTTGGGAGCTGAGTGCCTTTGCCCCACGAGCAGGAGCACAGTGGTTCTGCTCCCAGTGGTTTCAGTTGAAGGGCATGTAACCTCTGCCAGTTCTCTCTGCCCTTTGTCTTCCAGGTGCTGCTCTTCCCTACTCCCCTATTTACCCCTCTTCAGCACATTAGTGCACTTTCATTACACATGACTGCAGACATGTCTGGATGGAGCATTAAAATGGACAAAAAATAGTCTGAATTGCCTGGCAGAATCTGCCAAAGCACCTGGCCACCAAATCCCAGCTCAAGGGTCAGAGTGAGATACTCCGGAGATACACCATACTCTTTTGTAACACCAGAGTTAGAAAAGTACTGTAGACATGGAATCAGCTCCATCAACACAAGGGAAGAGGTCAGCTCCTTCACCACACATTATCAATCAGTTTAGCTCCAAAGGAATTATAGGTCCTGTATTTATAGTTTTGAGTATACCTACTTTTATATATCAATTTTGATAGATGCTTTTCCGGTTTTGTTATTAAATTCATAGAATTACAACCATATGAGATTTTTAATTTCCACTGTTGTCAAGAAAGGCTTAAAAACCTGCATGCTTGCAGCTGAAAATAGCAAGCAGTTCATGTGAACCTCAGAGTTGTACACAGGCATTTCAAATGTATACAAAATTTATGTCATACAGAGTATCTGGCCTCATCATCTGGAAGAGATGGGCTTTATGCTGGGTTTTATATACCTTGGAACTCTTGACCTGTTCGAAAGTTTTGAGAGCATAGAGATGAACCTGTTGTCTAAACTTGACTGAAGTCTCAGCATTACCTCAAGAGTAAATATGCACAGTATCAGAACACTAAAAATTCATTTCCTTTTGGCACCTTTCTTTGCATGCATTATGTTTATGTAAAATAATGAGGAATATTAATAACAAAATATTTATCTGGCTTGAAATTATTAAGGAGGGTGTTGTGAGGCAGGAGGAGTGTTTATGATGTGAACTTAACTGTGTCATCCTCTTACATTGATGATACAGCTCCACCTTTGGGAGAAGTTTCGCCATGCGTTTAATCCAAAGCTGCTGCTGAGAGCAGAGTCTTGGTACCTTCCCAGCCCTACCTTTTGTTTGCTGCCCCTTTCTTTGAGTCAGCTCTAATGATTGTGTGGCCACATAAGGGATCTCCTCACTGTGAGTGGTGACTGAAAGTCTGCATTTGGGAGGTTAGATCACAGTCAGAACAGCAAGTGTGGTCTGAGGCACTGAGAATGCTGGAAGTGCAGGTTTGGGCAAGGAAGCTCACAGCAACAACCTGCCATAAGACTAAGCATCACCAACAAATGTGTCCTAGGATTTAGGTCAGCTTCAGACTAGTGTTGGTATGGAAAAATGCTGTGCTGTAACACGTGCTCATTCCCATGGGCTCCTGAAGGGCTTCCCCTGGAGGTTTAATATTATCTCACACTGCTGCTGCCTCCCCTGCTGGGGCTAAGGTTCAAGGACCTGCCCTGCCTGCCATCCTGGAGGGCCAAGGCAGCTCAGATTGTTAGTGCAGAATGGGGCTAATTCACTGTGCAGGCAGGCCTGTGTCCTCCTGTGCTGGGCAGGGGAGAAGGCAGAGGGAGGCAGGAGCTTTCCAGGGCTGGCAGCCCCCAGTGCTTGTGGAACAGCTGCCCAGAGTTTCTGTCCTGCAGGAGAACAGCTGCCTCCTGGATTCACTCTCCCCAGCTGATGGACCAGAATGTTTGCCAAGCATGCAGTCTTGCCACATGGTGTGCAGGAAAGGGTTAATTTCAGAGTAAAGAAAAGGCTACCTACATCTCTCTGTGCTCTCTTTTTCTGTGCACTGAAAAGCTCCCTGTGTTTTGTGCCGCTGATGTAAAATTCCCAGACTCGTTGATTAGTGAAGCTAGACAGTAGACAGGGTCCAAGTGGCTAACCATGTGAGAAATTCAGTGACTGTAGGCTACTGTTAATTAACCTAGAATCTACAACATGGCATAATGTCTGTGTGATAAGTTATATTATCTTCAGCAGTTCAATTAAATCAAGGAGTGAGACACAGAGCAGACGTAACTCGGCAAAACAAACAGACAACTTGAGTCGGCCTTCATAATTTGCTGCGACATCACATAAATAAATGCAATAACTTGTTTAGCATAGTTAAATAGTTTGCTGCTCAAAAACTTACTGCATGACATCTCATTTTGAATAGGTTAAATTGTGGCAAATTAGGTCTCTGCCTTCAGTCTGATGTGTTCCACAGAAAAGAGGGAAAAAACTCTCCGCTAGAGATGTCATTTGTAAATTGAAATTCAACGTTTTTTTTTCTATAGCAGCAAAGAGGAACATATGGATTTCATGTTTAAATGATTCATTTTCCATACCATTGCCATCACATTAGCATTTCTTGATGTGAGATAATATTAAAACTCTGTAATTGTTCTTAATTTTGACTGATATTCTTGCATTGCTTACTAGACTGTTCTAAGGTACACAAGTGTAGAGAAGGGTTGTAGTCTTCTATATTTAGAGAAGATAAGGCCATCATCATTGCCATGTTTCAATGTGGGTAATTGGTTTCAGTCTCCGAAATCATATTGAATCCTGGGTTGCAGGAAATGCTTTCACCCACTTTTCACCCACCCACCCAGAGAGTACTCAGTTGTGCTTTAGTATCCTCCTATATAATAAGATCATTATTATATATACCTTTTTAACTCATAAGGGCCTGAATTCACATGTGAAATGAAGCTTATATTTTTGTGCCCATTGCAGAGTTTTTATTGTATATCAAGACTTTCTGATCACTGTTTGATTGGAAGGGAGTAACAATTTCAATGGGTGGCTGTATTCTGAAACGTTGGGACCAAAAATTGCCACATGTCAGCTGTTGTATGTAACTCTGAACACTGGCATTGTTGCCCTCACCCCAGGAGATGACAGAGCTGTAAACCATGGAGTGGGCACACAGTAAACCATGGAGTGGGCACACAGTGGAATCTGTGAACTTGGATCCTACTGTACCTGCATCCTCTGCCTGTATGTCCACACAAATTTACAAAGGTGATCTGTTCTTTAGGTAAATAGAGCGTTTAAGCCAGAGGTGATCACGAGCAGCAGTAGATGTTCCCATCTTCCCTGGAATCCAGCTCTAATGTCAGCAATCCTCAGAAAAGGGCTTTGCTGGTACAGTTCACTCTTCTTTGGAGATAGTAAAATGGATAGCAAAGTCTTCTGCTGTTCTCTCTATCCCCCTATACCAGACTGTTAACTGAGTAGCTACAAAGAGCAAGAGATCCCTTGCAAGATCAAATATGACTCTGACACTCAGACTCTCTCTTCAGAGCATCACCTGGTGATCCCCACAATAATGATATGCTCACATGCGTCAAGTATTCCTGTGATTTCTCTTCTATTCAGGCTAAGAGAATATTAGATTTGGGGTATTATAAATGATTAGACTGAAAATCTTCTAAGTTTTTTCAATTATAGAAATTGTCATGTTTCACTAATAGTTTTCTGAAAAGCAAATAATACTGAAAGCAATCTGGTAAATAACTGTTTCGTTCAGTTCATTGGCTTTGTTCATTTTTTGCTTCAGATTTTATTCATACAAACCCTCTCCACTTGCTGAAAACATCATTGCTTGCAAGCATGGTGCTGTTAGGTGGCCCTTCACTAGCAGCTTTGAAGATACCCCAAGATGTGTTTTATCCAGATCTGGTTCATTGTCACGTTTGTCTAAACCAGCTCCTAATGAGGTGGATTTTTTTTCCCTTGTTTACAAGAAGCACAGTTTCAGACAAGACTCTTCAGATATATGCCTTGCTTCTTCAGAATGCTGCCAATAATTTCAGTTGAAGAGGATAGAGCCATGCATGTAAAATGCTTCACAACAAAGCTGATGGATGGATCTGGCATAAGCTTTGGTTTGTACTTCTGTTCTTGGATTGAGAACTGAGAATATCTCTTTATTTCCTGCTCGATGAGTATGGCTGATGTGAAATTCTTCTCAGGCAGGCTTTTTGTTGTGAGGATGTGAATGACATTGGAGCTTTTTGCTCCACATACAGCGTTTAAGTTGTCAGTAAATAAAAATCACAGCAGGCATTTGGAATGTTTTCTTATGTAACTGAGGGAAGGAATTGCACCTGCCTTCATGCTTTGGTTTGTACTGGATGTTCTGTTTGTTTTCTACAAAAGTAGCCTTAGCCTTTAAATGTGAAAAACTGGAGGAGAACCTCAATTTAAAATTATTTAGAAAGTCAGAAATCTGTGAGAAATATGTCCCAGACAGAATTCTGTGCAACATTGCAAGAAATGTCCTCAGGACCAGCTTTTATCTCATCCCATAAACTACTCAAATCCACTGCACAGAGGCAGGACCCACTGGTATTCTTACTTTTTCCTGTGTTTTGTTTGGAGATTTTAGTCTATGATGGAACTAACAGAATTGATGATCTTGCCCAGTGAGTTTCTAACCAAGTTTCAGTGGGGCAGTTGCATTTAGGAAGTCAGGATTTCAGTATCCCCTCTGTATTTATGTGGGTTCTGATAGTGTCCTCAGGGATGAGTTCTGATGCCGTGAAGTAACTTGCTGGAGGGTTGCAGAACAAACAGTTAAAACCAAGTCATTGAGGTCACAACTACCTTGGCACAGGCAAGTAAAAGTAGCCTTTTCTGCCATAGCAAAGTGCAAGTTTAGTACATGTTGAAACTTTAGGAAAAAAATACTTGCTTTTCAGTGGTGTTATGATAAGTAAAAATTACCCTTATGTGGTGCTACGCTGAAAATAAAGCATGTGGATAAGGGTGTGCCCTGCTTTCTATCTGTTAGCCTGTATCTAAAATTGTTCTCATTCAGGTACAGTGTGTTTCTTAATGGTGAAATTTCATTGTAAGCTTTAGCAGAAGATGTGTGTGTCTGGCAAGCAGCAACACTGGTGGGAATAAATATCATGTAGCTCTTACTTGGGTTTTTGATTAGTGGCTCTCAATTCATCTCCTTTCCCACAAGGAGAGAAGAGTTACTAAAAACTATTTCACATACAAAATTGCATAGGTTTCAGTGAATTGTTCTTTATGTTGTTTCTGTGGTTTTGGTTGGGGTTATTTTTTCCCTTCTGAGAGATCTGTGACCTAAGTCCTATCAGTACAGTAGGCATTCAGCACTTTGTTCACCAGCTCATGTGCCTCTCTTGCCTTCTGGAAATAGTGTATTTGATATTAGCAGAGCTTACACATGCTGTTGTAGAGAGGTTTGAAGCAACTTCTGTTTCCCCTGCAGATCAAAGTGGTCTGTGGAAGGAGCTGTATTCACTCAGAGATTTGGTGTCAGGCAGTCACTTCTCTGGTGGTTTAAGTGAAGAGTTCAAAAAGGAATCCTTTCCCCTTTTACTTGGAAGATTCATAACCCAAACTACTGGCTCTGTTCATGGGATTTTTTTTTACACGAAGCCTTACAATATGGCTTCTTACATGTACTCACTTGGATTCTTGCCTTTCATCTGTATACACATTCATTTGACTCCTCCACCAATAATTATATGATCAGCCAGAGATGTAATTCTGAAACACAGCCTAGGTAAAGCTCTCACTGGTTGTTAGTGTGAGCTGTACCCCTGTTGGTAGAGCAGAGGTAGAAACCCACTTTGCACAATGCCTGTCTGCTTTTTCAAATTCTGCTATTGTTTTAACAATCCATGCCCTGCATGTCAGTCATCTCTTGTTAGAACAAGGCCTCTGACCAAGAGCGTTCATTGAATAAGAATTATCTAATGGAATGTGGTCCAAAAGCTCACAGACTGGGAACTCCTGAAAACTTGCCATAGCAGGAATTTTTTTTTCCCTTCATTTGTCATGATGTTAATATATGCAGCTACTCAGGCATGAGGGCATGAAGGGAGAAAAAATAGGTTGTGAACATTATGGTTGATCCAGATGCTTAGAAATTAGCAGTCATGTTTTCCCAAATTGTGCAACTGATTTAAAAGTAATGATATATTTTAAAAATTATGCCCCTGAGATTTGTGCCTCCCAGATAAAACACTCATATCATTTTCATATTTTTCTCTGCAATTCCAAGAATTATAAAACCACTACTTAAAAAACCCAACAATTCGTAAATGCTCTTTATTCTTGTTGTTTCTGGAGTTTTCACTGACACATCTGCCATCACCAGAACTGGAGAATTTAGTAACAATATCACTGTTGTAAATTGAATTCCTTCTTTTCTGTGCCATCCCTCTCCTTCAGCTAAAATTTTGGAGTACTTTGGCAATGTAGACAGTGAGGGATGACAGTGTGAACAATAGTATAGGTAAGTTTACTAAGTGCCTCTAAAATCAGGACTTCTATTGTTCAGTAAAAAGGCAGAAATTAATGTGGTAGTCAAGAATAAAAAATCCATTGGTGATGCAAGTTTCAAAACAAAATCAGATTTATTTTTTTTCCCCTTTCAAAATCCTGCCACCCTCTTCAGGAGAGGTAGGATTCCCCTCTGGAATGTCTGCCTGCCTTCTGTGCATGTGGAAGCATTTTCAGTTAAGAAATAACCCTCAGTTTTTCATGATCCTGAAGCTGATCACCCTAATTGCTCATAATGATGTCACAAGCAGTGATGCCAAGGTTCCTGGAAGGGATTGGTACAGTGAATGTGCTTCTCCCTGGCACTGGCATTTCTGAGTCTGTCACATTTGCCTCATTGGCCAGCTGCAAAGATTGAAATCTTGATTATTGGAAGGTGCTGTGCTGCCATGTCCCAACAGTGGGGCATAAACACACCTCAAAGGCGTTGAACCCGAGACTAAAAGTTCCCTTAATTTGGGCTCAGACAATTTGGGTTTCCAAGTGGAATCCACTGTGATTTGCAGGTGGGAGAAGTGGTGCTGTGGAGAGAGAGTTTGGGGAGCTCTGGTGTTTCAGCTTCAGCTTGTCTCTAACTCAAGTCATGTCAGAGAATGGTGTAAGCATTAATATGAATGAAGCAGGATTTTCTGCATTCACTGTGCAGTTGAAAGTCTTGCTTTTGAATTATGTGCTGTTCCTAGTTGCCAGACTTTGCAATAAAGTGATGTAGAAAGGAATATGTCAGCCCTCGTGTATGTTATTTACGATGTTGCTTTGCCTTCCCTTTCCAGCACTTACAGAACCCAGCAAACTTCCATAATGCAGCAACAGAGCTCCTGGACTGGTGTGGAGACCCCAGAGCCTTCCAGAGACCGTTTGAGCAGAGCCTGATGGGCTGTTTGACGGTATGTCCCCCTGCTGTGGCTCCAGTTCTGTTTTATACTCTGTTCACTCTCTCATGACCAAGGGAACTTGATTTTCAGAATCTGCGTTTTAAGGGAATTTTTGTCATTTTACCTTTAATACATAAAGCCAGACCCTAAGACCTGTTTATTTGACTCCATTGCTTAACAGGAAGCAAAATGCAATCAGAAGAAGTTGGAGCATAAGAGGGCTAAACATTTTTAGTTAGATTACTTACGAATGCACAGGCTGGATTATTTGTTACACACATACGGTATTATCTCATGATGTGAAATTGCTAATGTTCTTACAGAGTGATGAACTTTCCAGGTATTTATTTTCCTTTGGCATTTTTGGTAGGGCTGAAGGACCACTTGCCTTTTATTCTATGTATGCTGTGCTTCCAGCTAAACAGTGTTTCTGACATGCCTGTTTAGCTTACTTTGTTACATGAATTGACTGCAGGTCTCATCCTGACATACTAATTCCAACAATTCCATTGATTTCAGTGCTTTTCTTTTCATTCACTTTTCATTAAGACCACTGTAGTTCCTAAAGCAAATTCATTATAATGCATTAAAATATATGTTTTTCTATACATTTTGGTTTTGAAACTTTTGTTTTCTAGCACCAGCAGTCCAGAACTTTTATGCAGAGTTAAGACTTTAGATTAATTAAATTCTGAGCAGAAGGATTAAAAGTCTCACTGCAATTTGCCAAGCAAGATGATCTAAATAAATAGTCACAAAAGAAACAGAAATTCTGAAATTATTAATGAAGGGACTGTCATTTTATTTGTTGTGGGGCAGAAGTGCATGGATTACTTTCATGCAATGTGTAGCTGGTATACATGAAACAGCCATTAAGACTGAAATTTAGTTGCTTGAAATCCAAATGTTAAGGAATGGCTCCATCTTAGTGTGCTCCAGTGTATAGCATCCCTCAGATATGTCAGAAAGTTAGAATAAATCCAGTTATAATAGGAGATGCATATAATCTTCCAGTCAGAGAAAAAATAAAATAAAGGAAGTTAAAAATGGTAAAGTCCAAAGACAGACTATTTAACAATCCTGTTTGAAGTAAAAGTTATCAGTAGCATCAATTATGAGAAAATGCACATAATGTCCAATTGACCATAACTATATTTTATTTAGGCTTTTTAAAAACTTTGCTAGCATTTTTCAGGGTAGCTTTTGGGAAAGCAGATATTCACCTCAGGTATAACTGGGCAATCTGTGCACAGTATTTCTCTGCAGCCCTTGCTGGAACATTGTGAGTCTGACCTGCGACTTCCTTGCTGTTTAAATCTTTTCTTTCTACATGAGCAGATCTTCAGCCCTGCCCAAGTGAAGGGTCAAAATAAGGTCTGACTGCCAGTGATTCATTCTCCTCACAGTGTACAGAAAGTGGGCAGGAAATGTTCCATGAAAACTGGTGAGGTAAAATACAATACGTGTTTTTCAGTGTGTTGAAATAAAAATACCGTTTTTCTTCTGTCAAGGATGAAATAAAATAACCAGTATTACCATCTAAGTACTGTTAATATTTGAACCACATGTATTACTTTGCTTCATACTTCTCCCTGAAATCTGAACAGGATGGCATGCCCCTTTCCCAAGCTTGTTGTGGGAGAGAATTATCTGCAGTGTAGGACTGACTGGCAGCAGCATCTTTATCATGTGCTGTAATTTCATTACATTCCTGACAAGGAAATAACGCAGGAACTTAACCAGGTGGCTTGTTCTGTGTTTGATAAATACACAGGGTTTGCAGAATGCCTATAAACTGCAATGAAGATGTTTCTTGTTCTTAATTTTAAAATCCCTCTAAGAAAGATATTCTTTAATTTCTTGTTGTGTACATCCCTCTCCCTCTTCCTGCTTCCCATTAAACAGACTTAACAGCATGGTTGTATCCCAAGAGGTTTGTACTTCCTGTATCATCTTCATACATTAGCAGTACAGTGGGCAAGGTCTCTCTTTTAAATTTTTTTTTCTCCTTATATGTATATTTTTTCTATTTAAGCTTACTCATACAGTATTTCTTTCTAATTAATATGTTCTGTTTCATAATTTAGCAAACATGGATTTTTCATTTCCTTACAGTAAAAGGGGTTTGTCTACTTTTAACAAACATGATGGAACTTTAGTCTGTTTTCAGAGAAATTATTCAGAAAGTTGCAAATAAGTCAAAGGTAGCTGAAATAATGGAATATCATGAGTAGATTTAACACTAGATTGCATAGCTTCATGTTCTGTGCTATCAGGAGCCTATTTTTGTTAATGCTGATAAGGTTTACCAGTTCTTACTTCTTTGTGAGGATTATGCTAAAAGAAAAATGAAAAATGAGTATGAAAGTATTCAATCACTGAAACAGGATTACTGTTTTATTTTGCTAGCCCTTAAAATGACCTTCAATGGTCAAATCCCTGCAAATTTCCATATTTTTAGATATACTTTTTTAAAGAAAGGGATCTCTACCATCATTGCAACATTTGAGCTGTGTGCTTCTTTAAGGCATTTAATTTGGAAAGTCTACAAATACTAAAAATGCTTGCTTGCTCATAAAGCTTCCCCTCTGTAGTATTGAGAATGATTTTTGTTATTTTTATGGCATTCTGTTCCATTAACTCTCTGACCAGGGAAAAAGTGGTGTATGCTAAGCTGTTCTGGAACCATCAAGGGATATGAAATGATCATGTCCTACGAGTGGTAACACGACATATACTAATCTGAATTGAAACTTCTGAGGATGTCATGAATGCAGAAAGGCAGGCTCTCTCAGGAATGTGCAAACAGTCATTCACACGCTGCAGAGCTGAAATGCATCAGATGTAATGAGAGAGCAGCAAAACAGATCTGTTGTGGTATGAGTAGCCAGCTGAACAGGTTATCACAGATCAGCAAAACATAGGTGTAATAGGTATAACAGATCCTTTGCATCATGTAAGTCCTATGTACAGTCTTTTGTAAAAATTAACCAGTTAGATTTGATCTGATTAATAAAGGACAAATATGCTCACAGTCTTGAAATAAGGCTTTAATTTAAGAAGTGGTTCTTAGAAGTAGTTCTGTTTACCTGACATGCTGTTTTTGTGTTGGGACTGTCAGTAATGTCTGGTAACTGGATAACAACCTGGATGTTTGTATTCCTGCTGCCTGTCTTAGAATACATGCAGAAGAATGATCTTAGAAATACTCTGCCTTGTCAGTAGCAGAGGAGCTTCCAGCTTCATTTATGGAATTACTGGTTTTGATAATAATATGTAGAAAATATATATAGAATAATATACGAAATAGCCTGTTGCAGAGGGTTTTCTTAAATTGTAATACCAGCACTTAGAGAAATCTTGGTGACTTGAAAATTTTATGAGTTTGCTAGACAGCAATGGTTGAGCAACGACATGTATAATACGTGTCTAGTGTTTGTCTTGCCTTGGTGATTTTTTTTTTTTTGTAAAATCTGTGCACAGTATGCAAACTGGCTATTTGTAGGAGATAGTTTTTCCACATCAGCAGTGCTTTGTAATTCTGAAGTTACATTTGCTACTGTGGGCTCCAGTGACATTGTGTGTAACATAAAAGGAATGGTTTTCTTATTTATAGAAGAAACTCAGTATTTGATACAACAGGTAAATTTTGCCAGAGAGGTACCTAATAAGGTATGTAAACTTCATTTCGGTAGTCAAATACTTCATATAACAGATACTTTAAATGATTACTCATTTAGAGTTTAAATAATTTCCTTTTGTGATGAAAAAATCAGGCTAATGCTGCCAAGGCATATGAACAAAACTGGGGTATTTCTGTGCAGTGCAAACAGTCAAATAGAAAAGGATACATAGGTAAACCAATTACTTGTGCCATAAATAGAAAATATTTTTTCATTAACTAAGCCCCAAAATCTGTGCCTCTTCTGACCAAAATGTCATGCAAGTGCATCATGTTGCTATGTTCAAACAGTTCTGACAGACACTAATTCTAGAGCTTAACTTTTTGTGCTTACCCATTACAGAAAATCACTAAAGTGAGTGGGTAATAAAAATTTATAAAGAATGCTCATTTCAGCAGATAAATAATAAGTCAGGGTAAAGGGGTAAGCTTTGGATCTGTTTTATTTCTTGCAAACTACTGCCTGTGGAAAGGTTCCCTTAAACAGCTTTTACAGAGCTCATGCAAGCAAATTATGATCTTTCTCAGAGGCAATAAAATTTTTTCTAACTTGCCAAGAAAAGCTAGATGCTCTTTTTCAACAGTAGTTATTTTCAAATCAAATAGACAGTCTGTAGGCCAGAAACTGAATTATAATTGAAATCATTGATTCTATAAATTATTGAAATGGCAATGGATATGGTGTTCTTTTGTATATAATACTACTTCTGCAAACCAGGCAAAGCTGTGTTTTATTAGGATTGAAAAAATTTCTTACTCTAGTACTAGAATATATTATGGCCAGGCTGATAGTCTTGATAAATTTAAGCATTTAATTCTCTAAAAATATACTGTATATGGAATTACCTTACAGTCTTCTGAAATAAACAGCTTCAGTTACTACACAGCAGTTTAAAAAAATTACCCTATTTTGGCCAAATCAGATATCTGTCCAAGCAGAGAAATCCAAGTACTTTAATCACTCACAGGTTAACTTTTCTCCTAACCGTTTCCTAATCCATGTGGATAATAAAAGTCATGTTTAACAGTAAGGTTGAGCAAAAAGTTACACCACAATTGAATTATATCTCTATGTATGGGATACAAAAGCAAAATATTGCTCAAAAGTTTTTCAGGAAAGAATGCTTCAAAGTAGACTGCAGTACAAATAACTTCCAGTCAGCATTTGGCCCAAGCTGTTTTGTTCATTTCTGCCCCTTCTCAGGGGCAGTGTAGTTTCATCCCATGGTCTGCTCTTGCCAAGCAGTTTAACTTGTAACTGATCTTATTGAAGCTTTGGGTAATATTTGTGTTGGTGCTGCAGCAAAAATGGAAATGAGAAGACAGCCGAGAGCAAAATGGACAGATTTACAGACTTGCCTTCAGCAAAGGACCGTAAAGGCACTGCCTTGTTCTTTTGCTGTGCTTCAGCTTTACAAGGCACCAAGTTTATTGTTCTTTAGGGCTCTTCAGTGTGTGCAATCAAGAAATAAAAGAGTGAGAGAGGCAAAGCTGTGTGCAGTTACTCTGTGGCTGTACCTGGGGGCTTCATCTGAGAAATTAAAATCCATCACTACAATGATTTTGGACAGTAGGAGGAATTTAGGAATTTAGGATGTGCTTACCTGAGCTGGCTCCTGGTAAATCACTCAATGTA
Organism: Melospiza melodia melodia; assembly: GCF_035770615.1. NCBI lineage: Eukaryota > Metazoa > Chordata > Aves > Passeriformes > Passerellidae > Melospiza > Melospiza melodia. The sequence goes on from NC_086202.1 coordinate 23,868,191, forward strand.
AGAGCTTCTGTGGGGAAGCTTTTGTCTCTAACCACTGTGGTTGGGATCTGAGTTTCTCTTTACATCCAAGAGATGCGAAGACTTCCTATCTCAGGTTGTCCACAAAAAGCTATGCCAAAATAGTAATTGAAATAGTAATCAAAAATGCCTTCCCTCCAAATCTTAATGTTCTAGATTTTCCTCTCCAAATACTGGGTCCGCCTCCGTCATCAGACGTGGGAAACTTACCTGTGTTTGTGAAAGAATATTTCTCTTTAAATTGCAACAAGCAAATAAACAAAACACAAAGCTGTAGTCCTAGCTGTACTTCATCTAAAGGTTATGGATTTCATTTAAATTTTGTGTTCTGCTTATAGTTCTTACTACATCTCTCTACTGCAGATAAGCGTTGCTGAAATTACAAGCATCAGTGATAAACTGATGGAAGTATCTGCTAAAAGTTCACGTTCTGATGATACCAATATAATAATACAGTAATCTTTTGAATTGTGTTTCTCTTCAGAAAATCCTGGAATTGAGACTGTTGACATTATTTTACATCATTTTAAGGAGAAAAAAGGCCTAACTGCTCTCAGTTTCATAACACAGAAATCTATTTTAGCTTGTCTGATATGGTATGAAGGGCATGATTGGTTAAAAAAAAAAATACATACATGTTAAAAAAAAAAAAAAAACCAAAACAAAAAAAACCCCACCCAAAAAATCCAAAACAAAACAAACAAACAAAAAAAAAAAAAACAACAAAAGAAGAAAACAAAACTGAGAACGGAATAGTTTCAATAACAGGATGCCTCAGACTGCAAATGCAGCTAATGCTTGCCTGGATTCAAGGCAGAAAAGTACATAATCAAAAATCAACCTGTGCCATTCCAAAAATCAGATTTCTAATCAGATCAGGGTTTGAATGTGATGAATTAGGTGGAAGAGTTGGTTCAGCATATCTATACCCAGAAAATGGGAGGTTGCAGCTGCCCATGAGAGCCCTAGAAATGTTACATTTACTCTTTTTATCCAAGACTTCCAGAGCAAAAAGTTCACGTGGAAGAAATCCTGTTCCCATCATGCTCTCCAGGCATCTGTTGAACACAGAGCTGTGTGTTTGCAGAGCAGCACAGCACTCCAGGGCTGTGTACGTGCTGTACTGCCAGGGTACAGCCAGCAGGCACAGAACACTCTGCTTCCCAGCAGCTCTGAGTGCTACCAAATAACTCAGTGTTACTGCTTGTCCTTTCACTTTGTGCTCTCCTGAAGCCCTTTTAACCTAAACTTTGGTAGGCTTGTCATGGGTTATCTAAAACTCATGGAGATCTCCTGCTCTCCAAAGTGAAGTGTTTCTGGAATTCCCTTGTCACTCTGTCTGTATGAACAGTGTGTGTTTGATGCAAATCACTGTTCAGAGTGTGCCAGGACTCAGGTGGCAGCAGTACTGCAGTGACCCAGTGATCAGCTGCTTTAATTACAGCACAATCCCTGCCTCTTTTCCTCTGGGACAATTTTCAGCGGAGAGGGTTGAGAATAGTGACCTTCTCTTCGATGTTTGGGGTGGTTAGAGACATGCAGAGAGGAAGAGGATGTACAGGAGGAGATACCCTTACTCTGCATGAGTTATGTCACCATTGCAGGAAGCATCACAAAGTACATGGCAGGCATACTGGCTTGTCTTACTTTGCAAATATGGCCTTTATCCACCTTATCGAGTTGGAAATAATTTTTAAGAAACCTCTTAATTTGAATACAAGGACTCTGTAAAGTCTCTTATATTTGCAGAACCTACTTAATGTCTGTTTTCAAGCATCAAAGGCAAGAAACTATTTAATGTTATATATAACTTCCCTGACTTGCTTTGATTGTCTCTATTGTTGAGGCAGCCCTTCTGCAACTGGAGTGTAAGAGTCTCATCAGATCAGGACTTCAGATCACAGATTTCTTCCTCCTTTTCCTACCCTTTATTTTTTTTTTTTCTGTTTGAGGCAGATCACTATTCATGTTGCAGAATTCCTCAATTTGCTTCCTGTTTATCTGATCTTTGTGTGTTACTGAGGGGGAAAAATTACCATCTACATTGCAGAATTCTAATTACAAAATTTCTGCTGTAGTCTTCAAACTGCATTCAGATAATTTCAAGTATGCACAAGTGGCTGAACACGGAGCCGTCTGAACTAGCAATCAGCTGGCATTTTTAGTTTTGAGCAACCAGCAAATTGAATTGGTAAAATTCATTCTGATGCCAGCAGGGGGGAGTGCTCTTGACTGCTGCTAGTTAAGAGTTTCATTGAAAGTGCAACATAATGGGAAGGGAGTTTAGGAATAAGCAGTCGTGTAGCTCTCTTGATTAACAGGGCTGTTAGGTTGAGAGCCACATTGTTCCAGTACTTCGTGGGGTGATGACAAGCAGGGCAGGGACTGAAGCTCCGTGGTGAAGCTCCTTAGCCTTGCAAAAGGAGAAAGGAGGCGGGGGGAGGAGGGAGAAGTACTGAAGGTAAATTCAGCAAAGAAAAGATGCTGGTAGCCATATTTGTCTGCTTTTCATGTAATTAAAACCTCACTCTCATCATGTTCTCCTCACTGTCAATGACCCTGAGAGTTCAGACATCTGGATCTCTGCAGAGCTGACTCACAGACAGTGAATGCAATGTCACCTTTTTGAAAGCTGTTTATCTGAATTATTCAGATTAAAGATTTCAGAGGTTTGAAGTGATCAGATTTTCTTACTGGCATTTGATGTTATAATAATGTTTGTTTGCAGATAGGGTATATATTCCCTTAAAGACAGCTTAAAATAGCTGTTAGTGCCCTATCAAAATTTAAAATTTAGGTGTTGCAAGTGTGTTTAGGAAATAGGCTAGCTTTTATAAAGTCTAGCTGTCTGGAACGTTATTGTAAAATAACATAAAGAAATATTACGTGTTGAACCTTGAGCTGGCCAAGCACCTCTCTCACCCATGATAAAGGATGGTGATGTCAGTTTATGGTTCTGGTACTGGAAATTATGTCTGTTGTTTTTTTCTTTAATACACTGCTTTTCAATGGAATGCTATGTTATGTATGGGTAGATCAAGTAAGATAAGTTCTTACAGCATTGCAGAATGAAGTCATGGTTGAACACATGGTACCAGCTACGCACTGCCCGAGTTTTTGCTGATACACTGGATTTGAATTTGTAGCTAGAGAAAGAGTATGTTTGCAAATGGTATCATGATCCCTTAGCCATATCATTTAATGGATTATTGAAATTGTTGCCTTGATCCCATCTGATCTGCACAGGTACCTGAATAAGGCTGAAATCACAGAAGGTTTCAATAGTGCTAGAATTCCTGGGACAGAGTTCAGACTGAGCGGGATGGCTCCAGTAGGCAGCAGGTGTCTGGAATCACTGAGGTTTGGCTTGGGACAGACCTAAGGGACCTTGCTCTCTACTCTTTTTCTCCAAGCCAGGATGTGATACAGATACAGTCTGGTCTACTATAAATCCCCTTACCCTCCAAAAGCCAGAGAATGATAGGTAGGTCTTTCCAGTGCCAGTTGATTTTTAATACCTCAAACATTTTCCCAGTGAGTCACATATACACTGAGAAGATGAATATCTGTTCCTAATTTTCTACTTAGGCATTTAATTTTTCTTTCTTTCTGATCTGTAGTATTTCATGTGTGACTTCGGTCTCATTTTTGCAACGTTTTTCCTGGTTATAATGGTAATTTTAAACTCTTACCCTCTCCTGTTAGGTGTTTGCAGACTCTTTTGCCTGTAAAACCACCTAGAGGTTTTGCAGTTTACTCTGTCGTTGTCCAGGTCAGGACTAAGTATATAGAAATTACCTGTAACAAGCACAAGTTATAATTTGACAAAAGACTAGTAATTAATAATATGAGTGAAATGTATACTTCTGTCATCTGGGCTATATTCCCTTGTTACAATAGTGTTACATAAGATAATGTCAAAAGAGATATTAAAGATATGGTAACTTGTGATGTACTCATGATCATGTTCTGTATTGCTCACCTAGTTCTTCTTTAATACCTGTTTTTGTTGTCTCTCTGGATATATGTACTTCCTGTGAGTCACCTTTTACAATCTTAAAACCAGATTTGGTACATCTCCAAGCTGTCTGTCTTGAATGAATTTCTGAAGATAATCATTAGCAGTTACACTGTTTGTCCAGGTAAATTCCTTTGAGGCACTCAAAGGTAAATTTCACCAGGATCTGCTGACCTGAATATATTAAACTTACCACATGTCTTGTAGCTATTTCTTTGTGTTCTGTGGATCGTGCTCCTATAATGCATTTGTCATCTTGTTTCTGAGAATTCTCAGTGTCTGTTTAAAAAGCCAGGGGTCCCTTGCATACAGAGGGAAGTTTGACAAGTACCAAGTGAGCCATGTCTGACTTGAATTGTAGACAACCTGAAATAGGGTCTTGGGAGGGGGATGTATGATCTGTTCCGTTGACCTTAATTTTGAAATAAAAGTCTTTGACCTGTCACAGTTAAAAGAAAAATTTGAAATACAGTCAATGCAAATATTTTTAAGCCTTGTTAAAAAATTCAGACAAGATGCAGCTGGCACCATGTGTTCAACCATGAGTTCATTCTGCAATGCTGTAAGCACTTACCATAGTTGACCTAACCATTCCTTGTAAAGGAAATAGACGTGTACTGCCCTATTCATGGTGAGCAAGCTGAGGCAGAAGGGACCAGAGAAAGCCTTCTCGAACACAAGTCCACCAGTTTGTTTAATAGACACTCTTCCTGCATTTAATGGAGTGCATACAAGAAAACTGTAGATGGAAAATGACTCTTGGCAAAACAGAAATTTTATTAGAAATATCTGCTTTCTATTAAGTTTCTTTTGAGAGAAAGAAGGGACTTTGTGCAGTTTGTCAGTGGAAGGACTTTCTTTCAAAGTTACATTATTGTTTTTTAAATTTTTTTTTTGCTAATCCAAATTTCCAATTTGTTTTCCCTCACACTTGGTAAGAAGAAGCAAGTACCAGTTTGAGTGGCTGACCTCTGCACACGGTCAAGTTCAGATTCTGCCTTCTCATGCTCAGTCCTCGCGTGGTGTTTGCTGGGGCGCTGCCTCAGCCACCAGGAGGTGGGAGCTCCCCGGCCAGGCTGTGCCCATCGGGGTGTGCTCAGCCTTGGGCTGCCCGCTCTGCAAATCTCTGCTTTCCACCCCTCTGAGCTTCATGGCACTGCTCCTCTGGCAGGGGAAATGAAGAAAAGGAAACTGATGTGATGTGGGAGAATAGAAAGCTGGCCGTCAGCCTGTGGTTAGGACTGCATTGACCAAGGCTTTGCAGTGTGTTCAGTGAAGACAGGGCAAGCAGAACTTGGCTTTTGTGGGTTTTACAGTTCTCTCTGTTTCCTGAGTTACTTCGTAGAATTTTTCCATAATTAGCAATATGTCAGTTGAGAGTAATGATTTGGCCTCTTGCTAGGACAGCCTCAGGATTTGTAGCTTCATGTATTAAAACAAATTAAGAATATTTAAGCAGCCAGTGCATTTTCTGAGTTGCTGTGTGCTCACTGATGGCCAGGTGTATCTGCCTTTCTCCAGCTTCAAAATAAATGGTTTAATGATTATGTGCTGTTTCAAAACAGAAAATGGGAGGGACCTTTCTCTATTGTTTTACAGACCTGATTAGCACTCTGAAATGTGTTCCTCTGTGATGGGAGACTACATGATGGCTAAAGGAGTTTAAATAATGTTTGTACATTAATGAGACATTGTTCTCAGGAGCCTTTTGCAAGGTGTGGTTTTGGATTTATCAGAAGAGCTTTTTTTCTGTTTTCTTCTCATCATCCCACACCCCCCATATCTACTTTTGGGTGGCTGAAGTACAGTGATACTGGAAGTAGAAAAGGGAAACAGATTTCCAAGTACATAAGTGTTTTCCAGATCTCATGGCAGCCCACCAGTCTTCACTCCTATCGCTATTTTTGCATGAAATATGACATATCATATTCTCCTCTTGTTTTTCTGTTTTTAATGGTTTTCTGGGTGAGTTTTTATTAATTTTTTAAAATTATTATTATTAAGTTTATTTTTTTTCTTAATTTTGCAAGTTTGGACCTAGAGTCTTAGCCAGGATGCTAACAACTGGACTTCTAAAAGTAAAGGATTAAAGTCTGATCTACCAAATTGGAAATGTTTTTTGTTTATCAAAAAAATTGCATTATTTCTTTTACTTTATTCCTTTTCAGTTTTCTATCTAAAAGCTGTAGTTGTAAAGAAATGTGATAAAACAGTAGATGTGTATTACTGTACTGATCATCCTCAATTTTCATTTATTTTCCCTAAAGCTCTCTTCTCAGTTTTGAGATTGGAAGGGTTACATTTAGGGAGAGAACACTCCCACAGATCAAGTCTTATGAGCATCTAATTTTTAAATGAACAGGAGCACAGAACAAAAAATCTACCTGGGAACTTCATTCATGTTAATTCTTTTTTAAGAAATAAATTTGGTTCTTAATTGTTAATTAGGAAAAGTGGATATATTGGAAAAAGTATAAGATAATGTTTAACTAACACATACATTAGTTCTTCACACTCTTCCATACTGTTGCTTTTTGCAGTCCTGGACACACATAATTGCAGTGTCATCCATTAAGAAAGAAGCTTTCAGATGAAGAAAGGGTGGGAGAAGGATATTTTCTTGTACTGTAAGCTGTTAAAGATAGGGACTTTCTTTTGCCTCAGGAAATGGTGCTCTGCCCTTGTGCAGTTCCTTCATTGTTTTAATGCAAAGAAGTAATGGCACTGTTAAGAATAATCTGTTTTATCTGTGCCTCTGAGTCTGAAGTCATCATGTGCCACTGGAAGGCAATAGAAAAGCTGTGCTGTGTATAACTTTAGCATCATTTGGCAGAATGACTGTAGGATTGTGTTTGTGCTGTGCAGATTTTAAGAGGATACGTTCTTGGCTGATTGCTGGGTTGCTGGCTTGGAGAAACAGTTGACTGCTTTTTGTCCTTGACTACAGTCTTCAATTTGCCTGGTTTTGCTAGTTCTTCTAGATCAGTCAACAACAACAGCAGTCTTACCCTAATTTAATGTTTGGCAAATGCTTCTTGCACAGGCCTGTTCATTCTAAAATGGTGGTAAATGTGCTCCCCAATACAGTATTATTGAAATGCAGCAACTGTGACACTGAGCACAGTGTAGGACAACCCTGCCCAGCAGTGTGGAGCAGGCATTTTAACCTGAAGGACCTGGGCACTGCCCTTGGGAACAGGGCCAGGAACTGTACAACAGAGGGAGAGACTGAGGGTTTCTCATCCTCACATCTCAAATGCATTAAGGTGTATTCTATACAATCTTTACATACATTGCTCTTCTATTATTTCTTCTGGCTTTTGTCTCTCCAATTTTCATGGAACTACCAGGCCTTTCTTCTGACAGGTGATCAAATAATTGGATCACCAGAATACTCCTGTGTTCAGTTCATTGTGCTTGTCTTGGAAACTACTGGGGATCACTGCCTCATACCATGTTTGTACTGTGCTCTTGCAGCAGATTCAGGTGTCAAATATTAGTGCTGTTAAGCAGGTTAATGTCACTTTGTCAAGAGCTCAAGTAACCCCTAATGAAGCTTTCTCTCTTTCCCTCTGCAGGTGGTAAGTCGAGTGGCAGCTCAGCAAGGATTTGACTTGGATCTTGGATACAGGCTACTGGCAGTATGTGCAGCCAACAGGGACAAATTCACTCCAAAATCAGCTGGTAGGAAAAGCTTTTTTGATGTATTGTTGATTCTCAGATGATGATATTCTGTAAAAAATGCTACCTGTGACTGTCTTGCGTTCTGTAAAAAAAACAAACCAGAAGCGAACACGTATTTGGTGCTTATAGCTCTGTTGCTTTTAGCATTTCAATGGCATGCTCTTCTGAGGATACGTGACTTTGGAAATTTATGTTTTCCCCAGCTAGAGCTGTTTGTTGCCCTATTTGATCTCATGGATGAAATGCTGCTTCCAGAAGCACAGATGTTTAGTAATTTCATGGTGGGAATGAACATACTCAGACCCCTCTGTCTTGGTAAACCATTGATTTTCTGTCATGTGTCAACCTCTAAATCTTTCACATCTGTTCTGCACTCCCTGGTATATCTATTGCAAAACTCATACTCCTTGACTTCATGTGCCTGTGCAAATAAGTACCATGGTTCCTTGTACATCTAGTCCTTAGAATTACAATTTTGAGCCAAGAGTAGGTAGTAATTCTAGTGCTGTAGTAACAAGTAGCCATTTTTCCAGTATTTTACAGCAATAATCTGTTACAGGTCTCTGATCAAGTAGCAATATTTGATCGTGATGTATTGCCATTGCTCCTTCTAGAGATGTAGAAAATGCACTTAAGGGTCTTTCTGCTTCTCACATGTTCGATTTAACTGGAGCATTTAATTCTGGTTCTCCTTTTCTTAGCTGATGAATGTCAACATAATGTTCACTGGCTTGGAAAACAGGAAGATAATTGTTTCATTCCAGACTGAGTGTGGATAACTTTTCTGCTTAGTACTAAACTGGTATGCAGTCCTCATTTTGGAATATCAGGAAAGGTTACCTTCTTCCAAAACAATAACTTTTGGCCAACTGATTGGGTGTTAATATTTCTTTTCATGTTGCTTTTCAGTTTTTATCAGCCCAAACATGGCTACCTTTTGTCCTAAGTGTTCTAAGCAGTTCCTCATGCAGAAGTGGCTTTCACATCAAAGCATATTCACTGGACTTACTGTTTGATTTTTTTGAATGTGAAGGAACCATTAATCTTACTAAATGTTGAATAAGCTGTCTGATTTTCATCCAGGAAAACTGTGTGGAGGATAAAACGTTCTGTTGACCAAGCACAATGTCTCTTTTTTCTGACTTCCTATTAAGTTTATCCATTAGTTAGCTATCACATCTCTTCTTGGTTGTTTGGTTTTGTTTGTTTTTTTTTTTAAAGTTTATCAAGGAAGAATTTCCAGCTATGACAGCATTAAATTTTCTTTAAAAATTTAATTTTTCCCCCCTCTTACTAATTCTTCCTGATGTGTCTCTCCATCAGTGTGTTAGAGGAGGTGAGGTGGAGAGTCAGATGTTGCAGTTCTTTTCCTTTAGGGCTCACTGAGGGAGTAGACTTGAGAACTGCTGGTCAGTCATCATGGTCTAGAAAAACCCAATGTCAGTGTTTGATTTCTACCAGTAATTACTTCTTTTGAGGAACATATGTGAGGTTTCTTTTTAACTTAGTGCTCTATACAGAGTTCACTCTTTCCCTTTTTAATTGATAGAATACAGGGAAAGCTGGTAAATCACATGCTCTTCACTTGATATATTCTAAAACTCTTCTCAGTCCTTTACTTCCTATTTCTCAGTTGTATATAGAAGTAATTTATTTTCAATAACCTTAAATATCTGGTTTCACAACTACTTTGGTTTTACTGTGTGTACAGTTGTTTTGCCAGGTCTTCCTGGGGTTTCATCAGGCCCATCTACACTATGCATTTTGTGCTCTTACTATCTGTGTTAAATACTCACATTTTGGGGCATACCATAACATATTTTGTGAAATTTCCCATGTAGCCCCTGCTCTAAGGAAGTCACATTCACAAAGGGGGTCTGAGAGCTACATCCTTGAATAGGCAGCTTTGAAAGATTGATAGACTGGGATTACAAATGTGAGGTCATTTCAGAACATACAGACTTGTTTTAAAGGGTTATTTTCCACATCAGAGTGCATTAATATTTGCTGATTTCTCGTACAGCAGTGGCTCTGCTCCTTCATTCAGTTTTGGTTAAAATGTTGAGCTTGTCCTTTGCTTTGCTTGTAGAGAGTGTGCTTCATTGAAAGCTGCTTTTTGTGACTTGCTTAAGTTGTTGTCAGGGATGCTTGCAGGTTGTTATGAGAAACAACTCCTGTTTTCTTTTGTATCTAATGAAAGACACCTTCAGCACTTCTTCCAGTCACATTCCTGCAGAAATCCCTGATGTAGATATCAAATGGCATTAATTTTAATGAATAAGAATTTGTTTTTCCCTTCCTCCAGGCTTAAGGGGAATTTACAATGGTTTGCATTCATTCCTCCAAGTATGAATTTAATGCTGCCAATGGGATCGCTCTGGAAACATTTTTAATCCATGTTGTTTAGTGTCTGACATTCTTAAATGCTTGGAGAAAAAAAAAGACTTTCTAATTAAAACATATTTGAGTAGGTGAACATTGGGGAAAATAATTGCACCAAATCCTTTCAAGGGCCATCCACTGTTGGTACCTCCTTACAGCTGGGGACAAGGCTTGTTGAGGGATGTCCTGCAGGCTGGGAGCCTGGAGGAGGCTGGCAGTGGTGGCTGGCAGCCTTGGCAGCTCTGCTGTGTGGAGCAGGTGGAGCCCTGCAGCCCAGTGTCCCTCAGGTCTGCTGGATGGCACAGATGCCTGACCCAGTGTAACCAGTATCCTGCTCCTGTTCCCCAGAATTCCCACCCTAAGCTCATTCAGGGAGCTCTCTGGCAGAAGAGCTGTTGCTGGCATGGCTTCTTTCCTGTTTGACTGCTCCCTGAGCTGTGTCTCTGCGGGGCCCCAGGAGAGTCAGGGTCCCCATGGCAGTGCCTGGGGATCTCACTTATCCCTGATGGAAGTGGGCTGGAGCCTGAGGCTGGAGGGCAGAGCATCCAGCTGCCAAATTGGCTCAGCTCTGTGGGAAAACCACCCCTTGGTTCTTGGAAACGTCCTCATGCTGTTTCATCCCAGCTGGTTTGAGCTGTTCTGGTGGTGCCTCCCTGCTAAGCTGGAAGGAAAGGTGCAGATGGCACAGCAGAGTCCAGGCAGGCATGGGAGGAGGCAGGGAGGGCAGGAGGCTGCAGCTGGGTGGGGCACAGCCTCAGCTGGGGAAGGGCAGGGCACCTGACCAAGAGCTGTCAAGTCCTTGGCTTCTCCCATCCAGGATTGTTTGGTGTTGCCAAGACAGTGTTTGATATGCTTTTTGGTGTTGTTTTACTTGGTCATTGAGATAGTTAGCAATTAGCTAATACAAATGGTTTTGGAGAATGCCTAGGGGGGTGGTACATGCAGCATGAAAAGTATTAATAAGTTGCCCTGTGTGTTTTTAAATAGAAATGACGATTTAATGACTGTGCCTTTTGTCTCTGCTTTCTGGTGTTTGTACCTGAAATAATAGCTGCTGCCTTTTATTCTTCCAGCCTGTGCTGCTGCAGCAGGGCAGCAGCCTCAGCAGGAGGTCAAACACAGCATTTCCCACCCTGAAGACAAATGACAAAGCCTTTAGAAATATATGTGTCTCTTTTGGTGACAGCTGCTCCCCAGACCTTCCACTGCAAATTCCTTTGCCTTGTTGTGACACCTATGGGGAATGGCCCAGCAGGTTGGCTGCCTGCTCATTTGCTTCCAGACTGCAGAAACCTGAGTTGCTCTTAGTATGTGAGTGCATAGGTGTTTATGTATTCTGGCTTTTCTTCCTTAAACCTGAATCCTTTCTCTCTGAACAGTGTTTGCTTGGACATTTTTGCTTGGACATTTTCTTAACATATCTGATGCTTTTGTCCTTCCTGTAGAAGATTTTAAGTCATTTGGTAGCTTTCTTTTAACTGTTCAAATAAGGTGGAGTTCAGCAGTTAAAGTGTTTATTAAAAAAAAATAGGGGGGCTGGAAGAGAAAGAGAGAGAACAATTTTCTGTTCTGAGTTGGTTTTTTTTTAAGGTACTTTATCGAGCTACTGAACTTCATGGCTCTTGTAGCTACTTTTCTAGTTTTGCTTTTGTCAGGAGGCCAAGCTGAGGCCAGACAAGGGGACGACAGGATGAGATCATACAGGGAGCATTGTCAGAAAAGGACAGTGTTCACTATCTCTGTAAAGAGAGAGAGGAAGGAAGAAGCCTGAGGGCAGAATTGTGCAGAAAAGGTACTTTAGCAGGCACTGAGCAGCTACAGCAAAAAAATGCTGTGATAGCTTGGACGGGCAGCCAAATGTTGGCTGTTTGATAGCAGAAATAGCAACCTTTTTTGATATCACTTTGCTTTCAGTCCCTTAGGCTGTGCTTGGTGTGCTTCTGATTTCACTTCTCAAGAGCAGTATTTACTTAATAGTCTTGATTTATATGAAGTATGCACTAAAACGTCATCGTATTTGTGGACTCTATATTATGGGGGTTTTTATTTCTTTAGCTTGAGTCTTTGTACTGAAGCTGTGATATAAGAGGGCTGTTCTTGTGAGTAGAATGCCAAAGCTGTAATTAAATTGGGCCCTGGGTTAACAGGGGTATTTGCAGTGAGAGTGCTGGCAAATGGAGGTGTTAAAACATTACTGGACAAGATACTGAGACTGAAGGTACGTCCTGATCAGGATACATTTTCAAAGCAATAGTAGAGATTGGGAAAAGAGTATTTTGGTGTATTATCAAATCAAACTCCCAGAAATTATGTAAAAGGAGAGGAGAAATGATGCCATAATGTGAATGAATAAAAAGGTAGAAAGTAAGGATAACCTCTAGATCAGGGGGGACCATAGGGCTAGATTAACGCTTTTACTAAGTTTCCAGTAATAATGTTCACATTATCTGTGGAGGCAAGGCAAGGTGGCTAAAAGGATTACAAGTATAGAATAGAAATTACTCCAGCCAAGGCTGATGGCATCCCTCCAGCTTGAAGGGACCAAATGATTGACAGGCCTGTGTTAGGAAAGAAACAGTATATAAATTGTCAGTCTCATGCCTCACACCAAAGATTTCCAGCAAGTCAAGTCAAAATGGTCTTATACGACTGGAGAAGAAATGCAGATGCTGTATCTGCACTTAGGAAAGTGGCTGATAAGAATAAGTAAGCAGCTTTATGAGAGCAGCATAAAAGCTTGGGTTGTTTGTGAAGTGAAAGCTGAGCAGAGTTACAAAATGTATGTAAATACTAACAAATGAACAACTCAGAACAAGAAGAGCTATTGCACTACAGTACGGTATTGACACAAAAACATAATGCTGTAAATTGAATAAAACACTGAAATAGGTGGGGAATTCAGAATTATTAGGGTAGTTCCATTTAAAAAATATTTTCAGCTAGAATGACAGTGGAGAGGGATGGAGCAGAGTAAAGGAAAATGTAAAAGTGAAAGAGCCTTTTTAAAGATAAAATTCAGTGTATGAAATTGTGTAATGTGGTTCTTGATGTAGCTGGGAAGCTGGTTAAGAGCCTTTTATCTGTGTTGTCCTAAATTTCTGCTACGTTTCCATGCACATACCTAATCCATTGGTAGTTAAAGTTGGTGTCCTAAAACCATCCACTTGACAATTCTCATTAAAATAAAGGTATTATTTTCTTTCAGCTGATACCTTCTGAAACAGCTTTTGATATTGAAAACTGACTACATTTCAGGTGATCTCTAAGTTCACTTCCCTGCTCTTAGCACAGATTCTCACTATGTGCTCTTGTCTGCTTTGTTCTCAGTTTTGTAGTTCTTTATTTTTGAAGCAAGGATAATAATATGCCTTCCATCTCACTTTTATTTATCTCATTTAATAAATTCAGTCTCATGCAGTACAGAATATACCTCTTCCTCTGTAGGTAGTTATGCAGTGCAGCAGAGCCATGGCTTCAGCTGGGACACTTTGTTGTCATACAGATAAAATAATTCTGTTCTGGCACATATATTGGCAGGATACACCTTTGTTGCAACTAAGTCTTTCTTTCCTAATGATTTATAGTATGGATACTACAAATAAATGAGTAATTAAATCTTAATTCATTTAGATTGTGGGGTTAGTCGTATTAGTTTCACTTAATGAAGTTGATGGGTCATTCACTCAGTGAAGTTGAAGGGCAACTTCCCTTGACCAAAAGGAAGCAGTCAGTAGAGCTGCTTGGTGGCAAGCAGCATGAATTCAGGTGTGTAGTCTCTGGCAGCCAGTTTAGGTTGGCTGCAGAAAAGGCACACTGGGCTTCACCCATTTGTCCCACCCATGAGTTCACTCAGAGCAAAGCTCTGTCAGACCTGCAGTTTGGCAATTATATCTTGTACCTTGAGCCTCTGTCAGGTTGGCTTGACGCATGGCAGACATGTCAGTAGTCAGCTCTCCAACATGTTGAGGTTAAGAGCCTGCAGAATGAGAAGCTTTTCCCCAATGGGCCTTATTTGTTTGGGTTGTTCCCTTCCTGAAAGGTGTGCTCCTCATCCGTTTGATCTGCCTTCTGCTCATGGGAAACATGATCATACTTGTGTCAGATTTTCATTATCCTCCTAGTAGTCAAGCAACTCCTCTTCATTTTCACTGGGAGCTTGAGGACCTCATAACATATGATAGGTAGATAGGTATTGTTTTGGTGAAAATTCAGTTCATTTTTGGCATTCACTGTTCTGCTGTACACTTGAACACCTCTGTTTATAAAAGAGGTTGCATGGCTGAGCTGCTGCTTCTTTATTCTGACTAGCCAAAATACCAGGTGGTGTATCTGGCCTGTTCTTTTTGACATTTCACTGGTCCTTGTTACCATGGTACCAGTTCTGACTTTGAGAGATGTCACAGTAAAACTGTTGCCAGGTTGGAACATTTTTGCTCTAATGCCTTTATTATAGCACTTAAAGAAATTGTGGACACTCAGCTACAGCAACAAGCTTGCTCTGCTGTTTTCTTAGTCTGTGCCTTGGATTTCTTGAGGCTGGTACTTACCTGAATGCTGAATGCTCTCTTTGCAGCAGATTTGGTGTGTGGTGCATTAACTTATGCAATTCCTGGGAAGAATCTTTCCCTAAAGTGTGCAACACACTTCCACTTGGACTGGAACTGGCATTCCCCAGAGAAGACTTCTGTTGATCTCCATCAGTGTTTTCTGTCTTCTGCTTCAGGGATTCCATATGTGCTGAGAACAGCTGAAGATTTGGTAGTAGAGACAGCTTAGGTCTTGGTCTGGGTGTGAATTTTGATTTTTCATTTTATGTTGTTTTGAGTAACTTCCCTCTGAAGTTGAGGTAAGTCACAAATGGCATGTTAGAGGGGAGGCAGCTGTGAAAGCCTACATATATTCATGGGAGAGAAGAAAGCAAACTCTTAGAAAGGCATTTGCCCTTTACGAGTTCCCTTTTCTCAGCTTACAGCAAGCAGTCCCAAGCTTGTTTCCTTTTGAGCTGCAATGCCTCCAAATGTCCCTCAGTGCCAGTGCTCTCTTGTTAGCCTGTGTGTCTTGGAGGCATTCAGAGGAGTTTGTGAGGAGTCCAGCTGTGAGAACAGTTGCACAGCAACATCCATGGGGCTTCCACTGGGAGCTTTTGTGCTGCTGGAGGGCTGAACCACGAAAGCATGAACTGTGTGAATAGATCAGATCATCAAGCTCCAAGAACAGCAAGTTCACTTCCTAAATGCAATTCAGATTCCACTGCTCACATTTTCAGATCCAGCCCTAATTCCTCCAGGCTCATATGCAGCATGGAGTCAGCCTGTTAAAAAAAGTTCTTGCTCTGAGTGCTCTAGACATGATACTCTGAAAAACACAATGATTAGTAGGTAAGATGTTATATGTAGTATTTCTCTTTAAAAAGAGATTTCCATAGATAAAGTTTTGAAAAAATGTTTCTATTTCATCTTTTCTGATGCTCCTATTTAAGCACACCTGTTAAAGTGTGCTGATAGCACAGTATTTGGAAAAGTTTTATGTGATACAATACATTTATTTAAATACCTGTGAAGAATAAACAAAAAACCGTAAAGATTCATCATCAGAGATAGTTATAATTTCTATCAGTCTTTGTGCAATTTCGTGTGAGGGGATTCAAGAAGAAAGACCACAGAATAAAGGAAAATTGATTTGAAGAGAATTCTTAAGTAATATCTTCCCAAAAAAATGCATATTGTTCCTTATAACATGAGCTGTTTTTCTGAGAAGTTCAGTAGAAGTCAGTATGTTCATGTTTGATGAGGCTTTTGGATTGTTTCCTTTTTATGGATTGGTTTTGCCTCTACCTGCTTTTTCCAGTAAAACATGTAAAGAAAACCATCAGATTTGCTTTCATCTGCAGGTTTTCTGGATGCCAAGGTAAATAACTCCCTTTTAATTTTTTTGTATTCTGGTGAAAATGCAACAGTACACATCATTGTGAGACACTTCTGTGAATATCCCCATAAATCCAGACTTTATTCCTGACACTTCCATGTAAGGTAAATCATGCTTTGTAGCAGATATCAGTAACACTTGACTTGAGGAATACATGGAAGAAATAAGATGTTCCTCATGAAGTTTAGTAGCTTAGCAATAATAAACTCCAAAAGGTGTGACTCTAACTTGAAAAATAAGTTGGTTTAAATCTCATTTTTGACCCAAACCAGGCTTTTAGGAAAGTCTGGGTGTCAAGCCCAACAAACTAATACATGACATTGAGTGTGTCTCTACTAAAAGACTTTGTATAGCTGCAGTTGGTTTTGGGGCTGAAGCTCATATATAAGATTTCCTTGTGTGATGGAAGGATGAAGTGATTGAGCATTGAGATGCCTGGATATTGTAGAGTCCTAAGGAAATCTCTTTGACTCTTACCTGTCTAGTAGGTATCTCAGTCGTGTATCTGCTTTGCTGCTGTATGTATTTCTTATGTGCACTGTTACAAAGAACCAGTGTTCCTTCTTGTTTTTTATGAACTCAGTATCTACTCAACTTCTGAGATTCACTCTCAGCAAAACTTAAATCAGTAGCATTTCATGCAGAATGTTGGCTCCTATGAAATATGTGATCAAACTAATGAGTAATTCAATCTCCTTCCATATATTCCTTATTTCTTTGAGAAATGCCTGCACTTAAGGTGTGCTGGGGCTACTAATTTCAGTGGATAGAAAAAGTTACAATTTTTTAAATCCTGCCTGCCTTGTGCTGTTGTTTCCCAAAGCCCTGCTTAGGGCTCTGTAGATTCTAACCTGCAGACACAGACATCGATCCTTAGTTTCAGGTTCACAGAATGGTTTGAAATGTGCATCTTCTAAAGCAAGTTCTCAAGGGAGGCATAAATTTAAACATTTTTAAAGGCAAGTATGACTGACTTGCCTCTGAACTCAATAATAGGAAGCTGAACAGGAGTTGCTCCTGAGGAAATAAATTGAACAGTGAACATCTGTGTACAAAGCAGGGCATTTGTTTCATGTGTGATAGTTTCCCTTATGACTGCCTAGTCAGACCCAAAAGGCATTAATCTTGCTCACTCTGGAAGATACTGTCTTTCCATCACTGAAAAAACAAAATGAAATTATTTAATGTATTTACTACAGAAGCAATTTCAATTAAGGCAAAGAACCAGAGAGACCTCTAAGTTTCCAGTGTGAAAAATGAAGCACTGCTGGTCTAAAATAAGATTGTGAGAGGTTAATTGCCAGAAATTTATAACAGTTGCTGTCTCCCAGTAGGAATGTTGTAGTGGACCTAGTGGTCCTTGAAAAGCTACGTACCATTGCGGGCAGTAAAGGGATTTTGCTTTGGATGTTTTCTAGTACAACCAAATGTGTTTGAAATAATAAGCAGTAGCTACAGTAACTGTCCTGACCAAAGCAAAAGCAGCGAGGTACTGGAATTGTGTCAGTGTTGTGCTGTCTTGAGCAAAAGCAAAGATTTGGGTAGGTCTTTGTTAGACCCAAAATTGTGCAAGCCTCCTTTCTCTGTTCTGTTACAAAATCTAGCATGTCTTACAGGGCAGTAAATTGATTTTAAATTCTGATTTAAAATTTTATGCAGTTTAGCTAATTAGACATTCAGCACCTAAGATGAGCTGGAGAAGAGCTAGACTGACATTTTGGTCTAACAACTGTCAAAATGGAAGAAAAAAAAAATGTTCCAAAAGAGAGAGATACTTTTCATTTCTTTCAATGTGTGGAAAAATAATAGGTAAAGACAGAGTCTTTGATTGGAGGAAATTCAGTGTTCATTTGATTTTTTGTGGCCAATCATTGCTCCCAGCTTGCAGTGATCAAGGAGCGGAAGCTCCTCGGCCAGGGTGGTGACAGCACAGTGTGACAGCTGTCACTCAAGGAGCTCCTGTCTCTGAGCCACTGGGTCACATCAAGGGCATTGTGTGAAGCTGTGTGCTTGGTGTGGGGTCTTGCAGGTGCAGTTTGTGTTAATTGGGGTGGGGCTGTGATTAGGGGCTCATCCCCCATGGGCACAGCTGTGAGCAGCAGGTGAATCCCATTGGAGCTGACGAGCCATGGAGTGCCCAGGGGCACTGAGCAACCACCAAAGGGAGCAGAGGGCACACAGGTGCAGTGCATCAGCAGGAGGGGATTAAAGGCTGGGCTGAAGAACAAGAGGGGCAGATGCTTGCAGTCTTCTGAAGTGGAATGGTGTTACTCTGTATGGGCAGATGCCTGAAGCCCTCTGATGAGGTATGGTGTTACTCTGTATGGGTTGGAGCTTTCTGATATTTTATGGTGATACTCTGTGGATTGTGGCCATCTGGACTGTGGCATATGCTGCAGCAGGGTCTGGGCACTGATCTGCCTTCTAGAGAATCTTGATAGATGGGTGCAAGGAAACGTTGTCCTGTTCTGTGTAAGCAGGATCAGCCCTGTGCAGAATCATTCACTGCCTGTAAAGGGACTGAAAGGTGGAATGAGAAACAAGAGTAATGTTTGAGAGCAAAGTTCTCAAGCCAGTGACACAAAGCTGGTGGATCATCACACCCCTGCTGGGGGCTCATTGGGATCCTTTGGTGATTGATTACCAGTGATATTTTGAGATATCGCTGACACACACCAAAATTCAAACATTTTGTGACTTTACTGCCAATTTGAGAACCCAAGCCCTGTGTCAGGGCAGAGAAGTCAGCTGAGCAGAGCTCAGGAGCCAGTCTTCCTGTGGAATCCTTGCTGGGAGCTATGCTTCAAACAGACCTCAATCCTTTGGAAGGACTGCAGAGTGGTTTTCGCTGTCCCTGTGGAGCAGCTATGTGTGCAGAGGCATGTCAGCAATTTTTCCTTCTCTTTGATTGCAATATGTGTTGTACCAAACACTGAAGGTAATGTTAGAAAAGCAGAGAGGGGAAATCCTAACTTCCATGTCTGGCTTGGCACAGTCCCTTTAGTTCAGTCAGCATTACAGACTGCCAGGCCTCTGCAGTTGAAGGTATCTGCTGTGTTCTTCTTATTTTCTTGTTCTGGTAGAATTCACATCTTCATACTTCAGTGACAAATCTATGCTTTCACTCAGATTGAGTGCAAGAGCCAGAATTTCCAACCCTGGGATGGATTATATTTTCAATTCTAGGGAGTAGGGCAAATGTATTTGCCCCACATGTAAGTAAATCTTAGGTTTAGTCAATCATATAATCCTAAACTCTGTAGAAGGGTGGTGACCTTTAAGGATTGTCTTCAAAAAGCCACACTGATATGTGGCTGACAAGTCTCAGAGTGATACAAATCACTCTGGAGGGGAGTTTTGTAGAGAAAAGAAGATGACAAAACTAAACTAAGGATGTGGAAAGACTATGAGCATATATGTGTATCTATTGTGAAGTAAATACATTTGGACTGTGGTTTGAAAACATACTGGAAACTTGGAATAGTCAGTTATGAATTAGATGCATTGCCCCATGAAAAGAAACTTTATTCTGAAGGTGCCATTTAGTCTACAAGAGTGAAAAAAATGTTTGTATTGGATCGTTGTTCTGTTGCTGTGTTTATTTGCAATAAGTGATGTTTTTATCTGACTCTTGTCTCTCTGTCCAAAATTCTACTTATCATGAGGTCAATAAAGCTAAAAAGGTTGCAGAGAGATTGAAAAATTAAAACCATGCATGAGAAAGCTCATGTCTGCAGAAATAGCTGTCTTACATAGCAATTTTGGAGTTACTTTTTAAGGTTCTATGCTGAGAAAATTATTTGTTAGTGATGAAATACTAAGCCTCTTCCCTGGAGAAAAAGCCTCGATTGCTGTGTACAGGATGGTGAGATACTGTAGATCCAGTGTTTTCAGTGTGCCCAGACCAAACATCATCTGTCCCACACAATAAACAGTGCCCATTCTTTTGGCAGCTGTTTGTATGTTTTTAAAGCAGTAGAACAGTAGAGATGACAGAGCTGAAATAGTTTTATTCCTTTTACTGATGCAGCAAAAAGAAACAGAGCAAAGATGAGCGAGGTCACACTATGGGAGCAGAAGAAATGGACAGCAAATGCCTGTTCTGCCTGTAGAGTTGGCAGATTTCAGACAAATGAGTTACTGTGGGTGAGGCTGCACCTTAGGATAAAAATATAAATTTTAGAATTAAAAAATCTATTTTTGTCCAGGGAAACCCAATGTGCTAATTCAAAATTGAAATTAATGGGGATGGATAATGAAGTTTTGTGATATCTGCAGGTTCTCCTTATGGCATGTGCAAGTTAATAAGCAAATAATACCCTCAAACCCAAAATTACTAGCTAGATAGGGTTTTTCTACTTCTCCTTCAATCCCAATATGTCACCCTCTCTCAACACACTAAATGACTTGGAAGAAATTGATAGTAGGTTTTAAAAGAACTGACACTTGTCACTTAGAGCATATTGCTTTAATAATCCAGCTGGGACATTCTTATTCTGTGCTTGTGTCTCCAGATACACTCATGAAGTAGATACATAGTTGATTTCTTTATATTGCCAGCTTTGTCTTCAGTTTTAATTTGAGGCTGGACCTTTTTAAACTTTCTTCCAGTGCTCTTTTGACAGCAGAAATTTAGGTATGTGACAACAGATTTTGAGTAAATGCTGGATGAGCCATCTTGCTGCATGCACACATTTGTGGGTAGGGTTTCTGAAAAATCCTGAAATCAGTGGGATTTCAGATAGGTGTTTTGTAGAGACCCATTGGTATTTTAGCTGTGTAATTATCAGCAGAAGCTCTGTAGACCAGGACTGTGATGGATGACAGTGCCTTCAGCACAAATGCTCTTCGGGGTTCCTTGTTTGAGTAACTCTTCCTGCAGTGTGTTTCATACTGAACTCAGTTCTTGGTTTTCCTTCTGTTTTCCTCTTCTTCTTGCACTGCTATATCCTTCTAAAGCCACCTTTAACTGTAGAATGCCTACAGTTAATAATGGCTGTCATGTATTCCAGGTTTAAAAGGCCATAAATGTGGAAAAATGGGCCAAAATAGCTGAGTTAAAAGGCTTGTTAAAGATGCTATCTGTGTGCTGAATCCAATTTGTGGGCATGTTAAAAGACATCAGATTTTCCTCTAGAGGTGTTTAGCAGAAATGCCTTGCAGAAGCTGAATCTTTGATCTTGCTGTTTTGCTCTGGTGTGCTCTGGATGTCCCTCACTGACTTTTTACGTCAGGGACTTGAACCTTTATTTTGATGACTGGATCTGTGGTGTTCTTCATTCTCCATGCAGTTTTGGTATTTGGCATTTTTTGTTTGCTTTGGTTTGGTTTTGTTTATTTGTCTTGATTTTTTAAATTAATTTCATTCTTTACTATTTTGTGATTGTTTTTACATGACCTTAAAATATCCCAGATTTTGGGACCTAAAGGCCATCATTCAAATGAACAAATAAGACCTTTACAGCAGGCTCTTACACATTGCAAGAACTAACAGCATTGCAAAAGGATTCCTATGTAAGTTTAATTTCTCTGTGAAATAGCTGCTTTCTTGTCAATTTTATTTGTAGTGTGTGAAACACTACTTTTAACTCTTTATAGAAATGGAAAAAAATTCTATCTTGTAAAAAAAGAAAAAAATAAGAAGGACTGCCCCACCACATGTTCTTCAGCCATGAAACTCTCATTATTCTGGAAAGCACTTAGGTCTGTGCTTATTTTTTGAGACATGCTCAGCTTCTTTCTGCATGTCATGACTGAAGATGAGTTGTTCAAGTACATTCCTGAACCAGAACCTTAGCACTAATCCTTCAGTCACTGCAAAGAATAAATGAGGGGCAAAGACAAAGGGCCAAATTAAAATCAACGAGATTCTATTCAGATGGGCTCTGCTTCAGCAAGCACATATCTAATTATAAGCACAGAAGTAGGCTCACTGACGTCAGAGTTAATTAAACTGCTTAAATTTAGGCACATGCTTAAATTCTTTGCTGAATCAGTATTTTTGAGCCAGTGAATAATAGGACAGCGTTGCTGGTCCAAAGCATGATTTTTGTGGGTAGGAAGGAGTTGAAACTCCCCCTTTCTTCCATCAGTTCTTCTGAGGTCTGCCTGCTGGCATTTTGAGTCCCAGCAGTGAAGGAATGTGTCAACATGGTAAAGTTGGTTAGAGTGTTTGCTAACAGTACCCAAACCCAACAGCTGGATCTCTAGTACTTTTAAGGAAGGTATCTTTCCTCCATGTGGTGTGTTCTGCAGTATGGCAGGACTATGCCCAGCACAGTAATCATGCCAGCTTTGTGTTTTTCTGATGCCGCTTCTATGACATTAATTCCTTTGTCCAGTATCTGAAAGGGAAATTACTAATTCATTTTCATAACAAAAAAATGAAGAAAAGGTCTAGACACAAGTGTTGAATGAAGAGTGTCTGACATATAGGAGCAGTTTCAATTCCCTTGATTTCACAGATTATTTTAGTTTATGATGGCATAAATAAATAAGCTATTATTTGTTGCTCTTGGATCATTAAGGGCCTAATAAGAATTTCCCCTGTAGGAGTATGAAGGACAACATGATACTTCTCACAGAGAAGCACACATGGGAATTTCAGCCACCTTGTGTATAAGAGCTGGGGCTGGTTGTGAGCTTTTAGCTATAGTCCCTGCCTAAGTAACACAGTAGAGTTGCCCTGATGTAGTAGCAAGGGATTAATCAAGGAAGTGCACTCCAAAAGATCAGATTTCTTGTACTTGGTAAAACTCACACCATGGGGACTTAGAGTCTGCAAGAGAAGCTAATTGAGTCATCAACAGGAATAAGTTCAAGAGAGAAAAGCAAGTAAGAGAGCCAAATAAATCTAGAGTTGTGTTTTAGATGGTATTCAACATTTTGTTAATGTGTACATTGCCTACTAATCCCTTTTACCTGGTGCATGAGTCTAAAGCTTAATTTCATCTTCATTTAGATTCCAGAAAATGACATGTATTAATTTATGTTTTCATATATTTGTGGTTTAAAAAGAACAATTAAAAATCACTTTTCTTCCTAGTGACACCTGCATCAATTTTGCCAGTAGTGACTGAAAGCTATTGCATTTGGAAAAGCGTTCCATTAACTGTGCAGGCAGCTCTGATGGAGAATGGGTGACTTTGAAGTCAATATTTGGCTGTATGGTGCAGTTCACTCCATGCCAGTTGGCAGCTGTGTTCACAGCCCAGAGCAGTGGGCCCACAGGTGTCTCGAGTCAAGTCAGAGCTTCAGTTTGACTTGGTTCCCCTTGCTAGGTTAGGTAAAGTCAGGAGAGAGGGAGCAGCTGTGGATGAGAGAACTGGGCTATTGTCAGTGACGAAGCATCAGCTTTCCTCTGCTGGGTCTCCCACATTATCCTTTTCTGTGGGCCAGCAGCTCATCATCCTGCCACAGGCCAAGAGTATCGACTCTAAAGAGCTGGAGCAGCTGCTGACAGTGTGTGAGTGGAGTTACAGGAGGGAAGCAGCCCATCAGGCAAGCAGCTTTCTCACTGATGTAGTATAAATTGTCTTTCTTGCTGGACATCATCTCTGCCAGCAAAAGAAGGAAAGATCAAGCCTGAATGGTGGATTTTTTGGACTATCTTTTTATGTACGTTATTCTGTGATTGCATTCAATGTCTCTCAAAGATGATGATTTAATTAATTTAAACTAAAAATTTCTTCACTGAATTTCTTAGGTTTTTTCTTCATATCTCCATATTTTGCATAGAAGCATGATATAAGTGTCAAACTATGTCTATTCTTCATGATAACAAGGATCCAAGTGGGGACACAGTCATTTTGTACATGGAAGTTGTCGAAATGCATAACAGGTTACAGTAGAATGTGTAATAAAATCACCTAAGTGGGCAGATTTAATTATGATTGGATCACGTTACTGAAGGTCTTGAGTCACAGCTGGGGCTGCAATAAAGACTTGTTTTCTCTCTTCTTCACAGCCTTCTATCTGGATTTCCATTCTCAGTTTCCCTAGGTGCTTCAGAGGGTGGTAGCAGGAGGCTGTTACAGCCGACCCTGCAGTCTCTTGAAACACAAGGGCTTTGAAATCTTTGTTTGCAAGTGTCTCGAATATCAGTATTTGAGACTGTTTAAAATGCCAGGCTTCATTCTTTTCCTTCTATCTTTCTGCTTCTGGGTGGCAGTTAGGGGACAGTTCAATCTTGTCTCTCATACTTGCATTGCAGAGAGCAGGAAGCATCTTATGGACTCTAAGAAAGACTCCTGTCATAGGGGGAAACAACTGTGCAAAGTACACATGTGTGCAGGGTGTGAGCAGTTTGAAGTCTTGCCACTATGGCTAACAGATTCAAAAGGGAAATCACACATTCTTATTGCAGGAGCTGGACTGGGGTATCTCGAGAAAGCATTGCTGTCTGACCTTTAAAGCTGTTACCTCCAGGGCAGAGTGAAGCAGGATATGTGCCTCACTATTGACTGTGACATTTTTGTCCTAAAAATAGAACACTACAATCCCTTTCTAGTTCAGACCAGCACCCTCTGTGGATATGTGATTTCACACAGGTCTTGATTTTTACAGGGTTTTAGTAGCTGGATATCCAGATGAAATAAATGCTCAAGGCCTCAAATTGGGAAAACAAGGTTGAAAAAGAAGAAGGAAAGTACCTCACTGTGTTTTTGTTTGCTGCAGAACAGAACATAATTCCTGTGGAAACCTACAGCTTAATCTGAGTCTGCTGAGATCAGAGATGACTAATCCACCTAGAGGATCCTTCAGCAATGGGAAGTGGCTGCACAAATCTGTGTAAACCAGGGGATCTTTTCTATCTCCCTGATTTACATAGTTATGAGTTATTATAGTCTTAACTATAAGCATAGGGATGTATTCTGCACTATAATAAATGATTTCTCTTTTATACTCAAGGTAAACTGTTGATTCTATTTTTTTGAGCATGTTTTGTCTATATGCAGAAATCAAGCATTTTAGGAACATATTCAGTTTCTTGCTAGTTTTGATGACTGTAAAAGGCAGTAAATGTGAATTTACACTGCACTGGTTGAAAACTGTGGTAAGGAAAATAAAGGAAAGGAAAGGAAGGAAAGGAAAGGAAAATAAAATATTGCGTAATGCAGTTACTTATTCTCCAGCCAACACTGTCACTCATCCAAGGCCATGCAGAACAAATGCACCAATCCTGTTTAGCTGAATTCATGTTGGCCTTCATGTAGTTGAATTTCTCATTTAATATCAGTATAAAATGATAACATATGGGAGTTACTGATCACGAGAATACTAAGAATTAATTTTGACAATAGAAGAAGCCTTTTCAGTGGGACATTGAGCTTGGGCAAGCTGACATGTTTAGGTGGAGTTCAAGTTCCCTCTTTCTAAATCTGTTCAGCTACTTACATCTTAATCAAATCACAGACTAAATCATTTTAGGTCTGGATAAGTCTTTGATGTTTTCAAGAGGACCACATTGGCTTTGGATGTTGGGGAGAACCCCCTCAGTGCCCTGAGAAGGAACTGACACATCATTTCAACTGTAGCCCAAAGAGCTGTGTCAGATCCCCTTCAAAATGCTGAGGCAACACCACAGTGGAAGCATTGCACTTTACAGTTCCTTGGGGGAGATGCAAATGGTGTAGGGGAATAGTCATTTCTGTAGTTTGGGCAGGTGAACACAAGTGCCCTGTTCATCCAGCAGTCACCTGCACAGAGCAGACTTACAACTGAAGATCCTTCAGCTGAACTGTGGGACCAGACTTGTGTGCTTGTTTGTCATCTTGGAGAACTGTTCATGGGGAGAGGGGACAAGAAATCACTGTGTTACAAAGATAGGCTCATCCTTTCCAACCCACCTACTGCTTCTACCCTGCTCAACTTGTAGTGTTACAAGGAGGTCATTGTAAGTCTGTAACTTCTGAGAAGAGGAAACGCATTCTTCACATTAATAAGCAGTTTCCCACAACAAATAGCAATGGGAACTTTTGGGTTCTTCATTGGAAAGAATGATACTAATTGTTTTGCCAAAATAAAGTGGCTAATAAGAGCTCCTTGCCCACATCCCCCTTTTTTCAGGTCAGTGTGGCACATTCCAATTTGTGTTTGCCTGGAAGCACGAGAGGAATCCCACATGGAGGGGGAGGGTGGTTTTATCATGCTCAAGCATGCAACCCAGTAAACCTTTCACTTTCTTCATACACCCCAGTTTCAGGGTAGCTGGGAGGATTCTGGATTTCCCCCCACATGCTAAAGGAATGCAGCATTCTTTGTTTTTCCGTCACAAATGAACTGAAACTTGTAATCTCTGTACTGAGCAGAAGTGATTAAAATAGTGTGGAACAGATGGTTTAAAAGCTGCCAAAGACAGAGTCTTTTGCTATTTTGTTTCTTGAAACAACTACATTAATTCCTGAGTCAGCTTTGAGGGGTACCATCATAACTCTGAGATGAGAGAGCGCACTTGTTTCTCTGTCTTTGACTGCTAATTAATAGCTACTAATTAATTAATTTTTTAAATAAAAAATACATACAAAAAGCTGAGGTAACATATTTTGATGCAGGATGGAAATGGGAGTTTTTTGTGGAGCTTTTAATAATACTTTTTTTTCTTGGAAATTTTGCTACTTGTGTTGGGGCTCATTCTATGTTCCAGTTCTACTGGAATGAAGACACTGCAGTACTTTGAAATGGTATTTGGTTTCGGTTCTCAGGGCATGTGAATTTGGTGATTTGAATACATTGATTTGTACACAGAAATTTCCAGACAATCTTGTGATCCAGAAACCCCTGATAAAGCTGTCAGTGTCAGGTGTGCATTCCCTGCTGTTCCAGGTGAACAGATACTTCCCACTGAAGGCTAAACACCAGGGGGCTTGCAAACAGCAGAGTTGTACCCTCTCAATGCATGTTGTGAAACAGCATCTTGCTCTTTGGAGCTGCCTTTTTATTCTCATAAAGCCATAGTCTGTAGCTTAATTCTAAGAAAGACTTTTTTACTGTCAAGCCAAAGCATGTCAGCTATGAGTGAATGTGTGATGGCACAACACACCACACTGGCCTGTTCCAAGTCTTTCACTTCTGCCATGGAGCTACTCCAGCAGTTTTATGGGCTGTAAATTATGACAAGGTCTTTTGATGTTCCTTGACACCATTGGTTTACTAATGCTACTTAGAGTGATTCTTATGTAGCAGTTCTTTGCTGTCAGGTCTGGCATCTGCTTGGGGAAGATTTTTAAAGACTGATTTTTGTCAGTTTAGAGAAATACCTACTGGTCATATAATTTTTGTGAAACCTTGTGATTTTTCTCTTGATTTATGAACTCTGCATGAGCTGAACTATTACCATTTTGTTGACTTGATCCTAATTAAATTTAAGGTTTTCAATCAGTAATCTTCCTAGCAAAGTAACAATTATTTTTACATATTTGATAGTGCAAAATCCCAGCCTGTGTACAATACAACAGTAAGTGACTTCTAGAAAGGAGGGGTAGGAAAACCAGGCTGAATTTGTGTTTTTATGTAAACATGATTTTAATTTTGTTAAGGTTTGCAATTTGAAATTGAAATTTCAGAGATGTAGTAACTGTCTGATTTCTATACATGATGCTGTGTTTAAGGAAAGCAGTTTTGAAAAATAGAAGTCTTGCTGACTGTCTGCTGAATCTGAATTTCATGGCCACCTCCACTCCCAGTGATAGGAACTGATCTGTTTGTCCCCTTCATTTTTTCCCAGTGTATCATGTCCCCAAACAGAAAAACCTTAGATGGATGTTCTTTTCTATCTGGGCTCTTCTGTGAAGACCCTAATCTGGCTTCTGGAAGATGTAGCTAGAAATCAGGAGGCAGCCAGTTGCTCGGGTCTGGTGCCATCACCAGCACTGCCATTGCAGGTTGGACACTTGGGCTCTGGGGAGTGTCCCCTGGCTCTGCTCAGGGGAGGCTTCTGCTGTTCTCTGTGCTGCAGGTGTCATTGCTAAACCTGGGCTGCTGCACTACACCTGAGACCACTACAACTGAGTAATGTTTTAAATTTTAAATATTTACTCTGTTTTGCTTCATTCCCCTAAGAGTTTAAAGGCTTGGTACTCAATTGGTGGGGTTTTCCCTCTTCTTTTCCTTCAAGGAATGCAGTATCTCTTATTGGTCAAACCTTGCTTAATGGACTTTATATCTCCTCAGTTACCAGTTATTTTCTAAGGCACAGGAAGGCAAGTGAGAGGAGAGAAAGCATTTTGAAGGTTCTCTGTTGAAACTTCTGGTGTTGTTTATTTTTTAAACTCTCCTAAATACTCATACTAGGAAGTGACATAATTGCATAGACTTTTCGTTTCCTCAGGGCTCTGTGTGGTCTTCATCCACCTTCTCAGATGTTGTCTCCAGATGTTTAAAATCACTTCCTCCCAATTAAATATCTGCTCCAAAGTGACGAGGTGTAAGACCACATATGTCTTAAAGGCCAGTGTATACAGCAACAGTCTTTGTTAGTAGATATGATGGAAACGTTCCCTTTGCTTGAGCTTTTAATGCACAGACAGTGAGAAGTTGCTCTGCTTATTGACCTCCATGGGGGAGACTGGTGCTGGTTTTAAGTACACATTTAAAAATGCCCTTCATCTTCCCTATAAGTATTTTGGATGTCTCTTGTTCAAGGTTGTCACTTGCTCTACCATCTAAGGTTATTTGCTGTCCACTTAGGCTCTTTTTAGATCAAAAGTAGTGATGTGAGCTGATATGGTGACTTCACTATTTAATTAGAGGGAATATTTTCAAACTCCACTATTTCCATATTATAAAAACCTCTATTTGATTTTATTTATATTTTACTTTTATCTTATTTTTAAAATTTGGTGCAGTATGTCTGTTGTACCAAATGACGATTAATGTAGCCAGTGTCAGTCTTTGATCAATGCCTAGTAGTCTTTTCCTGGACTGGTGGCAGGGTAGAAGTATGCAAGAGAAAAGAGACTGAATAAATGGTAATAACAGTACTGTAACTGTATGAGGAATGGAGAAAATAAAAGATTTTTTTAAATTTGGTTTTCAGAGGTAGAATATTGAATATTGATGACATTATGTAAAGGTAACAAAAGATTAAAAGAGATTAATTTCTGAAGATGTCAGAGAAAAATAATGGGTTTGTGCCATAGGGGAGAAACCAATAAAAAGGAAGCAGTGGCAAAAAAAAAACCTTTTGCTGATAGAAATTCATCAGTTTATGACTAACCGCTTATATGAAAAATGAACTTAAAATACCTACAAGAGTTTGTGTATGTGTGTTTTTGAGCCACTATGCTGTTAGATATTATCTTTCTATAGGTTGTTACTCCTTTTGTTACATCTGAGTCTGCAGGCATGTATGGGATAATGTTTCAGGGTTGCAGCCTCCTGACTAAGCATTAAATCACAAATATAAAGTGAAATAATAAATGTAACATTTGTGAAAGCAGAATCCCTAATCAAGAATCTCTGAGTTCAAGACGGCAAATTTGGCCATGTAGGCATGAGAGCTGAGTTGTGACCAGTGTGCTCACTGTGTTGTGCTGCTGAACAGCTCCTGATGGTAACAAGATAACCCAGGCCTTATCACAACCCAAACGTAGCAAAAGGCCACTTAGCCAAGTGAACAGTTTGAAACGCAGTTAAGTCACATTCTTGATTGTAATGATATGTCCTTTTAAAAGAAAGAAGTATATCACTCAAAGTCTTTTTAAATATATAACATTACCTTCTTAAACTAATTATTGAAAAACTTAGCTCTTGCATTACTGTGTTTATTAGTGAGCTAAACATTTGTTACACCAATTACCAGCTGTAGTCAATGTACTCTGTCCTAAGGAGGTGACATCATGTGCTGCAGTCACCAAAGAAGAAAGTGCAGAATTTTCAAAGGGTGTAATCTGTGGTTTTCCTGGTGCCCTGATGCAGCAGCACTGGTTGTAGTGTAGTTCTAGCGTAGATGTTACTCACTGGTGCTCTCATAGGTCCCATATGAGGTCACTGCCATTTGTGCTAAGAAACTCTGCACACATTTTGAAGGTCCTTGCTGTGAATAACTTTTACTGAGATAGCCAGGAAAGAGAGTAAAGGAAGGCAAGGGTTGGAACAGAAAAGTTGGGAACTGAGTTAACCCTGTCAGAGAACTGGGAACTGCTGTCTTGAGTCTCCCCCCTGCCTCCGTCTCACCATTGTTTTTCTGCTGGTGCCTTTTATGAGAAAGAAGATAAAGAATTTACAGAGTTTATGCTCATGACTTTTCCTCCTGGATTTGAGATTGTGCTTTTAAAAGTGAGAAACCTCCTGTGGAAATGGACAGTTTTAACTCAGTTACATGAGCTTTTACACTAATTACAATTTGCCACTGTGAGGTCTTGTCTGAGAGCAGTCAGGAACCCAGTTTAACTGAGGATCTCAGTTTAAGCATGGTGTTTTTATGGGGCTGTGCAGGGCAGTGCAGTCAGTGCCAGAAGGGAGCCAGCCTTGCCATGGGGCACTGAGTGCTCTGTGTCAGTGCTGGCTCAGTGCCCCCAGAGCAGTGACCTCCTCACCCTCTGCCTGTGGGATGTGCTCACAGTCAGTGGCTGCTCCCTGCAGGGAGGATACAGGTGAGCCCTGGATTTGCTGTTAAGCACTGCTGTAATCGATTACATTAATGTGCTGAATTCCTCCCAACAGGGCTCAAGTGGCATCACAGTGACTTCTTCCCTTGTTCACCTCTCTGTTTACTTTCTTTGTGAATAAAACCAATTGTAGTTGGGGTTGGGTACTGCTTTTATTTCATAAGATGCTGGGCAAAAATGCCTTCTCTTCTATGTCCATCTTTCATTTAAAAATGCAGAAAGCAAAGTGTGCCAGGTTGCTTGGGAGAATTTGGTCTCATTTAGGGGAAGCCCCAGTGTGGCTGCCTCCCCAAAGCACACCTCAGTCTTAGAAACTGTTCCTTCTCCTTGTTGCTGCCTTCCAGAAGGTAACAGGGGTGGCTGCTCCCTCTGTCTTGGTTGCTCCTCCCAAGGGTACCACTTACTACTCTGGTAGTTAAAAGAATGTATGGATTTTCCTTCAGATTTACAGTCCATGTTTGAGCTTGCTAGCTTGCATTGCAGCTGATTGACACAGTCATCTTCAGTAGTGTTCTGCACCCTACAGAACTGTTGTTTTCCCAGATTTTTTTTCTCTTACCTTTGCATTCCTCTGTCTGCTGGATGAGTGCCCTGCAAGACCATTGTTGCTTAAATACCAGCTCTTTAATCTGATGTAATTATTTAGATAATGTTTTCATGTTTTTGATGAAATAAGATCTCTCAGTCAATACTTTGTCTGAAAGCAATATAAATATTTTATCAGAATCATGTAAATTGTGTTACACATTTTGGTAGGCTTAAGGTTGTTACTTGCCTTCCTGTGGCATTCTGTAGGGGATTCGACCTTTTTTTTATGCCCATGAATTATTCTTGCTATTGTATAAGGCAGTGTCAAAGTCTTAAGAATTCAGTGTACTTTTAAAGCTAAAAGTTAATAAAAAGTACTGATCATTTCTATTATGATGATATTCTTATTCTCCTTGTGTCTCTGGGCAGTAGTGTAATTCCAGTGACTAGTCATAAGAAAATTACTTACATAGGACCAATACATGTTCAGTTTAGTTCATCTCTCCTGCAGCACTGCTGATACTTAAAACAAAATGTTGGTTTGATCAGTGGTTTGGTTTTCTTCATTTCTCATCATAAATTGACAGAATTTGCATATTTATTCCCAGAGTACAGAAACTGCTTGCATGGGTCTTCTGCTTTTGCTTTTACATAAATTGAAATTTAAAGATACATGTGGTTTTTTTCCTGATTGCTCTGCTTTATTTTGGAAAAAGTATTCAGTAATGTAACTTAAGCTGCAACAGAAAAAAAAATAAGCCAAGAATGTGTGTATGCGTGTATATATATATTTTTTTTTTTTTTATTTATTTTTTTTTTAATCTGGAGGCCAATGGAGAGAGCACAGGTGAATAGGCATGCACTGGGTGAGAAGTGTTATCATATATGACATTCCCTGTAAGCCAGTAAAAAAACTGAAGCAAGAATAACCATCTATACCCATCTACACTAGTTCCTACAGTCTTTTCTGTAGAGGTATTGCTAACAAAAATTAAGTGAAAGCTTTTTGTTTTCATAGAAACCCCAAGCAAAAGTCTGTTTTCCTCATGTGGAAAAACAAATTTGTGCTGTAGACTTGAAATAGTTTGCTTTAGTGTGGCAGGGTT
Source organism: Melospiza melodia melodia (assembly GCF_035770615.1). Lineage (NCBI taxonomy): Eukaryota > Metazoa > Chordata > Aves > Passeriformes > Passerellidae > Melospiza > Melospiza melodia. The sequence goes on from NC_086202.1 coordinate 23,900,461, forward strand.
TGCAGTCAGTGGGATGTATCTGGAATGGGAGTAGGAGCACAGAAGTGACATATTGAGGGTTATTGAGAAACCAGGGTTATCTCTCTCCCATCTGCCCTTTTTCACCAGTGTAAAAAAAGTGACAAACTGATTTTATCTTTGCCTCTGTCTTTCTCCCCCTTAGTCCCCAGGAGCATGACAAGATTTCCAAGAGAGTTAGAAGGCATGTAAGTCTTCTCAGCTTGCTGAAATAGTCATTTCCCTCTACTAAATGAGGAAGCTGTTGAGGAGTGGTATTGAAAGTTGCTCATTAACTTCTTTGCTTGGGCTTTGTAAAGCTGACTTCCATTTCCCCCTCTGTGACTTTGATACAGGAGTTTATGGCAGACCCCCGTGATTCTGATTGAAGTGAGGAGACTCAGGTCACTAAACTTGGCTCCTTCAGTAGAGATAAGAGCTACCATTAAATCCCAGAAAGAAACAGCAGATGAGAGTGCAAATAGCTCTTGAATATAAACCCTAATTTTGTCAGGGCTATAAATATTAAAATCATAGGTCTTCACTCAGAAGAATGTCTTCAGAGAGGTAAAGGTGATTCAAAGCAAGAGAGAGGAAATTTGGAGAGGATATCCTATACATGAGAAAATAGAAATGGTTTTGATGAGATCTGAGGCACTGTAGAAGTTTCATCTTTGCTTCTGGAAAGTCCCTGCCTCATAAAGGTTTGTCATTTCTAATACCTCATCACAGAAATCATCTTTATGCAAAAGCAGAATCATTTTTTCTATTACTGTTGATTTCTGTAAATATGTCTAATAATGCCTTGCCTGAAGTAAAAAGAAATGTAAGTTTTGTAACTTTATTTCTCTGAACATTGGTAAAAAGAGTTTGCTTTCACTCTACTTTTCTTTGTAGGTATGAAAGTATATGACATCTCCTTTAAGAAAAAAATTTAACATGAGTTTAAATTCTAAACCACATACAGCATTTTTCCATCAGCAAGTCCTCCAAGACCCAGATAAGTGGCCTACAGAGTAACACCAAAGTGTGTTAAGCCTCACTTAAATAACCTGCCAGCACTTCTGAATTGAAAATGTTGATTATAAAGGTGCACTAGTCAGTAAATAGTTTGAAGAGTTGACATTGACTGTTTGGCCAAAAGTTAAAAGCTGTGGTAATGACCTGTGGTTTCTCAGTTCATGGATGTGCTGCACTGAAAATCTGTTAAGATGCTTGTAGCAGCAAGAGATTTAGCACTTTGAGAAAATCAGACCCAATTATGCTTTCTGAAGTTGAAGTACACAAAATTTCATTTTCTCATCTTCTCCAGATTGTACTCTCTCATTTAAGCTGGTCTCACTGCACCTGAACTTTCACTTCAGGTTTTGAAGTTTGAGGAGATACTTGAGTGTGTGTTCTTGAAGTACTTTAAGTAATTAAAAGAAATTAAGTGATTAAAATACAGTTGTCTGGTTAAGCTTCCAAAGAATATGTTCAACTGTAATGTTTACTTAACAGAAGATTTAAATATGAAACAAAAAGTAAAACCACATTTATGGCCTAAGGAAACACGCAAAATTTTCCTGATTTTACTTTGAAGGATTCATTAAAAATAGCTTGCCATCAAACTTCCCATTTTAAAGCTTCTGCATTATTTAATCCTTAACACTCAGTCTTTTGACTGTGGACAGTCAGCCCACCAAGGTGACAGTGGACAGAGAGACTCAACTGATGCAAATTGATTAAAAAGAGGATAGTTCCTGTTCACAGGGGAAGGATTCTAGACTTGATCAAAGGATCTGTTGGGACAAGATTCTGTTCTGGTGCCTGTAAATCATAAAATCACAACTTCTGTGAAACTTTCCATGTGGTGTTGCATGAGAGAAGTAACAAATGGCGTTAAATATTGTTGGATATATTTCCAGATTATGTATGTTTTTGTTGCTATACTATTGCTTTATATTCTATCAGAATGTAAATTATTTAACAGATGGATGTAGTTATTAGAAGATCTTGAAGTGTGAATATTCCAAGGTGTAGACTTGCTCTTAGACTCAAAGTAGGATAGATCTATGCTACAAGTCCTCTAGTAAAGTAGGATATGTTTATATGCCAGAAGTCCTCTTTTAGTGGTATCACAGAAACCCTCAATTTTAAATTTGGTTTCAGTGAGAGCCCAGTAAGGGCAGTATAAGGCACAGCCTCCTGTCAGTATGAACTGTGTCTGTGCTTGGTAGGACCTGACAGCAGGGCTGTCTGCTGTGGTTGTGCTGCTAAAGATTTCTCAGGCCTAGAAGTCTTTCAGCATCCTTTAAAGAAATACATAGACTGCTTTAAAGCAAAATATACAGAAGATGGTAAAAAGAAAAACAAAAACATAAGTGTAACTATTTGGTAGTAATGTGCAAGGTATACATTGGTGATGTCAAAGTGAGTGATACTTTTGTGTAGTAATTGTTTTGGTAACTTCATGTTCTACTGTACTCGGCTTATTTAACTCACAAGCTATAATGCTTTAAAATGAAGCACAGTTTAAGAAGGGATTCACTTACTGGAATCCCTCTATATCTGTATATAGGCATATGGTTATTTATCTTGAGAGCTCTTGCATTTTGTTCTTATTATATTTTCATTATTTTATTTGAGAAGATGCAATTATGCTATCTTTATAATAAGGAAAGTTCTTGTTAAATCTAAGTATTAGGCAGTGAAGGGTTAAAAATCTATGGTCCTAATAATGTAGGGAAATGCTGACACAAGTTCTTCAGTCCTTTTCCTGACAGAACACCCATCTTTAATTTGCTCCTCTCTTTACCCATATAACATTGTAGATCTGTCCTTGAAAACAGCTCCTGCAGCATGAGCGTAGCCAGTGGAGTCAATTTAGCAAAGGTTGCTGTCTGTGTCCTAGCAGAGCAGGCAGACAGCCTGGAGCTATGACTTATAATCAACTGAACAGGTATATGAATAATTACTAAAGATAGAAACCTCTGTTAATTGCTGGGTTTAATCCTGTTCTTGTAAATTGTTACAGAATCACCCCCTCTAGCATTAACCATCACCCTCCTCCTAGCATTAACATGTCAAAATGAGTATTTTTCTCAGATCATAAGTAACCTAGTAGATTTGGGAACTTTTTTAGTTTTAAAATTCTTGCCAGTGTTTAAGCACACCAATACTCTCTGAGAGTCCTTTATGTCCACTTGGAAGCCTTGAGGCCTTGAAGTATTTGGAGTTGACTGAGAGCTGAGTTTGCTAGTTTCTGAAAGCAAAAGCTGATGTTAAGCTGTTGTTTCTCTTAAAATGATTTTTTACTAAGAGATTTTTTTAACTCTGAGCAAAGCCACTTTCTTTTCAGACCATTCCATTTTTTCTTCAATCACTATGTTTGATTATCAAAGTGGAGAAAACTATAAAGATTGCCTCTCTCCCTCTAGTTCTATCCTGCTGCTAATACAGTAATCCTCAGTAAGTGGGAAAAATTAAGGGATGCTCTTAGAAATTGATTACAGTATGAAGGAAGAGTGACAGTGACTGCATTTGGTCTTCACCATGAGCATTTTGCCTTATTAGGCTACTTAGCAAGCTAAACTGTACTTCATCTCAGAGTCCTCTAAAAATAGCTCTGTATGGCTTTCTGGCACATTGATATAAAAAGTGTATGATGATGGTACATGGGGTTGTTTAAATACAAAGCTAGAAGCATGAGCTGGCCTCCAAATGATAAATGTCTTTGTATTCCAGAATGGAAGCTTTCCAAGACAGTGATGCATAGCCACCAATTTGTAACTTTTCTTTTAATTTGTAACTTTGGACGCTTATCTATTTGATTATTATATAACCCCTCATATGTTTGATATGGCAGCATGAAATATCTGAATGCACTTTCAGTGGTTTTCTACACTCCACAATTGATTTGAAGAAAGTGACATTGGGTGTTGTTTTCATAGAGTTTTTAAAAATAAATAAAAATAAAAAAGCACTGCATCTCAACTTTCTCATTTTAATGCTCTCACAGTTCACTCACAGCACAGAGAAAAAGTTCTGTCATGAACTTTCCTGTGTATAGAATGTAAATTGTGAGGGTAATGAAGGACTTATCTTCTCTTTGCATCTTTTCTTACTGATATTATGTCCCATTCAGGATGTTTGTATCACATTCCTTCTCACAACTGATGCCTTCCATATATTAGTGGATTGGTTTTAAAAAGTATTAATAAAAAGGATATAAGTAAAGAGCCTAGATTTCCTCTCAAACCCATTTTTGGAGTAGAGGCATCTGAGTGATATGGGACCAAGAAGAGTCTCCGTGTGGAGGGGAAGACAGCTCCAAGGACCCAGAAAAGCTAAATGTTCAGGTACCCTAGCAGGGCTTCCACTTTCCAGGCTTCAGTTTCATTTACTCTTTTGCATCCCATTACTTCTACATTGCCTCACAAGCTGCTGTTCTAATAGTTTTCTATCTTCTTTCAGTGAGACCTGATTAAGTTGCTGTCTTCAGAGCTGCCTTCTTATTCCCCTGAACAATTAATCAGGGAGAGAGAAAGCTTAGCTCTAATTAACCCACAGCTTGCCAGAGGTGGGGCTTCTGCTAAATGCTCAGTAAAACCAAATATTTTTAGGGAGAAGATGGGAGAATATATTCCTAACCATCTTGAAAAGCAGCAGAAGAAATGTCTTATTAATTATTAAGTGCATACTAAAACTTTCTTAGAGAGGTAGTAGTCCTCATTACATTTGAAAGTCTTGCTTTGGTATAACAAAGTTTTTAATACTTTGCAGAACATAGGAATGCTGAAAGGTTTGTTTGAAATCTAAGGAACAGTTCATCAGATGTTCCCCCAAAGTGGCAGAAGGCTAAAAATGTCTAAACTCTATGAGCACATTCAAGCAGTTTGGTGGTATAGAAATATTTTATCAAAACTTAGTGAAAAATCAGGATGTTTTAGAAATCCACTCGATCATGCTGAAAAAATGCATGTTGAATGGAAAGGGCATCAGTTAATTTTGATTTCCTTTTGATTTGCTAGAGATGTCATGAGCTCCAGCCCAGGTATCAAGAGGCGCTGAAAGCCATTTGTGCCATGCTCCAGTTTACCAAGGAATTCCACTAGAAGCATCCAAAAGTTAGAAAAACAATGAAGCTCCCATGTCATGAAAAGCAGATTTTAAAACATACATTGGCATTTGTAGCAAAATAGACACATTAAAATAAGGGCAGGGCATCACAGGTGGGGTATGTTGTATCTGTCTTTAAAATTGCCTGATGAACAAGTTGGGTTGTGAGGGGGCAGCTGCAGTGGCTCTGCTGTGTGTGAAATAGAGCTGGGGACAACTCTGGGCTGATGCCATCACTACAGTGACACCTTAGGTCTGTAAAGGCTCTCTTCTGACTGCCACACTGCATTACAGATGTGATTTTTCCTTCATGTGCTTTGCTCTTTCTGCATGCTTTGGTTGCTTTTGCTTTGCAGTTTTCCATAGAAGTATAGCTGTGAAGAGAACCAAAGGTGCAAACATAATGAATGGCTTCTCTGTGTATTTCTGAGGGGTTTTTTTTCCATTGTAGTTTTATAGAGCACCTTATTTTCTGCACATGGTAAAGACATGAAAACAAAGAATGAAGGAAATAGAGATTAGAAAATTGCAACATTATTAGATGGACTTAAGGTAGATCTCCCTTTCCAAATATTTTTGCAATTGACAGAGGTGTTCATTGGAGTGCCTAAAAGTCTATCCTGAGTCTTTGCAGAGGCTTGAAGGAGTATTGTTTTGTAATGGGGTAACAAGAACATGAACATGTCCAGGGTCTTGAAAGTTAATAGGGCATAAGGGCTTTCAGAAGATTTTGAGTGTTTTGGTCCAGTTGCTGTGTGCATCCAAACAGCAATCTGTTTCCAGGTTCAGATCAGAGTTAACTAAATGTTAATTGAAACATGTAGTTCCCGAGGGCTACAGGCAAACAGTGGTCATGGGCACCAGGGAAAAAAAGCAGATGCTGTGTTACTACCTTTTGTAACTTCCCTACCTTCGTTTTATAAATCCCAATGCAGAAGGTGGCCAAAGGGTATGTACCTTACTCACAGAGTTCTTTGCAGTGTAGTAATGTCTTATTTAACAGGACAGGACTCAATCATGTGAAAGGGTCTTTTCTTACTGTGCTTTTAAATACTACGTTTTTCTTCCACACCTCTTTTTGGAAGGAGTTTATTTGATTATGTAAAAATGGGTTATGCATGAAAGACACTTGATGCAGAGTCAAAGGATTTTAATTTTTGTTTTTTCAAGTACATGGTTGTTTTTTTACTGGGATGCAGCCCTTAGGTTTATTACAGCTTCAGCTGATTGAACCTACTGTGAAACATCAGGAAAAATCGACAAGGCCACTGATCCATGTATTCTGTGTATTTCAACTATGTAATTGTAAGCCTTCGAAAGAGTTTTTTGAATCCCTTAAATCAATAGTAAAATATATACATATCCAGGGAACTAATTCTTGGGCAAATAACCTGCTCTAGACAAATATTGTAAGGAACTATCCTGCTGTGTTCAGCAGTGCAGCAAAACTCAGATGAATAAAGATTGGCCCCTGAGATAAACCTTTAAATCTTTGGTCATAGAAAATTTGCATTGCTAAAGGATTATATTATGACTCAGTGGGCAATAACTGCTATTACAGCTACTTGAAGAGATTTTCCTTACCCATTTATGCTTTCTTTCCCTGCTCTTTTCTCAGCATACCTCTCACAATGCTGTTCAGTAGAACATGATGCTGTCTCTCCTGTAGTCTTCTTGATACTGAAGTATCCAAATGGGTGATTTTCTCACCACCCTTCTGCAGCCTCTCCTTCTTTTGCTGTTGGTGGTCTGCATTTTTATTACAGGTGTTGATCTATTTGATTAAGTTTTTGCAATATTACCGAAGAGAGGCAAGGCAGGAGAGAAGTGAGAATTACGCCCAAAGGCTACCTCACTTGAAGCAGTTGAAGATAAGCATCATGCTGCTTGTGTTGAGCAATCAAAGGCACCTGAACATATGAACGTGTTCACATCATTACCTTGTTCACCATAAAAAATTGGTGTTCCATGGGCATGTCTGTTGCATCATTGCAACTTAAGGACAGGCTTCTGACTTGTTAAAAACTCACTCTTCAGAGAGGTGTCTTGGCATGGAGAGCAAAGAGCAGTACCATAAGAACATGGTTTGCTTCTGTGCCACACAGTGACTGACAGGATTGAGATTTGGGGAGTTTGTTGGTGATATTGTTGTGCATTGACAGCATATGCTGAACAGACAAAGGTTGCCTCTACTTTGATATAAACAGGACTTCTCTGAAAATCTTCCAACTCTTCCCCTTAATCAGCTAGAGGTGGTCCAGGTAAGGGTCTCTGCTTTTCCCCCCTGTAGAACTCAAATCCCTGTCTCCCCTCCCTTGTGGGGCTGAGCTGGGACAACAGCCAGCAGCAGGCACACCCCCAGACACTGAGATCCCAGAGCCAAAGCACAGCCAAGAGCCTGCTCTCCCACCCCTGCATATAAAAAGGTGCTTCCCAGTACAGACCTGCTTCTCCCAGTAGTATGTGTCTTCAGTGAGTTGTGTTAATAGTTATCATTGCCTGAGATAACCTTCCTTGTGATGTAATTTGACATACTGCTGTCAGAGGGGCTTAAACATAGTAATCTTTAAAAATGATTGGGAATTTGCCCTAGAGAAAAAACTGTTATGATTAATTTCTACAAATGATAAACCACTCCTCCTTCAAAATACTGCATGCTATGAAGTGTGATTTAATCCATTTGACTACAGATCTGATGCTTCTGACAACTGTGACTCAAATGTCATCACAGAAAGTGATATTTCAAGTGGCAGGGTGGGATTAGAAACCTGCTAAAGATTTGTCAAAGGAGAAGTAAGTACATAATTTTTAGATAAGTGATTTGTCTACTCTAAACCACTTCCTCTGAAAGACAGGCAGCTTTAAAAGAGAAACTTACACTGTTGCACTAGAAAGAGCAATTTAATTGCAGAGAGATACTACTTATGATGGTAGGTAGAGAAAAAAAAACATAGGATACTGGGGAATGTGTTTTCTCTACAGAAAAAATAAAATTGCTTTTTACTCTTAGAAATTAACTTAATCGTGGTTTCTATGAGGAAGGAGCCAGTCTCTGTATCTGGGACCTTGCAACCACCTGGTATGTTCTTGTTGTTGTTTTATGTGGTTTTTTTTCAAAATACAACAAAACACCATCATAGCTTAGGAATTGTGTGAAAACTCTGTAAATGCAGTAAAACCTGAAACAAGTATGGAAATGTTCATTCAATCAAGAATTCATGTAGCTTTAGAGCAATTATCAATTTCATTCACATCCACCAAGTCTGAACTCTTTGACAGTCTCCTAAAACTTGTGCTTTCTATACCTATTCTGCCAGTCTAGCTCTATAATTTACACCTCCTTAACAATCTGTCTACTCTGAAAGGCAATGAAAAAATTGTATAAGGTTCTGTACTTTTCTTCCATGTGACTGAATCTGAAATTTGACCAACTGCAGTGAAAACTACGTTTTGTGTAATAGTTGGTTCCAGCTGCCCCGTGGGTCCGCCTGCATCTGTAAGGACCCAGCTGAAGGCTTGCCCAGGCTGTACAGGCTCTGGACACTAACCCAGCACTGAGTCCTGCACCACCTGTAGCAGCTGTGTTGGTGTGAAGTGTTCCTTCAGCCACACTTGAGCAGCTCTGAGATTGCACAAAGTGTGGAGGGTTTGGTTTGCAGTTCTGCTTGGTCTGATGGCTGTGAAGAGAAAGCAATAACCCTGTCTGACAGGCTGACCTTGAGATCCTGCATCAGGAGTGGAAGTTAAGTGAGAGCACACATTACTCTTAGCTCTTTGCAGTGGATTCCCTGGGGAAAAAAAAAAAAGAACATGAAATCTGACAATGCTTTTCTGTGGAATCATTTTTCAGAGAAGAGCTGCTCTTTGATATCTGTGATAGTTTGCTGCTCCGATCTGTCATGTTGCCAACTCTCTGCTAAGGTGTTTGGGAAGCACAGTTAAGTGACTGTAAGCATGGCAAGGGAAGCTGGGGCCATTTTTTCACTGAAAGGAATTTTGCTGGAGTGACAGTATTTTTTTCAAGTGCTCTTGTTTCTATTTTGTTTGTTTCTCGCTGGAACCTGCCGGCTGCTTCACTGCGAGGGGGCCGGGTGCGCCTTTAAGAGGTGGAGGTGCCTTTGTGCAGGTTGTGCGGGGAAGGAAGTGGCTCTGCACCGCGGAGGGTGGCAGGAAAAGGCTGGTGCTCGGCTGGCCACAACTTAAACTGCCAGTTTTCCCTTTGAGAGGCAGCAAAGAATTGTCACATTAGCTTCCTGGGGGTTGATTGTTTGTTGCCTTTTTTTTCCCTTCGGCGCTGTCAGTTGAAACGCTGACCACCGCAGGCACAGCTGGACGTGTTTAAAACTCTTCCACGGGCAGCCCCGAGCAGGCGGTGCCATGGGGAACGGGTGTTGTCTGGGGAGCGCTGTGCGGCCGGCCCAGCCGAAGACCTGAACTCGCAAACGCAGCCCAAGGCACCTGCCCGGGCCGGGCTGTCCCACAGGTGACAGCGGCTCCCGTGTCAGCCCCAGCCCGCCCGCCTGCCTCAGTTTCCCCTGGCGGCGGAGGGACGGCGCCGGGCGGGAGCGCTGGGGCGCCCTGGGGCCCGCAGCCGGCGCCGCCGCTCCAGCGACCTCCCCCGCCGGAGCCTCGTGCGCGGCCCGCCGGTACCTCCTGCCCGGCCCGCCGGTACCTCGTGCCCGGCGCGGGGCGGCGGCCGGTCCGGAAGGAAACTCCGGCCGCGGGACCGCCCGCCCGGGCGCTGCTCCGCCGCCGAGGCTGCCCTGGACGCTAATTAGCATGACTAGTTTGATGGATTTAGTCAACAGCATTCAGCAAACAGGGTAGGGGGAAGCGAGGGTACGAGATTTCCCAAATCTCAAGACTTTTCAGCCCCGGTGCCCTTAATGGTTTGTTACGCGGGCTCGAACAAGTGTTGCTTCCAATTAATTGATCGAGGGGATTTATTTTAGTATTTTGACTGGGTGCCAGAGACAGAGGCTTTGTCCTAGCGTTTTAAGCACCACCCCTCCTTGCAAGTTTGAAATGTGAGCTGCCTGGGTGGTTTTTTTTTTCCTCCTCTCTTTCTCTCTCTTCCTTCTGGCAAAGTGGCTGTGGCTGTGTGTGTGCGTGCGTGCGTGTGCGCGTGTGTGCACGAGAATGAGAGAAGGACATACCTCTCTGTGTAATGGGAAAGCGAGACATGGATCACTAGAGACAGAAAAGAGAACCATCAATATCAGTAACATGCAGCTGAGGTGAGATTTTTCTGAGTGTTTGATTTTCTTAAAGCCCTTTCGGAAGATTTACAGCAGCCTTCTGCCATGCTGTATGCCGAAGACGTACTCCTAAGCAATGTCATAGGGATGCTTACATGTCTACCGCCGTTTTAGGTCTGTTCGCGTACGTGTGAAGTTTTAAAGCTTAACCTGATTCTCTTTATTGTCTCTAGAGGGTTGTAGCTTGAGCACAAATAGCCTGTTGGCAAGTACGGCATGAGCCCATTAGCAAGACTCCATCTGTGATTGGTTTTGCCTGGAAACCGGGAGACAAGCAATGAATAATTGATGCGTGTTGTGCAGTAGCTGGACAGGCAAAGAGGAGAGAGAGAGAGGGAGAAACAGAGCAGGGTGCCCTCAGAGGGGGAGAGCGAACAAGCTTGAAAATAGCTACTGGCTGCCTTGTGCTGAGATGAAGGCAACCCCGGCTGTCTTTGTTCTGCACTGGCTGCTTTCTGCCTAGAAGTGTTTGCAGACATATGTGGCCTCTCTGCAGCAGCAGAGGCAGGCGCGCAGAGGAGGGGCGGCAGAGGAAGCCGGGCGGTGAATGGGATGTAACTCGGGGGTAAGTTGGTTCCGGGGGGGCGGCGGCCGTGCGTGCGGGAGCGGGGCCGTGTGCCGGAGCGTGTTGGCCCCGGGAGAGCCCGTGCCCGTGTGTGTCCGTGTGTCTGTCTGTGTGTGTGCGTGCGGGTGCATTGTGGGAGCGGCGGCGCGGGGCTGGCAGCGATGGCAGCGGGCTGTGCCCTGCCCTGCCCCGCACCCTGCGGCTCGGCCCGCGCCCTGCCGCCTGCAGCTGCGCCCGCACCGCCCAAAGGCAGCGCCGGTTTGCGGCGGCCTTTCCCGCAACTTTGGCCTGCCTGGCACTGCCAGAACGTGACAAGCTGTTCTGCAAACAGCAGTGACAATACTGCTGCCACCATTTCATTTTTGCCGTCTTTATAAAGACCTTGCCGTGCAGAACTCACATCTGTGGCGAGTGCTTTCACAGAAGATCTCAAAGTAGTATGAGTATCAATGACAGTCTCGGGCATTCCAGTTGACAAGTTTTTTGCCCCTTATGCTGAGTAGTAACAAGTGTCTTGTTTATTCGTTTCCTGTGTAAAAAACTGAAAAGGTTACTTAATTAGCATATTGTTTAAGGAGTTATCATAAAGTTTCAAACTAGTGATGCCGGACTGGAATTTGGGACATTAGTTTTATTGTTCAGTTTAGTTAGTCGGCTTAATGCAAATAGTGTTTTAAAACTTAATAAAATAGCATATATCAATGTATGCCAAAAGCAAAATGCAAAGGATCTATACAGCTTCAGTGTTTGCAATTCAGATGTTGACAGCACGGTCTGTTGGGGGAAGAGAGGTTGCTATTGTAAATAGCAGCTCTTTGAATGGGTAAAATCGCTGTGTAAGGTAAAATAGACTTTGCATAAAGTAGCATCAGTGATTCTGGAGCCACTAAAGCCACTGTCAAAACAAGTTGTGACTTCAGTCATACAAACTGCTTGTCCTGAGTTCAGGTGAGCCCATTTTAAGACCCAGTTAAAAATCCCTTACTATATGTCATCTTTTGATGAAATAAATGCTCTCTGTAGACATCTCATGGGGTGAACTGGTGAAATTGAACCCACATTTATGACAACTTACCTTGGCTCATAATACTATAAAAGACAGTGTTCACTCTGCAAATATGTAGATTTTAGAATTAAAAGTTACTGTGGAGACAGTTTCTTTCAAGAAGCCATGTCTCAGGTTAAGCTAACCAGGTCATTAGGCTGGGGTGACCTAGGAGAAGCAATTAGCGTGACTGAAACATTACTTGGAAATGGAAGTACATAAAACTAAGATCCAGCTAAAATTGCTCTATGTTGCCTAATATTTCCTGTGGTTTTTGTTCAAGTTAGAAGTTTATTACAGATATATTGGTAATAAAGTAATTATCAGCATCTAATCATGCATAAAAGTGGAAGTGCCTCTAAGTTGAGCAGAAGCATGTCTCTCCATGCTGTCACCAATCTGCTTAGCAGAATTTTGTTCCTCTTTTTGCTTAGCATTTAAACTGATATGGCAGCTAAAGTGCAATAGAACATGGGAAAAAAAGTTTGGGTTTATGTAAATTTATTTCAGTCGAACTCAGTAAGTAGTGCTCCAGTTTAAGTGAACAGAAGAGTGTTATCAAAGGCTTGGTATCAAGTTTATGGTCAAAGTTTGATTTAAACAACTACTTAACATTGTTAAGTTAACATCACCCTTACCCCATTCTGAAGGAGCCATCAGAAAATCCCTGGGGAAATACGTCTGCAAGTGCAGTGAAATTTCACTAGTAAAGAATTCATCTGAATGAGTGAGGTACAGTTTCATGTTAGCAATTGAAAATACTGATCGTGAGATTTGAAATGTAGTCATAAGCCTTTAATCTTGTGTAGATCACAGTAGAATGGGTACAAATGTCACAGCTGTGCGTGTCAGTGTCTCTGTGATCCTGGCTGACATGTTGCTGTGTTCATATTTCAGTGAAACACAGGCACTCTCTTGGTATTACTTGTGTTGAAAGCAGCATTTAGTCCTGGGACCCTTATGCTGGATGAATGCTCCAGGAACATCCAGGAAAGCTTGTGCACATGAAGTGGACAGGGGACAGCTTTTGGTTACAAAGCAAAGAAGCAGAGCATGCAAACCAACAACAAGAGGAAAACAGAGGGCACTTAGGCTCAGTGAATAAACAATTTGTTGTTGTAGTAACAGGTGCTGTATTAATTACAGTGAGATAGTTTAGAGAGAATAGTTTGGCAAAACAGGCTTGCTGTTGCCATAAGAGTTAGTACAGCAATTAGTTCAAGAGAGTCTCTGAATCCAATGCCCCAAGCCCCTGCAATTACAAGATGTGTAACTAAGACAAGAGAATAGTGTTTTTCTATGTCACGAGGTAAGCTGAGGACACAGAAGTTCCCACGTTATCCTCAGTTGTCACTGGAACTGTGACAATGCAAGGCTGCTTTCTCATGACTGTTACGTCAGCAAAAGGGATATTGCTGATCAACAGTGACCAAAAATCATTAGAGTGAAGCCATCAGGAAACTGTCACTCTATGGGATGGCACAACCGTTACTTTTTTTTTCTCATAACAAAAGAATACACTGTAGATTATATTTAAAAATATCAAAAAAGCTAACCAGGGAAGGAGCTAACCAGCAGAAAATAAGTAACCCCAACACTTCATCTTGTGATACATTGTTTCAGAGATCTCAGTGAAGGTGCTCTCTGGTTTGATTCCTCTCAGTTGAAGAACAGAGAGGGCCACAGGGAAATACCTTCCTCTGAGGCTGCTCTGCCTAGGGGAACTTCTGTTTTCTCTAGGGTGGAACAGCAGAAGAAGCTGTGCCCAACAGACTGCCCTGAAACTGCTTGCAAGCAGCTGGACAGCAAGATTTTTGCTCAAGGAAAAACAAAAAAAAAGTGGGGAAAAGTTGCTTCCTCCCAGCGCTGCTCAGCTACCGCTGCATTGTTGTTCAGTGCAGGTGGAGCTGGGTGATCTAATTGAAGTCTCAGAAGCCTTGCTGGGCATGTGGAGAGCTGTGCAGGCTGAGCAGATGGTTCACTACTTCTGGTACTCTGCAAGACACAGCAGAGACATCTCCAGAGGGCTTAAAAAAAATCACATAACAAATGACCCCACTGTGTGTCCCCTGAATTTCTTAGAGTTTCTTTTCCTTGTACTGCCTTTCCAGAGGAAACCAGAAAGTTCTGTGAAATAAACCAGTAGACATGACATCTGTTTCACTGTACTGGCTGTTTCTTTGAAGTAAGCAAAACTAAAAATAAATTAATTAAAAATAACTAGAAGTTAACACACTTAAAAGAATATATTAAGTTAATACCATTTGGCTCATCCAACAGCAGGATAGGAACCAAAATTCCACAGGGTATACCTTCTTCTAAAATGCTGAAGGAAAACAATGTTTTGGTATATAAAACAGTTGTTTTGGAAGTAACTAAAAACAATTTAAAGTTACTGAGCAAAGCCTTTTAAACCAGCATGTAAAATGTTGAGCTAGCCTTCAAATGAAATGGCTGCTTCACTAATTGTGAGATGTGCAGTAAAGCAAAGCAGTAATAGCTTTCAAGGCATGGGGAAGAGTGTGTATCCATTCATCATCAGGGAGAAAGCAGCCAGCCAGTCTGGCTTTCACTGACAATCCGGGAAGGAAACAAGAGAAACCCAGAAAGATCACAGACAGGTTTTTTTATTTCTGTTTTTAATTGGAAGTTACTTGACAAGTTTTCTCCTTAAAATCAAGAAAAAGTATAGTTATAAAGAAAAATTAGTGGCATTGGGACAGTAATTACTTCAGTAGTGTGGAAGGCTGCCACTCAGCCCACCTCTAATAAATACTATACATTTCTTCAGTTCTTGACCTGGATCATTCTTCATATTCTCTGGAAAGTTTGCATGTTACTAATGCTGAGTCTTAGGTTGTTTGGGATCATTCTATTGACAGTAATCCAGTGCAACCAGTGACAGTTTTACCTATTTCATAAAGAAAAAAAAAAGTTAATTTTGTTCTCAGTTGTCTTTATTACTACCAATAAAAGGTTCTGACAGCCAGCTAAGCTCCTGATTCTTGTTGTTTATTGTAACTAAAGTACAGCTCTCAACATTTTGATGGGTAACCCTTAATGTTTGTTTATAAACTTCTAATCCTCAAACTGAATTTTGTCGTTAATAGTTTGTGGTTTTTATGCCTCCTCAGTGTCCCTTGCATCTTTTAAATTAAGTTTCAGGCAGTAGGCAAGCTGGACTCTGTTGAGATCCTGGAAGCAGACAAAATCCCACTATTGTTGGTGAATATAAGCTTGTTAGAATGCTGTTTGGATATAGTGTTACAGTACCTGGAGAGGTTCATTCTTTCACAATCTTATTAAAACTATCTGTACTGGATTTTCAAAATTATTCTGACCTAATGTAGTTACAAATAAAGTGACTAGAGCTTCAGTAGAAGCAGAACTAGGGCAGATGGGAAGAACTGGTATTCTCACAAAAGCACTCCTTTACTTATTCTTGACTACCTTTTTGTGGTCAGCCTTAGAAGGTAACAGAGAGAACTAAGAGGAGTTTGTCACAGGACTCCCTTCAGTTCTCAGTTAGCTGTGCTAACCAGTTTTACTGACCTGCTGTTTTCTTTTGTGATTTAGTATATTTAACATTTACTAACAACCTTATTTCTGCGTTAATATGTAGTAGGAAAGGAAAAAATACTGGGGAGGGGTTGTTGTGCCACTTACTTATCTGTATAGCAGGCCAGACTTGAAAGAAGGGTGTTAACAGTACTTTTACTGTCTTACCTACTGGCACTATCCAACTGCTTTAGAAAGTTAAGGTTTTCAAGCATCAGCCTAACAGCATGGCTTTCAGAGGAGCCTGTCATGATTTACTTATTCATACAGATTGCAGTGGCTTATGTAGTCTTGATCCTGCTTGATCTGCCAGCAGTATTTGCTTCTATTGATCACAGGCTGTTATTTGACTGCCTTGAGCAGCTTGTAGGTCTCTCTGGTTCTGTTAGCGGGGTCTGCTACGGGTACTTCTCAGCCTTCTCATTCTGCTGTTGTCAGTGGTTTTAACTCCAGATTTCCTGCTCAGACAGATACTCTGCAGAATGGTGTCACACTGCTTGTGGTTTTCAGGAAGTTTGGGAGCACCTTAATGAACTATGGTGCTGAACTGGGGTTCTGTCCTGATTTGGCTGTTAGCTCAGGTTTGTAATGTGTGTTTGGCAATGTGCCTGGCTGTCATGTGAGGTTGTAAGTGTGTAAAAACTCCTCCTATGCTAGGTGTAATAAAATACCACATTTTGGGAAATAACCAGCAGTTCTTCGTGTTCCTGTAACCTTTGCATTCCTACTGTTTTTCCAGCGACAGGGCAATTGAGAGGTTAGTCTGGAAGAAACTTAGAAACCAGTTGTCTTGCACATAGATGAATACTATTAAATTGTCCTGTTTCAGCCCGCTTTACAAATGGTTATATATGTTTTCTATCTATTCCTTGGGGTGGAAATACTGTAGTTCCTTAATGGCCTTATTTACCTGGAAGGTCCTTGAAGTCATTTGTGTCTGTCAAGATGTACACTTCATTAGAGCAAAGTTGCAGTAGAATCAGGTTAGAAACAAATGTTCATGTGAGTTTATATATGGTCTTAGTCCATTAGTAATAGAAGATTTAATTTTTTTTTTTTTTTTTTTTTTACTTAATGACTTTACAACTTGTAAATATGCTTTTAAGGTCTTTGCAAAATGGAAGTGTAGGTAGTCCTTGTGTATTTTGTGTTTCTGGCTTTAGTACAAGACTGACCTTCTTTAGAACATGCAGTTAAGTGTCTGTCTGTTACTGTTTGTGACACCTTGTATCATTTTGCTAGAAACACAGCCCCACAGATGGTATTTGAGCAGACAGAACAGTTATTTGCAGGCTGGCTTTTTGAAGAAGTACTTGAGATGGAAAATCATGAGGACCAAGTAATTTTTACTTGCAAGCAACACATTTATAATATGTGATGACCCACTCTTTTATCATGTTTCTGTCTGTGTAGACACATCTAGTAAAACTAGGATGTTGGCTTGCCTGACATGCAGCAACCCTCCTCTTTGTCTCTACATCTGCATAAAATATCAGGGAGATGAATTCTCTCACAGAGAGAGTTTGGGGCTTTGGAGAGTTGATCATTGGTGTGCAATACCCCATAATCTTGGATTTTGTATTTTGTGATAAGCAGAACAGAGGATACAGTTTATAATATTTGCTAAGTTAAGTGTAGGTTAGAGGAGATCAAAAAATGGAAGTTTTAAAGTCCCATCTTAAGTGCTGACTTTAAATGACTCGCTTGAAGCACTCATGAATCATGTTGCAAAGGCAAAAATGTCCTTCTTGTTAAATGACTGTAATCTAAAATGTTACAGAGAGCTAAATGATTTATTGATGTCTATTTCTGAGGCGTTTACCTGCACCTGTAGCCAGCCCATTCCATTTATTTTGGCTTGCTGACAAATTAGCGGGCTATTTGTATGTCAGATTTGGTCAGTAGTCAGCTCCCACCCCCTTACATTTTGAACTGCTTCTAATTTAATTGTTTGTGGTATTGGCAATTTATTATCCAGATAGATGTCATTCAGGGGAGCTCTTTTGCATAGAGAAGAGAAAAAGCAGAAGATCTGTTTGTGTATATTCTCATAGTGCCTTGTAGAAAGCCAGTATGCAGAAGAGAGCAGTTTCCAAGCCTCTTCCATGCACACAGGCAATGATCTATGCATTGCCTTTCTTTCCGCTAGTTTGGAATGTCAAATATTAGGTTTCATATTTAGTGGCTGAAATAAGATTAAGTCTGTGATTATGGCCATTGTTGCTGTATCTAGACACCCCTCAAGAGTGAGCAATCCAAATTACATATTGGAGCTTTAACTGCATGTGTAAGTTGCATAAATACTCTCAGGGGGAGTTGAAGCAAGCGTTGCCACCTGCAGTGGTTACGTTGCAGTGCTTGAGTAAGTTTTGTGGGATATTGAAGGCAAAATTACTGTTTCTTGCTAAATTGTTTTAACTGCTGGCTTAGATCTTCATGGCAGCAAGAATCTGAGTGCTGCTTTTCCAAGTCAGAGTGCTCCAGTGTTGCACAGAGGCGATTGCAGGTTGCCTGACCTGGGCTGCCAGGATGCCTCCAGCCCTGCTGCTCCTCTGTGGCTTGGCCGCTGCTCCAGCTGCAGCTGCTCACTGGGTTTGCCAGATGAAGAGGACAAATCTATTGTGTGGATATGTTTACTTCAGCTTAATTAATCTGATCTTGCACTCTGAGTTTTAAGTAAGATAGAAAATTTGGGCTTTGATACAGCCAAAAACACTTTCATGTCACAGGAGCATGGTCTGTGCTGGCCATCCTGGCCAGCTCATTCTGCTGGGCTTCCCTGGGACTGCAGGTGGGGGCAAGACTCAGCCATTGTTTTCTCCTCTCAAACAGCTCCATAGTTAACATTGCTGGCACTGTGCAGCTTGAAATGCTTTATGGTCTTACAGCCTACTTAACCTTTGATGTTTTCTGTCAGCATCTATTATGACCTGGTGGCCTATGGTTAGTAAAATGTGCCCTTGCAGGCTGCCAGATACTGTAATGGAATTAAGCCTTTAAAATTATCAGACCTGTCAAAGGGGCTTATAATCCTGTGAGAGCTTTAAGTGGTTTCTTACCTTTGCTTCAACACACATTTGACCTGGTTGAAGTGGCTTTACTTGCTTGTTTTGTTTTTACTTCCTGTTAATATTTTTAAAACTGGGGGAGGGCAAGGGGAGAAAAAAAATTCATTTCCTTGGCATCTTTATGAGGAGTTTCTTCAGTTCTGTCCCAGATAACCTTTTTTACCTTTTTTTTTTTTTTTTTCCCCCCACTCTCTTGCTCTTGTAGATTAAAGCCTGGAGATATTTCTGTGGGAACTTGTTCCTTTGAGTAAGGGCATAAGGATGCTTCATTATTGCTTTAGTCAGCCAATGTGCACTGAGGGCTGGCACAAGGCAGGAGGGAATGTCAGGCTTGCTTTGAGGGAGGTTGGACTCATCCAAGTGCTCACAGAAGGTGCTGAACCAACACCTCTGGAAATGAGTGTCCTCTGCAGAGTGACTGTAGGAAGGGCAGTAACACTGCAGTTACTCAGAGTTACCACCTTTGTGCTTTAATCTGAGCAGAGGAGAGTACGAGATTTTGAGATGGTTTACCTTTTGCTAGTTAGTTTTCAGTTACCTGTGAAATGCTGAAAGTAATTTTGTAGCATTTTAGTGGTGTCCCTGTGATCATTAACACCACAAGTTAATTAGCAGAGAGATACTGCACGTATCATATCCAACAGAAATTGAAATATACCATAGAGAGGCAGTTTGACAGTGTCACATGCAGCCTGTGGCCAGGTCTGGCAGGCCACCTTATCTGAGCCTGATCCTCACTTCATAGTAGCTTCCTTTCTTTGTGAAGTGGTTGTATGTGAGCCATTTATTTAAGCTACTGAGCATTTTAAACACTGTTTTGTTTTTGAGGAGTGATACAACTTTGGCTTCTGAAGTAGTGCCATGCAGACTCAGTTTCTTACCACCAGCAGGGTGTGATGCAAGGTGAGGAAAGAGAATAAAGCTAATAAAATGCTATTCCAAAATAAAGCAAATAAAATGCTGTCTTATTTGTGACTTATCAGATAAGTGATAGAGGGAAACACTGAGCAGCCATTTCTTTTGCAAGGAAAAGCCCTTATATTACAGCAGTTTTGGAGGGTTTTTTTACATTTTTACTCTTCCCATATAGCATAATCAAGCAAGGTAAAAAAATGTGGCTCCTGCTGCTAAATTACATGCAGGCGTTAGCCCCATAAATAAAATTAATTTTAAAAAATACATTAGGTTTTCTGAGGTGACTCTAATTGGGATAGATGCTGGAATAAATTGGCCTCCTGGGTAAGGAGGAAAAATACCCATCCCCCCAAAAAGTTACAGGTTTTAGAGCAATTGCATCAATACTAAATCCTGAGTTGAAATGCTCTGAAATCCTGACCTTCCTATAGGTGTATTTATCTTTTTTCTTTGGTTTTGGCATACAAATCTCAAGAACCTCCCAGGACACCCACTACTAAGCAGAAAAAATGGAGATGTAGGAATGAAAGCTGTCATCAGGCAGCCCTGGTGAGTGTCATGAGATGGGCTGTCTCTTCTGATCCAGGAGTCTGAGTATATTGATGGCTAATATTTTTACTTCATGACAGTCTGGTGAATGATCTCATCAGTTGTTGCTAGCAGATGCAAAAAAAGATGCGCCTGTGGTAGCAAGACAGGAATTTTTTCTGTACTTCTCTTGGGACATGAGTGTGAGGCATGAATGACTTTTCTTTTTGAATGTAATTGTCCACAGCATTTTGGAAGGGTACAGACAGCAAATGCCTCTTCATGAAAATTTGGGATTCTTTCTGCCTCCTGGGAAATTGATGTTTTAAGGGTTGTCTAGCTGTTCTAAGAGCATGTACCTGAACTGTTGCTATTTCTGCTGTCATGGCAAAGGTGTGATAATGGTGGGGGGAAAAAAATGAGGAGCAATGAATGTCTTCTTTCAGTACTTACTGTGGTTTATTTAGCTGGATTGCAAAGACATCATGCCTATTTTTAAATAAAATTTTAGTAAACAACAGTTTGCGCAGTCAGACAAGCAGCTTTCCACCGTGGCCAGATTCACCAGTCCTGACTGTCTGCTGTGTTCATCTCAGTGTCAAGTGAAGCAAAGCTGATGCACTGAAAAATGGGAGCTCTGACAATGTTTAGTTATTTAAATCTCAGTGTTGATTCCCAGTTGCAATGGTTTCTGTTACTGGTTTCTTCACTTGGGGGATCCTGCTTCTCAATTGGATGTCTCCTGTTGTCAGAGCACATGAGCCTGTGAACACTCAGACTTTGACCAAGCCATCCACAATAATGGGTGACAGACACTTCACTTGAAATAGGCATCTGTCTTTCCAGCCATTTCATCAGTTTCAAGGATGTACAAATTGCACAAAGCATCAGGGAGACTAAAATGAGGGAATTTATTTGAATGAAGTAGAGGCTGATAAAACAATACTGTATGAGAATTCAACATTACTTGTTTCAGTGGAGTCCTAAGTAGTAGCCTGAGTATTCCCAGTGCAGCTCAGTTCTGCCTTCTTTCTGCTCTCTGTTTACATAATGGCACTTTCCCCTAACATTTTGCTCCTGTGCCTGTGTGTGTGCAGTACTTTGACTGTCAAAACGTCTGTCTGAGTGCAGTATGGAAGCTAATGTCTTAGTGTGAAAGTAATATTTATTATTCATTGTCTCTGCCCTGAAATGTCTCTGTATTTGTTGATCTTCACAAAGCATGTCAAACAGCTGATAATTTTTCAAAAATTTCACCCTAAGTAGTGCTTGTTATCTTTAAAGTAAAGGGTGATTGTGGCTCTCAATTTTCTATCAATGGAACCACTGTGAACAACCCTTCTAATTAATGCTATTTCAAGCTATTGTACAGTTTTGCACTTAGTATTTGGCAATTTTTTTAAAGTCTTCTTCAGAGGGCTTTAGATTGTTAACAGACTGAGGCATTTTAAAGAAATGTTACCAGTTGTCACCATCTAAAACTGGAGTCTACAGCTGAGTTTTCCCATATGTAATTTCATTGTTTTTGTAATCTGTTTTGAGATCAATTTTGGGTGAATCAAAGGATCCAAGGGGGAAAAAATATCTAAGTGTCTCCAGAAGCTTCTCTTGCAGATTTCATTGATGATCAAGATATTTGTGGTCTGTCCTTAACTCTCCTTTTTCTTCATAATTACAGTAGAGATTGAAGATTGTGTTTCATACTGCATGAGTACTAACATCTACACACAAGTAGTGACTCAAGCAGTGAAATAATCCATAATCAAATTTCCTCCAGTAATGGAAATTTCTCTCTCAAAAGCAGGAAGATAGCTCCATCTGTGTAGGAAATAGAATAGACCTGTGTTCTGATTTAACACACCTCCAAATAAGTAGGGAAAAGAGGGAAAATGCAGGGGAAGAGAAGGCTACCATGTTAACAATTCTCTAATAGTTACAGAATTACTAAAGTCATAAGATCAAGTTAAACTTTGCTAGAAATTAGCCGTCAGACTGGTAACTTCTGCCTACCTTACCCTACTCCTTCATGTTTTTCTACAGAACTGCATATGCTTCCCTTTTTATAGACTGAGCTCTGAGAACTTATCTGCTCTCCACTGAATTTCCATTTTATATGATGTGAAAGACATGTACCTTTTGGGAGATAGTTTATTACCTGATTTCAGTGATTTCTCTGAAACCTGGAAGAAAGACATTAGGTACAAATGATAGGGAGTTTGTGGAGTGAGGATGAAATCACCTGGAGCAAGATCTGCACATAAAACTTGTGTGTGCATGAAAATGCCATTAAGGACTGTGGTTATTTACAACACTCAATACAGGCAAAAATGCTAGAATAGGTATCATTCTACAATAAAAAAGCTGTTTTGCTGATGCTGCTTGTTTCACTCAAGGAATCAGTATTAGCTATAAACTACCCAGATCACTTTTCTTTGCTGATACAACCCATATTTACAACAGGCACACATATTAAACTTTTTGAGGGGTGTTGTGCTGGTAGAATATCTATTGAAATTGTCCCAAGGAATGGAAGAGGCAAGAATCATGCTTCTGGAAGTAACTATCTCTTACTGCCTGTTTGGATTTTCTGAGGTTTTCACTGGGTGCTATTTTCTGGCCATGCTCTGTTGCTATGTGATACTGTGCATGCAGACTGGGATTGTGTGTTTTGTTGGTCAGTGTAGTTGCCACGAAAATGCTAATTTACAAGGTTTGTTAACAAATGTATTTCCAAAGAATCTCTCCTGGATGCACATCAGTATATCTCTCTGAAATAGTCCCCTTGCCCACAGCATCATTTTCTTTGTCATGGATCATCCATTAATAATGGCAAACCTGCCTCAGAGCCTAAAAATTCTGTAGGGAGAAAGAAAGGCTGGTAAAAAGATTGGTAATCATTTGAACTACACCAAAATGTTATTCACTCACTCAAGAGATCTTCTCAGCATTACGGAAATACGTAAATATGGCTTTACTCCTTGAGAGGGGTTTTTAGGATCAGTCTGGTGCAGCTCTGTATGTAATTCATAGGTTTCAGTCCAGGAGGACTTGATCCCATCCTAAGTTTCATCTTGAGTTTCAGGTTCAAAGGACCATCAAAGAAAGTATGAACTCAATTTAAGTGGGTTTGTCATTATTGATAGCAACATCTTCCATATTCACTGAATTTGCAGTTGCCCAAAACCGTTGCCCAAAATGCATCCCAACCCCTCTTACTCTTTCAGCAAGCTCAGCTATGTTGCCTTTGTTAATTTCCTGAAGAAGCAGTTTAGCCTGGTTTCAGTATAAAAATATTCAATTCTAGCTCTGAGTGAAAAGTGTTTTTCATGTATTCCCAAGGCTGTTTTGTTGGGTGTTTTTTTGTCCTTCTGTGCAGTGACGTACCCTTTGGGAAAAAATTGAGACTTGCCAGAGCAGGGCATATTTGCAACTTGAGCAACTCCTGTCTAAGCCACATCTGTAAGCTTTTTGTAAATTAATTAAAATGATTGTGTGGTCCAAAAAACTGATGTGGTCCTTTTTTCCAGCCAAATGGTCTTTAACTGTGTTTGAAAGATCTGTTCAAAGGTATTATTGCTGCTGGTCTTCTTTTTCTATGGTGATTTGCTTCTGTAGAAATGTGTTTGTATTTTGGTTTCAAAATCTTTTAGGTTTTGACAAATAGATCAATATTTGGATCAAATGACAATAACATGAGACATCTCTCCATATTCTAGCACTTCAGGTGTGATAATTATTTCTTTCTAGCATTTGATAATCACTTGTGTGGAATTTCATGTTTAGCCTCTCTAAAAATTTTATTAATCTAGCAGGAGTTGACTGTTGATGTTACAGTTCAGTGAAACCAAGGTGTTACCCAAAGTGGGGCTGAAATTGGTTCCTGTGTGGAGCCCGTTTGCAGAGCAGTGTCCTTTCTCTACCTGAGGAAGCCTGTGCTGAACTCAGGAGTGTAACCTGTCAGTTCTCACCTGTTCTGTGCACTGTGTGCATGCAGGGAGGAGGCCACAGTGCAGATTACTTTGATTGTATTGCTGTAGGTAGTTTTTCCATTTGAAATTGAATTTTGTTTTCCTCTGCATGCTTCTTTATTGAACTAAGAATTTAGAGTAAAAACAATTCAGTAATTTGATTTGGTTTCAGTAATTGTAGAATTCATCTCTTAATCACAAACTGAATTCTTTAATTTCTATTAATGACTATTAAAAGTTTCTATTTTCATTGGAACAGGGAAAGTGGGAGTATTTAAGTTCAGGCAAAACTTTAACAGCTGCAATCCTACAGAAAGCTCAGCTTGGATGAAATGCACTCAGGACTGGGACATGCTGTTGCAAGCAGCCAGCATGGTGATCCTGATCCCTGCACACTGCTTCACTGACATGACTCTCCCTGCAGTCTTTCCCCCAGAGATAGTGTGTTTTCTCTCTGCAGAAAGGCTGTGTCTGTCAGCAAGAAAGATGGTGTGTGCTCCTTTTGGGCTGCATAACTAAAGCTGCTGCTAGTAATCCAATTTCAGAATAAAGGCAGCTGAATAAAGAGTCATAACACCCAAAACCTATGCAGGATAGCTGAAGTCCATGAGCACAGGAATAACAAAATGCTAATATACCAACAGTGACAGGCAACACACCTGAATCTGATGTTAGTCAGGCTGAGGAAGAACTCCTTAAGTTAAAGAAGATATGAGGTACAAGTGAGGGGAAAATCAAGTGTCTAGTAGCAGTAGTGAAGTTCAGATGTGCTTTTTTGCTTTAGATGCTTATACTTGCCAAGGGTGTTTGTGACTTACTTTGAAAAGTTCAGCTAACAAAACCTATGAAGAGTTGATGTACAAGGAAATAGCAGCATTTTGTCTCAATTTTGAGAGCAGGTTTTCAAGGTTTCTCTCCTGCTCAGGGAAGGGAGTGCCCAATGTTCTGCTCTCTGCGGGTGCAAAGGCAGATGGGCGAATGTACCTGCCTGCCTTTCCTGGGTGACAGCTGCACCCATTAGTCTGCATTTGCTATCTCTGTCTCTGCTGCCATATGTTCCTTTTCTTTAAATAAACAGGTATATAATAGTTAGGACAGATGTGAGTAGCAAAAGGACGTAAGAGAAGAATGATTTGAAACAAGTCTGAAATGATTGATCTTGACACCAGTATTCTTAACCAGTTTATGGTAGAACTGGATTAGTATGTGCTTTATGGTTGCTTTCACTGTTCCTGTCAATGGAAGGATATCTTTAATCAACTTACAATTTTAGTTTCTATCTGTCTTCTTATGACTCATTAGTATTTGTAATTTCATCCTTTTTGAGCTTAGCAACTTGCCTGTTGCTTACTAATATGCTTGAGGAGTGTTGCAGATTGGTTTTGTAGACAGTCTAGTCAGTGTCGACAGCAGAGAGGCTCATGCAACTGTTTTTGTTTTGTTTAATTTAATTTCGTCAGTACAGACTCATTGAGGTAAATACTTTTTTGAAATGCCTTAGAAAACAATAGTATTAAAAGCACCAAATATAAACATGAAGGAATTAGCATTAAATTACAGAGAAATGGCAGCTGCAAATGTAATAATGTAGACAGTTTATAGCAAGATATATTGTTGAGTTGCACATACTTCATTCAAAAAGATACTAGGAGTGTGTCAGCGTATGCAGTGGAGAGATGTAGTTTCCTCTGTCAGGGAGGAGTTTTTTGTTTTCAGTTTTATCCTGAATAGTGAAGTCTAGAAGGTTATTGTTTTATTAGAGAAGAACATCTTTGAAAACAATGCCTACTATTATGTCTGATCATCTTCTTTTCCTTGTCAGCAATCTACCACATCTAGTTCTGAACAAACGCAGCTCTTAAACATGAATGGGATTCTCATTATTTGCTACCTGCACCTGATTTCTTTCTTCCCCAACCTCTGGTTAATGAACATTAGTTCACAGTAGTTTCCTATTCTCATCATGTGTTTTACAACAGGCAGTCTAAAGATTAAAGAGGATAAATGAGGAACCTTACAAAAGCCTCTTTAGAGTTGCTTATCAGAGTTTGATTCCCTCATTGATAGCATAAGCTAAGGATTTATGAATCAAATACAGTTCTGAACTGCATTCTCCAATACTGTTTTTAATCTGATTTGTTGCTGCTGCTTGTGTATTTACACTTCTTCTTAAGGTATCAGGAGGAAATAGTGTATCATAAATAAGACATCAGAACGCAATTTAGCCTAAGCAAACCTTAGCAACCTTACCATTTGTTGCTAGGAAGACAGAAAATAATTCTACTGGGCCAGTTCAACATGGTTTTGAAAGAGCAACCCTATGTGAGTTTATATAGGGAGGATATAGAGAAATGCCAGGTGAGTGGAGAAGACTCTATAGCAAATTTACTGCAGGATTCCGTCCTTTATGAGTCACTTGGTTTTCCAGGGTAAAGGACTGGAATAAGCTCTGCACTGCTATCTCCTCCTCGATGAGCTGCTGTGGTTGAGTGGCTCTCTGGAATTCTAATGCCCACCATGGGGAGTGTGTGCATGTGGGACTGACAGCCTGACACAGGTCTGTACCTTCCACTCTCCCCAGCAACCAAAGGCTTGTTGTTTTGTGATGGAGAGGGCAAGATCAACATCCATGGCCCTAGAAAAGTAAACAGAATTTTTAACAGATAAAATCCCATCCTTGCAGCAATTGATGTCGGTTTTGCCATTCTTCTGGGCACACTGAAGATTTCACCAGGGGAGATCATTTTCTTGTACTTGTTTCTCCCATTGCCTAGAATATAGAAACTTGAATACATTCTCTGCAATTTGTGTGCATTTTAGACATGATAGCTACCAACTCCTGATATGCATTCTATAATCCAGCCTTTAGGTTTCAAATGTTGCCTTAGATGCAAATGTAAGATAAGCATATTACCGATGTGACCTGCACATACTTCTCTTTTGGCCATATGATCTCTATGCATCATTGTGTTTCCTTCTTTGCATTCTATTAATTTTTTATGAGCTTCATTAGAACTGTAAAGCACAAGCTGTTTTCATGTAGAGGGTTTTTATGGTGACTAAACATTGGAGAAAAGAAAACAAATAATTGTCCCACTATACATATTGCCTAGAATGAACAGATTGATTTAAAATGCACTGCTCCAGTGCTTTATATAGGCATCAGTATGATTCAGTTCTTATTTTCTGGCTTTCAGTTTGCTAATCCTGATTTTTCAGTTTGTCACTTTTTTTTTTTTTTCGCTAAGTCTGTTTAATTTTTAGCTAATACATGAAGTTCATGTTTGTTGCTTTCATTGGAGAGGTAAACATTGAATGGAATCATTAGGTAAGAATAATTGCTAGGTCTTTTTTGAAGTTACTAACCTACATTTCAAAAAAATACTTTTTTCTTGCACTTTTGATTATAGATGTCATATGTGACAAATGTGTGAAACTTGCTATACTTCTAAGAACAAGAGCTAATGTTTAATGTCCATTTATGTCATTTATATTTTCCAATGTCAGTGAGCATGTGTGCATATAAATGCTTAATTTTACTTTGAGCTTCAATCTGTTCTTGGCTTCATAAATATTTGTAATAGATATTTCAATGCACTTGACTGTGTGAAGGAAAAAAACTAGCAGTAGTAAAAAATCATGTAGTCTTTTCTGAATACCAGTAACATAATTTTGAAACCTTTCTATCAAGTGTAACTTCTCCATGACTCTTGGTGTTTAGCAATACTGCAGTTATTTATTGTTTACTCACTCAGGTGTCTTTGTGTTTCTTCAGTTGTGTTTGCTGATCTCTGAATCTTATAATTGCTTGCTTAGCTTTTTAAGACAGAGAAACAAAAACCATTTCATTGAACGATGAGCCTTTGACTTTAGTGGCAGTAATTAAAGTACTGTTGTTGTTTACTTCTTATGTCCCATGTTTCTATTCATTATCATAAATTGATGATTTTGAGTAATTTTTACAGTGCTGTGCCCTTATCCTGAAAGGTTGTATATATTTAAAATCCACTCATATTTTAACCTTGTACAAATGGTCAATATTCATCAAAACAAAATGTAGTGTGGCATCCACTTGTCCATTCCCTTTTTTTTCCCCATATTGTCTTTTTTTAACCCAGAAATATGCCATCTGCAACTCTTTCATGTTACTATTAAATTCTTTCCAGAGACTGGATGAATGCATTAAACATCTTTCATTTTCAGTGTGATTTTGGTCCCCCATGGCCTGTTCATTGTTTGCTGTATTCAGGGCTGGTTCTGGTTGTGTTCCTGTTAAGCAGCTCCAAGGGGGGACTGTGCAGTTTGCTGCAGATCCCATGACCACCAAGCTTCTGAGAGTCTTTTGCTTGGGGTTTGTCCAAAAGGGCAGTTGAGTTACATGAACAAGCTTCACTTCTGGCCTGGCTTCACTGGCACCTTCCAAGGTCTGTGCTGCTTTGCCTCTGCTATGGTCAGTTCAGTGTTTTCAGTGAGCTCATCTGAAACCCTTTGAACTGGGGCTCTGCACACCTCAGGTGTTTCACTGTTGAAGAAAGCAATGGGCTAAACTCAGCACCATGAAGGAGGAGTTGTTTCTGTTGTTGTTTCTATCACCAGTGCAGAGTGCAATTAACCTACACCCTCTTGAATTGTAGGGCACATGGTAAATAAAACTCATGGAGCTCTGGTCTGGTGCTGTAACTGCTGAAATTAACAGATATTAATTGTTTCACCTCTCCTTGAACAAGCTTTTCAAATTTCTTGTTCATAAGTCTCAAAATTCACGTCAGCAATAAAAGCAGGGATTTTGCTGACATTCTAGTGCAAGCCAGCTGTCTGCCCCTGCAGTCTGTTTTTATAAATATGGTACTGGGGCTTCACACTCAAGGTCAGTTTGAGAAAGCAGCTGAAGGAGGCAGTATTGTCTGCCTGCTGCTTGTCCTGGGCTGGAGAGATGGACTGGTCATGTTGCCTGTGTGGATTTTTTTTTCTTGTTTTGATTCATCATGCTCTACTGTAGTCATTTGCACAAAGGATGCTTTTAAAGGAGTAATGAGTGCTTTCCTGTTTGGCAGTTGGCTAAACTGAACTTTGTGTCCCAGTTCTTTACGATTCACTCACACAAGACCTAAAATATTCAAGACTGGTAGGGGGGCAAAAAGCTCTGTCTGGCTCATGCTGTTTTGAGGAAAAGGGAGTCTTGGGGTGGAGAGGGGGGAGCCCTGCAAAGACGTACAAATTATGCAGTGTTCTTTCTGTCCATGAGTAGTTTCTCTTGTGAGTGAGTGAAGCTGTATTTTTGGACTCACCAATAAAGCAACTTTTGCTATAACTAGCTTTTCTCCAAAGCACACTTTCTGTGTTTATTTATTTTATTATTTTAAAAATATAATGATTGATTGTAAGTAATCTGAGGGCTTGAGTCAAACATCCAGTGTCCAGTTAGCCTTGTCTGTGATAGTACCCCAGACCGTCTTCCTGGGCAGCAAGGCTCTATTGAGCCTCTCTAGTAGTGTGTCTCTGTTTTAGGAGAATTTTGTTCTCTGGCATCTCATCTTTCTACTGAGAACTGCCTCATGCTTGGAGAGGAAGTCAGAAGCAGAATCAAATTCAGATTTCAGCCTGTTATTGTTTACCTTTTGGTGCACCTTGCAAATAATGCCATGAAATTACAGTTTTATCCTTCATTAAGTGCATAAATATAATACACATGCCCACCTCCTCTGAGTATAGGGGCCTCTGTGACCTCAGGACATATCTTTCAGTTTGGAATATGATAACTTCAGCTTCTGAAGCCAGTGGAAATCTAGTTTAAGGTACCTTGATTGGCTTCAGTTCTGTTTCATCTTACAACTTATTCCAGGTATGAGTTGCTACCTTTGTGGTTTTGCCTACCTGCCTTTCATGTGAGAATAATCCAATTTTGTTGCAGGTTTTGAGAGAATTCATCTTTTTTTACTTTAAAAACACACGTGCAGTAAAATCTAATGAGATGACAACATTCATTGACCATCATAAAAAACTTCTGATGTATTCTGTTTTTAACTCCAGGATGTTGCAATGGCTATTAAAATAAGTGCTTTATATAACCCTTTCTGATCGTTTCTCAGGATATCTGCATTGCAAAGTCCAGTCTTCAGAGCTGTAAAAATCAAAAGATGTCTCATGAAAAACTATAGTATCTAGTTAAAAGTGAAAATTGCAGTTCAACAAGTTGAGGTAACTTGAGAAAAAAAAAATACTAAAATGAACAGACCCCTCTTGCACTTGGTTTATGGATTGTCTCTTTGGTTTAAGTGTCTCTTTGGCAGGATCACTAGCAATAGTAAAGAAGAAAATCTTTGTCATATGCTCTAACCAATATTGTACCACCAAACTTATTTCAGCAGTTATAAAGATAATTTTACCACTCAGTCTTTGTGGAATTAAAGTGCTTGTCAGAGCATTTTTTAATTAGTCCTACATGGATCAGTACATTGGAGCTGAATTTTAGGTATATTTCTAATAAAGGCAGGATTGTTAGGGCTCATCATACTAATCATGAGACTGGCTTTGGGACTTATTCTTTTGTTGGGTTTTAACAATTCAGGCTGAAATTTAATGAAGTAGGCATCTAAAACTGAAGGGGGGAAAAAAGAGGGAAAGGAAAAAGATGAGGAAGGAAAGAAGGAATGTGTTTGTGTGTATTTAAAACTATATATGTACTTCAGAGAGCAGGCTAGGACTTCGTTTATGAAGAAGAAAAACTATTGATCTTTTCCTTCTAGAGCAGTGTTTCTCAGTTGGCAAGATGGTGGCCTTTGAGTAGCAAAGTCATCAGGATTCTTTTGTCTTTAAAAAAAAATCTCCCCAGTGTTGGCTAAGCTGATATGCAGCTGAATAACTGTGGTTTGTAAGTACTCACAAGGGACCTCCTTGGCTTTAGAAGAGAAAATCTCAGAAGTTCTCCTCGTGTCTGGCCATGTTTGAAGTGCTCCCAGCTCTGACTGCTGAGCAGCGCGCTCAGGCGCCAGCTCGCCGTCCCAGCTGAGCAGGCAGAGCCCAGGCAGCGCAGGGAGGCAAGAGCCCTGCAGCAGTGCCAGTCACAGGGACACAGAAATCAGCCGTGTTAGCAGGGTCTGTCACAGAGCTGTGGATGTCAGCTGCATGCTGTATCTATCAGAAAAATCACAGCATTCCCTCTACTGCATCCCTTGTCCTGTGCTTCCTGACAGGATGTTTGTGTGTTCTGCTATCAGAAGTATGTGATATTTCCCACCTGAAAAAATATGGAAGCTGAGAGATTGCTGAAGTGGATCATTTTGAATATGTTACTGTTGAACTGATCTAATTTGAATTGACTGCAACTTATTTTAGTGTAGCTGTTCAAAATGGAATACTAATTTACAGATAGCGGAGTAATACACAGCTTAAATGTTCAGTTACATGACTTTTTGTTATTATTCTTCATAGTTCACTTTTCGAGCAAGCCGTAAAACCTGAAATCATATTGTGAGCAATAGAGATGTTGGAATTCACGTGAATAACATGAAATAGTATCTCAATTTTTCCTCTAAAGGTTAAATATTTGTGGTGCCATTTATTCCATCACGTCCCTGTCTGCTCCTTGAGCTACCTGGTTAGAGGTGTGCACACCTCACATCCCTGCCTGAGGCTCTGGCTCCTGTGGTTACACAGGCAGTCAGGGTCAGCTCAGGTACACCTCTGTTCTGGCTTGACTTGCAGTTACTGAAATCTCAATTAAATCTAAATGGGGTCCATCTGCTTTCTGAACTACAGTGACTGCTTAGAGATAGGGGGAGTGAGGCTCGTATCTTCACTTTTGGTCAAATATCCAAGATGCTTGAGCATTTTTATACATAAATTTTCTCAAGTTCAGTCATCACCAGTTAGACTTGAATTTGTTCGGAACTGAAAATTTGGGTTAGTAATAAATCATCAAAAATCCCCAACATAATCACTCTTTGTATGAAGAAATCACTGTAGATAACTTCTGTGCATGTAAAAATACCATGGGCTAATTAAAATAAAATCTTAGGAGTTGGGCAGTTAGTGTTCTGAGTTGCTGCTTGCACTGCTGACTTGACTCACAGCTTCCTTCAGCCTGCAGGGGTTAGCAGGTCTGGGAATTGAGCATCCTCCAGTGCCTGTTGGGAGCTCATTTTTTTCTGGTCCTTGGTAGACAAGTTGTTCTTACAGTGGGACATGGCAGGTGTGCAAGGGAATAATGGGAGAGTTCATGAAACATGAGACTGTTTCACTTCCCACTGCTCACACAAACTTTTTTTTCCCCCAGGTTTCCTCCCTTTTCTCCTGTTCTTTCCTGAGCTGATCTGCAGGTCTGGTCTGTCTTCTGCACTGTTTCCAAACACAAGCAGTGACCTCCTGCTTCTTGTGTCCATTCCTGTCAGGGGTTTAAGTGCATGGAAGCCACACTCTCTCATACTGTGTCCATCCTTTCTTCTGTTTACTCTTTTGTTTCTTGCACATTGTTTTTTGTTAAGGCTTTGGTTTAGCTACTCATTTTTACCATGTTCTGAGCAAGGTAACAAGCAGCTAATCTTTTTCTTGTAGCCATTGTCAGTAGTTTCTTATGCCTTCTTCTGAGTGTACTTTATGAATAATAACTAAAATATTTCTTAATATGGAGTTTTAAACTGAACAAGGTAAACACAAAACTGAGAAGTCCCTATGGTGCAAGTCATGAGCCAACACATGATAACAGTATTTTTAACAGTTTTGATAATAATTTAGAATGCTAAATGATTTCACCAGATATAGGTACTGTCTCTCTTAATATTTCATTGGGCTGTTTCTTTGTATGATCCTCATTCTTTCCACCATTACTTTAGTACCCAGCACAAAAGAACTTGAGGTTAAAGTATTTGCTGTTATTGGTTATTATTATTTGGTTAGCACTCATATCTAAATCAGAGTGCGTGTTGTGCTAAGCACTCTGCAAACATCTTTGAAGAGACAGTGTCTTCTCCAAAGAGTGGAGCAGATTAATACTTTAGTTTTTTCACCTTACTACTTAATGCTGCCTTTTTTGCACTTTGGTTACATTTATCTAAGGGATGTCTATGCCACTCATTCCTTTCTGTAGTAATGGAAGTGATAATGAGGGTAGCCAGTTTTTATCTGGATTAAATGCAACTTCCCAAAGCATTAAAAAAACCAAAAAATCCAGTATATCATCAGATTGAATAAAGATGTTGAAAGACTTGTGTTGAGTGAGACCCTGCTGGGAGCTTGTCTAAAAAAGGAATGTTTCCTGCTTTGTAAAGGTTGGGTTAGAATCTGAAGTTAATTATAACTTTCCCGCATGTATGTTGGGATTGAGATTGCTGTGTTCTCAGCTCTACAAGTGTGCTAGATTATTATTTAAATTTCTGAGCTGATGTTGCCTGTCCAAACACTGGAAGGGTCTTCTCTGACCCCTGTAAGGTGCATCTGATGAAGAAAGCATATTGGAAATACTTTTTCCATTGCCTTGGACAGAGGAAAATACACTCAAGAGACCATTGGTTTCATCCACTGCAGTTTCTCATCTTTACTAAAAGAGGTCTCTAGTAAAGACCTTATGACTTCCAGTCATAGAATGTCTGGAACACAGCAGTATCAGATCCAAGACATAACAACTGTCTTTGTTAATTGGTCTTTTGTTGCTGCTCATTAGTGCAGTGCCTGTACGTCTCTCTACTCTTTCTCCCTCACCTTAGCCCACAGGGGTCCAGTTGTGGATTTTGCTGGTTGTTTTTTAATAAGTGTCTATCTGCAGAAACTTGTTAGTCAAGAATCTGACAGAAAGTTGTCATTTGTTTCATCAGGATACCTATTGAAATGTTTGCTGTAAATCATGTAACATTCTTCCAGTCTTCTCTTATGAAGTCTTTATGCCTTTTTAAATGCATCCCTTTTATCTTACCAAGCTGTTCATTTTGGCTTACTCATTTTGTGTTCTGCTATCCTTTTTGATTCTTAGATTTTTCCAGGATGAAATACATTTTTGCTTTACAAGGCTTTCTTAAATGTACCTTCTCTACTAGTTTATTCCAGTCGGTAATAGCAGGGGCTTAAGTCTCTACTCTCCATGAAAGCTTTGAGATAGTACCTTTTATAAATACTGCAGTGAACTAGACTATTTCACTTTAAAGCTTTGATTGCTTGATGGTAGGTTTCAGCTTTGAACCCTCTCCTCTCTGTTTAATGATCTGCTTGGGTTGATGGACTGGTGCTGGAGTTGTCTGTGGTCACTGCTCTGGGTGTCACACCGGCTGCAGAGTGGAATGCTTTCCCAGAACATACATGTGCATGGAAGGCCACTTAAAAAAGAAGATTTTTAGGCTTTGCCACTTTGTTGTTATTTATTCTCCAACGTTCAGTGGTGTGTTTGTTGGGCAAGAATTTGCAGTGAGTTTTGACAATGTCTGTTTCATTTTCTGTTACATGAATCTGTGCTTTTTTTCAGCTGCCTTGCAGAAACTCCTCCTGTCAGATTAGCATGGTCTAGTGGTCTGCATCCAGGCTAGGAAAAGAGCCTTTAATCCCTCATCTGATGTTGAGTGCATTGATCCTCTCCTCTTCAGGATGCTGTGAATGACTGTGAATGTGTCCTTGTTGACTTACATTATCCTCCTCCAGAGAAGTTCCTCTCTCCATTCAAGGCACCCTGATGTATAGATGTGAAAATCTTGTTTCTGTGTTGATGTTCAAACTCATTCTCTCCTTCCTGGTCTTTTTGTAAAGATTTGCCCTGAGAGGTTCCTCAGGAAGTGGAGATAGTCTTGGCAGCAGAAATCTTCACATAGCCTACCAGTCAGTACGTCAGTGCCCCTCACCAGTAACTTGTCTTCCTGGCATTCTAACCTGAGTATTATCCCCAAAGGATTAGTTCACTGCCTTAGATTCCCCCTTTGTGAAGCTGGGATGATGTTCTCTTCACAGGATTAGGTGAGGATTAGCTACTGTTTATCAGCAACTTGCAGATAAAAGAAGTGCTTTGTTTACATGTATATCTTTTAGAATGTGTGGTCTTGATCACCTGGTAGTGCTCAACTCTGCATTAAAGAAACATCTGATGTAGAATACTGTTATACAATAATTGATACAGATAATTATTCATGTGCACGGATATTTAGAGGTGAATACCGCTTCTTGAAAACTGAAGCATTTAACAATTTGAAAATATTCTGTCCTGTTCTCCTTTTTTTAAATAATAATAATAATAATAATAGTTGTTGTTGTTGTTGTTATCACTACTATTATTATTACAATTGCTATTATTATTATTGCTACCTTTAAAATGTTTTGTATTAGTGTTGACACATAAGATTTTTGTGAACATTGTGGAAATATCAACAATATTTCTGGCCTAAGTAAGTACTTCCAAAGGTAGAAGGAAACCTTTTGAAAGGTCTTTCAAAAGTTACTTTCCTATAAAGACAGACAATGTCTGCTGTTACCTTTCAACACCCAAATATCCCTAGTTTGTGAATTATAGTAGCTGGAAGCTGAAATTCAGAGTTTTTCTTCTGCTTCTTTTATGATTTCTGGAAAAAAATGAGTTTGCAGCAACTGGAATCAGCTAACAGTCTTGTTGAAAATACATCTTGTTCTTCCCTAGCCATATTGGCTCTGTGGGACTTTCTTGGTAACATGAACAGATATGACTCAGAAGACAGAGAGAGAACAACTATGTTGTGTAGGAAGTTTAAAAAAGGACATTTTTACCATTTGTCTTGGCCAACACCACAGTCAAGCTGCAATGCCTGCCTTTTTGATTTTGTTTCTTTTGCTTCTTGACAGCCAGTGGCACTGGAGCTGGTGTCCTGAATTGATCTTAACTATCCATGAGAAATCCAAGAGAGAACAAACAAGATGTTCTCAACACTGTGATATTTTTAAGTGTTGTAATTCCTAGTTTTCATAGCACCAAACTGCAGATTGCTAATATGGATGGTTTTATATTGCAATAGGCCAGATTAGATGAGTATTGCATTAAAATATTATTTGAATTGGGCCAAATTTAGATAATTTGGCTTTTGGAGGCCTCAAAGTAAAATACAGGATGAAAGGTATGCAGCAAGAGGGGGAATGTGGGGGTACATGATAAAATTCCACCTTCTTGGAGCCTATCTAATTACCTTCTCTATTCTCATTAAGTTGACAGCACCCTCAGGTCTGGTCCTTGTTCCCTGGGCTTCTGTTACTCTTGAGGGTTCTCCTTATCTCTTCCACCACCCTTATGTTTTCAAAATTACCACAATCTATTCCCTTTGGAGAAAATTTCTTATTACTTGACTACAAATTTGTTCTTTCATTCAACCAGCTCCTTTCAGAAAACATTCCTGTGATAATTTCCATGAGAATTTTTTGTCCATGACATCTTGGTTTTGAAATTTTATTGCACTTTTTTCAAGTTCCTTATGGAAGGAGCCAGTCCTTATGTGTTTGTGAAAAGCCATTTATATAGGCCCCAGGCATTAAGTAGCCAGGCACAGTCTGTATGCAATAATATATCTGTAACCTTTCAGAAACCTTATCTTTAACATACTATCTTATCTTTTCCTCTAATTTCTCTTGGGTTTTATCCTCTGTTGTAGCCACTTCCCCACATTTCTTAGTTTACATGAGTAAAATTAAAAATATCATCTGCTAGACTAACATGGAAGTATTTCCAAATGTATTAAGGAGAAATTACATTTTATATCATACACTTGAAATACTGTATTGAAGGAGAAAAGATTGTATTGGTAGAGGCTGTGTAAATGTAATGTAAGAGACTGAGCTTCAGACCACTAAAATTACTTGGAATATTTTCAACCAACTTCCGTAGGAGTAGGAGCTAATCCAAAATTTTTTTGACCAAGAAGGTAGAATTTTATTCACCATGTGCTTGGACAGCATCTTACTGTGTGCTGTACAGTAATATTTGATGTTCTGATGTCCATTCTGATTGTGATTCTTCTTTCCAGGTGTTCTGAGAACATGAAATTGATGTGGTTGCTATTTAGATAGGATGTTTGCTCAGTGCTTTTTTTACAAACTGCTGCTTTTCTACAGGCAGTGGAACAGAATCTCTGTCCCTGGGAAATGCTCTGCAGAATTAACAGTGCTTGAAGTCTTGGGAAATACTCAGTGTCCCTTGCCGCCCTCTCTCTTCCTGTATCTTCTCCTCCTCAGTACATGCTCTCCTCAGTTTTAGCTTCCAAAGATGAAAATCTTCCGCCGATAATGTCTTGTGGGTATTACAGCCTTGCCTAAACTGCAGGCTCTGTTGGTCATGTCAGGTTGTATTCCAGTCATTTTCCCAGAAAATGCCCCGAGGAGCTCCATACAGCTCATTGGAAATGGTTTCCTATTCGTGTTTGTTACTACTGCCATGGGATTGTTTAAGCATCCAAAAATTTGTTTGTTTTATTTTTAAAATCATCCTTTTGCACTGCTCTGACAGATTTGCTGTAAAAAATCGATGCTAAAATCTGGTTCCGTGTGTGATTAGGGTGTGTTGCTACCTCTGCCGCCCCAGCCCGCTCCGATCCGCAGAGGCAGAGCGGGCTGGAGCTGCAGCTCGGCCGGCATCGGGAGCCGCTCCAGGGTGGGATCCGGGCTGGGCTGGGCCAGGAACCAGCATCAGGAGCCTCTCCAGTGTGGGATCCGGGCTGTGCTGGATCAGGAGCCTCTCCAGCGTGTGCCATCCATGCTGGGCTGGATGAGGAGCGGCTCCAGCGTGTGCCATCCGTGCTGGGCTGGATCAGGAGCCTCTCCAGCGTGTGCCATCCATGCTGGGCTGGATCAGGAGCCTCTCCAGCGTGTGCCATCCATGCTGGGCTGGATCAGGAGCCTCTCCAGCGTGTGCCATCCGTGCTGTGCTGGATCAGGAGCCTCTCCAGCGTGTGCCATCCATGCTGGGCTGGATGAGGAGCCTCTCCAGCGTGTGCCATCCGTGCTGGGCTGGATCAGGAGCCTCTCCAGCGTGTGCCATCCGTGCTGTGCTGGATCAGGAGCCTCTCCAGCGTGTGCCATCCGTGCTGGGCTGGATCAGGAGCGGCTCCAGCGTGTGCCATCCGTGCTGTGCTGGATCAGGAGCCTCTCCAGCGTGTGCCATCCGTGCTGTGCTGGATCAGGAGCCTCTCCAGCGTGTGCCATCCATGCTGGGCTGGATGAGGAGCCTCTCCAGCGTGTGCCATCCGTGCTGGGCTGGATCAGGAGCCTCTCCAGCGTGTGCCATCCGTGCTGTGCTGTCTGGCGGCCCTCCGCACCCGCCCACTGCTCTCGCCGCCGCGCTCGGGCCCATGCGCCTTTTCAGGGGCTGAGAGGAGATGTCAATGAGAGGGGCGGGCGGGTTTGCCGAGCTGCCGGAGCAATTGATTCTTGTCTGCCTCTCCGAGCAGTCTGTCTGCGCAGCAGCACACGAGACGATTTTGCACGCTTTTTTTTTTCCCCGCTAATGCCCTAGTCAGCAGCTTGCAAAGGAAGAATAGTATTTAAAAAAAGAAATAATAGCAGTCCTTTGTGAGCCGCAGTGAGTGCATGGACCAGAGCTAAATTTGGAAAGCTAAAGCTTATCCATGCAATATTATTAGAATTATTTGGGTTTCCAAAGGCACGCTCACATATATGTGTGTGTTGCTGGCCAGCTTTTCCACGTGACTCGGCTAGATCCAAATGCAGTTATTTATAGATGGCAGGAGCAGTGATGACATTATCTTACAGCACTCCAGCCCTGAAATTATGGCACTTGTGTGCAGGGAGAGGTGGCCAGGTGTCCTCTGTGAGAATTTAGGCAGGCTGCTCTTCTGCAAATGTCCAGAAGAAAAGGTGGTCACAAACAACCCTTTCCCTCTCCCCCAATTCTT
Source organism: Melospiza melodia melodia (assembly GCF_035770615.1). Lineage (NCBI taxonomy): Eukaryota > Metazoa > Chordata > Aves > Passeriformes > Passerellidae > Melospiza > Melospiza melodia. Next base: position 23,939,303 of record NC_086202.1, read on the forward strand.
TTTCATTTTTAGACAGAGAAACGAAAGTTATTGAAAAATCAGTCTGGGCTGTGATTTCTACTGGCTTCTTCCCTAGATGCTTGTAAAAAGCAATTAGCCACATTCATTTTTACACCTCTCCCCTCTTACACAGATAACCTCTCTCTACCTATGTAAAATGATAAACATGCCCCTGAAGACAAGGAAACAGCAATTTCTAATCTGTCTAAAACTAATGTTCGTCGTTAGGCTTTTAAATAAAAGTCTCTTGCTGCAGCCCTCCGTGCTTGTAGCTCGGCTAATTGAGCTGAGGCTGCTCCGTGGCACTGGAGCCCCGGCGTGGGGCAGCAGCTGCCGCCTCCCGCCTCTGCTGAGCGCCCGAGCCTGGGGCTTCATGTGGCTGGGGAAAAACCAAATACATGTCTGGGGGGAAATATTTTTGAGGAGAGAGACGAGGAAAAAGATTAAAAAAAAAAAAAAAAAAAAAAAAAAAGGATGAATGCAAAAGAAAAAGCTGTCGAGTTCACAGGGTGGTCACACAAAGAAATGCTTCAGCGCAGCTGGGAGTGTGCAGGCTGCAGCAGAGCATGGGCACAGACAGCAGAAGATGGGGCTGCCTCAGGGCAGTACTGTTGCTGAACACTTTGTATTGTGAAACTACAACTAAAATAATCTGAAGATTGGGGTAGGGTTGTTTAGATGTTTCTTATTTTACGCCAGCTCGGGTTTTCTCTGTGGCCCTAATTGTAACAGAGCATTGATGATTTGCTACTTTTGCTTTATTGGTAATAAATTAAATAAACATAGTGTATGTGGAGTCTTTATGGGTATCAGAATGCCTTAGCAAGAGCATCCATGGCTCACAAAGTCTGCTCCTGTAATATTACTGTGTTTCAGGTGGGAAATGTTCATTGGCCCAGAAGACACAGCTAGAGGAAATGGAACTTTAAGGATACAGAAGCCCTCCTCTTGCTCAGATTAGTTACCAAGTTCCCAGTGCAGCTTGGGAACAATTATTTGGTATTTGACTTTGGTATATTAATTGAATGTTAATTAATTAGGCAGTTCTCAAGAAAAGGTGATTAGTACCAGAGGAGCAGAGCAGGTTGCTAGTAAAGGAAGATGACAAGGTTTGTGGGGTTGGTAGGACTCAGAGGGGAAAAAAGAGAAGTAATGACTCTGTTAGAAAACTACCTCATCAGCTGGGCAGTGAGATGGGAAGCAATGCCTTGAAACTGCAGTGCATGCCCACGTCTGTCTGCCAGGTATTGTTTGAGCAGAAATCAGTTAAGCTAAAAACTGCTCTAGGCTGAGTTTCTGTTTCATGCTGTCCTTAACTATTTTCATGTTCAGCACTTAGAGAGTGGAAGGATAGGGTCAGGGTACTTCTAACTTAGTTCTGTTCAACTACAAAGTTTGGATAGTATGAAAAATGGTCCTGTAACTCCCAACTTGGAAAGCAAGTGGTTTTGTTCCTTCACCACTTACAGAGAAGTTGGCAAAGTTTGTATTATACTGGTCATACAAAAATAAAAAAAAACCTGAGGACACCTGATAAAACATTCTTTTCCTGTATAAATATAAAATAATGTAAAGTTAAAACAAAAAGCAAGACAGCAGAACCAAAGACCCTTAAGTTCCTAAAATAGCTTTTGGTCCTTCTGAGTTCTGGCTGTGCAGTGTTAACTTTGGAAACACATTTCTGCTATAAATTTTGGTTGTGTGGTTTTTGTAATTTTTTTCCTCTCCTTGAAAGCCTCTCCAGATGTTTTACAGTTGTTGTTTGAAAATGTTCCATGGCAGGCACAGAGACTGCGGGCACAGAGCAGTAACCCCTTGATGTGGTGGTTGTGGTTTTTCCTTGCAAAGAGAGGAAGGTGTGTGATCCCCTCTGTTCTGGGACTCTGTTCTGTCACAAATGGTGTGACCTTCAGCACATCACCTGCTCTCAGTTTCTTTCATCTTTAAAACTTAGCCAGCAAACCATGTGGCTGGATGGCCACTTCAGCAGTCTCTACAGGAGCTCCCCACACTGTAGCTGTCTTTTTGGGATAATTGTGAATACAAACCAGATTTAAATACTTTCCCAATGCAGACTGATTGAATTTCCTCTGTTCGCAAACACAGATTTTATTTGATTCTAGAAGACTTCAAAAAGTGATCTGTGCCATGCCCCCTTAGCTGAAGAATCCATTCTCCCTAGATCTGTATCTGACCCTTCCTCTACATCTCCATTTATGGAAATTCCTCACCTTACCCCTTAGGTTATTTTAAAGCATTATAGTGCTCCTAATATCTAACGTATGTCTTTTTTATCTCTGTCTTATTGGTGTTTTTTCTGTGGATACAGTTAATGCTTTGTTACTCAGTAAATCATAACGCTGCTATCAGTCTTCCCTCTTGTAAAAAAAAAAGCTCCAACCAAACCCACTAAAAGCCCTGATTCATTTCTTGCAGGGTTTATTGATAGGGTTTTTTCTAATCATTCTGATTACTTTTCTCCCCCTTCTGTGGCTATACATTGTGGTGGGGTAGAGAGAACTGTGCATTTCCCAAGCTTGAGTCCCACTCATGCAGCCAGGGAGGCTGGCTGGTTGTGCTTTGGCAGCACAGCACAGCTACTGCCTTCATTGGCCTCTGAGCAATCTGTAATGCTCATTTCTATTAGTGACTGTTGGTTTAATAGTTTGGTAAGCCTTAAGTTTCCTGCCATGTTGTGTTGTGTTCAGCTAGACCTAATTTCCCTTGTTTATTTATGAGAATGTCATGTTAAGCAGCACTAAAGCCTGACTGAAATCAAACCAATCTACACTCAAGGTTTGTTTTCTGTTACATAAAGAAAGTACAGAGGGTAAAGCATGATTTGTTTCTGAAAAGTCAATTTTGGTTGTTACTCATTTTTTACTTTCCTCTTGGTCCTTTTGAATAATTTGGGTTAGGTTTCCATGACAAGAAGCTGAACCTCCAGTTCTGCAGTTATTCCTTTCTTTCGTTTAAGGATAGACACCAGATTTTCCCCCTTCCAGACTTCTATCATTGTGGTGGTTGTGCATGGCTCCCTTGTGTTCCAGCTCCTGTTAAATTCATCTGTTGGGTTTTTTCTTAGCACTTTCAGATGTCAGTAGTGGTATTAGCTCAGGAGTTGTTTACAGTAGTAATTGGAGGGCTGAGGATGGATTAAATGAAACTGAGCCTCTCACCTGTAGGTCACTGCTTTATCTGTAGACAAAGATGGGTTCAAGTGTGTCAGTCTCGTTTTTCAGATGTCTGGATTATGTATGAATTCTGTTGATGACTAGCACTGGCATTACAAAACAAAAGCATACAGCAGTAATGAAAGATGCTGTTGTTTGAAGTCTAAGCAGTGAAACCAACAATTGGATGAGTAAGAAAACAAGCAGTCTAATGCTATTGGAGTGCATTTCCTTGAAAAGCCTTATCCAAGATTTGCTTGCTGGTAGCCTTTCACCAGTGTTGTCTTCTCTTTATATAGTGGGCTGTATTTTCAGATGTAGCAGCTTGGGCAGAGCTAAGCCTCAATGAGATGCTTGCGTATTTTATCTGGATCTGTACAGAGTGTTTTGTGCTTGCCAAATTGAGCCATTGTTGCTATGTTTTGTGATGTATTACTTCAAAGTTAATGTAGTGAATCTGGTAAGATCATCTGCCAAGTTTTGGCAAGTGTAGAAGGAAATTAGGGAATCCCAGTTCCACTGAAGGCATGGGGTGAGGATAGCAGAATTGAAATCTGTGTCTCCAGCATGTACTATTCCAGTTGGCAAGAGCCTTTGGGGAAGCCTACATATAGATGTGTCTTGAGAGGTATTTGTGGAGAATTGAAGATATGCCAAGACAAGCTGGACCCATATTCAAGACCAGACTTTGTACATGGTGTCAGTCTCATGCAGCAGTCCTGAAAGCACATGCTGAATAACTCTCAGGTTTGCAGTAAGGATTTTATTGAATAAAACCTCTGTTAATTAATGTGATACTACATTCAGTTTAATTAGGTGTTCCCTTCATTAGCTATTTTCCTACAAACCTGCATGATTTTTTGTATTTTAATTGTAATACATAATTGCATTATAGATCCTACTGGGGCAGAGCTGTATATTTCTGCAGGACACAGCTGTAGCTATAGTAATGAAGGAGGCATTCTTGATAAAAGGCATTACTTAGATATTAGGGTTGGAAATGTCTATCATGCCCTGTTCCACAGCGTAGAATTGTGGCTGTCAGCTTGGTGTTCCTGTTGTCATTAGCAGGGCAGTTCATGCCTCCTGAATGAGGATCTGCGCCAGCTGCCCCCTTGCTCTGCTGGGGAATTCAGTTCCATGCAGTTTGCTGGGATGAGGACTTGTTAAATCTGTGTGCCTTTGGAGGGGGTTCTCCTCCCTACAGGGGGCAGGTTTGTGTTGGCACTTTTTAGATAAAATCAGTCCATTTAATCCAACTTACTTGGACTTCTAAGCTAACATCACTGATTTTGCCTGATGAAGAAGAGCAGCCACAATCCTCAGGTGCTCCATAAAAGCAGCCAGCTGGGTGCAAGCCTCCCTGGATGAGGTGGCAGCGAACACCTGGGATAAGCACTGTCTCTGTGCTGTGAGCTGCTGTGTGCAAAGTGGGCATCTGCTGGCAGCTGGTGAGACAGGCCTGGGAGGAGGGATGGACTCCCTGGGAACTGCTCTGAGTCCATGCTGAACAGCCAGACTGCTGAGAAATTCGTACTTTTGCTTTGTAATTGGCTTTGTGTGTACTCCTTTTGTGCTGTCAGTGTTGAGGCAGAAAGGAGCAGAAGCTGGTGTAATGACAGGCAGGGCTCCTCTGCCACAGGGTTAGGCCACGGAGCAGTACCCTGAGAGAACTGCAGAGGAGGGACAAACACAAATCTCTGCTAATGGACTGTCACATCCTGGGGTTGTGGCCTTGCTTTGCTGCCCTGACCGACAGGTGAGCCAGCCACTGCCAGGCTCTGCTGGGCTATGCAGGGAGGAGAGCTGCAGGAAAATCAATCCTTGAAATAGTTTGACGTGAGAGGTTTCTCTCTCTCTCCATTTCCTAGCTCTTTAAAAGCAAAATAGCTTTTAAAACACATGGGAAACATCTGATTTTCGGTTTCACAAAATTTCAAAGATTCCATCCTTTTAATGCCATTGACCTTATTTTTCTAATACTGTCAGCACATTCAGCTTTAGGTAGTTAACATTTTCAGTGTATTTTTCCAAACATGATATAGTCTCCATTTTTCTATGTAGAAAGAATAACTCCTCTAAATAACCAAGACAATAGTTATTTCCACTCCTCTCATTCTCTTCTCATTGCTGCTTCCCTTTCCTCCCCACCAAATTACCTCACTGGATGCTTTATGAAAACTGTATTTAGATTGCAGTCTGTAGAGGAGAGAGCAGAAAGCACTCAGTAGCTCTGTGTTCTACTTATCTGGAATTCTCCATGTAAAAAAATACAGACTTGTTTCTAAAAGCAATATAAAATTAATGGATATGATTGGTGAAAAATGATGTATTTTCTTACTTATGCTGTAAATATCTTTTCAGCCAAATGCATTTCCTTCTGAGACATGAAACCAATCTAGTGAGATGGTGCTGAACAGATAGTTCTCCAAATCAAACTCCTCCTTTTTTCCTAATATTTTCATTGCAGCGAATAAGAAATACGGATCTGCCAGTCTGCCTATTGAACTATCTACTGCAGCTTAACTGCAGCAAGGAAGCAGTAATCCTATTGTGCTCTTCCAGCAGTCTCCCGGGAAGCAGAAGGCATTGAAATTACTGAGCTGTTGTCCTATCCCCTCCTCACCTGTCTTTGTGGCTGTAAATATAGTGTCTGCCTGTAAATAACAGTTTGCTGCACCTTTAAGCACGTTCCCTAACAAGAGGCAGCGATTTACTGAGGTGATAAGCTGTAACTAATACTAGGGTATCATAATGGGTAAATAGATTAGCACTGTGCTTCTCTGTATTTTGCTTTCTAGGGAGCTGCAGCTCCTGCACTCGAGGTGCTTACTGTGGCACTTTGCAGTGCCAGAGATTGCAGCTCCCAGGGCCGGGCTGGGTGCAGCTGGGGAAATGCAGCAGTGCCTCTCTGGGGCAGCATTGGCTGCACACCCTGGTTGCTTTACTTTTTCTGGTCCCTGGCCCAAAAAGGGCTGTCATGGGCTGTACCAATCTTCTGTGCTATGGCTATAAAATCATGTTTGACCTGCATCACCAGCACCCATCATGAAATGTTTACAGGTATGCCAGCATCATTTGTTGTCAAGAACTATTATGTGAGGCAAGCAGCCTGGGCATGATCTGTGGCTTACCCATCTCAAGCTCCTTGATTTTCCTAATGGAAGGGCCCCAACACTTACAAAGCGGCTGTGCTGCTGGGTGATGGGCAGTCATGGCTGTGAGGGATGGAAAGGTGCCACAGAGCAAGCAGTGGGGGCCTTGCTCTCTGTACTGCCTGGCAGGTTTTAGGCACAAAAAGGCCCTTACAGGAAAGAAGCAGTACCAGGGGATGTGGCCGGTCCTAATAGTTGTGTCGCAAATCTTGTGATATTTGGCATGTTCTTAAAGACTTGGCTCCTAGAGGCAGGGGATTAAATAACAATTGCTTCCTTTCTCTTTCAAGCAAGGCTTAGCTCTGTGGTTGCAGAGAAATGCTTAAAATGTGACTTGGGCTGACTGGAAAAAAAAAATAAAAGTTGCCTTCCAGCCTTCTTTCCCCTCCTTGTCCCCAGGATCCCAATGTGGATACATTGCCATGTCTTAGGATTTTTTTCAATGAAAGAATTTAAGAGTATTGGACACATCCAGAAGGACATAAAGTGTTGCCAACTTTGGGTGCGTGGGAGTATTTATGAGTTTTTTAAGGAGAGGTCAGTCACATTCTGTGCTGAGACCCACTCTGCGATGTCTGGTCCTCTTCAAAGAATAGAAAAACAGAAATGTGACCGGGTAGCCACAAGCTGAATATATCTGAACTGATTTTTTTCTCTTGCTTCCTTAGGGAAACCCCTTGGGCTAGTTGTAATTGAAATTTCTCTTGTTTTTATATCTGTATTTCTGCTTTTCACAAATGTGAAAGCTGAGGCTGCTCTGTCTGTGCTGGTTTCTTAACGCAGTCGTCATTAGCAAATCGGTATTGATTTATTCCTATGGAAATAGATCAGTGCTGAAAGTGAAATGCAATCCCATTAAGAATGATACAGGTTTTGCAGATGGAGAAAAGTAGGTCAAATATTACACCAATCATCCCAGAGAGTGTCCCTTTAAGCCAAATAAATGTGTGAATGCACTTAAACTGTCAGTACGTTATTTGATTGCCATTATTCTGTATCTTTTTGCATGAGCTAGCAGAGCCCTCTATGACTGAACAGGAGTTGAAGGAAAATGTCAATTTTGGTGTATTAACCAGGTTGTATTTTACACCTGGGCTGTGTACAGGGCTTCTTGGGGGCTGTGTGCACATGTAAGGATTCTTCCTTTCCTCTCATTGCAACAGTTGAGTTCAACTTAAGCAGGAAAGGCACATCATTGTATGCAAGGGACATTGTAGCAATGCAGCAGAGGAACACGATTTAAATCTGATCATTAAACTGCCGCAGCAAGGGGCTGCGAGAGACGGTGTGGATGGTCCATCTGCAAAATCTGTGCTCCTGTTGTACAAGGAGGAGGGGCCGAGGGGGAGAAAAAGCAGCTGCTTGGCTGTGCTGTGAGAGGGTGAGACTGACTGTTGGCACCATCTGTAGCTGTCCTTTGTGCTTGCTGCTTTATCTGTTCATTATAGTATGATACTGAAATTCTCGTGCTTTGAGTGTAAATGAGTTGAGATACGCCTAATACTGTCAGCATAAAAAGCAGTAACTAAGTACACTAAAGATGAATAGTGTAATCTGTAAATTCATTTTGAGTTTGTTTTATCTTGCTTGAATAGCCCAGGAAGTGATGTTCTCCAGAAGCCAGCTGTACCAGATGTGTGTTGGCAGGGTATATATTCATCTTACCGAGCAGAGAGCTCACTGGAGGTGGATGGGGTGGGAGAGATGGGAGGCTGCCCTGTGTGTTCCAGCAGAAGAGAGCAGACTCTTTAGAGGGAGGATAGAGCAGGTCAGAGGGGATTTGGTAGCTCCTAAGGTGGCTACAAACAGCTTTGTTTTCATTCCATGCACAAGTACCAACACAGGGAAGAGTGTGATTATTATACATGGTACATGAGTTGAAATGTCCTGAGGGAGGAAAGGTTGAACTATAATGAGTGCTGATAGGGATGAGTACATTTCCTAGGTTTTTACCTGCAGTCTCTTAGTTTCTAAAAACATGAGTCCTCTCCAGATAACTTGTAGAATAAAACCATCCAGCTTATCTTGAGGACCTCTTTTTACTTTGATAGTTTACATTTTCCCTTTATAAATCTGCGTACTGGATATTGGTAATAATAACAACTCATTAAGATGTTTTCTTACCTTCACCTCACAAAAGCAATGCTCTCATTGGCACATTCTTTTTCTGGGAGTTACTCTGCTTTTTTTTCCAAGCAGGTTTGGCTTTTGTTTGCAGATTCGTGCCCTCGGATCCTTTGGGTTGTTGCTTTTTATCTTACTTGTCAAGTGCACATAGGTGTGCAGAAGGAGCAACTCCCTTCTCCCATCATAGCCTCGTCCAAGATGGATGATTCTGTAGTAATTACACTCGGCTGTGGAAGTGCTCAGCATCCACTATTACTCATCCACTATTACTCCGTGATGGCTGCGTTAAGTGTTCGGCAGAACACTTTGTTCGGGTTTCCCGAGCTCAAGTGGCTGTGGGCAAGGGAAGAAACCCTGTGAGGCAGGAATTTGTATTTCCAGGCTGCTGGAAAGGGGGAGGGGGGCCTTTGTCACTGGCACATTAGTAATAATGTGCCAGGGATAAAAGGTGAGTATAATTTGATCAAATGCTTGTTGACAGATTCCTTGGCTAATAGAGAAGCAGCTTAGACTGACACTCGTTGCTGGAACATTTCACAGAGCTGGAGGGAATGCTTTTTGTAGGCTCCGTGTGAGGCTGACAGTTTCCCAGTGACCATATTTAGTTACATAAAGAAACGATGGCCCCCTTTTGTCACAGCAGAGCTCTAAAATGCCTCCCTAAACACCTCTCTTGACCTTCTGCTTGATAAATGCAATAAAATTGCTACCTCTTCTTTGTCCAAATGCAATAAAATTACTACCCCTTCTTTGTGCTAATGTGTGATTAATTCACAGCAGTGGCCCAGGCGATAAGTATTTTTCTTGTGTGGCCATTTAACTTGAGAAAATCCAACTGTTTCTTTTACCATACTTGCGTGCGTTTTTGGTAAAGCAGGTTCTTTTTTCTGCCCCACAAATATGACTTTACAGTTAGTCTCTTTGGAATTTGTTCTGTGTTAAGAGTGCATGTGAGTAGCTGCTGGGAAAAGAAGATGGTGTACCCTGAAATGATAGTTAGCTACTGCTTATAATTGTTATTTGGTGAAAAGAAAACCATTAGAATATTAAGACATGAAAACAGGAGCCTCAATTTCAGAGATTCTGCACTTGTCTCTTTTAAATGAGCAAGCCTGAAATTACATCTAGAGTTTGTTACTACCCTAAACCGCTATGGCAGCTTGGGTTTTCAGTTGTCTTCTGGTTCTCACCCACCCATATAATCTGTTGATTTGTGTTCAGTCTGCAACACCTCAGGAAGGCACTTAGTTAAAAATTAAACGTGAAGCATTTTTTTGTTCTGAGGGTTTTGTAAAGCATCCTTTAAAGAAGAAAAAAGCCCAAGCACTTCCACTTGAAAAGTTGATTTCTTTCCACTGCAGGATTTTTCAATTAGTCTGCACTTTGTTCCAGTTAAACTCCTCACTGTGTTCTCATACCTGGCTGACTTTTTACCAGAGCCACTTCTGATGTTGGAATTCAATAGGCAGCTTTAAGGCTCGGGTGGATGTTGCTGGCGACTTCGGTGGGGTGTCTTGGCTGGGTACACTCATCGGAGCAGTGCAGTCAATTTCTGGGGCTCTGCTTACTGCAGAGTAGGTGGTTTCTATAGCAGGGCCTGGTCTTTTCTGAATGTGGGTGCATAAGGGAGAGGCCACATTTTCAGGAATAATGACCCCTTTCATGTCTTGAGTTGCAAGCTCTTCTTCCCTCTAAGAAATCTCTGCATCTTCATAGTTCATAAGCGTGATTTTCCTGTAAGCACAGAATTACCCTCATTGACTACAAGATTAGGCACATAATGGAAATACACATTTAGGGGTTATGCTGGGTCAGATATAGATTTAAGTGCCTAACTTTGTATCCATACATCATTCTCCTGTTTATCTATTCAAGACTGGTAGCTCATAGCAGTTTTGGAAATTAATTTGTGCGCATGGGTTTCTCTCCAATTAATCTTAAGAAAAAAACCAGCTGAATAGAAAAGAGGTCTTTTTTTCTTTGCTCCCCTCTGCAAATGATGTCTTCTCTGTGTTTTTGTTATGTTTCTGTTAGTGTGAAATGAATTATTGTGCATCTTGCTTTACTCGTAACAGCTATCCCATGTCCTTTTGCTTCATCCATTCTTCGTCTCTGTGCCTCCTGGGCTATGCAGAATGTTTGTAACTTGGGTAAAAATGTTCTTATGATAGTGTATGGCAATTAGAGACTCAGTTAGATAGGATAAAACTCTGAGTGGTGGTTCATGGACCAGCTTTGCATTCATGGTGTTTGTCTAGGTCGTGACTCCTGTTCCAGTGGCTTGCACCTGCAGGGGGCTGTGCTGGTTCCTCAGATATGTGCTCACTGCCATTTGTTCTGTTTGCACAGCCCTGCTTTCATCGTGGTGTGAGGAGCTGGGACGGCTCTTGCTGCTTCGCCACCAGAAAAGCCGGCAGAACGACCCTCCCGGGAAGCTCCCCATGCAACCCCCCATGAACTCTATGAGCTCCATGAAACCCACCCTCTCTCACAGGTGAGAGTGGGCCCAGCCCACAGCACTGCAGGCTGGACAGCATGTTGTGTGACAGATCTGCTCCTTGAATTGCTTGGTACCACTGCTGGGGGCAGTGACGCTGTTTCATGCACTGCTCAGCACTAGGGACAGCAGGGTGTCTGTAATTACAGCAAGCACTAAAGAAACTCAAATTTTCCCTTTGCTATTGCCCCATGCGTAGTGAAGTGACACCTCTGTCTTCAAATCTGTGCTCAGATCAAGTGGGTGTGCTTTCAAGCTTCAAGTCATGCCCTAGAGATAAACGTGTACCTCGTGTCTCTCATCAGACATCTGCCCGATGTTTATTTAAATACAATTGGCTTTTCTTGATGTTGAAAATATTTCACTGATGTTCTGTGTTTTAACCATTATTGGAAATGTATTACATGCAAAGCAATTGTACAGTGGGTGTAGCCATAGATCAGAGGATGTCCTGTACAGTCTTGTATCAGGTGAGGATCTGACAGCACTTGTGTTAATATAGAGAAAACATGGATGTTAAAGGACACTAAAAGAAGATGATGTGAAGCCTTTGATTACCAAATTATGTAGAGGATCACTCTTTGTAATTCTTGTCTGCACAACCTAGGTCAAAGCAAAAGCTGGAAATCAAGTGTAGACAGGATTGAGCATCCATTCAGTACTTTATGTTTCTGGGAGGTTTTTTTGAAGGATTTCTTTACCTCAGCATCACATAAAAAAAAAATCACAAATAGTATAAATTTGTTTTATGTAGGATTATTTTGTTAGTGAAGGACTATGAGAGTGCAATGAGTCTAAATTCCTTGTACCTAGGTTCTGTGATGGCCTAACTAACTTGAACTTTTGTGTTAGAGTGAAGCTTAGGGACATCTTTGTACCAGTGCATTTGCATATGCAAATCTGTTTGCAAACAGTTTTGGGGGTTTGGGTTGGATAGTTTTTCATTATTTTTGTTGCATTTATGGGAAAACCATGCAATAAGTATGTCTTTTACTTCAGCCCTTGAGAATAAATGAAGTCCTTTTTTTGAAGTATAATTAATATATCACTGGCTTTTCAGAGTACCTAGATTTCCTCTTTTTTAGTTGCTTATGAAACTACTGATTGTAAACACATTTAACAAAAAAACTCCAAAAAACCAAAGAAAACTTAATATTTTAAAATAATTTTACACTTGGGAGCAGCTTTTCAGAAGACAAAGTGAAATTAGTGGCTAGTCTGACGAGAGTGTGGTGCAGTATATGTGCTCTCTTAGGTGTAGTTTTGTAGTTTTTAGATGCCTGATTCTCATTTGACCTTTTAGCCTCTGTTCCTCTAGAGTCTATAAAGTAAGACTATCTCACAGGGGCTGTGTGCTACATTACTAGATAATAGATAAGATAGGCACAACTCACTTCTTTCGTGGCAGTTTTCCACAGAAACTGTCACACGTCAAAAAAGAAATACTTTCTTCTACTAAACCTAAATACCAGCATTTCCAGCAGCACCGAGTCATCCAATATCCTGCCTGTAGCAGAGCAGCCTGGTCAGTGTTAGGCAGTCCCTGCATATTTCTCTCGAGTATTGCCCTTGAATTGCCCTACTGGGGAAGACACCGGGAGCAATTTCTAAATTACTGCTCTTTACCTATGAGATGCCCCTCTAGAAACAAAATTTCTGTGGCATCACTTCTTATATACAATAACTGCAGCGGTCACTTTGGGGTTTGGAATGTTTGCATCACTGCTTTGGTGTGTGCTGTTGTCTGTAATTTTACTGTAACTGCTCAAAATATCTCAGGTGGTACATTAGAATGAGACATCCTGTGGCTCTCCAACTTCTTTTTCCACCTGGAACTGTTTATTTTCATGCATGTTTTGTAATCAGTCTATAAGACAGAAGTGAAGAAGAATTGAGTTTTCTATTTGTTTTAATTAAACAAAAGATGAAAAGCCATTAAGTACAGTATTAACTACAATCAGTGATGAACCTGTTGATGAAGCACCATTTGTATTTGCATTAGATTACAATTGGGTCAAAAGCTTAGTATTGAAGTTCACAGTATCTTATCTCTAATACACAAGACTTTTCTGTTAATTCAAACAAAAAAAAAAGTTTGCTTTGTATTTCCTGAAACAATTAATGTAGCCAGCTATTTCAAGTTTTGTAAAAGCTAGATATTAAATTAGAACAACCAAGACCATATGCAAGAACCTTACTTAACAAAGGCAATGTAGATATATGTGAGCTGCTGATTATCATTAGACACACAATTAAATCCCTCCCCGTCATCAGACGATCTTGAGTACTCCACACAGAGCTTTTTCTGCTGTTTCTTTTACTAGCAACAAAATTACCCAGAACTCTAGTCAGGGGACTAGAATCCTGATGTAGCAGGCACTACAGAAACACAGCTGCTTAGTTTCAAAGTTGAAACAGGGCTCAGCTATTTAAAATAAATTGTGACTCAATAATGTATCACAAGAATCTAAATCCAAGGATTCATATTTAATAAACTGTGGGCACTTACACTAGAAGTAATTCAGGCCTGGCCTGTTTTTAAGGACAGTCTTTGAGTTTTAAAAGTTAATTGAGCTATGAAAGAAAACTGAAGTAGACTGATCAAGGAGGGCTTTCCCAGTGTTACTGTTGGTTAAATGTACTTACAGAGAGCAGAATGAAAGCCATGTGAGGATGTGCACACATGCAACAAATGCTTTCAGAGTAGAGACTGTCTTGTTAATTTCTTTTTAAATTTAGTTTTTCATCAACAGAATGATCAAGTGTTGCATACAGAAAAAAGTCAGCTAAATACCTACTGTCTAATGTAGGCCAGTTGGCTGGATTGCAAATTCCTGTGCTTTGTGAACAGAATGAGCACTGGGCTGTCAAAAAGAACCTCCCAATCTTAGGGTTTTTTTAAGTCTTTGCAGTCTAATAGTCAGCTCAAACTTGAGTGTGAGATTTTATTTTCACCTTAGACCTTTTTATTGATTAATGTGAGTAAACTTTACTCCTGTATTGAAGGACCAATGTAGGACCTATCCACCTCCTTAATCCTGTATAACTTCTAATTAAAGTCCTACTTAATGGATTTAGGGGGACTTAAGGAGAGCTGTTAGTCTTCAGGCTAGCCCTTCTGCACGGGCGTGAAATTTCCTGCTTTCTAGCTTGCAGGATAATTATTTGTGTTGTAGTTTTCCAATCTGACAAACTGTCTGTAATAACAGATACTACTCAAGGTGGCTGATTTTTGAATAAATATAAGGTCTTTGGCAAATGCTGTTATATAAGTACAAATTATTGTCATTATACACCTTCCAACGCTTTGATGAAGTTCCTACTTAACACCATTACATTAAGTGGTAGACCTCTGTGTGTGTATCAAATTGAATCTTGGTTGAAATGGGTACAGTTCCAATCAGTCCCAGCAGGAATTGCACCCTGGTTCATTTTCACGTCAGTCTGACTCAGGCAAGCTCTGGGGGGCTTCTCATTTCTTGCACAGCTTGTAATAAAGCTTATTTGTTAACAAAACCACCTAGAAATAGACAGCTGTTAGTTGCAGTTTAGTGTGTTGCCATGAGCATCTGTAGGGTTCTTACTGTCTTCACTCTGGCTCCAAATTTTGGTCTTATGCATTAATTGCCAGCTGTCTCACAGTTAGTGACCAAAGGCTGGTAATGCCTCTATAGGGCAGTCATGCTTGATGAAATATATGAAGATAATGTTGTTTTTATCACAAATTACTTAGTGCCAAACGTTTAGAGAAAATTGAACAGTAGATGAAATGAAGCATTAATTCAATCATACAGTAGATGTGTTATTTATTACCATTAATGTTTTATGTTCAGGCAATCATAAATACCTTTTAGTGGCTAGACTTGCTTTAAAAGAGTGATTGTTTTTAATGCTTGTTTTGTCCTTTTTTTCTTCCAATTTAAACCTGACTAAGAGCTGAACTTTCCAACTGTCATAGGAGCTCTTGGAAAAGAATGGTAATTCTGTCTAAGTTTTTATTGAGTGGTAAGGACTGACTCTTGCATTGTTAACAATCAGGAGTGAACTGGTTATAACATACTAGTCCCAACAGTGTCAGAAGTTCTGTAAAGGCTGCTACCTTTTCAATTTTGCATCATAGGCTGTTTTGACCAACAGTGATAGTCACTTCAAAAAAGTCTGGGTGAGGTCAGGTGCAGCACGTGCACACTTGTATGAAAACAGGCACATTGTGCATGTTTTATACATCAGTTTGAAGGAGGGGTTGCTCCATTATGTCACGTGGCTCTGGCCTGCAGGGACAAACTTTGCAAAAGAATTCATAACTCTTGAGGTAAAAGATAAAATTGTTTCAAAGCCTTTTCATCTTTCTGGTTGTGGAGTTGTGAAATAAATATAATTAGGGACTGAACAGATGGTAAATCCTCATATAAAAGAATATACCCAGTAAAGAAACATATATTACTTCTGATTCTGCAAAAGTAGCTTTGCTGGTTTTTCCAGTTTCCTTTCTGTCAAGAAATGTTAATATTTACCATCAGGAGAGAATAGGGAAGAATTCAGAATCAAGAAATGTTTCTGTCACTCCTTAAAGAAAAAAACCCAGAAAATTTCTTCAGAATAATCTGCTTATGCGCTAAGCATTGCAAAGATGAAACTAGTTAGGAATTGCTCCAAAGTATTGTCCCAAGAGTTGCCCATCTCATCCTCTAAGTAAAACTACTGATACTCATTTTATCACATACACTTAATGGGAAGGAGGTGGAAGAAAACCTTGAGCCTGTTGAAGCTAAAAAAAAATTATGAGTGCCTTTCCTTGAAAACTGATAAGTGTAACCATTAGCTGTTGATAATTAAATATTGAATATTTTCATATTTTCATGCGAGAAATCTGCATTTCATTTTAGATAAGTTTGTGGTCAGTTCTTGTGGTAACAGGAAACAGCAATGGGTAACTTGAGTTCAAATATGTCTTCTTTGCATGCTTGGTAAAAGGTATAGGATAAGGATCATGTTTTCTTTTGTATACACCACCTTGTACAGATGTGAAAACAGGTCTTCTCTATTGATTGATGAGTCAAAGTGAGTGCTGTTGTAATAAAACTAATAGTAGCAGGACTACTATAATTTTGTGGGATTTTTTTCTGATAGGTACGTATAAATGGCTGTATACTCTGTATTTTTCCTGTAGATGTTGTAGTCTTACGGTGTTAGTTTGTGATTTTTTTTTTAATTATAAAATGCCAGCTGATATTTTTAAAAGTAAACACTAGGCAAATATTATTTAAGGTCTGTCTGCTGACTGAGGCAAAATCTGATCTTCTCAGGCTTTGTGCTATGTTAATTTTTAAAATACAGCAACAGCTTTGAGTAGACAGGTATCATTCTCATGTTTGGGCCATATTGAACAACAAATGCCTGAAAATGTCTGCTCATTTGTGATTTCTGTTTAGTGATTATCACAGTGGTATCATGGCTCTTTGCATGAGGTCTGCTCTCAATAGCAGGTGATATGTGCTGAGTGTACATGATTTTCCCTTTCAAGCATATTGGAAAGGTACCTTCTGTCACTTGTTCTCAGTGAAACCAACTGATTTCTGGTGGCAGTAGGGTTAAAAATCATTTAACTGAGGCAGCACCCCTGTTTTTTAACCATTTTGACTGTCAGCACGATAAGCATGTGGTGACACTGAAAGCTATACTTTGCCTAGCCCTTTGTTGCAAAATTAATTGAAATCACTGGGAGTGTTTTAACTGGATTGAATGCCTTTGGATAGGGCACATCAGAATCAAGCCAGTGCCCTTCAATCTGCACAGCGTCAGCCCCACCTGAGAGGTGTAGCAGTGCTTTGAGGCACAGAAGGGCCGGGGCGGGAGCTCACAGGGGAGCTCAGTGTGCGTTCTGTTCTCTGGGTACCCGCGCTGCGAGCACCGCGCTCCAGCCTGCCTGCCAGGAGGTGACATGGCTCCTAAGCAGGGAGGGAGCTCCCAGTCTGGCACGTAACAATTACTGACATAAATAACGGCAAATACCTTGTCTTTTTTTAACGATTTGGGGGTATTTTTGGATAATTTGGCAGCAGGATCACAGATGTATATTTTGTCTAAGACTTGATATGTTTCTTGATGCCTTTTCTTTACATGTATCTGTTATTCATTCACTTACATGAAAATGTCACCCTCCACAGGATTTCTCTGTAAATAGATTACAAAAGGAGTGAATTCCCGGTGCTCAGTTTTGTCAGTTGTTGTATTCCTGCTACTCCCGTACACTTGGATTCTCAAATCTCTCAGAATCGCAGTGAGAAGAAAAGGAAATAGTCATTACTATTTGCAGTGGTGGAGGGCTTTTCTAATGCTTTCCCTAAAAAAGAAAAAGGGGTTAGCAACTCGAGCTAAGACACTCTCGGCTGGTTTTCACTAGATATGACAACAAAGCCTGCTCGGCAGACAGAGCGCATCAGCAACCTGGGCAGATGGGTCGGTGACATTAATTAGACACTGGCAGTGCCTTTAGCAGGGATCGGTGGTCTCTTGCCATGAAAGGGCTGTTCCGGAGCTGGGGAGCAGCGCACCAGCCGGGCACCGTCTTCAATGTCCTCGTCTCCACCGAGCTGGGAATGCGGGGAAGGTACCACAGCCTGTTCGTGCTCTCAGCTCCACTTAACGCGTCAGGGGAGATGCGATGTGACTGTTTGTTTGCCCGTGTCCCTGTGTCACCAACAGCATTCCCAAACTACCCTGACGGGCGGGCAGAGCGCGGAGACGGCTCGGGGAGACGCTCCTCAGACCTGTCCCTGCGCTGTCCCTCCCCGGCCAGGTCACTTGCCCGGGCTGCCCCTGCCCTGCCCTGCCCTGCCCGGCCCGGCCGCTCCGTCCCCGCCCGCCGCGCTCCGGGTGCCCCCCCCCGGCCCGGTGCCGGTCCTGGCCCGGCCGCTGCCCTCAGGGCTGGGCAGGGCTGTCCCTGCTCCCCGGGCAGCCCCGAGCCCCCAGCCCGGCTCGCTCCCCGTGAGTTGCGGCGGTGCCGTGCTGCCCCCTCCTCCCTCTCTCCCTCCCTTCCCGCCGTGCCTCTCGAAGAAAGCGGGTTTTTTTCTGTTGTCGAGGAGCGTAAATCAGCTTCATCTAAAATCTCGGAAGTGCAAGTCCATCACATCTTCCTCCGAGCCGCCTGCTACACCTTGCGTGAGTCAGACTGCAGAGCTCCCGGTGCCCTTCTCGCTGTGCGGGGCTGCTCGTGTTCCCCCTGTCTCAGAGGCAAAAGCACAAGTGGAATCTGCTCACGCTCTCAGCGGTTCCTTCCCCGGTTGTTGTAGCAGTCGCTGACCTCCAGGCACTATGAATAAACAGCAAAGCTGGGAACAAAAGGAGTCTTCTGGCTGCCATTATCTCACATTAACATAGCAGACGCGCTGCGGTGTGAACAATGCGAGTCTCATTCGCCGATAATCAGCGAGTACCCAGGCATTTGGATTACCAAGGCAACAGGCAATGGTAGAATACTGGGTGGGTGTGTTTTTTATTGTAAAGGAGCAGTCGGATATGGAAACCCAGGTATATTGATAAAGCAGAGCAGAAGGAATGCCTGGTGGCAGGGGGGGACTGAGGGCTCGGGGTTGCATTCCGACACACGTGAGATAAATAAGACATGGATGAAGCAGGTCTGTGCTGTGAGATGCAATAAAGATTAAACTGCATTTGTCAAGCTGAAAACGATCATAAGATAATTTCAGCATTTTGTAAAAGGTAACAGGTGGCATGTTAATAGCAGGGCTGTTACCGGTGGATTTTGTAACTGTAATCTGGGCTGTAGTAATGCATTGCATGGTCTACTTGTGTGACAATAGAGCTGGGTGTGATGGTTTAATCTTTTTTCCTTTTATCAGATGGATGCTGTAGTCCCCATGTCAGACAATGTAACCCCCTCTGCTTCTTAGAGGCAGGAGTGGGTCTCAGCAGTATTTTTGTTTCTTACCTGCATAGCTGTGATCGTTTATTCCACATGGACAGAAATAAGTGGCATTATCTCTGTATCTTTGCGTGTGCACACACGTGTGCGTGGACATATATGAAATCTGTAGTGAAGCAGGACTGTGTGTGCATGCAGGGGAAATGTGGGGTTTTGCAGGTTCAAAAACTTAAGAATTAATCTAATTATTTGGCCTAATGCATTTTTCTAATTTCAGCAAGAGTTAAAATCAGATGCAGTAACTCCTGCTGAGCAGCATGAGACTAGCAGGCATGGCTCTAAGTGATGACACTGAGTGTGGAGTAAGGAAGCACAGCAGCGAGCGTGTCACAGCCCGATCTGTAGCAACCCAGTGTGAAATGGAAGGCAGCATTCCCGCCTTGTGCAGTCATAAGTCATGCAGGCCTCACAGGCCTTGTCACAAATGTAAAGAAAAAGTTGAGGGCTTTCAGTTTCCAGAGGTACTTTGTATCACCTGCTGAACTGCAGCTCGGTTTTGCTGTCTCAGTCTCCATGCAAACGTCCGTATTGTGCATATGCGTGTGGCTGCATGAATGGTTATTATCAATGTGTGTGTGGATATTTAAAAGAGCAGAGGCAGGGGGTGATTGCCACCTGCTAGCAGCAGGTGCCATCCAAACCACTGAGCTGATAAATGGCTTGTTGCCTTCACCTTTTGACTGCTTTGCCTGCATCTGCTCACCTAGAAGAGGTTCAGAGTGCTTCAGTGTTTGCATACAGTTTGCCAGAAAACAGCCTCCTTCTTTTTACAGTGAATTATGAAATTTTTAACTGCTTTCAGTCTTCCTTTTCATCCAGTACTGAAACAACACTTGAGGTAATTCTTTCTTGGTAGTCAAGGACTAGGTCTGGATCTGCTGTGCATTTGGAGTTGGGAGAATCAAAGCTTTGCAAAGAGTTAGAGAACATACTCATCTAGTTGGAAAGAGTGGAGGGAATCAACAGACTTGAGAAATCATGATGGGATATTTTTTGGAACTGTGTATTTTCTTTGTAAAATCTGGATGTTTGTAGTCACATTAAGAAGTAGAGGGAAATAAAGTCTTGTAGAGTACTTCCAAATTGGCTTTTTTCATTTTAAAATTACATAAAAACACCCAGTGGTTTGGATGGGATTGTGTTTTAGGTGTTTGCTTAGTGAAATGCAGGATGGTGCCCTGATTTATGCCAGTACAATGTAAACATCTTCAGATAATAATGCAAAATAGAGGAATGTATTTCAGGAACATGTGAATCACATAGATGGCATCAATCAAAAGCTAGTTCTTGCTAGCCATCTGAAGTCAGTTATTAGTATACAGACTGACTACACCACCCTCTTGCTTTCCTCATCTTGAATGTAAAATGTTTAGGGTACCTGCGCACAACATCAGCTTTTAGTTTGGTTCTGTACACCACGTGTGATGTACAGAGGTACTTAGTCTTTGGTTCCTTTACAATGTGTCATGATATATCCTTGCTGACTGTGAGTGGTCTTGATGTTCTTCCACGTTGGTGTCTCCTGGCTCTGCCATGTTCCTCTGTGTGAACAGACAACAGATTGCATAGAGTGATTTACAGAACCTATGGAAAACAAGCACAAAAGGCCAGGGGATAACTCGGTTAAATTTTGCAGTTTGTGGTTTTGAATAGTAATGTGTTTATAGTAACTGTGACCTGGACTATAAACTCATCTCAGGTGTTCAAGTTGAAACACATTGGCCAAGCACTGTAGGTGCATGAAGATGGTGCATGTATCTCAGGTGAGGAGATGCTGGCTTTGTTTCTTTGGAAAAGAATCTCAATGAAAAACAACAAGTCAGTTTCCTTCTAAATATCTAGTGGTTTTCACAAAGAAAATAACAGCAGATCTCCAAAATGTTTTTGATTGGCAGTAAGTGAAAATAAATTCTGGGTTTCACTTGTCACAGTTGAGTTTTCTTGAATTAATACTCAAGGCTGGGGATATTTTCGGTGGAACTTTGACCAAAAGGAAAAAAAATGCATTTTCTCTGTAATTTCTGACTAGGTTGTCAGGGATTCATAACTTATTAAGTCATACTGAAGTTTGCATGTTGCAGTGCAAATACTGAATTTGAACTGCCTTTTCGGTATGATATACTAAAATACTCCAGAAAGGACTTAGGCTACTTTTTTCCCAATCTTTTTTCCTGATTTCTAGTGTTAGATTCATGGTGGTGCCCTAATCAAGAAGGCTTACAAACTGACTCCGTGTTAATAAATAAAGCTACTCGAGTGGTGTTCTCTCAAGAAATCCAAATAAAACAAAAACTAAGCCTGAATGAAAGAAGCTAAACCACCTAACTTGTGAGACAACCCAGACATGAAACTCATGTCTTGGTGCTTCAATTATCTGGGGCTTTCTTGCCTGTTCTGATTGTGGGATTTGTGATATTTTTCCACTGCAGATGCATCAGGTTGTAGGGTGGAAAGAGGGGAGCAAGGAGCTTGTTTGGAAATTGTTATGGTTTTGTTTGTATTAAAGTAGTGTCACCTAGAGGCTCCAACCAAGAATACGGGCAGGGGGTGCTGAGCACCCTGAGCACACACCTGCCCAGAGGCAGAGCAAGGTGCAGACACAGAGAGGTGCCATCAGGCAGGGACAGATAAGCAGCCCCAGTTATGGGTTGTATTTTGCCTGTTCTGCTTTTTGGCCATGTGTTACTGCAAAGACGTGTTTGGCCCCTGTTGTTCTCTGAGACCTGACACCTTGTCATGAGATGCTCTCCTCTCAAGGTGTCCATGAGTGACAAAAAATGATGTGGGAGAAATGACAATCAGTGTTCCAGTAGCAATTACCTGCTCATCTTGGTGTCAACTGAGAAAGGATAGAGTTGGTAGATTTAAAGGTGTGAGTGAATTCTGTGTGTGTCAGCTACCCTTCGGGTGGGATGACTGCACTTCAGAGATGTTAGGGACCCCTGCAAAACTGCAGAGCTGGCTTGAGGATAAGCAACAGAAAGTAGCCATTGGAGGCCCAGTTGTGGGAAACTTGATTGTGGTTGGACTGAAAAGGCTTTTTTGGAAAGTCAGCACCTGGTGCAGTAGTTGGCAGATTTACAGTGTTTGAAACAGAGGTAGATGCTTTATAAAGGTAGTGTTTTAGACCTGGCCCTCTCAACAAGTGATGTGGAAAATCACCAGGAATGTGTAATTCCAGTTTTCACTCTCCTCCACAATATGTAAAGTGCCAATGCTCTAGGGATGCATGCTTCACTAAACCATCTGAATCTTTTCCTTCCTCAAGGAATGAAGACATGTAAACAGAGCATCAGATACATATACAATTGCTCTAGTGACAACATAAACATATTTAAAACACAGCAAATAATGCCACAAATCATGTATAAATTACAGCAATTCACTTGTATTAATTTATTCTACAAAGGTCACTTGTTATTAAGCAACTTTTATTAGAATTATCTGTCAGTCTCTGTCTGACATGAAGTCTATAACTTTTCCTTGAGACTGGATGTCTGCCTCCCTCCCTCCCTCCCTCTTTGCTCTGTGCCTAGTACTGGGATTAAGAGAAGCTTTTTAGACCTAACTACCAGTGTACTTGTTCAACATGAGTGCTATATTACTGGTGGGTTCAGTACATCTGCCAGTAGCTAAGAAATCCTTCCTCATTGCTTGATAGCAGTTTTGCTAGCTCAGAGTAGTGACACATTACTTTGAGAAATAATTTCCCTCCCTCCCTTCCTCTTTGCTCTGTGCCTTCCTCTGCTGTTTGGCCTTTAATGCTGACCAGTAGTATGTATAGGTTCATTAGCACTATTGTAAATTTAGTCAATACTCTTTTAGTGGGCTCCAGCTGAGTCCAAACTGACTCACTGCCCTCCAGGGTGCAGTGAGAGACTTAATTACCCTTGTACAGTTCAACAGGAACAATGTCATGGGCAGCATTTCGCTTTGGCTGAAGAGGTTCAAGCTTCTTTCTTTATTGGCTGCCATTTTCAAGTTTAAAGAAAGGGATTTCAGGATAATTCACAGCTCTGTGTAATAACAGGGGAAAAGCACTGCTCTTTGCAAATGAGAATTGGATTGGTCACGTTTCATTACAGTAACTTACATGGATTTTCCTTTGATGGTGGGAATATTCCTTTGGGTAGTTTTAAGGACAGAAATGGAAGTTGAAAGAGCAGAGGTGGAGGGACAAGTAATCCTCTAGTTGAGTGGCATGAGTTTCAGCATCTCTTACTGCTTGAAGCCAAGGAAGTCTGCATGTGATGGAGAAAGGGTAGGTATTGTATCCAGTATGGCAAAAGTTGTACTCTGACATGCATGTAATTGGTGATGGGCCAGAGTAAATGCTGAGGATTGCAAGCCATGAGATTGCCTTGGATTTCTCGTGGGGTGACTGAGGTGAAACTTGAGGGATGAGGTTTAGGGCAGTGAGTGGATATCAGGCTATTTAAGTTCATGTTCTGCGAGGCACATCTATCACTAGTTCAGTGTTGTAAAATTTTTGTGATTAATAATGTTTGAGATGTAACACCAGGTCCTGTGTTGGATTATGTGGTAGTCACGTGGTTCAATGTGCACAATGAATATTTCTCAACAAATCCATATCTGGTCTCTTTTCCTGGCATTTTTTGTGTGGTGCTGGAGGCTTTATTATTTGTCAACAATAATATTTCTTGTTGTGTGATTTCTTGAGGTGTCACCCATTTTAACTGTAATACTGTAAAAACTGAGTGATTTACTCAGTATTTATAATTAGGATTAAGTGACTATATAGTGTTTGAGAACCCAGTGTGGCCTTCCACTGAACAAATGATCTACCACTGAAAACTGTGGAGGAATGATACATGAAATCCTTTCTGCATGCTCTAAAGGAGAGGAATGGCTAAGAGGAGCATGCTTAGGAGGCAAAGAAAGTGAAGTAATAATTATAACTGCTTAAAAGCTGACTGAAGCATTGCTTGCTCTAAGTTGGAGTGTGTTTACAAACTGTACAGCATATTTGCATTAGAAGAATCTTTAGTGACTCTGTGGTTTGATTCCTGCCTGTCATTACCCTTCTTATTTACTCATACACTTGCAAAATATTTGCCTTGCTCCTCAGGTTTTATTACCTGTTCACAGCACATCAGTGGGGAATAGAGAGGAATGTCTGCAGTGAGCCCTTTCACTGCTTATGTCATGGAGAGAGCTTCTTTGTAGTCACTGAAGTGCATGAACACTCATATGTGCCATAAATATCCAAACAAATCACAGAGCAGACATCATCAGAAACAGTCAGAGAAGGAAGTAAAGTAGGAGGCATCATTCAGAGCAGGATAAAAGAGGAAATCTTAATAGCAGTCACAAATTCTGGGTTAGTCATCATTTGTCTCCATGCTGGTGGAGGGACTTGCATTGCGTCACTTGCAAATATTAGTCACTGAAGCCATTGTTTGAGCCTCTGAGTGAGAGGGGCAAGATTCTGAGAGAAAATATTTTAAAGAAACATGGGCTAGCAGGACTTAGTGGCTGCCAGGTGTTCAGTATGCCCTTATTCACACACAGGTTTATATGGATGCTGTCAGTGTGAACATGACATGTCACACATCTTACAGAGAATTATGGTTTACCATTAGTTTTCTCTAATAATTTGTTAAGGGAAATTATTCTTGTATCTAATTTAAATTTTTGTGTCATTTTATTCCTTGATTGAATATGGGTACTTTGAAGCCAATAGGTCAGTTCAAATTCACAGTTATGTTCTAATACATTGCTGGTGTGCTGGCAGAGCATTGTGGAATTTATTTGAAATTTCCTAGCTGTTTGTGAAATGTATTCACTGCTTCATTTACACAGTTGCTGCTGCTGTTATTGCATTATTTGTTACTCAGGACAGAGGCAGTTTTTATCACACACATGCACACTTTGTGCAGAGCAATTCCTTTCTTAAATGATTCACACCTGGCGTTATGAACAGGCTAAAGAATGAGCACAGGGGTAGTCCTTGATTCTGGCTCACAGCACAAAAGGAAGGAGTGGTCCAAGCCTGGAGCACCGTCTGGGGTCACGGGAGAGTGAGCAGGCTTTGAAGCACGTTGATAGAGTGCATGTAGAGCCTGTAGAGATTCTTTAGGCAAGTTAGCCCTCAATAGAATTTTTGGTGATAGCTGGTAGTCAAGACAAAAATGCAGTTCTTGATATAAAACACAAATCAATGGTGTTTGAAAATGAAAGAGCAATGTGTGTCTGTTAAATAGTATTTTTTAATATATATATATATATCTCTAGATGAGGAAGGATCACCTGAGTGTATGTGTATATATTTGCAAATTGAAATCTAATTTACAAGTTAATAGTACAAGACTGAGTAAATTTCAAGTGGAATGTGTTTTATGGTCATAGGATTGATAGTTACTTTCACTGGATTTAAGATATTTCATTAATTACGCTAAGTGCGTGCCTATCCTGGGCTCATTCTGAAACCACCAGCGCTTTTGTATGGAAAGAACTGTAAGAAATGTTTGCTTGTATCTGTGGACAAAGCTAGTGGAAAAACCCAATCCTCTCATCCACATATTTATCTGAAAGATGTGTTGTATATCTGCAGTTGATTTTCTAGAATGCTGATTAGCTAATACCGTTTTTGGCATGCAGCTTATCCATCGTGTGGGAGAACACGATCTGAATTTCAATTTACTTTTCCAAATGATGTTGAACTGATATTGCTTTAAAGGCTTTTCTGGCCATTTGGGGACCCACTGCAGACAGTGGAGCTGCAGTCTGGTCTCAAAATCTAATTGAATTGATATAAGGCAGCTGAAGCAGTGACTGTTGAAGAGTTTGAGATGAATTGCAAAAAAAATGCATGCTTCTGAGTAACTTGGTGTCCTTGTTTGAAACTCTGCCCCTGAATTTACTTTCACTGCTAACAGACCTTCTTGTGGTAAAAGCCCTGTGCCTCAATATAGCTAAGGAATTCATTCATTCTATGTGGTTTGATACAATCACATGGCTGTTAAAGAAACTTCATGCCTCTGAGAATACTAAGCTAATAGTGGAGGAAGTGTGGAGAGTTAAGGTAATGTCAGACGTTCATTCCTTTGTCGCCACCTGCAACTTTGGCACAGTTTAAACTTCCAAAATCTCACCCTTCTGAATGTTTGTTTTTGCAGTGATGGGTCTTTCCCTTATGATTCTGTTCCCTGGCAACAAAATAGCAACCAGCCTCCAGGCTCTTTGTCAGTGGTCACCACAGTATGGGGTGTGACTAACACCTCTCAAAGCCAGGTAAGCTTCATTTTTATGTCTCCTTCCCTTCAAATATGCATTTCTGCTAATGTTTGTAAAATGGAAGTTATTTTGGAAAATCCTCTTGGGATCAATAGCAGGATCTGTCTCCTTTGTTGTATATGATGCATTGTTTTCCCAATCATGTCCTCTTTGGTGGCATTGAACAAGAGGTGTCTGAGAGCCTGAGTCAGTCACTCCTTTGGCTGCACGCAGATGTCAGGCTTGGATTTACCTCATATTTTACACTGCTTGGTTTCAACGCTAAAAACATGGGATTGGGGTATTCCCAAACCTCTTGGGAATTCAGATTGTATGTTTTCTAGTAAAAAATTTAGCTTGATTCACCAAATGATAGCTGTTGATTTTACCTGGGGTTGTGTTGTATCTGTGGGCTGGTGAAAGTCAATACAAGTCTACCCCACACTGAGTTGCTCACTACCAATTTTAGTCTGTGTTCTTTCCAGTCTCTCCTGTTAGTGTTAACTTTGTAAAAATGTTTCAACATGCATTGGAGCACAAGCATGGGCTCTTGGCTCCCAGGTGAGAGCCATACTTCCTGGATTTTCTTTTGGTTCTCCCCACTCTTAACTCTCTTTTTCTTCTGTGTTGTATGTTGAATTGCACTATACAAAAAGAAGCAGCTTTTATGAAGAAGTTACCAATTACTTGTGATAGTGGACTCCCAGGGATGTGGTATAAATTAAGCATGCAGACAGTCTGACCTTTGCTCACACCATAGGTGAAAAGCTCAAAAAACACATTACCATCTTTAATGAGTGCAAATGGTACATAAATCTAACCTGTCTTTTCTACTTCTTTCCAACCATGTGGTGTTAGATCCCAAATAAAATTTTCTGAGGATTTTTTTAAATTTTAATTTTGCTAAGAAAATTGAAAATGAAATTATAATGGAACGAGCCATTTGAAAAAGAAATTATTCAGAGGCCAAGTCATATAGATATTCACACAACAGTAAGGTAAGCACTGGTTATGGTAAAATCTTCATTCAGTGAAACAAGAAGAGGAGACAGTTACAGGATCTAAAACATGTTTTATTTTTGTTGATTTCTTAAACAACTTAAAAGAAAAGGTATCCTATCTGGGAGAGAAATACCTGAGTAAACATGTTGGTCTATATTTGCCAGAAAATGAAAATATAGGTTTTTTTACACTTTAAAAGGCAAAAGGAAAGATAGAAAAATACTCTGAGTTTTGTCTGTCATTGGAGTACTGTAATGTTACTTGAACTCTTCATGGTACTTCAGAGGAAGGTGCAATAGAAGGAAAAGATCTCTTGCATGAAGAAAGAAAATGCAGTGACTCGGAAGGTCACTGCAAAGGAGTGGTGTGAGACTCTGGAACATGAAGCTTGGTTATAGCTATTCAGAGCAGATTGATATGAATGTCAGGATTTCGTGTAAGTCTTTGTGCTCTTCGAGGGAAAGGAGTGATCTAGGTTCACCAATTCCTGCTCTCAAATGCCTGAAGCTGTTGAGTTAGTCTTCTGCAAAAACCTGAGTTTCTTCCCAAGCAGGAGACTTTCCAGGAAATCTTATGCAGGTGATCCATGGACAGCCACACTTACATCTCCATGGAAATCATAGCAATTTGGGGAAAAAAATCCTTTAAACAAGCAAAACAAGTCCTTTTATACAGAGAACAGAGGACTCTTTTATAAGAAGCAATAAAAACAATCAATAGTCTTTTGTACATTACTTAGGGAGTCAAGAATAGGTTAAACTACTGAAATATGTTCTTTCACAGTTTTTCTATCTGTAGTACCATTTGCATTGTGCCAGTGGGACTGACTACTTCCAAGTTACTACAAACCAACCAACTAAACAAACAAAAAATCTCTCATCCCTTCACACCCCCATCCCAAAAAAAAAGCTATCCTTTCTTTTAGTCAGATGAATGGTCACAGCATGGTTGTAGCAGATCTTTCTCATAAATATTTGTAATAAACATATTAATTTGAGTTCCATCTAGTTGAAAATCGCCTGTTTGTTTGGAAATGGCAGAAGTAGAAATCACCAGGAATGTGCATCTAGATGTCAATGAGGTCTGTGCTCATTAGAGTTCAGAATACAGGTGGTTATGTTTTAATTAACAACTGCAGCAAATCAACTTAATTTGCTTGAAGTAGTTCAAGGTACAGCCCCTTACTCTCATGTTCCTTCTTGCAGGTGCTGGGAAATCCAATGGCAAATGCTAACAACCCTATGAACCCAGCAGGAAATCCCATGGCTTCTGGGATGACAACCAGCAACCCTGGAATCAATTCCCCTCAGTTTGCTGGACAGCAGCAGCAGTTTTCAGCCAAGGCAGGCTCCACTCAGCCATACATACAGCAGGGCATGTATGGCAGACCCAATTATCCTGGAAGTGGAGGGTTTGGTGGCAGGTAAGACATACTTCTCTGAGGTGGAAAATGGATGTAAATACTTGATAAAGCTTGTTTTAGTGACCTGGAAGAAGTGTCACGGGCTTATTTTAATTATATAAGGTCTCAGTAGATATTTTTTGCTGGTTAACTGAAGCACACACTGCTTTTATAGCTTTGGAAATCAGCTACCCAAACTGAAATTCATCACAGTAAATGGAAATGGCTTAGGTCAATCAATTAGCTCTAATAAACCCCCAAAATAAAGTTTTAATTAAGAGAGATTGTTAAACAGACCACAGGCTTAGGAATGATTAACATTTAATAAGGCCAGGATGTGAAAGGTATTGATGGTATAATTTCTACGTGCATATGGAGGAGTAAGCTTGGGCAAAGTAGTTTGCTATGCAACAGAATATTTCTGCCCAAAGACTTACTCCACAGCAGGAACTTGAAAAGAATCAGTAATGAAGATGTTTGTTAAAAAATATGGTTGTGTTGTGTATTTATTTTGGGGAAGTAAATGCTGCATTACTCATATAATCCAAAAGTAATAGCCTGGCATTAGTTATATGATGATTTTCTGTGTCTATACTTTGTAAACAGGGATGGTGAGGGCACTTAACTGAAACCACTATTTATGGTGCAAAGGCTGCAGAAGAGACTGCTGCTGCTAGCACAGGCAGTCTAGTGTGAAGAATATAAGCTTGGGACTCAGAGAGAGAGAGTTTATCTCTTCCTTCATCTTTCGCTGATCTACTGAGTGACCTTGAACAAGCCAAAAAGTTTCTTCAGCTTTGTATTAGCATCTCTAAAATGGACACAGTATATTGGCCCATATTTACAAAGATATTTGAAGTGGGAAAGGCGTGGTTTGGCTTAGGTTGGTTTATCTCAGGATCAATAGAAAAGATGGGCAGGAACTGCAGAACACACAGTGTGGGATCCAGTGGAGTCGATTGCATTGGGTCTCTCCTGGCCTTTCTGCTAAGGTTCAGGGAGAAATGCTTTTATGTTACCTTGAACACTTGCCATAATTCACCACTGAGGCAGATTAATGTGCTGTCTTGGAGGAAGTTTGCTGTTCCTGCTCCTGTGCATTTGCCCCTACACTACTGAGGAACAGAGCATTTCCTTTCAGCAGTTCAGCTCTACTTTGCAGGAAGCTACAGAGCTGCAAAGAAGTTCACTGCCCCCAAAATGAATGCTGGCAATGCCTTGCAATCCCAGTGGCAGCCCTGTGACTGTTGCACCTGGGAGGCAGGTGTAACCTGTAGATGCAATCCATGTCTCCTGTACACACCTAATTACCTGGCCTGCTGGCTTTCATTAGTCATTGATACGTGCTTTTGGAATAGCTCCAGGTGAGGATCACACCAACATTCAGAACAAAATCCACCAGGCACATCTTAATTCTCTCCTCCTTTCTCTTCTTCCCTGTTAGTTACCCTGGAGGCCCAAATACCCCTGCAGGAATGGGGATCCCCCCCCACACGAGGCCACCAGCTGATTTCACCCAGCCAGCTGCAGCGGCTGCCGCTGCTGCAGTTGCAGCTGCAGCTGCTACAGCAACAGCTACAGCTACAGCCACTGTGGCAGCCCTTCAGGAAACACAGAATAAGGACATGAACCAGTATGGACCGGTAAGAGAGTTACCCTTATGTCTCCATACCTGCCTGAGCTGGGCCATTGCAGGGAATTGGCTTCCTTCTCACTCTTGTGTTTGTTAGGGTGCCTACTGTATTTTTTTTCTTTGTTCTGGTGCATGAGCATGGTTAGAAGTGCTTATGAGAAACTGCTGGAATGTGTGTATGTAGGTATGAGTCAGTCCCCATGTTTTCCCAGTAAAACTTGCTTAACTGTATTTTGAAGTTTAGGGATTGCCTCTTGAAAATAATGAAAGATTTCTCAGTTACAGCTGCATCTGACATGAAACATTATTGCTGTCTTTGCCAGCCCTCTAAATTTGAGTACCTAGTGAAATGTTCTAGAATCTTGCAATAGTTTTGTAGTTCTTGGACAGTTGTTTATTTTGCTAACTGCAGTTGGTTATTTGGGTTATTTCCCTTCAAACAGGGAAACAACAATAGAAGAGAGATTTGGTTTGTAATAATGTTGTCTATATGGGCAGCTATGAGAGAGATGCATTTCCAGTGATCCATAACTTCTAGCCTGTTATGACATCATGGAATAATTGTTTTCTTAAAATAAACAGGGGCTTGATCAATTCAGGTTTTTCCTTCTTACCTTTTTTACTTCTCTGAATTCTGAAGTGTAAGAGTCCATATGCCAGGTGATGAAAAGCACAGGGTCTTAGGAACTGTGATGTTGTGCTCTATTTGCACAGCCAATCTGTTACCTTACAGTTCTAGACCAGCCAGATGAAACAATTAATTCATCACCTTAGGCTTACATCTGTCTTCAACTCTTATGCATTTTATAATTTTTATTATAAATAACTTCACCGCCCATCAAATGTTAGAGACCATTGAAGGAAAATGCGACATAAATCCTCCCCTTCTTCCCTTCCCCAAAAGCATGTTCAGCTCCCTCTTCCCATTTTATAAATGCATGTCGCATTTTATTCTTTTTTTTTTTTTCTTCTTCTTCCGTTGAAGGTTTGTTCCTCTTTCCAGATGGGTCCAACTCAGGCTTACAACAACCAGTTTATGAACCAGCCTGGTCCTCGTGGTCCTGCTTCCATGCCAGGCAACATGAACCCAGCAAGCATGGGAGCAGGGATGACACCTTCCAGCATGAGCGGGCCACCCATGGGCATGAACCAGCCCCGGCCTCCTGGAATGAGCCCCTTCAGCACCCATGGGCAGAGGATGCCTCAGCAGGCCTACCCAGGCCCACGCCCCCAGTCTTTGCCTATACAGGGCATAAAGAGACCATACCCAGGAGAGGTAACAAAAGAAATGATCTTTTGTGAACACTGTTCAAGTGGCAGCATACTGGGTAAGGTGTGGTGCACATCCCTCTAAGATAGGTGCATCTTTGTTCCAGCCTCGGTAGGAGTGCAGCCATTAAAATATTAGCAGAAGCAGCTCTTCCTTTTTAGCTTCTGAAGTGTTCAGGTTAACCCTTGCTGTGTTAGTCCATATGATGGTTACTAAGTCCAAGAAAGGCCCCAAACCAGAATATCATTCTAAGATTCTCATGCTGACTTCATAGATCTTAAGCAGGGTTCCATCACATAAGTGGAGTCTTTTAATGTGGCAACTTAGAAGAGACACTGAGGGTGAAATAGTTCATTTTAGCCCAGTAGATATCTGATCTGCATTTTCTTGGATGGTTTTATTTTTTTAATCAAATACAAGACAGACATTGTACTGTAACACCAGTAGTAATAGCAGTAATTTTTTAGAGAAGAGTTGCTTTCCAAACTTTTTCAGTGTTGATTTTCATAGTCACTAAGATGAATATAAATAATGTTGACCTCAAATCCCTCTCTGTCAGCATTTATCTAATACCAGCTTCTGTGGAGTGTGATAAGGTCCCATGCTGCTACAGGAGATCTGCATGGCTTTATAGGCAAAATTACATTGCCATTGACTTGTATTATGACAGGGCAAAACACTTAGGCTCAGATTTTTAGAGAAATTTAGAAAACTGAAGATGTAGACAAATGAGCTTTTGGAATTGAAAAGCACTAATGTGTTTTATTCTTCAAGTTAGCATGAATTGGGCAGTAGAGGCTTTTTAGGATTCCAGCAGCTCCCAGCATCTACCCACACCTAAATGTTTTTACAAATCTAGCCATCATTTAGTAGCTTCAGAGATCATTTCCTGGTGAAATTCTGTATTCAGCTGAGACTTCAGCAGCAAGTGTAGAGCTCTGAATATTATGATACTGCCCTGGCAATAATTATGGTACTAAGAGTTTATAGAAAATGCACAGCAAAGAGGACCGTGGCATGCAGAAAATACAGAAAACATTTCTGCCTGCTCTACAGAGCTACATTTCTTTCCTGTTCTGCAAACTGTTTTTTCTAAATGAAAAACTAATCAGAAATAAAAAAGGGATGTGCTTTTGCTGGAGTTGCATCTCTTAAGAGAACTTGTTTACAAGTAAGTGAAGAAAACACAAAATGTAGCTTGTTCACTTGATTTTTCAGATTTCATATTTTAAGGATGGCTTTAAATCTGTTTTTTGCTGCTTCAGAATCAGGTTTTTAATTGTCAGTGAATGTGTTCATGTTTCCAACAAGTCGGTTCTGAACAGTCCCATAAATGTTGCTTGATTGATGGGCTGGAATTTTGCAGATGATGTTTGCCTATTTTTTATTGTATGGTTCCTTTATGGAAATGTCTTATCATTAAGACATTTATTTTTCAAATTGACATTCTACTACCCTTGGAGTTCCAATTTTCATTACTTCAGTTCCAAAACCACAGGGCAGTCTTAGCTAGCACTAGCAAAGTGCTTAAGACTAGTAAGAACTTCTCTTTAGCTGTTAAAGTATTGCAGAACACTCTGGCAAGAGGCCAGCAGAGCAGTTGGGCTGAAAAGGCAGGCGTGGACAGCACATCTTCTGTGCTCTTGTCCCTTCCAGGGTTTTGTTTTAGTTATTTATTTATTTAACTTTTTGTGCTTCCATTCTACATCTGAAAAAGGAGCCCCAGGCTTGGGTGTGGTAGCACTTAAAAAACACAGAATTTTTGTGAACTTTGCATCTGGTTGTAATTCTGGTTTCTTCAAGCAGTGCCCTTTGACAGTGTTACAAGGCTGAGTGTGTGTGCCTTCCCCCCCCTTTGGTTTACAAGATTTTTATGCTTTTAAGAAGTATTTATCTGAAGGGGTTTTGTTTGTTTTGATTGTGCTTCTGAATGCATGCTAATGATCCATACAAGAAAGCTGCTTGTATAAAACATGGCTTTGTGTTCTTGCATCCCTGAAACAGCCGAATTATGGAAACCAGCAGTATGGACCAAACAGCCAGTTTCCAAACCAGCCTGGTCAGTACCCCACGCCCAACCCTCCGAGACCCCTCACATCTCCCAACTATCCTGGACAGAGGATGCCAAGCCAGCAAAACACAGGGCAGTACCCTCCTCCAACAGTCAACATGGGGCAGTATTACAAGGTAGGAATCCTGAGATTATTACTTTGTTCTGTTCTGGTGGCCACTTATTAATGAAGTCATGTTAATGATTTCATAGATACTGCTTTTATGTAGTTCAGGGTAAGATAGAAAAAAAAAAACACCCAAATTTTTACTAGTGTTTTGGGTATCACAGAATCAGTCAATCTGCCAAGTTGCATTGCAACTTCAGAGCAGTTCATAAACAAAATTGAATGTTGCTGCAGCTCATTAGAGGCTTTTACAAGAAAATGTTGGGTTTGCTTTAAAAATAGCTTGTGAAAAGAAGTACCTAATGGGATTCAGGTGTAATGTTTTCACCTATTTGTGGTCCCCTGCAAGAATGCAAGCATGGAAATCTGTAATAAACAAGTTCCACATTGCAGCATTCCAGTTTTGGACCTACAGTGGTCACTGTTGGATTAAGCCAGGCCAAACTTAAAAGGTGTTCCAGCTGTGGGTTTCACCTTTGAACTGAAGTTTCTGTGACTTTTTCCAACCTCTTCCTCCTTTTTTTTCTCTCTTTGTTCCCTCTGTGCTCTTGTTTTGGGCAAGAACTAGAGTTGTTAAAATGTTGCCTAAAACCTGTTTATAGATACATCTTGAGCACTTTGTATTCTCCAAACTGAGGTTGCACTGAGGGCCTGCTGAGCTTTGCCACCTTTGAAATGCCCACAAATTATCTATTGCACACAGGTACTCCAGTGAGTATAAAAATGGGGAGGACCATTGATCTTCTGACCTGCTTAAAGCATTAGCTGTTGAAGTATCTGGACTGCATTCTGAATTTGAATGTAGGCTGAAAGAATCTAACTTGCACATTGTTGTTAAATTGGAATTGTTTGGTGTGATTCACACAGAAAACATCATTAAAAAAAGAGAGAAAGCAAAACCCTTTTCTGTAGAGCATCTGTTCTGTGTGTAGCTGTGCTGTCCACTGTGGTACCCAAAGGAATGCCTGTTGGATCATGGCAGCTTTTGCAGGTCACTGTCAGGGAAAACATGAGGAATAGACTGATCTTCTGTATAATCATTCCAGTGCAGTCATTTATGCTAAAGTAGCTGCGGAAGATCTCTGTCAAATTTTGAAGTGACAGATTTTAAATATATTTTACGTACATTTATTTTAGATGGGGTTTAAGTTTTTTGTTTGCCGGATACTCCTGACAGGGAATTTGTTTCTTTACAATGAATCCCCTGTATTGTATTCCAATATTGACTTCTTTGGAAACAGTTAGGAAAAAACAGATCTTGTTAAAAGGCAGATTATCCTGGTTAGGGGGAAAATTCCACTATCAAAACCTGAACCTTTGAATTGTAGTGATTGTGCAGACAGTAACTGTGTGTGCCAAATATAAAAACCAAAGATGGCTGGAAACCTGAATGTTTAGGTTTCAAGTATCTTAGGTTAGCAGAGCAGCATTTAGATACAGAGTCAGATTTGAAGTCATAGTTCTTGGGCTATCTGTGAAGATTTTGGTTTTCTGACACTCTCCTGTGTTTCTGCTTATGGTACACAAGCCATGCAGCTGCAATTCTATTTAATGTCAGCTTCCTTCACATCAGGGTTATTGGTTTATTCTGCTGACTGTAACCACCTCCTTAATTATTATAAACTAAAGCAAAGGTGTTTTAATACATAGCTACTATTCATACTTAACTGTCCTTTTTCTATCAGTTTGTCTTAGCTAGCAGCAAACTAGGAACAGAATCAAATTGTAGGTGCACAGAACAAAAAACATCCCCTGACCCCCAGAGCTTTAACTGTGAGTAGAGGAGTTGAACAAGGATGGAAGGAAGGACAGATGGAAGTAAAAAGGACACAGACTGGCTAATTGTGTGTCTTTAGATTTACTTTTTTTTGTGTAGGCTTCTGTGCACCAGGGCTATTTTGTAAGGAAGGCAAAGGGGTACAAAGGGCTGGGTGGGCTGTGGCTCAGTGGAAAAACTGAAGCAAATGGCTGGTTGGTTTTGGAAAGAGAGCATTCAGAGGAACACAGTAAACCTTTTAGCAGCCTTGCTTGTATCTGATCATTGCCTGAGTTAAGCTGGCTGGTCTGCTGGTTTCAGTTCCTGCTTTGCTCTCCTCGTGTGCCTCTTCCTTGAAGGCCTCCTGGGACATCCTGTGGTTTCTTCTCCAGAAACAGAGGGGCCTCCCTCCCTTGTCTGTTGTCTTTGATATTTGATAACAGTGGTGTTCACAGGGCTTATTGTTCTTATTTCAAGGCTGCAATAACAATGTGATGTTATTTATTTTCTAGCCATCAAGGCCTGTACCTGTGGCAAATTACCCTCATTCACCTGTTCCAGGAAACCCCACGCCACCCATGACACCAGGGAGCAATATTCCTCCATACCTGTCACCCAACCAGGATGTCAAACCACCATTCCCACCTGACATTAAACCAAATATCAATGCTTTACCACCACCTCCAAGTGAGTAGCAAACAGAATGCCCCTACAGTAATTTATTGTTCCTCTATTCTCTGCCACATGCATTTCAGAGGCTGGAAAGTAGCTCTGCTTGCTGCTCTGGGAGAGGCTGGAGTTGTTAACTGGTAGCAGGTGGCATGCACAGTGTAGGGTCACTTGGGCCAGTGGACAGAATAGAGAAACTCTGCTATGCTCTTCTAAAATATAATATCAGAAAAATTCTTCCAGGTTAAACTTGTAAGGATGTTACTCCAGAATTATTCCTTTAATATGCTTCCTGAGGAGAAAACACTTGATTTCATGTTTTGCTGTGTGTGCTTTGTAGGCTTGTTTATTGTATGAACTTTCATTTGGGCTGTTTTGTTCAAGGGCAAAGCCATTCATTGAACAACACTGCAGAGTAGGATAAAACGTGAATATTTATAGCAGTGTCTCTATTGTGATCCATACAGGCTTCTTAGGAATATTCAGTACTGTGCCAGAAATTGATATATGTTCCTTTCAAAGCCACTCAACGTCACCGCTACACTTGGCTGGGAACAGGGCAGGAATAACAAGATCTCTCTGACTGGATACTAGCATGAGATGTTTGAGGTTTTGAAGTGACTGATGAACAATGGGAGCTATCATTTACTAGGGAGCTGGGAGAACCTTATGTTTTCTATAAAATAACTGCTGCTGCATTAGCACTTTGCAGCTCTGGAGTTCAGGATAGCTGAGAAATCAAGTAGAAGAAGATGGGCTGCAGTATTATTTGGGCAAGAACACAGGATTTAAAGCCATTTGGACTTCATAGATCAGCTGTAAGTTACCTCAAAATCTCCTCTTATGGGCTCAGATAGTAATTGAATACCAGTGTCTGGTCATCACATAGTTTCAGCTGATGAAACTGTTGAAACTAATTGGGTAATGTTGATCCCTGTTCAAAGCAGGGAAAACCAACATTATCACAGTTTGACATTATTAAGAGATTTGTTTCAGTCTTCTGCCAACAGAGTAAGCTTGGACACAAAGCCTATCCTGTAATAAAAACCAGGAATTCTTGCCATGCCTGGTTTCTGTTGGTGGCTGGAATGCTATGGCCCTAATGTGAAGTAGGTGACAATAGCAGAGGCTCAGTTTGAGCCTTGTCACTTCTATCAGTTAGACGACAGAGTTACTTCTGATTGTATTTTTGTGTGTGTGTGTGTGAGCCTGCTAAGTTAGAGCCAGTAC
Source organism: Melospiza melodia melodia (assembly GCF_035770615.1). NCBI lineage: Eukaryota > Metazoa > Chordata > Aves > Passeriformes > Passerellidae > Melospiza > Melospiza melodia. The sequence continues at coordinate 23,976,575 of NC_086202.1, forward strand.
AGATCACTGTGCCTTTGTCCCTGTTCTGTATAAATACACACGTTATTGTTGCACTGCAGATGCTAAAGGGAAAGTTCACGCCTTCTCTCCCTCTCCGATCCCAGCCAACCACACGGACGAGCTGCGCCTGACGTTCCCCGTGCGGGACGGGGTTGTCCTGGAGCCCTTCCGGCTGGAGCACAACCTGGCAGTCAGCAACCACGTCTTTCACCTGCGCCCCACCGTGCACCAGACTCTGATGTGGAGGTGAGCTCAGCCCTGCCGAGGGGGCTCAGGCATCCCTGAGGGAGCAGTGCCAGCCCACAGGCACTGCGCTTAGGTGTGCCAGGAATTTCACTTCAAAATTGTAGCCTGGGTAGGAAGAATGTCCTTTTCAGCTCGCAGGCACTCGCGCCTGTCATTTTCCAGAGACAACACATTCTAAAATGCTTCTCAACATGTATTGCACGTCCTTGCTGATAGCTCCTACCAGTGTCTGAAAAACCACTGCAACCATTGCATCCTTCCTGCTCTGGCTGGAACAGGAGTGGTGTTTTCCCTGACCCACACCACTGCAAACTTCCATCTGGGAATCTGAAGTGGCCCAGGTGCTTTGTGATCTCTGTAGTGTTAGCTCTGCAGGGCTCTTAGAGTTTATGCCTAAATTAAATAGTGCAGAGTTATCTGATAAAGAAGAATAACCCACTAAGACTAAGGACCTGATTTAGAGGCATCATTTGGAAAGACAAGTGCTTAAATCCTCCAAACTTGAGAAGCTAACTTCCTAAATTCCCCTGTTCTCTGACTCTACAAGTAAGCACAGCTCAGAAATGTGACAGCATAGGTTTCCTTATACAAAGGCTTCTGGTTTTCCCTTGCAGTGAAGCCTTATTTCCAGCACAGAGGAATATTTTTCCTTGGTGGAACTTTCCTGTATTTAATGTAGATCTGTGTAAGTGATTCTTGGGTATGTTTTGATTGCACCATGTTCATGGAAGGGCCTTAGATCAAATGACAATCAGAGCCTTAACTTTTTAAAAATTTATATATTTTCAAATACTACAGACTAATTTTGTCTCCTTGTTTGGTTTTTCTCAGAAAGTGTCTCTGTGTTTCTCCTTGCTGAGCCAGGATAAACCCTGCATTGTCTGAGCCTTTCTGTGTGCCTTGTGGAGGCTGGTTAGTTGCTTGGAGTCTTGCATGGAGGTTGCTTACAGGTGTAACTTCAGGTTTTGGTTTTTTTTCCTATGAGGATCTTCTTCCCATTCACTGGAATCCACTGGAGATTTGTGTTTTCCTGGTGTGGGGAGTGTGAGGTGGGCAGAGAGATGCGCTCCCTTCCCTGGCCCAGGACAGACTCTGGTTCTAAAGCTGAGGCTTGATGCAGGAGTCCTTGATACCACAGTGCCCCTGTGCCCTGAGGGAGCCTGGGGGCTGGGAAGGAGGGAGATTGCAGGAAGACCACATCCAATAATTAACACCTAACTTTGAGGTCAGTTATTGCTTACTTGCATTTCATTATCGTGGAGTACTCGCAGCACGGGGAGTTTTGGCAGTTATTTGCCAGTTCTTATTAATAAGTAATCACTACTGGGGATTGTGCTGGCTCATTCAGTAGATTTATAGTGCTGCACTGAGGCATGAGGCTGTTTCTTAATATCTGTTCTTTCTTTCTTCCCTCACCAAACACATAGCCTTTATTTAAACTTATTTTAATGAAGACTCATAGGTAAACTGTGCTCAGGTCTGCTGTTTTGAAAAGCCTCTTAATAGTGGGGAGAACGGATAGTCCTGTAATGAAGTCATTTCACATTAAGCTCAGGGCTGGATGGATGCCAGAAAAATGAATTAGTCACATGTGTGGATGGATTTTGGTTTTTATAGAGAATGGTGGAACCGAGCCAATTCTCAATATTTTTCTGCTAGTTAAAATATTCGGCAAAACCTCTCACGTGCATACACATAATGAATAGCAATGCAAGTGTGTTTCTCCCCATGGGAACCTCTCATGGTTACGAGAAACAGAAAGGTTGAAGGCAGGGAAAATGTCTCCTTGAAGCTGGTTCAGCCTTCACACTGCTGTGCTGTTAATCATGTCCCATGGTGGAGATGCTGTGTGCTGAGGGCACAGGGCTGTCCTGAGCTCTGTCACCCTGTGACACTCAGCAGGCCTGCTCACCTTCCTGCTTGCCTCATATATCAGAGGTACCCAAGCTTGCTCCCCTCCAGGATCACTGTGCTGTGCTCTCCTGAGGTGAGAAACTGAGTGGAACTTGCACACTGAGCTTTCAGAAAATAGTTAATAAAAGAATGAAAAAAAGCCTGAAAAAACTTCATGCAGATGGCTTATGTTGAAAGCTCAGGTAATTTGTATTCTATAACTTGCTTTTTTAAAAACCCACATGTTTGTGCCCACTGCTAAATCTTGATGTTTTGGAATCCAGAAAAGATGGTGTTGAGTCAGATTGAAATCTTTGTAAGGAAAATGGCAGTTAGGATGTTAATCTCCTGAATGAGCTGCTCCTCTTGGATCTTACAAAGATATCTTCTTTCAGGCAACATACATTGTTCAGGAATGTACATTTAAAGTTAGAACAATAAACTTTGACCTGTCTTTTGCTGTCAAGAACAGCAGAATTCTGACATTTCAGTTCAGTTTTCTATGTTCTTTTACATTTCTTCTTGAAATTACTCATTCCTAACACAAGGTTAACATACATTTATGAAACTAAAGTCATAGTCTCTACCCACTTAATTTTTAATTAACTTCATCTCAGCCTTTTCATTTTTTGAAGGTGTTATATAACTAATTTCTGAGGAGCTAAATAGTGAGTGGAAGTTATCATAGGGAAGGTGGGAGGAATTCATACCCTGAAAGAAGGTCCAAATTGGATAGATTTAGTCCACAGCCATGTTAATTTAGAATCACAGAAAACTGATTTTGGTAGGGAGTAAGATATAGGAGCCATTTTATCTTAGTTAATTTACTTGTTCTAAGGCAGGATTAGCTGTATTTGTATTTTTTCTGACATGCATTCATTCAAATGTTTCTTTGAGTGCTCTGAGGTAGTGAAGAATCCAGACTTCCAGCACAACCATTGCAGCATATTGGTTTCTCATTCTTAATTCCTAAGACAGGAAGGACCTACCTGATGTTGACCTTCTTTCTGCAGGATCACTCCATGGTCTGGGTTTGCAAAGAGGTTTGAGATGTTTCCTTGAAAAGTCCTTTAAAATTGTTAAATAGGAACAACTTTGGGTCATGCTTGCATCATTAATTCATCGTGACTTGCTTTTGTTCGGGGCTTTTATGAAGGAAGTGTGTTATATTCTCAATGGCAATAATTCAAGAAAAATAATCTGATTGATCAAGAAAAATGTTCCTAGCATAAAAACCTCCGCCCTGTGCAGTGTGAAAGCAAAGTTAAAGGAAGATTTATTGGTTGTTGTGCAGGTCTGACTTGGAATTGCAGTTTAAGTGCTATCACCATGAAGACAGACAAATGAACACCAACTGGCCAGCTTCAGTCCAGGTCAGCGTTAATGCAACCCCACTTACCATCGAGCGTGGTGACAACAAGACATCTCATAAACCTCTGCACCTAAAGCACGTCTGCCAGCCAGGGAGAAACACCATTCAGATTACAGTCACAGCGTGCTGTTGTGTAAGTACACCCCGCTCAGGGCTGCAGCTGCTCATGCTGACTCTGCTATTTACAGCAGTTTGCAAATGTTGCCTTAGCTGAAAGAGCCTTACTCTCGTTTTTTTTCCATGCCTTTTTCTGGTAAGGTTTTTACTTAATGATGTTGACACAGTCAGAGTGCTAATATGGAAATTTTTGCTGCTTAATTGTTGCAGAATGTAGTGGCGTCCTTCCAATGTCTCTGACAAGGTTCATGGTCTAGGGGAGGGAGTTTTATCTCCTGCCTTCTCATGTGTGCCTGTGTAACAAGGGACCTGAAGTCTGTTGATGTAGAAGTAGATGATTGCAATGAAGCCTGTTGATGGTACTAATTTCATTTACATAGTGTATTAAACTATACAGCCTTTGGTTTGTCATGAAAACATCAACATTGGTGCTGGTGATGAATTTTCAGTACCTTTTCAGATGAAAAACTCATATTCAAAGATGCAATCTAGACCACTCAGCTTTCCCCTTTCTCCTTTTCCATGGGTTAGTTGCTCTTGGGGATGAGTACTGTATTTTTAATGCAGACTGTTCTGCAAATCCAGTCAGAGCTTCTGACTTTTCTCTTGTCACTGACAATAAAGCAAGCTGCTAGCTCTCACAAGGTCATGGTGTGAGGCACTTTGACAAGAAGCCATCCACCCATTTTTCTTTACTTCACGTGGATGTTTCCCTGCATAATGTCATTTGTCTGGTGGCAAAGAGCAGGGGCCAGCATCCTGTGAATCTACAACGAGCTCTGTGTTGGGTAAGAAGATTCAGATGATTCCAGGCACATCAGTTGCAGATTGTTTTCACAACTTCCAGCGTAGTCTGAGGGCAGGCAGGTAGGCTAGGCTGTGTCAGACAGTCCAGGGTTTTAAAAATAAACCCTGAAGTCAGAGATTAATATGTCAGCTGAACGTATACTGAATATTAAGGAGGGAGAAAATGCAGAAAATCCTTGCTTTTTTAAAGCCCTTCTTTACATTAAGCGTGGAGTAACTGCACAGTGTGCAGAATATCCATAAGGGAGCGTGTGTGCCCAGCAGAGCAGAATTAGCTTTTATGTTTAAGCCTCAGGCTCTCACAGAAACCAAGTGTCCAAGGGAAGAGTGCAGCTCAGTTTGGGAGTGCATTAAACACTCCCAAACATTTAACCTGTGTGCTGGGTTCCCTTCCTAACAAAAGGTGTTTCCTTGCAGTCGCACTTGTTCGTGTTGCAGTTGGTGCACCGGCCATCGGTCCGCTCCGTACTCCAGGGTCTACTAAAGAAACGCCTCCTCCCAGCAGAGCATTGTATCACCAAGAGTGAGTTTGCCTTCTGTGGGGGGGATGATTTCCCAGAATGTCTATGTTCAGTTGTGATAAGCTATCTCTACACCAGATTTACTTGTTTGCTGATAACTTTAAGCTGTACTTAAGGAATTTGCAGAACATGATGTGGATAGATGAGTGGCTATTTGGGTGGGGGTAACAAAGTTTCAAGGACACAAGCTTAGTTCCTAAAGAGGACTGTCCTATTCCAGAAGAATCTCTCTGGCTTTTCTCCTATATTTGTCTTTGACTCACCAATAAAGAAAGATTAATTCTTTATTTATCTAGGGCTGCGTTCAGTACTTCTATGACACTTAATTTGATTAACAATATAGCTGATATGCATGTATGATGGTTTTTCTGTTCAGGAGAATGTTCTAAATTACTCAGAAGACACCTCTGTGGGCCTGTTGTTCATTCAATTGTCCCTTAGATGTTGAAGTAATTTCTTAAATGTTGAAGAAATTTCAGATTTCTGTGTTAGAACTTACAATACACTTGTGCTTTTTCACCTTCTTCCTAAACAGTCAAGAGGAACTTCAGCAGTGTAGCAGCTTCCTCTGGCAATGCAACACTAAATGGGGAGGATGGGGTGGAGCAGACTGCTATCAAAGTGTCTCTCAAGTGTCCGATCACATTCCGGCGGATCCAGCTCCCGGCCAGGGGTCACGACTGCAAGCACGTACAGGTGAGTGGGGGCAGTGCCTGGCAGGGTCCCTCAGCCACGTGGTGGTGCAGTTCCTTCAGTGTGGGAGCACCTAAACATGGCATTTGTGTCTGTAAGCCTCAGTAGGTAACTGTATGATGCTTAATGTAAAGGAGAACAGTAAGCTGTTTGTTTTAGTTCTCAGTGCTAGGAGGCTTTTTTCATGTCAGTTTTACTTTTGTCTAACTGCTTCATTTAATACAGTATTTTCTTTTTGTTTTGTCTGGTTTGTTTTTTTCCTTTTTTGTTTTTTTCTGATACCTAGTGCTTTGATCTGGAATCTTACTTGCAACTGAACTGTGAAAGAGGAACTTGGCGGTGTCCAGTATGCAAGTAAGTGCATCCATACTACATAAAATGCAGTTGTACACACTTTGACCAAATTCAGATCATATTTAAGATCTTAAAGGAAAGAAGAAGGAAGTTCTAGGAAATAAGGTTATATATCACATTTACTTAAATAGCATAAAGTCCAATGAGAATTCCTGCAATATTTTACCACCCTGGATTATTAGAAATTTAGAAAACATATAACAATATATTTTCTCACCAGATTTCATTACAGATCATCAATGGGTTGTGTAGGGTTCAAAAGAGGATCAGATATTTACATTGATAAGATAGATATCTACAATCCAGAATAAGGCTGATTTTTTTTTAAAAGTAAAAAATTTCCAAGGAGCAAAAGCTGGAGTTGTTGCTTAGACAAAAAGAAGGATGGATACCTTGGTATAATTTCAAGCTAATATTTTGACCAATGAGTTAGTGTACTGTAGAAAAAATGGAAGAAAAACTTGTAAGTGGTTACAGATTGTCCATCCTTGTTTAACTGGGCAGAACACCCAGCAGAATGTCTGCAGGCCAGTTCAGTGTCTGTCACCTCCTGTGCTCCCTGCACAGGTTGGGAGTGGGCTCCAGCCTCAGCTGAGGAGCCAGGGCTCTTCAGCTCCAGCAGCTGTGGCTGTAACAGCTGGCCCTGGCCCTGCACAATCTCCAGTTGGGTCCTTGCTCTGCCAGCCAGTGTTAGGTACAAACAGCAGTGGGGATTGCCCACTCTGGCTGCTCTGAGGACATGGCAGGCTGGAGACGAGCTCGTTTCCATTACTGTCCACGGCTGATCTGTGCCCTAACACACAAGTGCTTTCTCCAAACTGCCCAAATCTCATCTGTCTGCTACATTTGGCTAAAAATATCATGAGAGTTGGTTATCTTGCCTTCTTAATTAATGTATCCATGCATCTAGGCTAAATTTTTATCCTGTGTCTCTGAGCATGAGCACCTGCATTCAGATCTGTCTACATAGCTAAGTCATTTCCAGTTTTGTTTTGTTCTGTCCCCATCTGTGCTACCCATTAAGTAGAGTAGCTGTAACACTTAGTTGCTTTGCAGTAGTACTGTGGACCTCAAAAAAGAGGAAGATCTAATAAAAAAAATAGTGCTAACGGATGTTCACAGGAGAGATCTGCTATGTTTGGAAATACTTCAAATTTGCACTGTATTTCACTAACAAAAATTACTTAAAGAATGTGAACAGCTTGTGGACACACACAAGTAGGTGTATCCTTATCTATTTGGTGTAAATATCCTGGTAATGTAGATGTAGAACTAAAACTGTTTTCCCAAATCATTCTTTCCCTTGCAATAGTCTAACATGAAGTTTGGTTTTGTTTTTTTTTTACTTTTTAGTAAAACTGCTCTCTTGGAGGGCTTGGAGGTTGACCAGTATATGTGGGGTATTCTGAACGCCATACAAAAGTAAGTGATCTCCCTGCTGATATCCAAGACTAAGCAACTAGGAGTTATGGTAATGAGTACTGAGATAGTCACACCAAAATAGATCTTGGTGATTGAACTTGAATATTCCATTGCATGGTGTCTTGGGGGAGCAGGTGACAGAGTGAATCAGTTTCCATCTTCTTTGTAGATGTTGTTTGGGTTATTTCTTAATGGCAGCCTCACTAGTGAAGCAGAGGGAAGAGCCAAAATGGAGGATTAAATGCTTTCTTGTATTTACAAGCAGTCCCTCTGATTCAGAGGTGACAAACCACATTGATATGTTTGGATTTCATTGTGTGGATAAACACAGAAATGTGTTCTCATGGTTGCCTTTTTTTAAATTTGCTTTCAGCACACTCTTGAGGAGTGAGATCTTAATGTTGTATTACACCAGAGCTTTTCAGAACATTGGTTACCATGCAGATTCTTATGGAAACTTCAGCAGAATTGATTTAAAAATATTCAACTAAATGCTAAATTTTCACATTGTTTTACAGCTCCGAGTTTGAAGAAGTTACCATTGATCCAACTTGCAGTTGGAGGCCGGTCCCTATAAAGTCAGATATTCACATCAAAGATGACCCAGATGGCATTCCCTCAAAAAGGTTTAAGACAATGAGTCCAAGCCAGATGATCATGCCAAATGTAATGGAGATGATTGCAGCTTTGGGTCCTGGCCCGTCACCTTACCCATCCCTACCCCCTCCTCCAGGAGGCAACAACTCCACTGAATACGGTAACCAAGGTTAGTGCTATGGCTTTGTGCACCCAGCTGCTCACTCTGGCCCTCAGTGCTTCAGTCAGCCTTGTGATTCAGGTGTGTCAGTGCATCCTCTCAGAGTGATACATGAGGACAGTAAATGATATGGCTGCAGTTCTGAAATTCTGAGTAGGTCTTTTCAGTTAAGGTTCATCTGTTCAATGGAATGTATATTTTAGTAGGTATTATATTTTAGTTATATATTATAGTATTAATTATTTTATTTAATATTTTAAGTATTTGTGCTTGTCATATTCATAGTCATGCAGCCCTCCCTGAATCAAGAAACATTGTATATTACCTTCTATATTCATGGCCTGCCATAATAGACATATTTCTGCAATTTTTTTCTGTGCATTTTCCTTCTGTTTCACTCTCAAGGGAAAACATCTGGTACTACATGAGCATAAAGCCTGACCCATTAACCCTGCTACGTGGGTCACTAGGTTAACTTGTGGCCAGGTGAATGACATTCCATAGACCACCAGAAAAGGGACAACTTGTAAAGAGCTTTTAGCTGCTTTGCAAACACCTTTGCATTAGAAAATTACTTTTGAGCTCCTCGGCCCATGTGCTACCAGATTGAGGAACAGGGAACTGAATGCAGGCAATGGAGATAGGTTTTCAAATTACTGGTATGTTGTGAATAACTCAATTATAGTGACAATTCTGAAAACATGAAACCAGAGACTGTTTATTTTGCAAGTAACATTATATGAGTCAGTTCAGCTCTGGGAAAAGACCAACTGTTCACACTATCAGAATCCCCAAATTGATTACAAGGTGATACATGTGCTTTTTGCAGGCGTTGAAGAAAAATATAGATTGCGTGCAAAATACGGTTAATTTGCTCCAGTGACTGCAAAACTGATGACAGATGATAAAACTTACAAGGTTTTCAAACAGATGAATGATTACTATAACAAAGCCAAGAGCACTGAATCACATATTTTTCCCCCATTTAGTAGGAGTGAAGTGCAGTCAGAGCCTGAGAACAGAGCTGTCTATTCCTCACCATATTTCCAGCCCATACTCAGGAGCAGACAGGATAGCCACGTCACATGTGGGGTTTAGGCTTGCTGTGAGCATTGCTGCCTGGACTGTTAGTTTGCTGCCTTCCCCTATGGGTCCTGTAGCAGAGACAGTGACTGCTCCTTGGAGCCCTGAGTGCCCTCTGGCAGGTGAACCCACCTGTTTGCCCTGCAGTAGGGATGTCGGCACAGTGTGCCAGATTATCCCAAATGTCTGACAGGTCTCTCCCTCAGCACGTGGCTCTGCCCTTGCTGCAGAGAGGGGCTTGCTGCTGCGTGGCTGTAACCCCTGGGCACAGTGCCTTGTATCTTTATTCTCCATCAATACGTGCACTGAAACTTAGTGATTGCAATTACATCATGTCCTCCGATTAACAGTTCTTCAGAGCAATGTAGTAGTAGTAGTATTAGTACTGTGGTTTATGTTTGTTTATTTGGGTTTGACAGGAAGCATACTGAGGTTTAATTTGCAAACATAACAAATATTCAGTGCTACAAGACCACATTCCAGCTGCCTTTTAATTAATTATTCCTGATGCAAGGCAAGACCAGCTATGTTCTGTGAGACTCATCCAGTTTGCAGATTAACAAAATGAGAATTAGTAAGGCTCTGCAGTATTTACATGATAGATCAAAGTCCTGACGTCTTTGAGAAGTACTCTTACATGGCTAATGACTACTATTCCTCCAAGATTAAACTTCTGCTTGTGAAGCTGTGCTAAAGAGCAAATGATGCAACTACTTCAGTTTGTCAAACTCCCTTCTTGAGTTGAATATTTAAAACTGTGGTACTTCTACTGACAAACTGCAGGCTCTCTGTGCAAGCTCCAAAGCTGTTCTGTTATTTCAGAGCTCAGTATCATCCACTTCAGTTGCTTGTTCATACAATAGGTGAATGGTTTTAGTTCACTTTTTCATAGCAAATAAGCCACTAGGGTTGATATCTGAGTTAGAAGTGTTAAGAGAGGAATCTTGACAAAAAATATGAGGAGTAAAATCCCTGTATCGGGATACCTGCTTGCTTTAGAATTCGGGAGATCCCTGGGCTGACGTGGGCTGGATCCCTATGGACAGTGGTCATACAGTACTTGTCCTGCAGAGCAGCAGGGGACTCCAGGCCTGTTTCAAGATGTGTGTGTAAATCCAGTCAGTCAAGTGAATTTTGTAAGTTTTGTGGGAGCCCCAATTAGATAAGAACACCTATGCCTTTTATGAAGGGATAGAGTAGAGACTGTGCTATGAACTGGTATTGTGGCATCTTCCAGATTCACTTCTGTCAATTATTTTCATCAGAAGCTGAAGCAATGCTACAGTCTTACTGAGTGTTTAGAAGCACAGCCATAAATAACACAGGTGTCCTATAAATAATCCTGGACTTGGGCAGTCAGTCTCAGTTACACTGAGATGCTTCCAGATACAAATATCCCATAGAATTTAATATCCTGTTTACTTCTCAGCATGGTGTTTATGTGGTGACTTGGCAATAGTTTTTCAAAATGTCAGCAGTTTTCAATTAGTTCCAACTCATAAATGAATTATTGCAGCAGCCAGTGTTTGGAAGCCAAGTGCCCTGTCCCCACTTGCTCACCACTGGGGGCACAGCTTTGTCAAGCTCAGTGTCACAGCTCCCTGTGCTGTGCAGGGAGGGCATACATCACACAGCTCCTGCAAGATACTCAGAGATCAACCTTGGAAACAAATCACATCTGTTTCTCTTTCAGGCAACAGTTACCAAGGTCATGGCAATTTTGACTTCCCGCATGGGAATCCTGGTGGCACATCTATGAATGACTTCATGCATGGGCCACAGCTGTCACATCCCCCAGACATGCCGAGCAGCATGGCAGCTCTGGACAAACCTCTCAGTCACCCCATGCAGGAATCTGTAAGTAATGGTGCTGGGCACACAGGTTCTCCTTGGTGGGGGTAAGGAGCTCTCATCCAGCCGATGGACTCACCTTAGGAACTGCTTTTACTTTCTGTAGGTTCCTCACTTGGGAAGTTTGTGAAATAGAGTAGTCTTGAGAAATGCCAATTTTTAGTTTCTGGCCATTTTGAGTTTTTGGAGAAGCATTTCTGCACTTTTTGACTTGTCATTTAAGCTTGTTTATCTGAAAGAAAGAACCTGGCTCAGTGTGCTTGTATTAATCATTGTGCTTTGCTCTGACACATGAAAAAAAATGTACTTCATTCTCTAGGCCAGCAGGACTGTGAATATCCATCTCCAAGAGACAGCTTGTTAAAGCAAGATATTGGATGGCTTCAGAGCAGGGACAGTATCTTCCCTGGCTTTTTCTCTGAGGGCAAAATTTGCATCAAAGCGTTCTGTGGGGGAATTCTACTCAAGTAGCATGAAAGGCACTTTTAAACTTTTGGTAATAGGACAAGCTTGCAGATATCAAGGAGATACACTGCCACTGGTCTGAAAATATCAATGTTGGAGACTGAAAAGTAGAGGTTCCTCGGGTCTCAGATGGTGAGGCAGAACTGTGTATTGGAAAAGCAGCTTGCTCAGAGCACTGAGTTTTCTGTACTTTCTATATTTCCCCAGAAATTTATATATCTCCAGAAAATGCAGTACTGCAGCAACTAGGTGATAGAAAAGCTACCAGCAGCATTTAGCTCTTAGGCATGGTTAGTCATCTATTTTAACACTGTGTGTGGGGTGTGTATACATCCTTTTATGTTCATTTAAGTTGCAGAGCAGGGGGTTTAAAGTGCACTGTTACTGCACAGGAAGGATGTTTAACTTGACAAGTCATATGTGCCGTGTCTTTAGTGAATCCTAGAAAGTACAATTTCAGAATGTAATGAGGAAATGTGGTAGCAGATGCTCAGCAAAAGCCTACTCAGTCAATGTCTCCTCTAGCTGGCAGTGGGTTTTCCAAGGAGGATGGTGAGAAATAGAAGAGAGTGGAGAAAGAGTTCTTCATATAGTTTGGAGAGAGTCCAGGTACCATGATGTCTGCAGAGGAAGAGTCCAGAAACTGTAATGACTTTACCACTTTACAGGCTGATACATGAGGACAAACATGCTGTAGTTTTGCATTGGCAAATTCTGCATACACAGCACAGAATGGTCAGAATTCTCTGCACAAGAATCAACCACACAGTATCAGAATACAGTAGTGAGAGGAAATGGGTGAACCAGCCTGAACCACTCACAGCTGCTTTCCCTCAAATCAAAGTCACAAGGAACTATTCTTTGCTTCCCATTATCTGGCACCTGCCTCCTGACTTCATCAGGCATACCTTTGCTGTAGTTGTTGCCCTGGTGAAATTTTTGAAGTGGTAGGATATGAAGTAGTTGAATATAAAAGTGAAGAATTTGTAGCTTTCTGAAAACGGCACTGTTTACATATAGCAGAGGTGAAAGTTCCTCAAGGCTATGCATGTTCCAGAGCTGTGGGGGTGTATCTAGGCAAATGTTAATGGACTTCCAGTTCTGTGGGCCAATCTGTAGCAAATTTAATACTTGCTTATGATAGCTGACAATTAAAGTAAACCTTTGCCTCACTTCTCCCTCATCTATCATGCTACTCAAGCAATATCATTTGGGAATAGCAAGCAGTGCTAAAGCAGATTCCTACATCATGTCAGTGGCTGGTTTTCTGTAATGAGAATCAGTTTTCAGGTCTTTTAGCAGAGGAGAATTAGATTAACCTTGTCAATGTGGCTGTGCAGTTTTCAGTACACATTTGAGGACTCTTAGTGCTCCTGCACCGCCTTTTCAGTGTTATAAAATCTCTGCTTTTCTCTTTCTTTCTTATCCTCTGTTCTTTTCTCTCAAAATGAACTATTTGTCTGTAGCAGATACTCAAGAAAAGACATCTTTTAAAATGACTGCTTTTAGAGAAATTACATGCCTTTAACGCATGCCTAAATTGTGTAGTTGCATGTCTTTAAAGAAACACTTCATACAAAAACAACTATAAACAAATGGTGTGATTGAACCGAGGTTTTAAGGTATCGCCTGTGCTGTTCTCTGGCTTTGTCTTTCCTTTTACACAGCAGCTTTTTGTAGTTTGCACATACTATTCACTTTGGCCATTTATAAGGTGAGTTGGAATTGGATGTTCTGTCCTTTTAGACCTGAGGTCTCTCTTACTGGAGCTGAATGCTGCCGAGGAAGTTCCTAGCAGTCCTAGTTTGAAGATTTATGTGGTGGCCCTTACACAGTTGGTAGGCAGAGAAAGTTGATCCCTCCAGACATACTGTGTAGGTCACTCCAGGAAATGCAGATATTTGCCCAGTGTATTTAGGGCTGGGTAACCAGGGATGGATCAGTCAGAATTTCCTTCCCTTAACACTGCTTTTCCACTCCTATAGAAGAAGAAAAAAAACAGGATCTGAAACATGACCAGAATACCTCTTCCCCAGCACAGAGTGTTGTGAGAGCTGTGGAACAGATACCACACTGCAGCAGTGCAAGATTGCTGCAGAACAGCTGCCACAATCATGGCGGCTCCTGTTTGTTTTCAGAAATTGTAACCACATTTTAGACAACAGGGAATTCAGTTAGCTCTAGTTTAGTGTTTCTTGCAAACAGTGTAAGGAGGGACTGAGCAATGGATGATGACACCATAGGTTCATACACTCATGGAGGTGATATGAGCTGATGCTACTGTAAAAAGTCATTGCCCTTGTTTCTATTTTCACTTTTCCTCCCTCTCAGCAAAAGTGTTACCGCAGCTATGAAGTGATCTGGACCCAGGTACTGATGTGACTGGAAACTAATTCAGGGGCAGGGTGGGGAAATTCAGTGCATGTCTGCAAGGTTTCACCGTGCAGACATGGCAAACAGGTGGATGGGAAAAGTGGCCAAGAACATCAGCAGGGTAGGCAGGATGGCATCTTTTAACAGTTTTGGTAGCTAACACAGCAGAAGAGTTGGTAAAACTGTGCCCCTGGTCATGGAGAGAAATGTAAACCATTGACTTAACCTGGTGATATTTTCCCCACTAATAATTTTCTTCAGAGACAGAAAGAATATTGCTGGCAGGCCCTGTTGCTCCACAGCTGTACATCTCAGCACTCCTAGAGGTCACTGTTGGGCTGTAGAGCTGTGCTGCTCTGTGCTGCTAAGCTGAAGATGTAGTTGTCTGCTCAAAGCTTCTGCTGCGAAAAACAGCTCTGGAATTATCTTATTGTGCAAGCAAAGGCAACTTTGTTAGACTCTGCATTCATAGTGAGGGTCAGTGCTTTCAGAATAAAATGATGGGAGTTGCAGGTGCAAGCTAAACATACCCAAAGTGTGCTGTTTACAATGTGTTTACACCATAGCAAAATTATAATCAGTTAGCTGAATGCAAATAGAAAATGTTTGCATCCTGAGCATTTTGCTTTCTCTGAGGGGCTGGTGGAGTAGTGGCCTAAGTTGGATGGATTTGGAATCTGCCATGGCTCTTCAAAGACTATGATTGCCCTCAGTCTTACAATAAACAATTAGTCCCTATACACCCATTGTCTAAGGACCCAAGTGACTGTGTTATCAGCTAAATATATATTTAAATCCTTGCATGTATAAACACAATGTAGTATTTCTGACCTGCTTATTTGTACAACTCTCATATGGGACAGAAAGCCAAATACCATGGAAGTAGAATCATTTCCACGAACCTTTATAATACCAAAGTATTGAAAAGTACCTCCATGCAGCTGAGTGTGACTGTCCCAATGGATCAGTATTCAAGTTCCAGTTTTCCTAAGAGTGGTGAAAAGTATTTTTTTAAATATTTGTTTCTCTAATTTTTTATGGGAATATTTAATTAAGTTTTCTAATAACGTCCCTTTTGCTTTCTGAAGCTGAAGGCTGAAGTTGAGATAACTTTGCAGTTTATGTGATAGGAAAGGGTGAATACTGACATAGCATTTTGCTGGTTTCTGTTGGCTTGGCTGGATGAATTTCATGCTGTTGTTGTATGTATTTGTTCCTTTATTTCAGCTTCACTTTGTCCAATACGTAGCATTCCTCAAAAAATGTTTACATTTTTTGTTTCTCCATATGCCCAATTAACATGAGATAGCTGATTCTGAAGCATTCAGACACTTCTTGCTCGTGGCACCAAGGTCAAGCCCCAGAGATTCCACTAGCATTAAATGTGACATGCAGCAGAAGGAAGAATTGGACTTGTGCATTTTTATTGCTTCTCTGTCATGTGAGAAAGACTTTTCCCTCATTCAGTAATAAGGTTAGGAAGACACATGTGGATTGGTAGCTTATTCCCCACAGAAAACATAAAAAACCACTAAGCTCTTGCTAGACAATTCATCCACAGCACGAATACAGAGCAGAGTGGGATTGTTGGCTTAGTTGAAGCTAAGGCCATGTGCTTTGCAGTCAGCAGGTATGCAGCCACCCACAGCAGCTCGGCTCATGGTGGGGAATGTGCTTCCTGAGTGCCTTGGTTCTGTCAGCCATCAGAACCCAGCAATGGCAGCAAGGAAAGCCTTCAGCCGTTAACAGGGGTTAACAGGGCATTCTGAGAAGAAAAGGAGGGAAGGAGTGGGGAAGAGCTGGTGTTTGTAAAGAGCTGAGACAGGAATAGGCTGCAGTGTCAGGAAGCTACCGAACAGGGGAGCTGAGCAGAAATGATGCATTTTCTCAGGTAATGAGTTTCCTGGCATAGGGATCATTCAACAAATTCTCTGTTCATTCATAACATTTTTTAGGGCAAAAGCCACTGCCTTGCTAATGCTGATTAAGCCCATAAGCCCCCTTCCCTTCTCTTTGTGGTGTATTGTTTTGCATCTTCATATGCAGTTTTCCACATTACAAGGAAGCAAACCAACAGCTCAAGTTCAATGTGGTTTTTCCCCTTGCAGAAAACCTTCAAAAAGCTGAAACGTTTCCTCCAGCATTGGGATATGGAGTCTCCTTTTCCAGTGGCGCTTTTTTCTTTTTGTTGTTGTTATTGTTTGTTGATTGGTTTTGCTCGGGTTTTTTGTTGTGTGTGTCATTTTTTAATTTATTTCATTTTATAACATGCAGTTACAGAGTCAGGCACCGCGAGCACTGTACCTTGTGGCCTCACTTTCTTTTCCTGCTTTTTTCCTCCTCCGCAGATCCCTCATCCCGGCAGCACTGATCAGTCCCATACTTCCATGCAGCAAGGTTTGCACGTCCCTCACCCCAGCAGCCAGTCAGGGCAGCCATTACATCACAGCGGGCCTCCTACCCAGCAGTCCCGGCAGCCACCCCCGGCCGCTTCTAGCAACCATCCACACAGTGACCTGACCTTTAACCCCTCCTCAGCCTTAGAGGGTCAGGCTGGTGGACAGGGAGCACCCGACATGCCGGAGCCCTCGCTGGATGTAAGTCTGTGTCATACTCTCATCTGCCTGCCATAGCGTGTGCTTCCATCGCGCGGGAGGGCTGGGAGGGCAGGGGCCGGGGCCGCCTCCACAGCACATGCCATCCCTCATGCTTGGTACATGGGCACCGGTGCTGCAGCCAAGGTGACAGGGCACTCCTGACCTGCTGGGAGAACGGATGGCTCTGTTGGAGCAGCTGTGTGGTGTGTGAGCCATAAGCCTCTTCCTAGCACCGAGGCAGGCGCTTCTTTAGGCAGCAGCTCGGGCACCAGGCCGGGAGCCATCTCCTCCTTTCCCACCTCGGTGCTGGTTGGGCTGTGCTCTCCTGGACCCTGAAGCTGTTGCAGTGCCTGGACAGGAGGAGGGCCACAGCTGTGTGAGGTTCTGACCGTGGCATTGCTGTGCCACGTGAGCTCTGTGCTGAGCCCTGCAGCATGTCCTGGCCAGCAGGAGTGAGGTCTGTGTTGGCCCACCCTGTGACACAGTCCCTGCTCCCTGCAGCCAGAAACAATCTGTGCCCTTCCAAACCCACTCTTGTGGGTGGCTCAGCAGCATAAGTTCCTCTTCCCAGTACACCACACAAGGACATAAACAACATGGACATTTTCTGCCTCCTTAGCCACCGTGGGAGGCAGCTCACAACTAACTGAGGTCTAGTTTTAAGGCCAAAAGTAGTCTTCCATCTCTTAACATCGATTCAGTGGAGTTGGAAGCGACTTACTTGAGTTATATCTCTCTGGTTAGCCATCTACCTCCCAAAATATAAATCCTCAGCATTAGGATTGGATTTTTGTTTGAGTCATGCATTCCTGTATGTGTATCTTCTGTCTGTTCCAAAGTCTGCTGCTGCACAGTTAATTTCCTTAGAGATGTGTTTGCTTCTGTGCCTTGGATTTATATCTGTATTTGCTGTTGCTGTATACTTGCATCTCCCCTGTCACACAGGAGCACTGGGCTGGCAGGTAGCCTCACAGGGGAGGGAAGGGGTTAGGGGACAGATAGAGGCTTCAGGGTGCTGCAGGAACAGTGATCAGTGAGGCAAATTCTGCTATTTCACACAATATGGTTGTGTGCACATCCTTTGGGAACAATAGTTCATGTGGCAATTCAAGTTCTGAACCCTTAAGGATCCTGTCTGAGCAATACTGAAAGGTGAAATAAAAATGTCTCTTTTTTTTCTTCTAATATTTAAGAAACATACAGTATTTTGTTATGGGTCAGGCACCCATTCCTTGGTGAGAAGCAAAGTACAAAAATCTGTACACTTACACAGTACTGTGGTTATCACTGATGAAGGATTGCTGGTTTCTTAACAGGAGGCAAGTGCTGTACAGTGTGGGAAATAAACTTACTGGAAATACCTGTGATCCTGATCAGATGGATTATTTTAATGGGTCTCTTGTGGCTGAATAAAGTCCCATGCAGCAAAGCAAACAGGGCACTGTACTGTGGGCAACTTGACCCACTCCCTCCTGGCACAGTCACAGTCATTCTGCAGGAATTCAGTGAGATGCAGTCTGAGGTTTAACCTGGGTTAAAGAATCCACCTCCTATGGATGCAGGCACAGACAGGGGAGATCTGCATGGGTACTTCAGACAGAAGAGGCTCAAGGCTGAAATCACTGGTTAGACCTCTCCATTTGCACCTCAAGAGCACAGGGTACATGTCTCCAAACTCTACCCTAAATCTGGCACATTCCTGTAGCTTCTGTCCCCATCACCCCCTCACAGGCCCTGGCACTCCTCTCTCTTCTGTCCCTGCTCCAGCACAGCACTCTCAGTTCCCAGTGAGTCCTTCCTGAGGTCTCTGGGTTTCCCACCAGTGGGGCAGGAGGCCAGCTCTGCTGCCTGACCCCTCTGGCTGAGGGAAGCCGAGCTCACCTTCGCAACTCAGAAGACTTCAACTTCACATACTGAGCTTATTGCTTAAAATTTCCACTCTTCTTAAACTTTTTAAAAAATCCTCAGCATACAAGAATGAGTCTCATAGATGATTCAAATTTTTAAGAACAAGTTGTAAAATTGTAGGACAGATTTAATAACTTTTTTATTTCTCCACACTTGGTGGGGCTGCTGTTTTCTTTTGGACTTTTTTTTTCTTTTTGAATTTTTTTACAATATACTCATAAAAAATTCTAATAGGAGGTGAAGTACATTTAAAAGTCTCACATCTCAATACAATGACAATAGCATTTTGCCATGAGTAAAATGAGGTGGTAGCTTAAGAAGAAGATTCCTTCTGGGAGATTCTGTTTATGTAAACTTGACATTGCATTTTTTCTAAATGCTTAGAAAGCAGTAAACTTTTTTTGGCATTTAGTGTTTAGCTTATTGAAAAATTTGTTTATCCATATAATATTAGAAGATGAAGTTTCATTTGCACAAGAGTAATAGAAGCATGTAAATACAGTATTTATTTGCTAAATTGAAGTGGTCAAGCTTTTGGTTTTATAATATTTGAAAACACTGAACAACTTAAAATTAATTTCATGTACCTACTATTAAGTTTGTTAAAACAGTCCATATATTTCTGTATTTAAAACAGTGCAGAACATAAAAGGGCTTTATTACAAACTGTTCCCTGCAATTTTTTATATATGACACTTTTATATTTGCCTAGGAAAGGGCAAGATGCATTACAGAGCAGAAAACATTGCCTGATGCACAACCCAGGAGTTACAATGTGCTTGTCATTTGTCAGATCAAAAAGAATGTGTTGTGATGGTTTATTTCCATTTTCATGGAAATACAAATTGAAGTCCCATAGCTATTCATTTTGATACTTTAAAGCACTGTGCAGATTAGGTCATCTTCTGTTGGATGGAGTGTTACACCTGTGACCCTTTAAAACGTCTGGAATTGCATGTAATGCTGTAGTCAAGTAAGTACTTCCAACCACTGTAAATTCCTGCCACAGAAAGGAGAAGGACTCGCCCAGCTGCCCTGCCACTCCTCTCTCCATTCTCCTCCTTAATTGGTTTTTTTTCCACTTTCCCTGACCTGCTGGCTGCTTTAACCCTGGTTGAGTTCCTTGCTCCAGTTCACTGCCCCAGAGCTTAGATCAGTGCACTGAGGAGTTACTGGGGTGAGCAAAGGACAGGGCTGCCTCCTTCTGTGGAGTTGCAGGCTTTGAGTGGCCATCAAACTGATGCGTGAGGGCCAGACCAGCCTTTGCCCATCTGCCTTGAAGCTCAAATGTGGATTACTCCAAGTGCTTGTTTCAAACGTTTACGCAGTGTGTTATAGGAAACATCCATAATGAGCATTTGTCCAGAAGGTTTTGTCGGCATCATGAGCCAGGCAATATGATGGGGAGGTGGATTGAGAAACCCTAACTGAGATGATAATGTAATTCACAGGTGAAAACTGAGTCACAGAGACTTTCACAAGCAATTGGATACTACATCATCTGAGGGTGTTAGGCTTGTGACACTGCCTTCTGTTTTATTTGGCTATATTGTTATGAAAATCAGATTCCAGGAATGTGTGGTGTTTAATCCCTTTCTTTTCTCAGTTGTGTTTCTGTTATCTGTAATTTTTATTTTATCTTTGTATTTTATAGCTGCTTCCAGAACTCACAAATCCAGATGAGCTGCTTTCATACCTGGATCCTCCTGATTTGCCAAGCAATAGCAATGATGACCTTCTGTCTCTCTTTGAGAACAACTGAAACCATGTGTATTCTCCCATCCTTTTCACTTGTTCACACGTGTGTGGCTGCACAGCGAGGAATCTTAACACTCCTTTTCCACAAGAGAAGAAAAAAACCTCACAACTCAATCCAATGGTGCACTCCCCGCTTTCTTCATCTCAGAACTGCTTTTGTTAGCTTCAAAGACTGCGAAAGTGACGGGAGAAAATAATACAAAAGTTAAATAAACGCAGTAATCTCCGAGTCTGCCATGCTACATGTGACAAAGAAGCATAGACAGTTGTGCAGCTATTGGAAACCCCATTTGGTGTTCATCCTCTAGAGAGAGAGTTCTGTGATAAACATAGTGTGAAGTATCTTGGCAAAACCGGATCTTGGCAAGGGAAGAAAAATCAACAGAATGGAACTGTCTTTAATTGACCCGTCTCAGAGTGTCTTTACAATGCTTGTTCTTCCATTTTTTTGAAACTGTATCTCCCTCTACCCCACTTCTCCTCTGCCCCCCTCCAGCCATGGGTTTGCGTTGGAATAATTGTCCTGGCCACACACAAAATGAAAAAAAAACCACCTACAAAGCTCAAAAAAGCACAAATCCTACAATCAAGTGGCTGAGTTAGGGAAGACACACAGGCCTGTCAGAGGGAGCCAGCAGTGTAGCTAATGCCACTTCAGTAACGGCCTGAGCTCTGCAGGCCGCGGCCGTGGGTGTCAGGATTCTGCACGTGTAGGGATCTTTACCATCTCTTTGCAGAGGATTCCTCTGGCCCAGCACACAGATTGGAAGCACCCAGGAAAAATTTTTTTAAAGTTTGCAATGTTTAGGGATTTTTGTGATTTGGTTTCAGATCAGTACCGTTTCTGACTGCGTTAACATGCAGCTGTAGAGATGGCTGTAATAGATCTTTTTGCCATGTATGCCATACATAATGGAAAAGAGAGGGAGGGGGGATGCAAACCAAACTGTTCCTGATTATTACCTACAGCCTTCGGTGCCCCAAGAGTTTGTGTCACTGTCTGTACTGCACAATGCATAGTAAGACAAGCTGGGTTGAAGGCAGCGAGGAAACCATTGCAGGATGGAGGGAGAGTAACATCATTTTCTGCATAATTATTTTTAATAATCAGCTTGAGAAGGGGCATTGACATTGGACAGACGTCTTACAGCTTCATTTTAGTTTTGCTTTGCATTCTGTTTTCGTGACTGTTACAGATACTTCCGCCTTTTCTTTTTCTCCTCCTTCAGTTTCTTTTTGTAAACTTTGGCTGCTGGGATGAGCTCTTTCTTCTGAAGGACCGAGTGTGGGGAGAATAAGTACCTGTCAGTAGATGGCTACTGCCCTCAAGAGACCCTGCTGCCACAATTACTGTCTTGCCCCTGTGATCTTTGCTTCTCGTGTGGTTGATGCTCCTGCATGAGCTTCCTATTGCTTCTGTGCCCATTTCTGTGCTCTTTGTCTCTCTCTCTCTCTTATAAATGATGTACAGTAGCTGTGTAAGAAGTGCATGTGTGCCAACTTTGCCCTCGTGGTGCAACATTTCAGCTTTTCCCCACTGTACAGTTACTGGTTTTGTTTCTTTTGATACTAAAGCATATTTGACCCTACTCCTTTTCCTCTTCCCAAATCCAAACACCCTTCATTTGCTCGCCACAATGCGTTTTAAACTGAAGTGCCAGGCAAAATTTTGGTTGTTCCTGTCAGTTTGACTAGCTAGCTTCCTAGCCCTCTGTGTTTAGTTTGCAATGCTGTAAATGGCATGCTCTGTGCTTACGACTCTGCATTTGCTTTCCTCACCAAAGTCATACTTGTAAATTCTCTGCATTTTTTGTTTTCTTTTGCTCTTTTTGTTAACGTTTCCCACTACTGCTGTACATGCGTTGTGGTATATATATGCTAGTCAGCAGCACCTTGCTGTAGATATTAAAGGAAATGGCGGTTTAGTTCTTTTATTTTCCAGTAGGAGTATTGAATCTGTCAAACGTATTATGTAGAAATGGTCCCACACTTATATTTTTCCTCTTTCAAGTTTTTTTAAGAAAGGCGCTGTTCATTATGCAAAATCAATTATTTTAAGAATTGCTATTGTAAATATCTTTGTGAATATTTTAGTATCGTCTTTGATAATATTCAACATTTTCATGATCTGGTTATACTTTTGCTGGTGTTTTTAAATACCTTGTCTGAAGAAAAATATGGGTCCTTTTTTAAAAAAGAAAATTGAGGGTTCTTTAACAGAATAAGGGAGTTGGGTTTTGGGTTTTTTTTCCCCCTATTTTCTTTTGGTAAATTAGCCCAAATTTCATATCCATTTATGTGATAAATGAATTGATACATCAGGCAGTACCTGGATAATCAGGGCCCAGCTCTGTCATGGAAACATAATTGTGTTTGCCTAGGGAAAAAGTAACCCCAACTGATCAACCAGTGTTCATTGACTGTGGGTGATCGTGAGCTGGTAATGGCAGAGTTTGTTCATTTGCCAAAATGAGCAGAACACGTAGGACCAGCTGTCTGAGCAGGTAAAGATGCACTAAGGCAAGCAGCAAATCTGTATGGTACCGTATTTATATCACTGTACTGGTGCTCCAGTCTCTGAAACTGGGGCAAAGACACTTAGGGATGTTGGTGGGTGGGGGAGGGAAACAGTATAGTATATTTTATTCTGCTTAGAAATGTCTTTTTTCTTATGTAGGCTTGACAACCTGTAGAGGATCTGTGCAGAATATTAAAGATACCTTGGTGTAATACATGGTAATATGGTTGTGGTGTGGTGCTGCTATCACACAATTCCTAGGAAAGACCATTGTTCAGTTGCTGATACAGATGTGTTGTGTAGCCATTTTCCTGTAGTAGTTTCCCCCTGTTTTTTTGCTGCATTTTTTATATAGGTCTGGAAGTCATGTGCAGAGGTGGCTAATGATAAACTGACTTTATGCCATTAGAGTTAGTTTTTTTTCTATTTGGGGGGTAAGTTCCTTAAGCCATAGGTTTGGGAATAAAGAAGATTTCTCACTATTAGTTGGAACTGGTTGCTCTGATTTTTTTAATTGATTCTATTTCATGTTTCATTCTCCACTGATTCCTGAGCAGCTAAGTTAGTCACCTAAAATGAATTTTCTCTTAAACACAATATTAGTATTTTAAGCCAGGTATGTTAAGGATTGACCTTTTGCTAACTGCTAGTATTTAAAATGTATCATTTAAAAGTACCTGTTGGAAAGCATAAAGGGAAAAAAAAGCCCCATAGATATTAGCAATATGTTTGGAGCAGTGTTGGCATCTGCTTTTTACAGTAATAGATAATTAAAGCGGACAGTTGACATCTTTAAACTTACAGAAATGTTTGGTTTCTAAGCAGAACTTAAAAAAGAAAGTACAATTTTTACCCATCACCCAAACGTTGAACATTTGAGACAGTTTAAAATTTATCTGTCACCTAAAATCAGGTACTGTATAGTGAAGTCAGTATGAAAAAGCTTCTGAAAATTTAGTTATTTTTTTATCTGTTCACTGCCGTACTAAAGTTTAGAGAAAAAAACCTAGCAAATAGGGTAATCACAGTCATTTCTTTTAAAGCTTAATTATTATATAAGATTCCAGTAGTATTTTTCTTCTTTTTTTTTTTTTTTTTTTGTTTTTTTACCTTTTAATCGTTTCCCTATGGAAGTTCATCTGGGAAAGAACCCACAGAGATCTACAGTTCTGCTGCCAAGACATTATTATAGGACTGACAGTACACGCCAGTGTCTGCAGCGGAGACTCAAGGGACAGCTGTACATATGTAAATGACAAATAGAGACATGTTAACAGAAATGCATTCATTTTCCTTGGAATGTGCATTGTTTTTATTTCGCAGGAAAAAAAAGCTTGAAGCTCCATCTTATGTGGAAAATGAATCCTGTTTGTTAGCGTTTGTGGAGTCTCAGCATTTGTTCCACTTTCACTTCTGTAATATACTCTGATCCTTTGTTTTGTTTTGTTTTATCTACATGTAATATTTAGCTTACGTGTACTAGTCTATCACCTGTGTATTTTTAGGGTGCTACAGAAATAATGAAGAAAAATACGGGGATTAAAAAAAAAGAAAAAAAAATTGTAACCAAATTCATACTTTGTACAATTTTTGATATCACGATCAGAGGAGAATTAAAAAAAAAAAAGTACAATCTGAGGTAACATGCAAAAATGGCCATTGTCTTTGTTTGTACATTGTATGTACAGTACAATGCAATCATTTCATACTTTAAACTGGTCAGAAAAAATAATTGTGATTTTTAGTCTTGCAAAACTGTATGTAGTTAGATGATGTGACAACCTAATATTTATCTAATAAATATGTATTCAGATGAAACCTGTATATTAGGTGTTCATGTGGTTATTTTGTATTTAAAGATCAAATTATTTGACTATTGCTAGACATTTATATACTCTGTTGTAACACTGAAGTATTCTCATTTGCTCATGTTAATTTTTTTTTCCTAAATAAATTTGCAAAATTAAGGTCTGACTAATTGGCAGCTGCTTTGTAAATTTTGAGTTTCATTTTGAAACCATGAACTTCCCCTTTGCTCTCCCTGGTTTGAGTTAATGTGGAAGTCAGTTGCATGAGGTGTACCTTTTATCAGAGCAGGACTTGGTGCAGGAAGGGAAAGGTGGGAACCACCCCGGAGACCGAAGATAAAAGAAAAGATTATGAATGCAAATATGGGATCACACAGAAAAAAGTCCCTGCCAAGCAAGGCATTGGTAACTTGTTCTTCAGTATGCAGGGCACTGCCTCTCTCCCAGACAAGTAATAATTACTTTGAAATTAAATCTTTATGTGATATGAATAAGAGGAAAGGATGTCTTCTCTCTGGAATTGGCACATGTGGAGATATTAAACAACCAGCACCTTTGTTTTAACTTCTTCCAAATTTGATAGTTTTCTTTGAATTGGAACCTGTTACTAAAGTGAAATGAGACCATTTTTTTCTTACTGCATCTCCATCCTAAAGTTGAAGCATTTGGTTTGTAAATGCAACCTTTGAGTTACAAATCTGCTCAATTTACTTACTGTCCAGCTGTAAGCAGCCTGAATGGTGACACAAGGAGTACTCACAGGATAGCAGAAACACACACAGGTCCTGTCCTGGTGGAGTTCTGCACTGAATGGAGCCACAGCCATCACTCACTGCATCTGAGAACTTGGGTTAACAGATTACTGAGTATCTCTGGATTTGCAGATGGCATTTCTGAAGGCGTTTAGGCAGAACCCACCTTTGAAATACATTCAAATACCTGGGAACAAACAACCATTTCACAATATGAGTATCTATCTATGCAAGCACTTATAGCAATTATTCCCCACCTCCACAAGGGCACTAGTCTTTGTTGATTGGGATACACACAAGTATGTGTATATGTGTGTGTATATATGTATGTATGTATGTATGTGTAAATCTAGACTAGAGATTTATTTTCTCAAAATAGGGAAAAATAATTTGTTTCTGACTC